>NC_059342.1:18120454-18732500 GCF_018350155.1 Leopardus geoffroyi | reverse complement strand
GGGGAAGGGTCAGAGTCCCGCCACGCAGGTCGCTGGGCGTGTTTTGATCAGGAAGCTTGAATGGGTGAGCGGGAGGTCACTCAAAGGAGGACACAGAACAAGATGGAGCCGGAGGGCATGGGCCCGCCCTTTCACTATATAGTTGTATTTTGCTGGGAGGACAATTAAATTAGAATCCTTTCCAAGATGGGGCTCCTGGATGGCTCGGTTAAACGGCCGACTTTGGCTCAGGTCATGATCTCACAGTTGGTAAGTTTGAGCCCTGCATTGGGCTCCACACTGACAATGTGGAGCCTGACTGGGATTCTCGGTCTCTCCTGTCTCTCTGCTCCTCCTCCACTCGTGCTTCCTCTTTCTCAAACTCAATAAATAAACTTAAAAAAAAAATAAAAGGCATCCTTTCCAAGATAAGAATAGTGCCCTCAAGATTGCCCTGCTTTCTAAAGGACCAGTGCTATATTGTGGTGTGATTCTGCCCTTCGCTTCTCCTTTCCAACTAGACAAATAGACAACACTTTGTAATGTTGGCTTTTCACCTTTCACAGATCTTCAAACATAGACTTGTCACTATATTCATTGTCCACCTTTGGATGGACAGTTCTAAATCGGGCTCATGGTATTGACAAGAACATGTTTGTTTTTGCAGCGTATGCTGGTCCATTTTGCAAAGCAAGAATAATGTACAAGTGTTCATAGACATAAAAATACCAGCTTTTTACCAAAGAAAAGTCATCTTCCTATTAGTCTGAATTAAACTCCTCTTTCAGATGAAAGAAAAAAAAAAAAATCCCAGACCTTCACAAAGAATGGGCTTCTTAATGCCCAGGTGGATAGCTGGTACGGATTTTTTTTTTTTTTTTAACTTTTTTTTCAACGTTTATTTATTTTTGGGACAGAGAGAGACAGAGCATGAACGGGGGAGGGACAGAGAGAGAGGGAGACACAGAATCGGAAACAGGCTCCAGGCTCTGAGCCATCAGCCCAGAGCCCGACGCGGGGCTCGAACTCACGGACCGCGAGATCGTGACCTGGCTGAAGTCGGACGCTTAACCGACTGCGCCACCCAGGCGCCCCGAGATTTTAGTTCTTCCATGTACTCGTTCTCCCAGGCAGGAAGGTCTTAGCAGGTCTGAGTGTTTGCTTTTGGGGTTCATCCATGACTGCCGAACTGGACTATGATACCAGACTGATGTAATTTCATTTCAAGCTCTTCGTGTTTACTTGCCTACCTTGGGCATGGTACTTAACCTTTATAGCCTCAAATTTCTCATCTGAAAAATGAGGCTAATAATAGAACCTCACGCTTAGAGTTGTTTTAAGGGTTGTATAAGATACTGGCCCTAAAATGCACCCGGTGAATGCTTAACACATGGTAGCTGCCCGTGGCTTACTCGGGTGTTTTATGGGGTACTGCTGTGGTACCCTGACTTATTGATCACTGCTTAGGAAAGGGGAAAAAGCACCTTTTCAAATCTTGATCTGCACGCTCTTGAGATGACTTGGTCTGTCATGTCCCACCTGAAGAGTCTGGGATGTTCCATCCTCATTGAATCCCCAATCTTTCTCTCATTGAATTCATCAGTCAGAAGCACAACTTGGAGAATAACCACCTCTCTGCTCAAAAACTTTCCGTGGCAGCTTGAAACTGACTGCATTCAAGTGCAAACTGGTCCACTTTGCATTCAAGAGGCCTTCCCCACTTGGGCCCCTGGCCTACCCTTCTAGATTTTTCATGTTCCCTTTGTTGTCATCAAACCCAGTTGCATGCTTTTCTTAATACTTAACTGTGGTTTTTTGTTTTTTTTTTTTTTTTTTTTTTGTTACTTTATGGTTCACTCTGTCTGAAGTAGACATAACCCTTTCCTTCTAACAAACCTACCCACCTTTTAGTGAAGGTCTGGCTCAACAGTTCCCTCTGAAGAACTTTCTCTTATCTCTCTTGCTTGGAATCATCTCTTCTCGAAATGTCTAGAACATGCTGTTTATGCTTCAGTTGCACAACAGTCACATCTTATTTTTCCTATTAATATGCAGTCTTTATGGAAGCAGGAGCCATTTCTCACCTGTATTTTTATTTGCTGTAGTACTTAGCCCTGTCAAATCAGTGCTTCCCAAGCTATCTGTGAAGAAGAACCAGCCTTTAAAAAATTGCAGTCTGTGGCAGACTAGGGTGTTTGTAAAATATCATAAAAATGAATTACTAGAGAAGCGAAGTAAAAACCAGACTTACAAAACACAAGACTAGGGACACCTGGGTGATTCAGTCAGTTAAGTGTCTGACTCTTGATTCCGGCTCAGGTGGTGAGCCCCATGTCAGCACAGAGCGTTCTTGGGATTCTCTCTCTCCCCCTCTGTCTGCCCCTCCCCCTCTCTCAAAATAAATAAATAAACTAAAAACAAAAACCCCACAAAATACAAGCCCAGGTATATCACTATTGTAGTCAATAGATGTATAATTATCCCCTCAAAGTGTCATACATGTATTTAAACACTCAATCTGTACTTTTCTCATCTCCCAATGAATAATTTCATTGACTGTATGACAAATAAAAAAAATATATATATATACATATATATATATGTATATGTATATATATATGTATATGTATATATATATATGTATATGTGTATATATATATATATATGTATATATATACATAGGTCTCTGCCCAGTTTCTGGCACAGAGCTCCTAAAACACTTGTAATTTCCCTAATAAGAGCACTAGGAGCATCTTTTGTTCTAATATTTGGCCTTTGATCTTGGTTCCTGACACAGGGCTCCTAAAACTCTTGTAATTTCCTGGGAGATAGGAATGTCTTTTGTTTTAATGAGGTGACTCTGGGTGGGCACCTGGGCACCTCCTGGGTGGGGCCTGGTTACCAAAAGTCCGAGCCTTGATTACAAGTTTGGAATTTTCATCCCCTCCCTCGCCATCCTCCGGAGAGGGAAGAGGAGCTGGAAAGTGGAGTTCATGATCAATCATACCTACAGGACGAAGCCTCCATAAAAATCCCCAACGTATGGGGTTTAGGGAGGGAACACATCCACCTGCTGGGAGAGTAACATATTCCAGCTCCACCAGGATAGAAGCTTCTGCACCCAGGACCGTCCCAGACCTTGTACTAGGACATTTTCTTCACCTGGATGTTTATCTGTATCTTTTATTGTATTCTTTAAAAAAGGATAAACTGGTAAACATAGGTGTTTCCCTGAGTTCTGCAAGCCAATCTAGCAAATTAACCAAACCCACGGTGGGGGTGGTGGGAGCACAGGTTACAACCTGGACAGGAAGTGGAGGGCAGTCCACTGCCCTTATCTTGTGGGACTGAGCCCTTATCCTGTGGGATCTGATGCTAACCCTGAGTGTCGGAAGCGAGTGAAATTGTAGGACATGTACCCAGTATCACAGAGCATTCCTTGGTGGGGGGAAATGCACACACTTGTGGTGTCACAAGTATTGTGAGTGTGGTAGTCATGTCAGAGTGAAGGAGACACACGGAAGAAAAGCTGAGTTTTTCCAGCTTAGGCTGGCACAAGTCCACAGGGCACACACTGAGTAGTATGACTTTGTGTAAGTGCTGTGTAACCACGTTCATTAAGGAAGTGAATCCATGGAATAGGGAATGTTTTATAACACACTTTCTCCTGTGCTTTTCAACTATTGTTGCTCTCAGTGTCCATTCTTTAATATAGGATAGTTCGTTATTATTTTTTCTTTTTCTTTTTAATTTTTTTAATGTTTATTTATTTTTGAGAGAGAGAGAGAGAGAGAGAGCAAGCAGGGGAGGGGC
Organism: Leopardus geoffroyi; assembly: GCF_018350155.1. Classification (NCBI taxonomy): domain Eukaryota; kingdom Metazoa; phylum Chordata; class Mammalia; order Carnivora; family Felidae; genus Leopardus; species Leopardus geoffroyi. Next base: position 18,728,708 of record NC_059342.1, on the reverse strand, counting down.
AGAGAGAGAGGGAGACACAGAATTAGAAGCAGGCTCCAGGCTCTGAGCTGTCAGCACAGAGCCTGATGCGGGGCTCAAACCCACGAGCTGTGAGATCATGCCCTGAGCCCAAGTCGGATGCTTAACTGACTGAGCCACCCAGGTGTCCCTAGGATAATTCATTATTGATAAACTGTGATGAAATTTGCCCACATTGACTTGATGATTTCTGAATCTTGATGCATTTAAACAAGAAAATCCAGGTATGATTTTCTTTTCTTTTACACACATATATATTTTTAAGTAATCTCCATACCTAATGTGGGGCTCAAACTCATGACCCTGAGATAAAGAGTCACATGCTCTACTGACTGAACCAGCCAAGAGCCCCATGATTTTCTTTTTGAAAGGATAAAGGTGGAATGGAAAAATTGCTACATGCCAGAAGTTCAGAGATATTCCCTATTGAAGAAAAGATGAAAACTCTCTTCTAGGCTTAGTGTTCTGCCTTAACTCATTTAATTTCAAGAAATATCTTTTAAATTTAAGAAGTATACATCACTCCATTTACATGGTTAGTCAGGAATTACACTGAAAGTTCATTAAATCACATCTAGGGAATTTAAGTGTACTCAAGTAAGTAAATTAAGTGCTGAGTTAATTAAGTTGTTAATTAGTTAATTAACTGTTAAAGTTTTAAGTGATGCCATTAACAAACTGATACAAATTTCAGTTTTACTTTCCTATGTTTAGAAGGCCTTCATGGAACTGTAAAAGCTTGAGGGCCTAATTCTTTCCACAGAGTTTTGAACCAAATACTAACATATTTATAATAAGATTTTTATTACTTAGGGTTGAAGGCATTTTAAAACAATTTGTCTAATTGCCTTTTTTTCTTTTGCGAATCAGAAGATACTCTCTTCATTTGCTTTTCTTCTACAAAATAGAATAAGTGAAATAAAGACGAAAATACAGTGCATACAGTGTGATCTATACCACCACATTTTTTTTTTTTTCCTTAAGTAAGCTCTCTGGCCAACATGGGGCTTGAACTCACGACCCAAGATTAAGGGTCCCATCCTCTGCCAACTGAGCCAGCCCTGTGCCCCACCACATTTCTGTCTGGTACAGTTTTTAGGTGTGAAGTTTTCAGAAAAGGTAGACTCCAAATATATGTTGTAAAACAAACCACCCCGGAACGTGGTGGCTCAACATGATAACAATCATTTGTATGATTGTTGCGAATTGGGCAGAGCTGCGTGGGGACAGCTCATCCATCCTGTTGGTGACTGAATGGCCCATTTCCAAGATGGCTCATTCACATGGCTGCCAAGCTGGAGTCTTGTTCCTCTCTTCATGGGTCTCTCCCCACAGGGTTGTTTGGGCTTAATCACATCATGGTGACGGGCTTTCAGGAGCGGGTTCTAAGAGGTTTCCACAGAAGCAGAAATTTTCTTATGAACTAGCCTCAGAAATCTCAGAACGTCACGTCTGTGGTATTATGTTGGTCAGGCAGGTCACCCAAGCAACTCCGATTCAAGGAGAAAGGGATGACGCCATCTTTCACTGGGAAAAGTACTGAAGATAGAAAGGAGTAATTCAGTTCAGTCACTTAAGGAGGACGTGTAAACTCCCATGGTAGTTTCCAGATACTGAAAGAAGTGGAGGTGTAAAGTTTTTCAGGGGTGTCTGACTGGCTCAGTTGGTAGTTGATCATATGACTCTTGATCTTGGGGTTGTAAGTTTAAGCCCCAGGTTGGGCGCGGAGCCTACTTAAAAAAAAGAACTTTAGGGGAGGTGGGTGGCAGGATGGTGAAATAGGTGATGGGAATAAGGAGTGCACTTGTGATGAGCACCAGGTGATGTATGGAAGTGTTGAATCACTATATTGTACAGCTGAAACTAATATTACACTGTATGTTAACTAACTGGAATTTAAATACATACTTGAAAAATTCTGTTTTCATCTCTAAAAAAAAAATAAGATAAAGTTTTTCCTCAGTGAGGGCTACCCTACAACGAGCTGAAAATTATGAGCAGTTACCATGAGCAGATGATGTTGTAGAGGAAACAGTAGTTCTGGACAGAAAATCTGGGTTTTAGTTAAGGTTCTGTTGTTCGATCTGAGAGATTTTGAGAGAGTTATTTAATCTTTCTAAGACTGTTTCCTGATGTTTATTTATTTTTATCATTTATTTATTTTTTTAATTTACATCCAAGTTAGCATATGGTGCAACAGTGATTTCAGGAGTAGATTCCTTAGTGCCCCTTCCCCGTTTAGCCCATCCCCCCCTCCCACAACCCCTCCCATAACCCTCAGTTTGTTCTCCATATTTAAGAGTCTCTTATGTTTTCCCCCCCTCCCTGTTTTTATATTATTTTTGCTTCCCTTCCCTTCTGTTCATCTGCTTTGTCTCTTAAAGTCCTCGTATGAGTGAAGTCTTTCTCTGACTGACTAATTTCACTTAGCATAATACCCTCCAGTTCCATCCATGTAGTTGCAAATGGCAAGATTTCACTCTTTTTGATTGCCGAGTAATACTCCATTGTATATATATACCACATCTTCTTTATCCATTCATCCATGGATGGACATTTGGGCTCTTTCCATACTTTGGCTATTGTCGAGAGTGCTTCTATACACATGGGGGTGCATGTGTCCCTTTGAAACAGCACACCTGTATCCCGTGGGTAAATGCCTAGTAGTGCAATGGCTGGGTCATAGGGTGGTTCTATTTTTAGTTTTTTGAGGAACCTCCATACTGTTTTCCAGGGTGGCTGCACCAATTTGCATTCCCACCAGCAGTGCCATAGAGATCCTCTTTCTCTGCATTCTCGCCAAAATCTGTTGTTACCTGAGTTGTTAATGTTAGCCATTCTGAGAGGTGTGAGGTGGTATCTCATTGTGGTTTTGATTTGTATTTCCCTGAGGATGAGTGATGTGGAGCACTTAAAAAATTTTTTTTAATGTTTATTTATTTTTGACAGAGAGAGAGAAACAAAGCACGAGTGGGGGAGGGGCAGAGAGAAAGGGAGACACAGAATCTGAGGCAGGCTCCAGGCTCTGAGCTGTCATCACAGAGCCCGATGTGGGGCTCCAACTCACGGGCTGTGAGATCACGACCTGAGCCTAAGTCGGACGCTCAACTGGCTGAGTCACTCAGGCACCCCGATGTTGAGCATTTCACTAATCCTTTATTTGATATGTCATTTGCAAGTATCTTTTCCCATTCCATCAGTTGCCTTTTAGTTTTGCTGATTGTTTCACTGTGCAGAAGCTTTTTATTTTGATGAGGTCCCAATGGTTCATGTTTGCTTTTGTTTTCCTTGCCTCCAGAGACGTGTTGAGTAAGAAGTTGTGCGGCCAAAATTTAAGAGGTTTTTGCCTGCTTTCTCCTCGACGATTTTGATGGCTTCCTGTCTTACATTTAGGTCTTTCATCCATTTTGAGTTTATTTTTGTGTCTGGTGTAAGAAAGTGGTCCAGGGTCATTCTTCTGCATGTCACTGTCCAGTTTTCCCACCATCACTTGCTGAAGAGACTGTCTTTATTCCATTGGATATTCTGTCCTGCTTTGTCAAAGATTAGTTGGCCATACGTTTGTGGGTCTATTTCTGGGTTCTCTATTCTGTTCCATTGATCTGAGTGTCTGTTCTTGTGCCAGTACCATACTGTCTTGATGATTACAGCTTTGTAGTATAGCTTGAAGTCTGGGATTGTGATGCCTCCTGCTTTGGTTTTCTTTTTCAAGATTGCTTTTGCTATTTGGGGTGTTTTCTGGTTCCATACAGATTTTAGGATTGTTTGCTCTAGCTCTGTGAAGAATGCTGGTGTTATTTTGATAGGGATTGTTATTTTATTTTTTTAAAGTTTATTTATTTTTGAGAGAGAGAGCACAAGTCTTAGAGGGGCAGAGAGAGAGAGAGAGAGAGAGACAGACAGACAGACAGACAGACATAGAATCTGAAGCAGGCTCCAGGCTCCGAGGGGTCAGAACAGAGCCTGACACGAGGCTTGAACTCATGACCTGAGCCAATGTTGGACTCTTAACCAACTGAGCCACCCAGGCACCCCTGTATTCTGATGTTTAAAAGGGGGACAAAAATATTTTGCATTAGTTGTGTACATCCCAGGGCAGGTGAGAAATTCAAACAGGCTACTGTAGAGAAAGAATGTATTTTATTTATTTAAAAAAAAAATTTTTTTTTTCAACGTTTATTTATTTTTGGGACAGAGAGAGACAGAGTATGAACGGGGGAGGGGCAGAGAGAGAGGGAGACACAGAATCAGAAACAGGCTCCAGGCTCTGAGCCATCAGCCCAGAGCCTGACGCGGGGCTCGAACTCACGGACCGCGAGATCGTGACCTGGCTGAAGTCGGACGCTTAACCGACTGCGCCACCCAGGCGCCCCGAAAGAATGTATTTTAGATGGAAAAGCAGACTATGTATGTCTTCCATTGCTGGGCATTCTTAATGCCAGAACCTACCCATTGTATTGTCTTCCTCATACACTTCTGTTGTTAGTTAGTTTATACTACATTTTTATTTATTTGTGTATCAGTAACCCAGAATTCTCAAGCTACCATGTTCCCTGGGAATTAAGACTGCATGACCTCAGACATCTGCTTATCCATTGGGAAGGTAGAATTCCTGTAACCAGGAATGTAGAAGAAAGGGCATTTCCCCACCAGTCGGGGTTTGAACTCTGGAGTGTGGAGTTGGGGAGATATAGGCATCCCACTTAATACAGAAGTGGTACCTGTGAAGGAGTAGTTCTAGAATGGGACTCATGTGAATTTCTGCATCCGTGAAGCTATAAACCTGGGAGCCTGAGCCATGGTGCAAAAGGGTGTCAGCGGTTGCTAAGTGGTTGGGGTTGGTGGTGGGTGACCATGGCCGTGGCTCAACTGGGGAAACCAAAATTATCTCAACTGGTCCTACTGAGGTCTTGTTGTCAGTGACAGTGCCAGGCAGCTGGGCATCCGAGAAAAGCGAGCATTAGGAATGAGGAAAGTAGAGGAAGGAATTAATTAAACCGAGTCTAAAGGATTATGGTTGGAGACGCTTGGTGAATTGCTCTTTGATGCCGGAAAAGAGAGATTGAGACAATCCAGTGTTTTCCTCATGAAGGCAAAACGAAACGGAGTGCCTGGGCCAGATACAGGGAAGAAACGGGCCATGTTGGGGCTTGTTCAAGCATTAACACAGCAGACTTAAGGAAGCCGTTGACTTTTCTCTAAAATTTCTCCAGGCCTTTCTTTTACACCTTGATCGGTGTCGTACATCTCATCTCCCTTGCTAGGTGTGACCTCCTTTAGGGCAGGCCTGTCCCCTAACAAAGTCAGGACTTACAGAATGTTCGGTGAATTCTGTCTCCAAATGAATCGAAGATACGCTGTAGCAAAGAGTTAAGTATTGGCTTCCTGGAAGATTGGAAAAGAGAAAGTGGGGGCAGAGTGCTCTGGGTAATCAGCCGGCTACTTTTTGCTGCCTGCCTAGAGCATCCGGTGCTCTCAGATGCAACCGATTGGCAAAAATTGGTGAGGTGGGCTTGACTTCTAAAAGCTTCGCAAAGCTCACAAGCACAGAATTAAGCAGCACAATATGAACTTTGTAGAAGTGGAATTCTGCTCATGGCGGCAGCATCCGTGTAGTCTGGAGGTGGCACCGGGAACTAATGTCCTGCATGGTGTTCGGGTAGAAATGGATGTAAAGAGTGACTGAAACAAATACTCGACACGATTCTTAAACATACTTGCAGCAACATTTCTAAAGCAGGAGATCAATAGATGAAAAGAGTAGACAGTAATTTCCCTCTTCTCTGGACAGGAAATAAATGATCAAGTAATCAGGTTTTTATTTTTATTTATTTTTATTTTGAGAGAGAGAAAGGGAGGGCGCAAGTGAGTGAGGGTCAGAGAGGGAGAGAGCGAATCCCACAAGGGGCAGAGAGAGAGAGAGAGAGAGAGAGACAGACGTGAGGGCAGGGCTCACCCGAAGCAGGACTCATGTTTTACCAGAAGTGGGGCTTGTGCTCACTGGATATGGGGCACGAGCTTACTTAAATAATCAGGTTTTTAGAATGTCCCGTGAGGACGATATTTTATGGGAAACACCGTCGATTGTTCAATATCTATTCTTTCTTTCTTTCTTCTTCTTCTATTCTTTCTTCCTCAGTGACATAACTCACAGTTGTTGGATCTGGCCATGTGCCTAGCTGTAAAATGATATTTTGTTCAGAAATAGGTAAGGGCACAAATAACAAGTCTGCAGAGGCCACTAGGTGGGGCTTTCCAAGAACATTTTCCTGGAGGGGCAGAGTTGGTAAGAAAGCACAGCCTTTGTGCAATTCCTTCATTTTTTTTCTACATCGTGCCTAGAATGCTGGGTGGAGTTGCACCAGCCTCCTGGGGGCCAGGAGGCAAACCAGAGGATGGAAATCACAATTAAGTTACTGAAGCAAAAAGAAAGAGCCTGTGCTCCAGATGACCATGGAGCTGCCACTTCAACCCTAGACTGTCCACTGTTATTTTTGGTTTCTGTTAATAGAGGCCAAGAGGAGTTCTTTCTTCAGGGTGTTGAAAGCCATAAAAGTATTTAAACAGTATGGAGATAATGAACTTATTTTATGTACATTTTTAACCTTTTAAAAAATGTTTATTTATCTATTTTGACAGAGAGCATGCAAGTGGGGCAGGGGCAGGGAGAGAGGGAGGGAGAGTCCCAAGAAGGCTCCACGCTCAGCACGGAGCCTGATGTGGGCCTTGAATCTCATGACCATGAGATCATGAGCTGAGCTGAAAGCCAGAATCCCGAGCGGGCTCTACACCCAGCAAGAAGCCCAAGCTGGGTCTCAAGCTCACAACCATGACATCGTGATGTGAGCTGAAATCAAGAGTCAGACACTTAACCAACTGAGCCAGCCAGGTGCCACTGTCCCCCTTCATTTTATAACTCAAAGTTACATGAGGACGTTTGATGCCTTCTGGCCGTAATTGTGGACATCGTACGTTGGCAATTCTGGTTCGTAGAGAGTCCTGTTTAACTGAATGCCACTAGGGAGGTCCCAGGGTGGCATAACGGAGACTCTTCTAACTGGTCTTCACTGGTTCAACTCATCAAGTAACTAATGCTCTCCAGTTCTCTGTAAAACGTATCAATGCATGCTCCCTATAATTGATTGGGTGGCATCCTGTGTTGTGCTTCTTCCCAAATCTCTCTGTACCAACTGCACTTGTTATAATAATATATAATTTGATGAAATATTATATGGTTTGGTAACCTTTTAAGGGGGGAAGAAAAGAGATGTTACTTGGAAAACTAAGTCAAATGTTTGGAAAGACTATAGAGATGAATTTTCCATACAATTTTAGCTTTGGGATTAGGTATGGGGAAGCCAGTGGTAACTGGGGAAAGAAAATCAATGAAAAATCTTCCAATTGCCTTGGGACAATCTTTGTTTGTTTGTTTGTTTGTTTAATATTTATTTTGAGAGAGAAAGTGAGCAGGGGGTGGGGCAGAGAGAGGGAGAGAGAGGAACTCAAGTGGGCTCTGCCCTGGCAGTTCAGAGCTCGCTTGGGATCCTCTCTCCCTCTCTCCCTCTGCCCCTCTCCAGCTTGTGTGCGTGCTCTCTCTCTCTCAAAATAAATAAATTAACTTAAAAAATAAAATTAAAATTAAAAAAGATAGTGCAGTATGCAAAAACAATCCATGGGGAGCCCCAAAAGAGTGGACCCCGGGACAGAAAGACAGCCCAACACCCATAATCGGTTAAAACATATATATTTAAGTGTTTTAATTGAAAATAAAGTGTTTAAGGTATATATGTATTTTAAATAAGTCTCCATTCTGTCAGATATGTTAAGTTCCTTATTCCATTAGGATGGGTAAGAGTGCATCTGCTGTGTGTACAGAATTCACACTTAGTGCAGGCATTGAGGGATGAAATAAAGGGGGTGAAAATCCAATGGGATTAAGCAGTGATTAAATGTACCAGGTGGCAAATAAGAGTGCTAGCGTTCCTTTTGCTATGCTACCCTGTGCTGTTGGGGGTAGACATTACTAATCAATCACAGTCTTCTATAATCAATCACCTATCTAGCCAGTCTTCAACTGGCTCCTTTTCTTTTTTTTTTTTTTTTTTAATGTTTTATTTATTTTTGAGATGGGGAGAGACAGAGCATGAACGGGGGAGGGGCAGAGAGAGAGGGAGACACAGAATCGGAAACAGGCTCCAGGCTCTGAGCCATCAGCCCAGAGCCCGACGCGGGGCTCGAACTCACGGACCGCGAGATCGTGACCTGGCTGAAGTCGGACGCTTAACCGACTGCGCCACCCAGGCGCCCCAACTGGCTCCTTTTCAATGTTGAACACCAAGCAGCCACTGCCAGTTAATCAGTTGGCCTGTGACCCCGAATCTGTTTGTCAACCACGCTTGATAATGTAGAATAGTGCAGGAGGCGAAAGCCACGGATGGGCACGCCACCCGAGGCTCTGCAGGTTGGAAGTGTGCCAAGAAGATACGCCAGGGGGATCTGGGAGGACGTCCGCCATCCACGGATTACTGGGATCCATCTGGCCAACCTCCCTCTTCTAGGCAGTGTTCCCTTCCTCTTCACCTCATGAGTGCTTCTTTCAGTACTGCCCTCTAGATGGGGAAGATGGTCTTGTCACAGAGAGGGAAAGTTCTGTGGAGATGTCCCTCAGAATCACTGTGGCTGAGTCACACCTAGGCAGGTTGGTGTGATAACTTGGCCCTTGTGGCAGAATGTCCAGATTTTACCCCAATGTCACCACCTCCTGGCTCTGACTAAAGCCAGCTACTTGACCTCTCCAAGTTTCTGTTTTACCAATAGTGGGCTTATAAGGATTAACGGCAACAGTGCACGGAAGGCATAAAGGACTGTTTCCAGCCCACTGTTTCAAACCCACTATATCAAACAGGGTTTGAAAGCATGAATCCATGAACTCTTTGAAATCCTATGCACATTATCCTCAGAGTCCATGACTTTAATCAAATATTCAAAGGAGTCTGGGACTAAAACAAAAGCAAACCCAAACAAGAAAAATTTAGAGTTGCCTGGGTGACTCAGTTGGTTAAGTGTCCAACTCCTGACTGTGGTTCAGTTCAGGATCTCATGGTTCATGGGATTGAGCCCTGCGACAGGTTCTGTGCTGACAGTGTGGAACCTGCTTGGGATTCTCTCTCTCCCTCTCTCTGCCTCTCTCTTTCTCTCTCAAAATTTTAATGTTTAGTTATTTTTGAGAGAAACAGAGAGACAGAGTGTGAGCTGGGGAGGGGCAGAGAGAGAAAGGGAGACACAGAATCCAAAGCAGTCAGCATAGAACCCACAGACTGCGAGATCATGACCCGAGCTGAAGTTGGATGCTTAACCAACTGAGCCACCCATATGCCCCATCAAAATAAATAAACATTAAAAAAAAAAAAAAAAAGTAAGGCTTTCTTGTTTAGAGCAGTGCTTATCAAGTTGTAATGAATCACCTAAAGATCTTGTTAAAATGCCAGTTCTAATGTAGTAGGTCCAGAGTGGAACCTGCAGCCATGTATTCCTGGCAAGCTCCCAGTTGATGGTGATGCTGGGGACCCGTGCACCACACTTTGAGTAGTGAAGGCCGAAAGTGCCCACCCTTTCTTTCCTTCTTCTGCTGAGAGGCACTGTGACAGGATTATTAAAAGCATGAACTCTGGGTCCAGACAGCTTGGGTTTGTTTTCTGCCTTGACCTTTACTAATTCTTCACCCTTGGTCAAGCTGTTGAACTTCTCTCCTCCTCAGTTTCTTCAACTGTAACACAGGGGAAATAATAGTACTTCTGCAATAGTGTTAATATGAAGATTAAATGACATAAAGAGTTTATAACAGAGCTCAAAGCATAGTTTGTGTTATTCTTACTTGATTTGCCAACTTGTGAGTACACTCTCTGTTGCTACTGCCGCATTCCTAGCTGTCTCCGACGACCTGGCATTCTCTGGATCGTGTCCGGAGTAATGTCTCCCACCAATGACATAGGGGTCGTATAAAGCTGCAAAACATGAAACGTCCCTCCCTTGGGGAGATAGATATGACAGGAGACACTTGTTTAGTTCACTTCTTTTATAGCTAATTCGAGCACCGAATTCAGAACAGGTTTTTCCACTTGGCTCCTAATTCACAGGCGCATGACCTCATACTGTAATGTCATAATCGTGGTAGGGTGCTTACGAAGAGTGGCCGATAGAGGCAGGGTCACTGTGCCCCGTAGGTGCTACTGCACCAGGGAGAGCGGCCCCCCCAGGTGGCCTGCAGTCGAGAAGCAGCCGAGAATCGGTTCCATCCACCAGCTGAGTGCCCAGCGTGGACGCACACCTCCACGAAGGCCTAGGTGCTCCAGTGCGGTCACTTCGTCACTTCGTCCTGCTTTGACCTCTGCCACGCGCATGCAGGACTCGAGCTCACAGGTGAACAAGTGCAGCCGGGACAGGAGAGGTTGGGATGAGGAAGACGTACTCATCCAGCGCTGCCCTCGTGCCATAATTCTCCTTCTCCTGTCAGCGTGATGTCGTTGGCACTTAATTCTCTTCTGAGAGACCATGTGGAGGAACGTGATTCCTCTCTCTATCCCTATCCCTATCTCTATCCTCTATCTCTATCTAGGAAATCAAAGCTTGTGGCTACATACTAAAGAGGATAGCCGTTTCTTTTCTTTTTTTCTCTTTTAATGAGTGGGCCCGAGTATATTCAGATTGAACGTGTTAAACGTTATGATTTGACTGGTGCAGAAATTTTTCTAACTCAACTTTATTGACATGCAGTTGGCAATAAAAAACGCATTCATTTAAAGCGTGTAATCGATGAGTTTGGACAAATATGTGTGGCTATTTGTCCAATGAACCAATGCTACGATCAAGGCATAGAACATTTCCATCACCCCCAAAAGGTTTGCTTCTGTCCATTTGAGGTTTCTCCTGCCCCAGGTGACCAAACCTATTTCTGTCATCATAGATGCACCTGTTCTGGAAATAGAACCTTCAGGTGAATCAAATCTTACGAATAAGGTATTTTCTGTCTGGCTTGTTTTGCTCAACATCATGTTTCTGAGTCATTATTTTTGTTATGTGTATCACTACTCTCAGTAGCAGGACCCCCCCCCCCCCTTTTTTTTTTAAAAAAAAAAACCTTTCAGTTAACTCTGCTAAAGTATCAACAATTATGCATACATTTTAAATGAATAATACGTGTACTTTGAAGTAGATTTTAATTTTTTTTTTTAACATAGGCCAGCTCATAGGTTAGGAAAATCACTAAATGCTGGAGTATTTGAGCAGCTATGTCTATTCTGCGGTTGTGCGAGCTGTGTGGCCTGGTGGGTAGCCTGGGGTCACAGCACCGGCCACGACACTGACTTTGTGAATTTGAACGAGATCAGCTTCCCCGTTCGTACCGGTCTTCGCTGCCTCCTGAGGCCCATTCTGGGCCTGACACAGCGTTACTTGGGGATGATCACTGAGCTGTGGAGCCAGCAGAGGGAGCAGGAGTCAACAAATGAATTGCAGAGCTCGGCCAGCGTCTCGAAGAGGCTGTCATCCCCGCTGTCCTGGGCACAGTGGCCACACTGCTCCAGAGCCCAGCAAACCCTATGGTGGACCAGTTTCTAAAGTGACTTGTGGTTCCATATATCATTTTTCAAACTTACTTCTCTGATTGGGTGACACTGTAGTCGTTTAATGTAAGAGGAGTATAAACAAAAAATCTGTGCGTGGTCTTATAAGCAACTAAAATAGATTCACATTTAAAACTTGTTTAGATACATGTTTTAGTGCTTATTACCCTGGAGAAGAATTGTAAAAAAAAAAAAAAATGTTAAAGGGGCCCCTTCAGAGTTTACTTTTCAAGGTAAAAACAAACCCAATTAGGCTGAGTCATCAAAAATAACAGTTTATGGAATTGCCAAAAGTGAAATATTTTGTAGCATACCGTTATCTGAAAACAGTCCTGAGATTGTAAAAGCCGCTAAATGACTTCACTCTGAGGCCAGATCTATAAAAACACAGTTAAACGGACATTTCACACCATGAAATTTCCTGCATCCACCATCCCGGTTCTTACGGTCACAGAATTATTTCTGTTCTCTATTCACTGTTGCTTCTCTGAACATAACTGCCATTGAATGCAGTCTTTATCATCTTATATTTGCTCCCCAAATTCCTCTCTTTGTAACATCAAACAAACCAAAACCAGAGAGTGGAATTAGGCCGGATGTGGCGTGCTGGGAAGCACTTTGTCAGCTTTCGTATACCATGGCCACATCTCTCCCACTATGAAATATTGTTTTGAAATAACGAACTTGGTGAAAAGTTTTGTAATTTCAAATGAACTTGGTAATGTGACGTATGCAAGTGAGAAAGTGAAATACGCTAGAGCTGGCATTTTCCAGGTGAAATGGGGAGAGTACCAAAAAGGCATGTTTGAAAGCAGGCTCTTGTGGAGACTCTGGGAAGGAGCAGAAGGGAGGGGTGAGGCGATTGAAGGAAATAAAATGAGGACCGGAAATGAAGGAAGGCCTGGGGGGGCAGGGGTGACCTGGGTCTGCATCTTGTGTCAGAAGATCTGTTTTACTTGTCAGAAAGGTATCTGATAAACCTCTCTAGGAAAGAGGAATCTGATGTTACTTTAACCAGCCTCTACACAGAGAAAGAAGGAAACATCCCAGTTATTTTATTAGGCCAGTATGATACTGATCTAACACCAGACCAAGAAACCACAGACTAACCTCACTTATAATTGTTGATGTGAAATCCTAATAAAATGCCAGCAAATGGATTCCAGCATTTCACTAGGAGAAAATACACCACGACCAAAGACGTTTATTCTAAATGTTCACGGTAGTTCAATATTACGAAGTCTATAAACATATTAAATCACATTAAAATGCAGGGAATGATGTGATGTAAATAAGGCTGGGCTGCTTTTTTTTTCCAAGAGATTTTTTTAAAGTTTATTTGTTTTGAGAGAGAGAGAGTGCGGGAGGGCAGAGAGAGAGAGAGAGAGAGAGAGAGAGAGAATCTGGATGCTGGGCATAAACTGTGAGATCATGACCTGAGCCAAAACCAAGAGTCAGACGCTCAACCAACTGAGCCACCCAGGTGCCCTTAGGCTGGGCGGTTTTAAGACCAAACAATGGAGCCTGAGGGCAGATCATGGATTGCCGGAGGGTGGGCCTGGGGCATCTTTGATCACAAAGGAGTGACACAAGGAAACTTTAGGAGCGACCGAACTCTTCTGTGTCTTGATTACGGTGGTGGATACATGCCTCATTGCACTTGTCAATAGGACTGTGTATCCAAACAAGTGAATGTTATCATTGACAAAGGCAAATATTTAAATATCAAAACCTCAAAACAAAAAAATCTCTCTGTTACGGAGCCCATGAAGCCAATGATTGACCAGGTAAGAAGGCGTAGTGACTACAATACGGTCAGGTTTCAACAGCTGTAAAATGGAATTCATACTAATACCTCCCAGGGTTGTTATGAGATTCTGCTTAGCACAACATCTGGCATGGAGTACGTTCTCCATGTTAATCACTGTTAGTAATGAACTGTAGCCATTAAGCACACAAACTCTGGAGTAAGAATGGCTGGGTTCAAATTCCGGCTCACCCGCTTGTTGGTTGTGTGGCCTTAAGTAAATCATTTTGCTTCTGTGCTTCGGTGTGCTCTTAGTTTTAACATTTAGATAAGCGTTACTCTTAGGGTTCACTGAGTTTACTGCAGCGGAGAACCTAGGAGTGGGGGTGGGGTAGAGAAGCTCCTGAGGCTCCTCTAAGTTCAGAAGGGAAGTGAAGCGAGCAACGCATGGTCGTGTGTGTGTGTGTGTGTGTGTGTGTGTGTGTGTGTGTGTGTAGGGGCATGGTGTTAGTCTGTGTTACATAAATGAGCTGTACAGATAAGGTGAATGGAAAAGAGGAGACAGTTTCCACCTGTGGCAGGGATTATGGCTATAGGTGCCTGGACAGAAGCACACATGTGGATTCTACAGAGATGAAGGGAGCTGAACGAAACTTTAACTTGGTTCCACATTGGCCTGGTGTCCAAGGTAGGATGCATTTGCATTAAAGAAGCGTGAAAGCTTAAAGACAAAGTAGGTCATCAGGAAAGAGTTCAATAGAGAAACCAGAGCCTCTGTTTAGTGACTTAAATCGCTATCCGGCTACTTGAATAAACAGGGAGGTTTCTCTGTGTTTGCATGACCATCATCATGGCCGTAGGCACTCACGTTGACTCCAGCGGCCCACGTGTCCCATCCAAGTGAGAGGGGATTGGTCAGCAAACATTCCTTGCCTCAGTGACTCTGAGTAGACACTTTTCACTGGTGAGCTGGTGATGGTCACACGGAACTGGGAACCCCCACTTGGAAGTGAGTCACTGGCCTCACGTCCAAGGATCACACAAGTCCCAAGGAGATGAGGAAGAGCATATTTAATGAAATGAGAAAATTGTTATCGACATGATAAGGGGGAAAAGCAAAATACAAAACTCTGTACGTGGCTCTAATTTGCTCAAACATATGCTTAGGAAAATGACTGGAACGAAACACCAAAATGGTAGATAGTCATCTCTGAGTGAGGATTGCAGATGACCTACACTTTTCTTTATATATGATATCTTTTCTATCTCTGAAATAAAAATGTTTTACTTTTGCAGTTAGAAAAGAGGAATGGCTACAATTGACTTAAAAGGAAAGAGGTTCCCTCTCCACGTTCACAGCCCTGCATAATGTTCCACAAATTGTTTGCCTACTTGTTATGTACAGGGCAATGACAATTGTTGGCTACCTTCTCCAATCTCTAGGTGAAGCTCAAAGATTCTCAATCCTATTTCCATGCCACAGAAGAGGGACTCAGACATGGGGCAAAGACAGAATGGGGTCCTTAGAAACGCACTATGAACCGTGGTGGTTGGAACTTGGGTGATAGTGGCGAAAATATCCAAAGCTCCCTCTTTCTGTGACCCGCTGCTGCTTTGGGATCACTTCCTGTCATGTCTCTTGCTTTCCTTCCTCTCAGCTACTGGAAAAAGATGGGATTAGTATTTTTGCTAGGGACGCCGTAACAGAGCACCACAGACTGGGTGGCTGAAACAACAGAAATCTCTTTTTTCACAATTCTGGAGGCTACAAGGTATCTGAGACCAAGGTGTCAGTGTGGTGGTTTCTTCTGAGGCTTGCAGGTGAAGTCTTTTCCCTCTGTATGAGTGCGTCCTAACCTGCTCTTCTTTTAAGGACACTAGTCACACTGGATTTGGCCCACCCTGATGAATCCTTTTACTGTAATTACCTCTTTACAGGCCCTGTCTCCACATACAGTCAGTCTGAGATACCAGAGGTAGGACTACAACATAATGAATTTTGGAGGATACAATTCAGCCCATAACAGGATTGAAGTGATTTCTTTCTTAGGGGACCATATTGCTACTCAGAGAAAGTCAAGAGAGAACCAGTGTAGGGTTTAAGGGAAAGGATGGGAAAAAGAGAAAGAAAAAGAAAGAGAGAGAGAGAGGCTGTTTTAACTTCTTGGGTTTTGGATAGCCCACCAGGTTGAGAAACCAGAGAGGAATGCATATGTCTTCATTTGTCCAGAGTGTCTATTCTGGGCATATCACCCTCTTGTTAAAAATTATTTATTTGTTTATAAATATAAAAGAATGTTTATTTTTGAGAGATAGAGAGAGAGAGAGAGCAAGCATGGGAGAAGGGCAGAGAAGGACAGCAGATCCAAAGCAGGCTCTGCACTGACAGCAGTGAGCCTGATGTAGGGCTCGAACTCCCAAACCACGAGATTATGACCACAGCCTAAGTCGGACTGAGCCACCCAGGCACCCCTGAAGATTTTTTAGATGTTTTTTATTTGTTTTGAGAGAGAGACAGAGACAGAGACAGAGAAGCAGGGGAAGGGCAGAGAAAGGGAGAGAGAAAGAGAGAGAGAGAGAGAGAGAGAGAGAGAGAGAGAGAGAGAGAATCCCAAGCAGGCTCTGTGCTCTCAGGGCAGAGTGGGCATATAACCCTCTTCAATCTGCGTCTGTATTGAGGCCACTTGAAGATATGAAATGTTGGTCATCTCCTTCTTGGGGGCATAACAAATATATCATTCTGTTGAACTCATCACCAAACTATTGGATGTTTCGATAAAAGCAAAGGACATTTGAGAGCAGGGAGGTTAGAATCTTGTTCAATAAATGATGGGGGGATGGAGTGGTGCATTGGTAAAAGGGTGGTCTACCTTGGTCATATTACCCTTGATAGTTTGGTTAACATCGCCATTTTCTGCTAAAAACAAGAAGAAACATCCTGAGCAGTTCACGTGAAATTGTAAGGTGTTGATATGAAAGAGCTTATCTGTCTCCTCTGCCCAAGTGATAAACATCCATAGAACGCACTCTGATCTT
The DNA here is from genome assembly GCF_018350155.1 of Leopardus geoffroyi. Taxonomy (NCBI): domain Eukaryota; kingdom Metazoa; phylum Chordata; class Mammalia; order Carnivora; family Felidae; genus Leopardus; species Leopardus geoffroyi. Next base: position 18,712,286 of record NC_059342.1, on the reverse strand, counting down.
GGGGTGCCTGGGTGGCTCAGTCAGTTGAGCGTCCAACTTCGGCTCAGGTCATGATCTCACGGTCTGTGAGTTCGAGCCCCGTGTCGGGCTCTGTGCTGCCAGCTCAGAGCCTGGAGCCTGTTTCGGATTCTGTCTCCCTCTTTCTCTCTGCCCCTCCCCTGCGCATGCTCTGTCTCTGTCTCTCTCTCTCTCTGTTAAAAATAAATAAACGTTAAAAAAAATAAATAAAAAAGAGAACGTACTCTGATCTCTTCCAGTGAGAGACAAACCCTGAAAATTTTGCAGTATGGTACCGATTTCACTGACCTATGCAAGGGACAGGTCAGGTCTATGAATTTTGCCTTTGCCCAGCCAGCAGATGGTGCTATTTTTCTAGGAAATTGAGATAGAATTTGTTTGAACTGCCATTTGGCCTTCAGTGTCTCAACAGCGTGTTACTACAGATGCTCATACATAACCAGTTTCTATTCTATAAAATTCTACTCCTCTTGACTGCAGTTAAACAATTTGAAATCTTCAGGCCTAAGTTGAAGTGAAACTTTTATATTTTACACATAGAGATAATTAGAAAAAAGATCTTAGTTGCTTCTTCTAGATGTATATTTTAGGATTATATGCTCTCTCCTTCCCCTGCTCACCCCCTACCCCATCTTGTTCCAAGATGCTAGCTGGCATCATCCATCTGTTCTTATTTTCCTTCTGAAAGACTCTCCTATGGTCTTTCACTGTATGATGGTTTGTTTATCGAATTTTATAGTAAAATTATAACTTTTGGAGGAATTAGTGGTTTTGAATAGTTACTTTAATCAATAAAAAATTTAATTTAATAGCTAATTTTAATAATGTATACCTGAATATTCACCTTTTTATCTATAAACACTTGAAAATTTTCAATAAAAAATTTCAAAGATACAGAATACTTGAAAGATCAATATAATAAGCATCATATACCATACCTACCACCTAGATTCAACAACTATTAACATGACATAGATTCAATGATTATTGACATCTTACCATTTCCTTAATATATTAATATATATGTATGTATATATATATGTACACACACATACATAAATATATGTATACACATACATATTTGGAAGTTGGTTGAAGACATTATGACACATCAGCCCTAAATATTAAGCATGCAACTCTTTAGAATAAAGATGTTCTTCTAACTACTAACCCATAATCACATTGAAGAATATTAGCAATAATTTCAGTATTATCTAATATCAAGTCCCTAGTCAACATTTCCTGGTTACCATCCATATAACTTCTTGTTTAAGTAATCACTATCCTCAGCGTGTATGTGTATATATATATGTATATATGTATATGTATATATGTATATGTATATACATATATATATGTATATATGTATATGTATATATGTATATATGTATATGTATATACATATATACATATATATATACACATACACGCTGAGGATAGTGATATATATATATATGTGTGTGTGTGTATACACACACACACACACACACACACACATACACCACATCTTCTTTGTCCATTCATCAGTCGTTGGACACTTGGGCTCTTTCCATAGTTTGGCTACTGTAGATCATGCTGCTGTAAACATCAGGGTGCATGTACCCCTTTGAATCTGTATTTTTGTATTCTTTGGGTAAATAGCTAGTAGTGTAATTGCTGAATCGTAGGGTAGTTCTATTTTAACATTTTGAGGAACGTCCACACTGTTTTACAGAGTGGCTATACCAGTTTGCATTCCCACTAACAGTGCCAGCGGGTTCCCCTTTTTCTACATCCTCTCCAACACCTGTTGTTTCTTGTGTTGTTAATTTTAGTCATCCTGACAGGTGTGAGGTGGTATCTCATTGTGGTTTTGATTTGTATTTCCCTGATGATGAGTGATGTTGAGCATCTTTTCATGTATCTGTTAGCCATCTGGATGTCTTCTTTGGAAAGATGCCTATTCATGTATTTCCTATGATTTTATTTATTTTTAAAAAAAAATTTTTTTTTCAACGTTTATTTATTTTTGGGACAGAGAGAGACAGAGCATGAACGGGGGAGGGGCAGAGAGAGAGGGAGACACAGAATCGGAAACAGGCTCCAGGCTCTGAGCCATCAGCCCAGAGCCCGACGCGGGGCTCGAACTCACGGACCGCGAGATCGTGACCTGGCTGAAGTCGGACGCTTAACCGACTGCGCCACCCAGGCGCCCCTCCGATGATTTTAAAATGGCTGAAAATAATGCACTGTATGGAGTAGAATATTACAAATTCACTTTTGTCAGTAGACCTCTTTCTATTCAATTGGAATCTACATAGAAATTCACACGTAGTTCAGACAAGATTCTGACAGTTGCATTAGGCAGTTTTGACCATCATATTTTAATTTCTTATAGCTTTTTCTCGTTTTCTGATTATTGCTTTCATTCTTACCTGATGGGTGCAAAGTCTTCTCATTTCTCTTAGTGTTAGTTTTAGAGTTTTCTTATTCCCTGCATTGTCTCTGTTTCCTCCAAGCTATATTTTCCTATTTGATTGTTTTAATGTGTCTATTTCAGAAGGAGGACTTTCCTCATATTCCTAGGGTCTGCAGCTGTGCATTGATATTAAAGAGTGAAGCACCAAAACGCTGACTGGGATCTGTGTGCAGGTGGTGAGGCCTCTGGACTGGTATGCTTGACTACGGGATGGTCAGGACTAAGCTGGATCTGTTGAGGGGCTGCTAAATGCAGGAATGCGTGGATCTACTCTTTGTGACCATTAAGTCTTCCAGAGAAAGATCCTGGGGTCCAGGGTTTGGAAGAGGTAAGCCTGGTTGCTGGCACTCTTGGACTGGGGAAAGGACCTGAGTCTCATGGTGCAGAATTTCCCTTAATCCCCATTTTTAGTCTGAGACATCATCATCACAACCCTCTGCCATGCCCATGTCTGGAGGTGCAGAATCTCTGTTCCCATGCTCCAGAGAGTAAATCTCCTGTCTCTTTGGGAGCAGTTCAAGGTTGTTGTCTGACTGCTCAAATAGGAGGGACCTGGGACTAACTGTTCCCCACACAGATTTTTCAACCAGTTTTTTGTTACTTGCTTCTCCCACACTGTAGCTGAAACTGCTGATCTGTGCTCTTTTTTCAGGGGTTCTGCGGGGGTGAATCAGCATTTTCTCATTGGTTTCTCCTTCGTTGGCACTTGGGTTTCAGCTTCCTTCAGCTCTGCCAAGTCAATTTTGACTTCTCCATCTGTTTTCCACCTCCTGAAATTTTATCGAATTATCATGTCCACTGTTGTCCCTTCTCTGCTTCTCTTTGTCCTTTGTCTTTAGCCCTTTACTGTGGAGTTTTAGAAACAAGCAGAAGTAATGCATGTATCCAGTCCTTCATATTTACCCAGGAGCCTCTTCAAGTAGGCTTAAATCTTTGCTATTTGGGAAAATATATTCTGTTTATGAAATATGTGAAGATCCCTTAAAGTCCCACCATGGATCCTACTATATGTTGTACCATAGTTAGCTAATCATTACCCTAGTGTTGGACATTCAGGTGGCTTCCAATTTGATATTATGGTAATGACACAATATGAGCATTTCGGTACATGAATTATCCACATTATGGCGATTTTTCTGTTTAAATTGTTTAAATTTGCATTTCTTCAAGGGTAGTTTTTTCTTCCATATATGTATGAGATCTACACTTCTTCTTTTGTGATATATCTGTTATATATCATAATATTTATATTATATATTATTATAATATTTATATATGTTAATTTGTTGCACTTACTGAAATATGTTTCTGGCTAAATGTTTGCCTTCTAATTTTTGTTTACTTTTGGGCTGTAGACACCTCTAATTTTTGCATAAACATATCCGATTTTTTAATGATTTCTTCCATCGCTTTTAAACTTAAAAATATATTCTCCTGGGGTGCCTGGGTGGCTCAGGTCATGATCTCATGTCGGTGAATTCGAACCCCCCATTGGGCTGTCTGCTGTCAGCACAAAGCACGCTTAGGATCCTCTGTTCCCCTTTCTCTCTGCCCCTCGCGGCTTGCACTCTCTTGCTCTCAGAAATAAATATTAAAAAAATGTATCTCTATATTATATGTATATTATATATATATATATATATATATATTCTCTTGTAGATATTTAGTGAATATTCTGATTTGGGAGTTAAAGATGAGAGAATTGTTAGCATAGGGGTTAGAGCTAGAGTTCTTTTCTTTTGTATTAACGTGAAAATATGTTTATTTTAGAAAAATTTTAAAGTAGAATCCGAATGGTATATTCCTATATATGTGAATTGCATTATATATATGCAACTGCATTGAAATACATACAGGAAATTCTAGAAAGAAAAGATAACAATGATTCATAGTTGTTGTCTTTGGGCACTAAAGTTTTTGCTCCATTTCAATATTGTATTTTCCATATTTCCTTAAATATATGGGCATCATTTTATACTACAAATGAAAAATTAAATCTTAATTTTCAAGACTAGTTTATTTATTTTTAAAATTTTGATTAAACTTTTTTTTTTTAATTTTTTTTTTTTCAACGTTTATTTATTTTTGGGACAGAGAGAGACAGAGCATGAACGGGGGAGGGGCAGAGAGAGAGGGAGACACAGAATCGGAAACAGGCTCCAGGCTCTGAGCCATCAGCCCAGAGCCTGACGCGGGGCTCGAACTCACGGACCGCGAGATCGTGACCTGGCTGAAGTCGGACGCTTAACCGACTGTGCCACCCAGGCGCCCCAGATTAAACTTTTTTTTTTAATGTTTATTTATATTTGAGAGAGAGAGTCAGTGCATGATCCAGAGAGGGGCAGAGAGAGACAGAGACAGAATCTGAAGCAGGCTCCAGGCTCTGAGCTGTGAGCACAGAGCCCAACGTGGGGGTCGATAGGCACCCCTATTTATTTTTAAATTTTTATTTATTTACTTTAAGTAATCTCCACACCAAACGTGGGTCTCAAACTCATGGCCCTGAGATCAATGGCCACATGCTCTTCCAACTGAGCCAACCAGGCACCTGCCCCCTCCCCCCTTTTTCTTTAAAATTTTTGTTTGTTTAAAGATGAGTTTAAGGAGCACCTGGGTGGCTCAGTCAGTTAAGTGTCCAACTCTTGGTTTGGCTCAGGTCATGATCTCACAGTTTGTGGGATCGAACCCTGTGTTGGGCTCTGCTGACAATGTGGAATCTGCTTGGTATTCTCTCCCTCTCTTTCTCTCTCTCTGCCCCTCCCCCACTCACGCTTTTTCTCTCTCTTTCCCTCAAAATAAACACACTTTGAAGATGAGTTTAGATATAAAGTATAAACAGTTTTGAGAAGCATAATGATTATTTTCTTAGTGATACGTTCTTAAAAACATTTTTTTTTATGTAAAAAACTATGTAGTCAAAATATACTTAATGCGTTTGGAGATAATTATATACCCATGAAACCATCACCACAACCTATGCCATTAACATATTCATCACATCCAAAAGTTTTCTCCCTCTTGCCCTCTTATATATTATTATTTTTAAGTTATTTTAAAATATTTTTTAAAGTTTATTTATTTATTTTTGAGAAGGTGGGGGAAAGGCAGAGAGAGAGAGAGAGGGTGAGAATCCCAAGCAGGCTCTGCTGTGTGAGGACAGAGCACAATGCAGGGCTGGAACCCATGAACTGTGAGATCATGACCTGAGCCAAAATCAGGAGTCAGACACTTAGCCGACTAAGCCACCAAGGTGCCCCTATTATTTTTATTATGAACTTGACGTAAGATCTAGCCTTGTAGCAAATGTTTAAGTGAACAATAGAGAATAGGAAAGTAACTATTTAGGTGAACTAATTAAGGTACTGCAGCAGTGCACTCTGGGAAAAATACGGAGGGAGAAGATTTGGGGTGGATGAAATTGACGTTTGTAGATGCCCACACCAAGGGAGGGAAGGAGAAAGTGGACTTAATGAGGAACTAAGCAGAGAGATGCCTGAGAGAGCTGTCATGGTTTAAATCCTCTGAAGACAGTAAAGCCTAATGAAAGTGTAAGATGATGGTCCGACCATTCCTGCAGATGCTGCTAGGCACAGCTGAACACAAGCATGTTGAGATGGAGAGAAAAAGTCGTGCCTTTTTTGTGTGCGTGATGGAGGTGGGTTACACTGCACCAGCCTTTTGTGTAATTCACCAGACTCATTTTAGCACTTAACAATCGCCTTCGTTTCAAGAAAAGTTGTTGCTGTAAACTTAAAGTGCCACAAATCCCCAATCCTTGGCTGTTCCTTTTCTCTCCCTTTTCAAGAAGAGTTATGAAGCAACTGAATTGTAAGGCTAATGTTTCTGAAATTGAAAGTGTAGTTCTCCCAAGCTGTGGTGTGTGTCTTCCATTAGGAAGTGTGTATAAGAGCTACAGAATTTGCCACAGTTGGTGCTGAGCTATGATATTCCAAATTGGATATTTTGACTTTGCGTCTTCCAGTTCTTAGGCCCATTCTTGGCATTTTCCTTCGTCTCCCACCTTTACTTCTAATGAGAACTTCATTGTTCTTTTTTTGAAGTTTTTATTTAGGGTTGCCTGGGTGGCTCAGTTGGTTAAGCGTTCCACATCGGCTCAGGTCATGATCTTGAGCCCTGCATTGGGCTCTATGCTGACAGCTTGGAGCCTGGAGCCTGCTTCGGATTCTGCCTCTCTGCCCCGACCCCACTGGTGCTCTGTCTCTCTCCCTCCCTCAAAAGTAAGTAAATATTTAAAAAAAGTTTTTATTTAAATTCCAGTTAGTTAACATACAGTGTAATATCAGTTTCAGGTGTACAATATAGTGATTCAACACTTCCACACCTCGCTCGGTGCCCTGATTAGAACTTTAAACAACTGTTTGCAGTGGTGGCCCCTGGAAAAATCCCGCTGTGTTTCTAGGGGATGGCTTAGAATGGAAAGTAATGCTGGATTTATGGAGTTGGAAAACTTGTCTGGAAGACAACAGTGCAGAAAGAGGAAGGGACCACAGGATGTCAAGGTTGTGAACCATATCTTTGTTGAAGATGATATATGTCTTATCATTTATCAAATGTACTTAGTTACTGGGGTGCTTGGGCGGCTCAGTCAGTTGAACGTCCCACTTCAGCTCAGGTCATGATCTCACAGTTCCTGGGTTTAAGCCCTGCATCGGGTTCTCTGCAGTCTGCTCAGAGCCTGCTTTGGATCCTCTGTCCCCCTCTCTCTCTGCCCCTCCTCCACTCACACAGTCTCTCTCGCTGTCTCAAAAATAAATAAGCAAAAAAAAAAAAAAAAAAAAAAAGTTCCCAAACCTTAAAAAATGTACTTAGTTACTTTTAGTTACTTCACAGATGTTTTAATGAAAATCGTGTTCATACAAAAGATCAGAGATTATGCAGTGTCTCTAGTCTTTTGGCCTAATTTTTCATAGCATCACTGACTAGTTCTGTTACATTTACATCGATTTCATTTAAATCAGTGACCTATAAATACATCCTAATGGCATAACCCATCACCTTTCAGGGTCTCAATAAAGAGTATTCCCACCAAATTACCCCCGTGATGACTCTTTGGACTTTCAAAAGATCGCTTTTTAGTAACAACCTGAGCACATCAGTTTGCATGGCCTTCAAATCAATGCCAGTTAAACTGACCCACGCCTAAATCTTGGTTCTTGGTTTTCCATTCTAATGAAAATTACTGTGATGAAGGAACAGCAATTCAAATAAACCAACATTTACTGAGTCCCAACTGTGTGTAAGACCAAATGATGCCACTCTTGCTGCCCTGTTTGAGCAGAATATTCTGTGTGTGTTGATGCAGGGAACAGAGGCAAGCAGGGCAAAGGAAAGCTTGGAAAGTTTTCAAGATTAATTAGCACAAAGGTGGGGCATTTGGGATATCTGGCACCAGATAGTAATCAACAGTACTAATTATACTCTCATATTAAATCAGTTATGGCGGATGAGTTGGAGTCGATCAGCCGGTGTGGTTAAGGAAGCTGCACCTGTGATTAGCTTCTCTTTAAAATATGTTTACATGTCTCTCTCCGTAGCTCACGTATGGGTGGGTTGTATTTCATTTTTATTTTTTTGTTAAAGAAAATGATCCCCATTCTCGCCTAGTTATAGTAGAAAGTTGAGATCTAAGAGTAAGATACGCGAACATCAAAATCACCTGGAATGATGGATTCTCAGCCAAGTCACACTGTAGTCAACACTATTTATTTCAGTTTCTGGATATTTATGTGACTGTGCTCACACTATAAAGGACAAGCGATGGATCTTGAACCGTGAGTTCTAATTAAGTCACTTTATTATTAGATAGGAGAAGACTCTATACTGTGTTTTGTTTATTAGTATTCCAATTGGGAAGTGAGATGGCATTTGGGGCTGAGTAGGGCTGGCTGGTGGAATTGAGAATGGGTGTTTTATTCTTTGAGTTCATGCATGCTTAAGTAATATCTTTCTGGTAGGTTCAGGTGAGTGCCATATGAAGTCTGCTACGATCTTTTTTTAATTGGAGGGTTTTTTTTATAGATTCATCACACTATAATTAGGTACTGAGAAGATATTTGTGCCATTTTTCAGGAAATTTACATGATAAGCATTCAAAGCATTTAGTTGCACATGATAAGCATTCAACCCATTCAGTAGTCTCAGATAGGATATAAAAATGAAAAATGTGCATCTCTCTTTTTCTTATTAAGAATGTTTTTTAGTAAGTGGCCACATATATTCACGTATGATGCCTCTAGGAGGATATTCGGTCTTCTGTATCTTCTATAAATCGGTAGTTAGATCTCATTTGGCAATTCTAGAGGATTGATCAGATTTGGGTTAAATTATTTTTGGCAAGAATACTTTGTCATGGAATACTTCCATAGGTGTGTGTGTGTATACACACACACTACATATATATATATATATATATATATATATATATATATATATACTGTATTAATACTATATACTATATGTATAGTATAGTTTCCATTGATTCTCTCTCTCTCTCCCTCTCTCCCTCTCTCTCCCTCTCTCTCTTTGCCCCTCTCCTGCTTGTGCTCTCTCTCTCTCTCAAAGTAAATAAACTTTAGAGAATAATAAATTATATTTTCATTGTGATTTCTCTACCAATATTGATCTGTTATTTCCTCTAACTCCCCAATCCCAATCTCTCTTGAAAACAAAACAAAACAAAACAAAACAAACAGTTCCTTTTACCTACTATATAATGTGCTGTGGGATCTAAACAGTGTCAGATTCTGGGAATATGTTCTAGAGCAGCATAAGCTAGCATAATAAGTCAAGCACTGTCATTTCATAGCGATGTGATTGGGGCACGTTACTTAACATTCTGTGTCTTGATTCTGTCTCCTCTAAAGTAGAAACTTAAAAATCTTTACAGAGTTCTTGCAAGTTGGAAAAGATAGATATTTATGGGCCAGGGCATAATATTCTTTATCTATAACAAGCTTGCACAGTTGGGTGCTCTTGTGTATGTGGGTGCTCTTGTGTATGTAAGAGGTGGAGAGATGGTAACAACATTGAAACTGTAAGGGCTGTTAGAAGAAAGTCGCCCTGTGTGATACCACAAAAGTTGTAGGTTGTGCCCCTCCTGCTGACTTATGGCATAAATGTAGAAGAAGGCATATGCGAGCATTGCCTATTGAAAGAAATTGTGAGGTTGGCATGGGTAATTGCCAAAGTATCACCCTTGGAAACAAGTGCTTTGGATTCAGAAGAGGAGGAGATGGGGGTGGGATCTTGGGAGGACTTTATAGAAGAGGTGAGGTTTGAACTTGAAGAACCAAATTTGGCTTCATGGAGTGCCGGAGGCAGACGTTTTGGTTGGAAGGAATGATGGAGCAAAGCCATGATATCAAATGACACAATGCATGTCAGTGCTTTAGGCCTTTGGCACTGGTCACACCTATGTTAGGAAGAGCCTAACAGGATTGCAAGAGCCAAGCATGGGCCAGAGGGTGGGGTGGGGAGCAGGGAGTTTAGGCACTGGGGAGTGTGATACTGTGCTTTACAATAAGGAATATAGATTTGGTTTTTTTATCCATGTTTCTGGCTCTGAGCTCCTAAAACCCTTGGAATTTCCTAAGTGATAAGGGCGATAAAGGTGTCCTTACATTCATAAGACAAGTTCCTTTCAACAGACGCACGAGTTTTTGTTAACGAGGTGATTTTGGAAAGCACCTAAGGATGGGGGAGGGGTGGTTGCCAGGGGAACCTGGCATGATTAGAGGGTTGGAACTTTCAGTCCCACTCTCCAACCACTGGAGAGAGGAGAGGGCCTGGAGATCGAGATCAATCACCAATGGCTCATGACTTAATCAGTCATGCCTAAGTAATGAAGCCTCCATAAAAACCCAAGAGGATAGGGTTTGGAAAGCTTTGTAGGTTGGGGAACCAGAATGCTTCCACATGCCACTATGCCGGTCCCCTAACTCCATGAGGACAGAAGTTTCTTGTTCAAGACCTTGCCCTATTTATCTCTTCATCTGACTATTGATTCATATCCTTTAATATCCTTTATATTACACAGTAATCTAGTGAATAAATGGGTTTCCTGAGTACTGTGAGGCACTCTAGCAAACGAACTGAAACCAAGGAGGGGGTTGTGGGAACTTCTCATTTATAGCCAATGGGTCAGAAACACACGTAACCTAGACTTACCATTGATCTCTGAAGTGGGGGGCAGTGTTGTAGGACCGAGACCTTCCTTACCCTGTGAGATCTGATGCTATCTCCTGGTAGAGAGTGTCAGAAGTGACTTGAATTACAAAATTCCCAGCTGGGGTGGGAGAACTACGTGGTGGCATGGGGGACAACCCCCCTGCACCTCCCCCCCCACCCCGACATACACATAGACATACATTGGAATTGGGTGACAGGAACCTTTAGGGCACTTGGAAGAGGCTTAGCATGGGGGAAGATAAGATCCCAGGTGGTAATAGGAAAGGGGCCAGTCCTAGACAGTGCTGCAGTCTGACTCTCTGACACCCCCTGCTGCCTTCTGTTTCCGGTTAGCACCACTGGCCCTCAAGGAGCCAAATCCCTGTGAGTTGTTCCAGCTCTTCTGGGAATCTAAGAAGGATCTGAAATCTACCATTCTGGGGACATTTGGATTTTAATAGGGACGTGAATCATAAGCTAAGGTCACATATCCAAATGATGGACGAGTGAAGTATTTTATGTGGTGATGGGTGTTTGGGTGGCTTTTCCAGAGTTCTGCGCCTTGTTCTGTAGCTACCTCTGCCAAGGCTGCCCTGCGCTACTTTGACACACTGAAGCTCGTTCCTCTGTCACTGGACAAGGGGGCAAAAAAGCACAAGGAAGCAGAGAGGCCCTTACCCTTGGGTGAATTGAACACTTGACTTTCTTACCCCTCACAGCAGTCATTATGGATGAGAGACTCAGAGAGCAGTACTGAGTAGAGCACTCATCTCAGCCTTCAGAGAACCAGCTTGGTATTAGCTTCCTTGAGTTTACCTGTAGTTATATATATATATATATATATATATATATATATATATATATATATCATATGATATATATATGTCATATGATATATATATAAATATCATATGATATGATATACATATATCATGACATATATATATCATATGATATATATTGCATATTATATACATATTAATATATATTCTATATATTCTCTATCATATTATATACTTAAAATATAAAATATATAAAAATATATATAATATAAAATTTAAAATGTATTTAAAATACAAAAAATACAAAAATATATATAATTTTTTAAATCATTTGGTCCCCTCTCTAATTCCAAATAAGTCATCTTTAGCAAAGAGTCTACTGGGGTACCAAAAAGATAACTATTGCCTTTTCTATACCTGATTGTCCCCAAAGGATTATTGTGAGGTTGTTTATTGACCATATTCCTGAATCTTATCAGGAGGAAATAATGGAGGCCTGTGGGTCTAAGTTCTCTAAAAGGCATGTGAAACACCATAAGACTGAGTCCATTAGACTTTACTATAAGAATTATGTCTTTCTGATTTTTCTAGTCCAGCAATAGTCCTTGCTAGGAACCCTGAAATTATAAGGTGGGCAAGTATTCTTTTACTTTTTCTTTTTACAGATAGTTTTTATTTTTTTTAATATTTATTTATTTTTGAGAGAGGAGAGGGAGACAGAGCATGAGTGGTGGAAAAGCAGAGAGAGAGGGAGACACAGAATCCGAAGCAGGCTCCAGGCTCCAAGCTGTCAGCACAGGGCCCGATGTGGGGTTCGAACTCATAAACTGATACCATGACCTGAAGTGAAGTCTGATGCTCAACCGACTGAGCAACTCAGGTGCCCCCCCCCTTTTTTTTTTAAATTTTTTAATGTTTATTTATTTTTGAGAGGGACACATAGTTTGTCTTGATAGACTTGACAAACCATCTCAGCTACCTTTGTATTTTGATGGGAATGTGCCAAGTGTATGCATATGATAAAATCATACAGACTTATTACACTGTTCTTCTGCTTTAATTAATCTACTAGTACAGTTAAGAAAGTAACTTTGCTTAAGTAAAAGTGGTGCAGAAAAGCGTTTTGACCATTGAAATATAGATTCACTTCAGGACTTCGAAGGGTACCCACCAAACTAGACGGGGATGAAAATTCTAGTAGACATTGATTTATGGGAAGGCTGCCCCCTTCCCTAAGAAAGCATCTCTGTTTCCCACTGGGGAATTTCTCCTCCGCTGTGAGTGGGTGAATAAACCCAATGGCCGGGGTGCTGTGCTAGTGGAGGTCCTGCTACATGGCAGGAAACTTCAGGAGAAGCACGCCTTACTCTAACATGGCTCTTCTCCCCATGGCTGCCATTGCTCTGATCCCTCTAACACACCAAACTCATTCCAGCCTCTGAGCCTTTGCCATTGATGTTCTTCTTGCCTGGAGCACTGTTTTCCCAAATGGTCTAGAATGTAAGTACCAGGAGAACATAGATTTCATCTACTTGGTTCCTGCGTAACCCTAGTGTCTAGCTTGTAGCCCACACTCAAAAAATGAAAGCCGCTGAAGGAGTGAGCCTTTTCCTCCCCATCTGTAGGACAGTCAGGGGCAGGCAATTGGCATGAGTGATTGGCAATGGGGGACTTAAGCTTGATAGAGCAGGCCGTTTCTTCTGGGATTTTGACTCTTGAGCAAAGGCATTGAAGCAATGAGTGGAAAGTCATTCACCGTTGTGCCTCAAACATGCTACAAGAACATCTTGACCCTGGCCCTGGGTGTGGCTGTGTGGCTTATGGAACCGGCCTCACTATTTATAGATCTCACTTAACATTTTACCCCCTCATACACCACCTGCATATAACTGGACTATTTAAACATGGAGCTATTTAATTACTATTTAGTTATCATTCTCTGTTTCGGGTTTTGTTTTTCCTCACCTTGTCTTGTTACAGATATCCAATTCCAGTTCTTTGAAATGTTGGCCAGTGTTTGTTTTTGCCACGCACCTTGTATTCCCAGCCTCAGAAAGAACCCAGTTTAATGTGTGTGGATTTTTTCACTGATCGGATTTTTGAATCATCATTTACAGTTAATGGCAACCCTCAACGTTCTGTAGAAATAAATGTTGAGGATGGCCGGTATCGAAGCTAAGAATTTGGGGGTTTCCCATTACTCGTGTCTATAGGAAGTGATAGCACTCAGTGCTTCCAACCTAAATATTGTCTGTAGCCTGAAGAAAAACCATTGTTCCAGAATAATCAGAGGCTAAAAAACCCAGAATTGACTTTGTAGGAATATATACTATGGATATTGACCAGTTTTTTTTAGTAGTGCTTCCCTAACTCAGCAGACTTTTCCCCACATGGGTACCTAGGAAAGTGTGTGGTGCCCGTAAACACGAAGCGTTTTGTTTAAATATTAAACTTTAAAGTGCCACATTAATTTTTAATGTGCAAGCTATCCTTGAAAGGCTCGGTTAGGTTGCTCTTCCCTATCAGGGAAACACTTGAGGGTCATTAGTGAAGCTCTCGGGTTACAAGGAAAGGCCTACTCCGCTGCACACCCTCCTGAGAGCGTCTCTGAAAAGCCAATATGTAAGCGGAGGGCAGGCTGGCCCTGAATCCCTTAAAGCCGCTGTTTCCAAAACTGCTTTAACCAGTCAAATCCTCAGGAAGCTGCAAGCCCAGGCACTTCTTCAGTCAACGGAACTTAGGGCTTACCTCTTGCAAAGAACTGCTGACTGGTGGAGAATTGTCTAGAACATGCCAGCACAGCGGTTTTTTTTATCTGTGGAATTAGGAGCCCTAGGGAGCATGTCTCTGCAGGGAGCCACACCCTTGTTTCTCCCCCCCAGACGTGTCACCTGATGAGTTTCTGCCACATTTGAATCAGGAGCTGTGTCTCGACTAAACTGGGTTTCTATGTTAAGTGTTGCCATGGGTGGGCACTCCCCATTCTTTTCCCTTATTCGGGACATGGGTTTGTAAAGAACGGGGTCAGACAAAGGCTGGGACTGTGATGCCTGACTCGGAACTTGGGTGGTAATGGTGAGGAGCAGCACCAATCACGAACTTGCTTTCCTTCATTCATTTGTCCCTTCGTCTGTTTGTTTCCTCGTTGAAGTGGTTTATTGAGCGCCCCAAAGTCAGAAAGCCCTGGCCAAGCTTCAGGACCGTCAGTCAGGCTAGTGTGTTGGAAACTTAGCGATACGTACCTTAGTGGTATGAGTTAAAATGGGGCAGTGAGTTCATGGTCAAGTTTGGAGGTGGTTCTGTCATTGGCTTGTGCACCTATCACAACAGACTCAGCATTTCTGTCACTTTCTGTGAGTAGATAGGCTCACGTACCATCTGAGCCTTAGAATGTGCTGAAAAACACATGTGGGGTATAGCTTTAGACCTCCTAAGGCTGTGCTTTAAGGCCGCTGCCATGTCATCTGGGGTATAAGCGTGACAAAGCGATTTGAAATTTGGAAATAGTAGAAGATGGAGTTACTTGAAAGCTGGCTGTCGGAGCTTCGAGAACCAAGGATTTCATAATGATTTGCAGCTTCAGTGCTCACTGAGTTGTGAATAATGCAGAAAGGAAAGAAAATTATATGCTTTGGCTCTTAGGCCTAGATCTTTGTTAACTGGCCAAAAGGACTGATTGTGGTTGAAAATTTACTGCTTCTTTATTACGTGCGTCTGTTAGCTTCACTGTTTGATAAGGTAGCCACTAACCGCATGGGCTCTTTAGAATTAAATACAATGAAAAATTACCTTCTTGGTCACTTTAGCCACATTTCAAGTACTCAGTAGCTTATATGTAGGCTATTGTACTGGACAGCCTGGGTACAGACCATTTCTATCATGGCAGAAAGTTCCGCTGGCCAGCACTATGGACAATAACGTGAGATTAACCGGGGCAGTACTGTGCTATGATATGCTTTCCAACGCCATCATATGCCCCGTCCCCTTCCCTCAGTGGTTATTCCAAACCTTCAGCTCATTCAAGCTCTGTGCCCTAGCGCCTCATCTCTTGCAGCAGGTAGTTGTGATTCTTACTCTCGATGGAAAATAGACAACATTTGGGGCGCCTGGGTGGCGCAGTCGGTTAAGCGTCCGACTTCAGCCAGGTCACGATCTCGCGGTCCGTGAGTTCGAGCCCCGCGTCAGGCTCTGGGTCAGGCTTTGGGCTGATGGCTCAGAGCCTGGAGCCTGCTTCTGATTCTGTGTCTCCCTCTCTCTCTGCCCCTCCCCCGTTCATGCTCTGTCTCTCTCTGTCCCCAAAAAAATAAATAAACGTTGAAAAAAAAAATTTAAAAAAAAAAAAGAAAAGAAAAGAAAATAGACAACATTAGGTATTGACCTCTATCCCTTCCACCTGTTTCCCTGCATCTGCACCTACTTACCATCCTTTCTTAGGGGAGAAGCACCATCCTTCCTGTTTATTGTGAATCCCCCACCTGTGTGCTAGAATCAACCTTCTGTGTCTTCAAGGACCAGGCTTTATCAATTAAATATCTACCCTACGTATATATGCACTTAAAGTCTCATTAGTTGCAAAAAAGGTAAAGGGGGTCCTGTGTACCCTTCAGCCAGTTTTCTTCACTGGTAACATCTAGCATAACTGTAATACAGTATCAAAAGCAGATGATTGACGGAGTTTATTCAGATTTCCCCACTTTTGTATGCACTCCGCGTGTGAGTATGTAGTGTGTATAACCTGTAACATGCAAGAATGTTGATAATATAGTATGTTACGTTTAAACCTGGCTCTTTCAACTCTGCATAATTCCCATGAAATCCATCCCAGTTTCTTGTAGCAATAGTTTGTTGCTTGTGTTTGCCGAACAGTATTCCATGGTGTAGAAATGCCAGTTTGTTTCACCATTTACCCACTGAAGGAAGTCTGTCCTCCACCCGTGCCCCCAGCTTTCCAGGGTATTATAAATAAAGCTGCTATAAACATTCGTGTTCTTGAGTCAACATAAGTTCTTGTTCCTCTAGGATCAATGCCCAAGGGTTCAATTGCTGAACTGAATGGCAAGTCCAGGTTAGATTTGTTAAGAAACTGCCCACCGTTCCCCAGAACGTTATCATTCCCATGGCCATGTGGGAGCGGTCCAGTTCCCTCCGCATCGTTGCCAGCTTTTGGTGTCCTCATTGTTATTTTAGCCACTCTAATAGGTGTACAGGAATGTTCTATGGCGGTTTCAATTTTCGTTTCTCTTTAACTTTTGTTGGCGTGGTTCTTGATGTTTAATATCTTTTCATGTGTTTATTTGCCATATATCCTCTTTGGTAAAATGTCTTTTCATGTCTTCAGTGAAATATTGTGCCCATTTTCCAATTGGATTTCTAATTCTAATTGTTTGTTGACTGTTACATTTTGAGAGTTCTTTATATATCCTGCAAAGACTTTGTTGGATATGTCATTTGGAAATATTTTTCTTCCAGTGTAGCCTTTTTATACTCTTCAGAGTCTTTGGTGGAACAAAAATTTTAGTTTTGATAAAGTCTCTCGTCTATATATTTGACTTACATGTTTAACGTAACTCACTCTACTGATTTTTTCCCCCTTAGTGCAAAAACTGCATCATGGTGCTTCTACCTTGAAAAGTGCATCTACCTTGAAACATGTCTCTTTTCCTATTGTTGTATCAGGTGACGAAGCTGTAATCTAGCAGGCACCCAAAACAGACACCTGGAAGTCATCCTTGACTTTCAATCCTTCAGCTTTTTCCTCTAACCACCCGGCCAAGTCTTGTCTATTCTTACTAAAATATTTCTCAGGCCCATCCTTTTTTGTTGTGTTATCCCCACTGCCATTGTCTTAGTTCAGGCCCTTGTTATTTCTTGTCAGGATCATTGTATCGAGCTCCTAATTGTACTCTTGGCTTCCAGTCTGGCCTGACACCAAGCCAACTTCCACATTGCTGCAGAATGATCTATCTAAAGTACAAGCTACTCATGTTACTCCCCTGCTTACTTGCCTGCATCTCCAGAGTCAAGTTGAGATTCCTTAACATGATGTATATATTCTCTCGTGTCTTCCTCAGCCTCATCTCTTACTGCCCACCCCCCACACCAGACATAGCTGCAACCATTCTATTCTACATACAGTTTCTCAAATGCATTGTGATTTCTGGATTCCAGTGCTTTGCTTGGAATGTTCTCCCGTGTCTCTTTGCTTGAGGTTTCTGCCTTGCATCCCAGGTCCAACAGAAGAGCAACTTCTCCAAGTTACCATAGACAGGATGGCCTCCTCCTTGTTCATATAATGACTCAACCAAGGCAGGGACTACATCATGTATCTGCATTTATTCCTAGGGCTTATTAACAAAGTACTTGAGTATAATTTACAAACATTATGGAAGAAATGAATGAATCTTAGTAATTAGTTCCCTCAATATTAAAAGTATCTGCTTCTCTGTCTTCCCTAGGCTGGAATCTCTTGAGCACAGGGATTGTTTCTAGTTTCTATCTCTAGCACCTGCAGAATGCCCAGCTCGTAGGACGTGCTCAATAAATATTCCTTGGATAAATGAATGAAGCAAAATGGATGTCCTTGCAACATGGTGCACTTTAAGTTAATCTTTTTTTCCCTTTGCTTATCCTCAGAGGCAGCCACTGAGACTAACAGTGAAAAAGTATAGAAAAGAGCAGAAATTATTGATAGTTTAATACACTCATATGGCTGAGTGGGCACTTCTGGTTTAGGTACACTTGTACTTGCCCTGAGCAGCCACAGGAAAGCAGAAGGCTACTTTTGTTGTTCATAATTTATCAAGTACATACTGACCTTTCTGTTATTGGACAGCCACTGAGTAACAGAATCTATTCTCATCTAGCTTGAAGTCAGATCCTGCTTTTGAGCTACTCTTGGTACAAAAAGAGATGTTAACCTTTTGAGTAATCCTCTGTGAACTAGATGAGGTTCTTTGTGGTGTTATTAAAATGACATTGTGATCAAATTGGATGTATCCGACTAATTTTAGTTTATGAACCTTTTTGACGCATACCGCATGTGCAGTGTGTACAAGTTGGCCAAAACTGGCCTTTAAGGCAACATTTAGGGAGTATTTCCCTCATTTCTCCATTTCTCCTTTAAACTCTATTCCCCTTGCCCCAGAAGGGCTCCCATGCCTCCTTCTTGTTCCCCAAATTCCCACTAACACACCTCAGTACCCCACCTAACCCTAGCATCCTGGATCAAATGAGATCATCATTCATTCATATACCACAGAGGTATCATCGTTTGTCCTAAAATAAATCAATAAACAAACAAATAAACTAACAAAACAAAAAACAGGGGCGCCTGGGTGGCTCAGTCGGTTGAGCGTCTGACTTCAGCTCGGGTCACGATCTCACACTCCGTGAGTTCGAGCCCTGCGTCAGGCTCTGTGCTGACAGCTCGGAGCCTGGAGCCTGCTTCGGATTCTGTGTCTCCCTCTCTCTCTGCCCCTCCCCTGCTCATGCTCTGTCTGTCTGTCTCAAAAATAAACAAAAACATTAAAAACATTAAAAAACAAAAAAACAGAAAACCCCACTCATTTGCTGTTAGTAAAGGAATTGGCGAGCATCACAGCGGCTAAGAACCAAGGAAAGGTTTCATGGTTCTTGCCCAGCATGGGTCATAGCTGCTTGTTCTCTCATCAAGGACAACTAATCAGAAGAAGGAAGGACAGGCTGTTAGGACTAACCCTGGGTGTCTTGTGATCATCCACCTTAATGATTAGTAGCTTCCTTCCAGTCCAGCCCCTTTGTCCCACACCTTGGACCCTTTGTGGGACACCTCGGACCTTGTCATTGCCAGAAGACTACTCCATCCAGAGTCTTGATTTTGGATATCTTGCTTTCTGACCACCACCTCCTTTTATTCCAGTTTGTTTGCTGGAGGAACCCCTGGGCATAATACTTTGACATCCTTTTGATAATCCATTGATCTCCATCACTTTTTTCTATTGAATTTTCTTCTTCTCCAGGTAGATTCCATGGTTGAAATCAATCATATTTTTGCAAATACCGTCAACTTTCCTCCCCACTTTTTTTTGTCATCCTCATTTAACAAATCCCCAGCCTTGGAAGAACCCTACTCTCTGTCTTATCTGGGTCTCCATTTGAGCAGTTGAACGTTGCTGGACAAAACCACACAAATGTGTGGACTGGGTTCACTGGAAATTTATGATCTTAAGCCTTAAATGGGCTTTAATAGTATTTTGTTTTCTTCTTCCTTGTGTTATTTTCTTCTTTCTCTTTAAGCGTCCCATAGCCCTTTCCATCAACATTCTCAGCTGATACCTCACTCTCAGACTCAAAGTTCCTTATCTTCCTGGCTCATCAAAACTGGCAAACCTCGTGCCCTCCCAGCAGAGGCCAAAACTGCATCATGGAGGCCAATCCCTCCATTTGACTCTGGATCTCATCCACATCACCTGCATTGTCTCCCATTGTCTTCAGTATCCCAGGAAGAATTGTATTAGCCGGATAAAAATGAAACAAAACAAAACAGAACTACCATAAACATTCCCTTTCAATACAGGTAATTTAGATGTAATGGGATTTTTTTGCATGATTTTTTCCCCAGCCACTTGCCTTATTTCAGAAAATTAGTCTGCCCCTTAAATTATAATGCCTTATTTTCTGTCTTAGCATATCTTTCCTTCTCTGCCTGACTTGTAAGCATTTCCGTGATCTGGGCCTGCCTGATTGAGCCCTGTTTTCAACGATGCAGCACACCAGCTCCTCTGGGTAGGCAGGCCTTCTCACTGTCTTGCGATTTACATTCGTTGATGTCTTCCCTTCCTCCAAACACTCTCCACTTCCTATTCACCTGTTAGGTGTCAGAGAGGAACTCCATCCAAGATCTGTCAGATCTCCAAAGGCATCCTTTTAATAAAATTACTGAAAATAAAATCTACTTTATTTCACATTATTAGGAACAAACATTATAAAAATGTCACAAAATGTCCTGCCTTTTACAATTTAATGAAAATATTTTAGCTCTATATTGTAGATATTTTCAAATAGAAAGAAGGTAATGATGAATATGGTGAACACCAACGTTACCACCACCCCCCTTCAAAAGTTAACATTTTCCATCTTAATTGACCTTCCTTTGTTTTTTTTTTTTTTTTTTTTTAAAGGATTTTAGACCAAGTCTCAGACAGATGTCATGGTTTTTAATCTTATTTATTTATTTTTATTTAATTTTTAAAATAAATTTCCTTTTATTTATTTATTGTTTTGAGTGTTTATCCGTTTATTTTGAGAGAGAGAGAGTGTGAGCAGGGGAGTGGCAGAGTGAGAGAGAATCCCAAGCAGGCTCTGCCCTACCAGCTCGAACCCACAGACTGTGAGATCATGGTCTGAGCTGAAACCACGGGTCCGACACTCAACCGACTCAGCCACCCAGGTGCCCCAAGACCTCATGTTTTTTAGTCACGTATGCTTAATATGCATCTCTAACCAATAAGGACTTAATAAAAAGCCGAATCACTATGCTGCTATCATATCTTACAAAACTAATAATTCCCTAATATCATCTAATACACGTTTTCTCAACCTTGGCTATTGAATTTTGGGTTAAATAATTCTCAGTTTTGAGGTTCTGTTCTGTTGGATGTTTAGGGCTATTGCTGGTATCTACCACTAGATGTTTTTGGCACTCCCCTATTGTGGCAACCACAGTGTCTCCAGACTGGAGAGGAAAAGTCATCCCTGGTTGATGAACCACTGACCTAATTCCAGTTGAAGTTTCCATAGTTTCTTAATGGTGCACTTTGTAAGTTGGTTTATTGGAATCAGGATCCAAAGAACAGTAACCATTCTCTTTGTCATTTATACTCTAAGAGAGAGAAGGCAGATGGGAGATAGGTCCAGGAGAAGAAGGCTGCAAGAACCGAGAGTAGCAATGGGAATGTTAAGATCTTGAAGATAGAAGAGAAACTATCCCTGGTGTAATTGCGAGGGTGATTAGTCAGGGAACAACATTCTGGTGGTGAAGTGGGTTGACATCTACCAAGACAACTTGTGCCAAGTGCTCAGCAGTAGAGGACTTGTCCAATGGCTGTGGTCATGACTGTGGGTGTTTGGGCAGGAGAATCAGGCCTGTGCTCTGGAAGATTGGCAACACCGGGCAGGAACGGGGGCCCTTACTCCAGACAACAAACTGTTCTTAGATCCTAACTTGTAGTATGTCCCGCTTCTCTCTCGTAGTCACCAGAAGCAGACTGAGGAAATCAGGAAATATTCACATTTTTTTAATACGAAATCTATTGTCAAATTGGTTTCCATACAACACCCAGTGCTTATCCCAACAGGTGCCCTCCTCAATACCCATCACCCACCCTCCCCACCCTCCCACCCCCCATCAACCCTCAGTTTATTCTCAGTATTTAAGAGTCCCTTATGGTTTGCCTTCTTCCCTCTCTGTAACTTTTTCCCCCCTTTCCCTCCCCCCTGGTTTTCTGTTAAGTTTCTCAGGATGCACATATGAGTAAAAACATATGGTATCTGTCTTTCTCTAACTGACTTATTTCACTCAGCATAATACCCTCCAGTTCCATCCATGTTGCTGCAAATGGCAGGATTTCATTCTTTCTCATTGCCAAGTAGTATTCCATTGTATATATAAACCACATCTTCTTTATCCACTCATCACTTGATGGACATTTAGGGTCTTTCCATAATTTGGCTATTGTTGAAAGTGCTGCTATAAGCATTGGGGTACAAGTGCCCCTCTGCATCAGCACTCCTGTATCCCTTGGGTAAATTCCTAGCAGTGCTATTGTTGGGTCATAGGGTAGATCTATTTTTAATTTTTTGAGGAACCTCCACACTGTTTTCCAGAGTGGCTGCACCAGTTTGCATTCCCAGCAACAGTGCAAGAGGGTTCCCATTTCTCCACATCCTTGCCAGCATCTGTAGTCTCCTGACTTGTTCATTTTAGCCACTCTGACTGGTGTGAGGTGGTATCTCAGTGTGGTTTTGATTTGTATTTACCTGATGAGGAGCGATGTTGAGCATCTTTTCATGTGCCTGTTGGACATCATGTGCCTGATGTCTTCTTTGGAGAAGTGTCTATTCATGTTTTCTGCCCATTTCTTCACTGGATTATTTGTTTTTCGGGTGTGGAGTTTGGTCAGTTCTTTATAGATTTTGGATACTAGCCCTTTGTCTGATATGTCATTTGCAAATATCTTTTCCCATTCCGTTGGTTACCTTTTAGTTTTGTTGATTGTTTCCTTTGCAGTGCAGAAGCTTTTTATCTTCATGAGGTCCCAATAGTTCGTTTTTGCTTTTAATTTCCTTGCCTTTGGAGATGTGTCAAGTAAGAAATTGCTGCGGCTGAGGTCAGAGAGGTTTTTTCTTGCTTTCTCCTCTGGTTTTGGTGGTTTCCTGTCTCACATTCAGGTCCTTTATCCAGGAAATATTCACATTTGAGAGAGAATCTCAAATTCAAAGCTGAGCCCAAGTGCAGGATCATCAAACATTTAAAGAAAACAAGTGATGTGGAAGATATGTGATGAATTGAAAAACAAAACTCATACCCACGGAAATAAAAATTAGAAGGAAACTTTGGAAGGTGCATTATTAAAATGCATAGAAAGAATTGGTAATAAATCCAAATATATCAATAATCACAAAAATTGCTCTTGGATAGAATTAACAGTAACATAAAAAAAATAGTTATATGCTGTTGATTAAGTTCATGCCTAACACAAAATAACATGTGTAGGTTGAAAATAAAGGGAAATAAACTAGACAATTTCAAGTACACTCTTATGTGGATCCTGAGAAACTTAACAGAAGACCATGGGGGAGGGGAAGGAAAAAAAAAATAGAGGGAGGGAGGCAAACCATAAGAGACTTTTAAAAACTGAGAATAAACTGAGGGTTGATGGGGGATGGGAGGGAGGGGAAAGTGGGTGATGGGCATTGAGGAGGGCACCTGTTGGGATGAGCACTGGGTGTTGTATGGAAACCAATTTGACAATAAATTTCATATTAAAAAAATAGACAAGTTCAAGTAAAAAAAAATCAAATGTAATATTAATAGCAGTTAAAATAGAATCCAAGGGCCAAAAAAACAACAAAACAAATATTTAATATTGATAACACACACAACTAACACTTGACACTTTTGAAAACTTTGTCACTAAAAGCAATGATTCAGACTGTAGAGAGCATAAACTGATAAAGAATACTAGGATGAATAAATTCCAACCATGTGGGATACTTTGGACATTGACCAATTGAGTAAACAAATAATTAAGATTGGAGGGTTTTTAAATTTTTTTTTTTTTTCAACGTTTATTTATTTTCGGGACAGAGAGAGACAGAGCATGAACGGGGGAGGGTCTGAGAGAGAGGGAAGCACAGAATCGGAAACAGGCTCCAGGCTCTGAGGCATCAGCCCAGAGCCTGACGCGGGGCTGGAACTCACGGACCGCGAGATCGTGACCTGGCTGAAGTCGGACGCTTAACCGACTGCGCCACCCAGGCACCCCATGATTGGAGGGTTTTTAGAGGCAACTGGGTGGCTTAGTCAGTTAAGTGTCCGACTTTGGCTCAGGTCATGATCTCATAGTTCATGAGTTCGAGCCCTGCGTTGGGCTCTTTGCTGACAATTTGGGCCTGGAGGCTGCTTCAGATTTCATGTCTCCCTCTCTCCCTGGCCTTCCCGCACTCAAGAACTGTCTCTCTCTCAAAAATAAGTAAACATTAAAAAAAAAATTATAAAAAAAAAAGATTGGAGGGCTTTTGGTAACATAGCTAGCAAACTATATGTGTGTGTGTGTGTATTTATATATATATATATATATATATATATATATATATATATGTTATATGTATTTTATATTAAATATGTAAATATTCATAAAATATTTTCCAGTATAAATAATATTGGAAAATATTTTATATTTATGTATTGATAAAATATTTAAACATTTTATAGATAATATATAAATGCGTTTTATATGTATTTATTTATATGTGTATGTTTCTATATTTATAAAATTTTGTACCCACAAAACTGAAAAAAGACATTTTTAAAAAAACAAATGGGGCGTTTGCAAATATATACCATCCATTAGACCTAAACAAAATTAAATATGTCTCAATATATATTCTAAGAAGTCAAATCATTCAATCTTTATACCAGCTATGATATAAAAAACTTATAAATGAATATAAAAATCTGCAAGAAAACATTTTTTCCTTGGAAATAATAACAATATTCCTCTTTCTTTTTTGAAGCAACAAATATTATTTCTTTCAGAAAAATGACAAAAGTGGGTAAAATTTTGATATTTCGAATCAAGAAAAAAAAGTTCTTGCATAAACAGCATTGGGAATAAGCAACAAAATTCACAGATTTGGAGAATATTAAAAACATTATGTGATTAATTTCTTATTTCAATTAATATATATTGATCACCTACATTAATATATTATATAGTAAATTTGAGCACTTAGACAAATTGTTCATTTAATTTTCTAAAAATTACACAAAATTGACTTACTTATTAGAAGATCTGAATAGATAAATAGAATTGAAGAAGTTGAAAATATAGTCAAAGATCTACCTTTTAAAAATTTCATCAGACCCAGAAGTTTTTAAGGGTGGTATTTATGAAATTTTTGTGGAATAGACAATTCCCACATTACGTAAACTGCTTCAGAATATCTAAAAGCTGGAAAACGATAACTCATGCTGTGAGGCTAATATGACCCTTATACGAAAATTTAAGAAGGATTGTTCACACAGAAAAGAAACCACAGGCAGAACTCGCTAATAAACTTGACATGCAGAGCTCCTATATAAAAATAAAAAAAAATAAATTATCCATGCATTAAAGAATAGTATATTACGGCCAGGTAGGGCTTACAGTAGAGACACAAAGAATTCTCAATATTAGGTAAACTACTAAATTGATTTACTAGCAAATAGTTCAAAGAGGAAAAATCACACGTGATGTCAATAGATGATGAAAAATATTTGACAATATTCAACACAAATTCATATTAAATAATAGAAATAGAAGGAAGCTTTCCAAACTTTATAAAGTGTATCTCTCAGAAACCTGCAGCAGAAATCATATACAGTGATGAGCACTGAAAGCATTCTCTTTACCTGTGGGAACAAATTGGAATGAAAATTGCTACCACTTTTCGAGGTGTTGGCTAGTGTGATAACACACAAAAATAAGTCAGGTAAGTCAGGTAAATATTTGAAAGGAAGAGGAAAAAAGAACCCATATTATTGCATTTGCAGTCAACATGGTTATCTTCCTAGAAGATCCAGGATAGTAAAATGACACACAGGTAAAACTCTACCCCCCAGACTAATTGGATAAAAGATTAATGTACAGAAAATAATAGATTTTCTATATATGACCATGTCCAGTTAGGCCATTCAGTTCCCAATAGACATAAAGAAATACATGAAATGGTTAAGAATAAACCTGCAAGTATTTGTGTAACACTATGAAAAAGCAAACAACATAAAAAAGGAAAGTAACAACAACAAGGCTATAAAATAGAAGATATAAAAGAAGACCTAAATAAATGATGACAAATACCATATTCTGGAATTGGAAAATTCGCTACTTTGAAAATATATTTATACATTTAACGTCTCTCAGTGAAATTCTACAAAGTGGAGGATAATAATCATTTGGTCTTATTTTAGAAGGTGGATTAAAGATGGTATTTGCCTACCTTTGTTCTTGGAAATTCTGTAAAAGCAACAACAACAACGATACAAGCCCTCAAGGCAGAGAAACAGAGACACAAACACTCTTCAGAGAAACTGGGAGGCACACAGTATAGAAGAAACCCTTAACAAATATAATGGAATGTAAACAGAAAGATGCCAAGAGGATCCCTAGGACTGGAGAGGTCAAATGCAATTGGCAAAGCACAGTTCTCCAAAGTAAATGCTACATGTGAGAAGCAGACCCACCAATGCCAGGATGGGTACGTGGGTTTCCAGGTTCTGCATCAACAAGCGCAGATGCAGCTCAACCAAAGAATTACAAAGATAAGCCATATTTTCAGGTAGGCTTTCTGTCAGGTAGGCGATATAGAGGAGAGTCGTCTACCTTGTAAACAGCCCAAATGCTGCTGATCTCTGTTGTCGAATATCAAGAGAGAAGGTGAAAATAGCCAACATTAGAAAGAAAAGGGGAATATAACATATAGGCATTAAAAAGATAAAAGGCAACAGAGGATTTTAAGGTGGTGAAAATACTCCGTTTAATATTAGAATGGTGGATACGTTTAGTTATACACTTGTCCAAACCCCAAAAATGTACAACACTAAGAGGGAACCCTAATGTAAACTATGGACAGTGGGGGATGGTGATGTATCAGTGTAGGTTTGTGGATTGTAATAAATATAGCATGGGGGTGGATGTTGATAGAGGAGTAGGCGGTGTGTGTTGAGGAGAGACTGGGATATGGGAAATTTTTGTGCTTTCCTTGCAGTTTTGCTGAGAACCTAAAACTGCTCTAAATACATACATACATACATACATACATACATACATACATACATGCCCTTGGGTGCTTGGGTGGCTCAGTCCATTCTTGATTTCGGCTCAGGTAATGATCTCATGGTTCATGCTCATCACTGACAGTGTGGAGCTTGCCTGGGATTCTCTCCCTCTCTCTCTGCCCCTCCCCAGCGCACATGCACACGCGTGCGTGCACACTGCTCTCTCTCAAAAATAAATAATTAAAAATTTTAAAAGCCTATGTGTATATAAAGAATATTATGAGCAAATTCATGCCAGTAAATTTGAAAATTTAGATGAAATAGAAGAATTATCAGAGAAACAGAACTTACCCCAAACTGCTGTAAGAAATATGAAGCCTGCACAGCTCTGTATCTGTTGAAGAAATTGAATATGTAATTAAATACCTCTTCACAAACAAAGCCCCACCCTATAAGGAGGAACTCTTTTTTTTTTTTTTTTTAACGTTTATTTATTTTTGAGAGAGACAGAGACAGAGCATGAGCACTGGAGGGGCAGAGAGAGGGAGACACAGAATCCAAAGCAGGCTACAGGCTCTGAGCTGTCAGCACAGAGTTGAACACCGGGCTCGAACCCACAAACCATGACATCATGACCTGAGCTGAAGTCAGATGCTTAACCAGCTGAGCCACCCAGGCACCCTTGAGGAGGAATTCTTAAAGAACAAGATGGAACATACTCAGTGGTGAATTCTACACCCCTCAAAAAAGGAAGAGATAACACAACATTTAACACAAATTCTCCCAGAGAAGAGAAAAAAAAAAAAAAAGAAAAGCTTTCCAAATTTTTTGATACTTATACAATCTTGGTCCCAAACTTTGCAAAGAATATTATAAAGGAAAGGAAAAAAGTTAATGTCTTTTATGAACACAGATACAAAAAAATCCTAAATAAGTTACTAGCAAATTGAATCTAGTGATACTTAAAAGGATATTATGATCAAATGTGGTTTATTTAAAGAGGGAGAGACTGGGTTAACATTCAAAATTCAATTAATAATTCACCAAATTAGAGAATAAAGGAGAAAAGTCGTATGCCCACCTGGGCAGATACATAAAGAGCATTTGATATAAATTCATCACTTAATAATTAAAAATAGTCTTTAATAAATACATTCTTCATTTGATAAATCTAAAAAAAAAATGAAACAAAAAACCCAAATAAACCAAATATATTTGAAGTGAATTGTTATGAGATTTCCCTAGTAATGAAAGATTTTTCTGCTAACATTGTTTTTATTCAACATCGTATTGCAGACCTTTACAAGAACACAAGGAAAATAATATTAAAGGTGTGAAAAATGCAAGGGGAAAATAGAACTCTTATTATTTACAGATGATATGATTGTGTAGGTAGACATTTTTAAAAGACCTAAAGATTAACCATTAGATGTAATAAGAGAAATACAATATTACATTTTTATGTATTGTGACAAATTAAAAAAGAATAATTAAAATGTATTATTTAAAATATTATTAAAAAGCTCAAATATCTAGCAATAAATCTAATGAAAGTTTTCTGAGATCTCTTCCCAAAAATGTATAAAACACTATTAAGAGATATTAAAGGGGCGCCTGGGTGGCTCTGTCAGCTGACCAACTGACTCTTGATCTCAGCTCAGGTCATGATCCCAGGGTCGTGGGATCGAGCCCCACATCGGGCTCCATGCTGAGCATGGAGTCTGCTTAAGATTCTCTGTCTCCCTCTGTCCCTCTCCCCCACTCGTGCTCTCTCTCTCTCTCAAATAATAAAGAGAAATGTTAAAGAAGACTCCATAAATGAATGAGATAGATGAATAGATTTTTAATTTTTTTAACGTTTATTTATTATTGAGAGACAGAGAGAGACAGAGCATGAGTATGGGAAGGGCAGAGAGAGGGGGAGACACAGAATCTGAAGCAGGCTCCAGGCTCTGAGCCGTCAGCACAGAGCCTGTCGCGGGGCTCGAACTCGCAAACTGCGAGACCATGACCTGAGCCGAAGTGGGGACACCCAACCGACTGAACCACCCAGGCGCCCCTAGATGAATAGATTAAAAAAAAAACCTACAGACCCACTGCATTAGCAGAAATAGAAAAAGTTATCAAAGAGCCAGTCCTCCCCAAAGCATTTGTTTGTACCACTGCCCCTTCTGCACCAAGAGCTCAAATTTATGGTTATTGTTGCTTCAATTGGCACAGGAAGGAGAGAATCCCTTGTCTTCCCTCTTATATTACCAGTTTCTGGCATGAGTGCTTCCAGGTGACAAAGCCCGGGTCACGCGCGTGTACTCTAGCTGTAAGATAGGCTGGCGAAATAAATATCTAGCATTCTCATCTACTCTAGAGGAAAAGATCTTTATCCACGAAGACTCATCAGATGGGCAATTCCTCAAGCCTAGAAAAGCGTTTAGATGCCGAGTACTAAAAACAATGACATTCGTCCACTAGAAAGACCCCTATTCCCACCAGTAATTATTCCTCATTTATTCTGGAGGTACTGGAAAGCACAAGGAGAAAAAAGAAAGAATATATATACATAAAAGCAAATAGGAGGAGATTATACTCTGACTATATACTGCTGGTGCAATTACTTTCTTAGACAATCCCTGATAAATAACTAAAATATTTTCACAAACAAGAGTAGAATTCGGCTAGTTGGCTGGCACAAAATTAAACAGGTATATCTGCATGTAGATGGTTTGCCAGATGACATAGTGGAATAAATGGAACACTTACAATAGCAAGACCCACGAAGGATCAAGATAAAATTCGAAAATGCTTTTCAAGGATGCAAAAAGAAAACTTGGAAAAATGGAAAGGCACACCATGTTCTTGGATAAGAGATTCAACATTTTGAACATGACAGTCTGTCTAAGTTAACCTACAAAGGTAATATATCCCTCCAAAAAATTACCAATAAGATTTTTTTTGGAACTTGGTAATTGGATCCTAAAGAATATATGAAAAAATGAACAATAGCTAGCAACAATTCCAGAAAAGAGTAATGGGAAGTATTTGTCTTATAAGGCATTAATACACGCAAAAACATCAAAAGGGTAAGATATGATACTTGAGCATCTACAGTAATTTGGTGTATGAAACAGATGAAAGTTCATATCATCAGGAAGTGGTAAGATTCACTCTTTTGGCTGGCAAACGTGAAAGATTACTAGTATCCAATAGTGGAGGAGATGTGGAGAAATGTGTAGGTGAATAGACAGGCATGATTTTCTTGTTTTTCTATTTTTTAAAAAAACGTTAAAATGTTAATTAATTGATTTTAATTTACATCCAAGTTAGTTAGCATATAGTGCGACAATGATTTCGGGAGTATTGCTTAATGCCCCTTACCTAGTTAGCCCATCCCCCCCTCCCACAACCCTTCCAGTAACCCTCTGCTTGTTCTCCATATTTTAGAGTCTCTTATGTTTTGCCCCCTCCCTATTTTTATATTATTTTTATTTCCCTTCCCTTATGTTCAGCTGTTTTGCATATTAATTTCCTCATATGAGTGAAGTCATATGATATTTGTCTTTCTCTGACTAATTTCGCTTAGCATAATACCCTCTAGTTCCATCTACGTAGTTGTAAATGGCAAGATTTCATTTTTTTGATTGTCAAGTAATACTCCATTGTGTATATATATACCACATCTTCTTTATCCATTCATCCATGGATGGACATTTGGGCTCTTGCCATACTTTGGCTATTGTTGATAGTGCTGCTATAAACACTGGGGTGCATGTGTCCCTTCAAAACAGCACACCTGTATCCCTTGGCTAAACACCTAGTAGTGCAATTGCTGGGTCGTAGGGTGGTTCTATTCTTAGTTTTTTGAGGAGCCTCCATACTGTTTTCCAGGGTGGCTGCACCAGTTTGCATTCCCACCAGCAGCGCAAGAGAGATCCTCTTTCTCCGCATCCTCACCAACATCTGTTGTTACCTGAGTTATTAATGTTAGCCATTCCGACAGGTGTCAGGTGGTATCTCATTGTGGTTTTGATCTGTATTTCCCTGATGGAGTGATGTTGAGCATTTTTTCCATGTGTCTGTCAGTCATCTGGATGTCTACTTTGGAGAAGTGTCTATTCATGTCTTTTGCCCATTTCTTCACTTGGATTATTTGTTTTTTGGGTGTTGAGTTTGATAAGTTCTTTATAGATTTTGGATACTAACCCTTTATCTGATATGTTGTTTGCAAATATCTTCTCCCATTCCGTTGGTGGCCTTTTAGTTTTGCTGATTGTTTCCTTCGCTGTACAGTAGCTTTTTATTTTGATGAGGTCCCAAGAGTTCATTTTTGCTTTTGTTTCCCTTGCCTCTGGAGATGTGTTGAGTAAGAACTTGCTGTGGCCAAGGTCAAAGAGGTTTTTGCCTGCTTTCTCCTCGAGGATTTTGATGGCTTCCTGTCTTACATTTAGGTCTTTCATCCATTTTGAGTTTATTTTTGTGTCTGGTGTAAGAAAGTGGTCCAGGGTCATTCTTCTGCATGTCGCTGTCCAGTTTTCCCAGCATCACTTGCTGAAGAGACTGTCTTTATTCCATTGGATATTCTTTCCTGCTTTGTCAAAGATTAGTTGGCCATACGTTTGTGGGTCTATTTCTGGGTTCTCTATTCTGTTCCATTGATCTGAGTGTCTGTTCTTGTGCCAGTACCATACTGTCTTGATGATTATAGCTTTGTAGTATAGCTTGAAGTCTGGGATTGTGATGCCTCCTGCTTTGGTTTTCTTTTTCAAGATTGCTTTTGCTATTTGGGGTGTTTTCTGGTTCCATACAGATTTTAGGATTGTTTGCTCTAGCTCTGTGAAGAATGCTGGTGTTATTTTCATAGGGATTGCAGGCATGACTTTTATGGAGAGCATTTTCTTTCTTTTTAAAAACAATTTTTTTAACGTTTATTCATTTTTGAGAGACAGAGAGAGACAGAGCGTGAGCAGGGGAGGACAGAGAGAGAGGGAGACAGAATCTGAAGCAGGCTCCAGGCTCTGAGTTGTCAGCACAGAGCCTGATGCAGGGCTCAAACCCACAAACCGGGAGATCATGACCTGAGTTTTAGGTGCTTAACTGACTGAGTCACCCAGATGCCCTGGAGAGCATTTTCTTAGTATCTCTTTTAGAAATAGACATATGCCTTAACTCAAAAATTCCACTTTGAGATATTCATCCTAAAAAAAAATGCTTGCCTCTGTGCACTAAGAGCTCTTGGAGAATTGTGTGCAATAATGGAAAAGTAGATTATAATCTGAGTATCCTTATAAATAAAGTATTACAAACCTCTGTTGACTACAATGCAGCAGTTAAAATAAATGAGGTTAAAAATGAGAAACATCACACGAAGTGAAGTGTGAATTAGCATTTCAAGGCCTAATTTTAACATTGAAAAGAGAATTGTAGAATAGCACAGAGCGTGATTTCTCTGATCCCAAAACAGTCTCACCTTGTACATGTGCTTTGGGTCCTACAGCTATCTCAAGCCTATCGGTGTGCCAGGGAGGAAACTGAAGCACAGAAAGGAAAATACTGCAGGGAGGGAGCTTGGAAGACCATCTGAGGAAACAGCTATTCTGTCAGAAAAAGCGACCAAAGGCCGTAGAGTAGAAGCATGCTGTGCTGATTTGAGGAAAAGTGAAGAGATCAGTGTGGCTGGATGAGGTAGAGTGAAGTGGATTAGTAAGATATGAGATCAAAGAAGTATCCAGATCATCTAGAGGATTGGCTTTGATTTTTAAAGAAGTGGGAGCCATTTGAGGGTGTTGAGTACAAAGGTGACGTGATTTGGCTCCTGTTTTGAAATAATTTGCTACTGGGATGCTTGGGTGGCTCAGTCGGTTAAGTGTCTGACTTTGGCTCAGGTCATGATCTCATGGTTCGTGGGTTCGAGCCCTGTGTCGGACTCTGTGCTGACAGCTCAGAGCCTGCAACCTGTTTCGGATTCTGTCTCCGGCTCTCTCTGCCCCTCCCCAACTTGTGCTCTTTCTCTAAAATAAATAAACATTATAAATAAATAAATAAATAAATAAATAAATAAATAAATAAATAAATTGCTATCATGTTGAAAATTGATGGGAAAGGGACAGAGGTAGAAGTGGGAGGACCTAAGTTAGGAGGCTACTGCAACGATCCTGATGAGAGATGATGGTGGTTTGGACCGGCAGCAGTAGAAATTTCAAGAAGTGGTCAGTTTCTGGATATATTTTGAACTTGGAGTCAGCTGAAATTCACGGCCAGTTGAAGAGGGAGTAAGAAAGAGAGGAGACTTAAGATTTTTGTCCTGAGCAGCGGGAGGGATAGCATCACCATTATCTGAAGTGGGGAAGGCCAGGATTTTGGGTTTTTTTGGGATGTCCGGTCTCAGATTTCTTTTCGACATCCAAGTGGCTATGTGGAACAGATGAGTGGGCACGACTGTAGAGTTGAAGACAGAGGTCCAGGGTAGAGAGGTCAATTGGAGAAACCACCAGGACATAGAGGTTCCCGAAAGCTGTGAGGCTGCATGAAGTCACCAAGAGAGTGGATGTTGATGGAGAAGAGAACAGGTGCAAGCTGAGTCCTGTGGTGCTCTGACAGTGGGAAGAAGAGGACCCAGCAACGGAGACTGAGAAGCCACCAGGGAGGTGGGACAGAAGCCAGGAACTCAAGTGAAGAACACATGACGAGGAGGAGAGATCGTTCAGCCTGGTCAAATACTGCTTATTGGCCAAAGAAGATGCTGACTGAGAATTAATCTTAGGTTCAGCAATGCCGTGGCCATTGTTGACCTTGACGAGAGCAGTTTGGTGGCGACTGGGAGGAAGTCTCAGAGGAAAGAGAATGGAAGGAGAGGAATTACAGGCAATGAATAGAGATAGTATTTCCGAGGCATCATGGTTCTGTGATGGGAAACAGAAGTATGGGGCAGTTTCTGGGGTGGGAGAGTAGAAAAGTTTTGTATGGATGTTGTTATTTTAGTTGTTGTTTTTAAAGTTGGCAAGATAATAGCATGTCCGTGTGCCAAAGACAGTAATCCAACAGTGGAAAGCTGATGAGGGAAGAAGGAACAAAGAACTCCTCCAGCTGAGGGCAGGGGGCTTGGCTTTCACTGGGAGCCTGGACAGTCCGTGTATTAACAGGAAGGCAGAATATATGTGCATGATGCTGGGAGATGTATGAATCTGTGAGGATAGGAGGACGTGCGTGTTCTCTGCTGATGGCTTCAGTTTTCTCAAGGGAGCCGGAAGCAATGTCTTCAGCTGTGAGCGAAGATAAAGAGGAGGCATTGGGGGTTTGAGGCTAAAGGAAAATAAGTGAATTTGAGTGAGGGAACGGACCTGGGAACTATAATCAGACTTTCTTGCGATAGAGTCAGACAATAAACATTGGAGAGTGTATTAGAGAGTGAACCAAAATAGGTTGTCTTTGTTTCCCTAGAGAAACAAAACCTACGGATTCCCTGAGTCCCTTTCTTTTGTTTTTAGGAAAACAGCAACCAAGAGATAAACTGTCGTTCTAGGTTGGAAGACATGACCATTTGGTTAAGAGGATCCCACATACTTCACGTTTTCTGTCCGAGTGCTTAAGAAGCACAAAGTGTTTTCTATAACATGACTCTTCAGACAGAATGTCCAGGGTTCCAAGAAGAAAGTTTATGATGTGTTGACCACTCCCAAACCACGCTGCAGTAATCACAAAGACACTGTTGTAAATGGGCAATGACAGAATGGCTCACCCTTTGAACTAAAGCTGCAGGAAGGAGTCGTTGGCACGGCAAGATGAGATTAAGTGCTGTTGTTACACACTCTGTTCCTGCCTGAAGTAGCCTGATGGACTGAATTACTTTAAGTAATGAAATAAGGTGAGACATTTCCAGAGCTCTCCAGATACAGCCAGTCCCTCAAGGTCCTTGGTAGCTGAATGTCCTGCTGCCTGATCTCTGGGACCCGATTTTTTCCACAACCTTATTAGCATGTCCTTGATAATGGACAATAACTAAGACTGTCAATGTGTTTGGGCTTGTTTCGGATCGGGGTAACATTGCTGGGAGAAGATAAAACTCGAAGTATTTTTAAACTAGGTAGCAGTTTTCCATAAACTAAAGTTTCAGAGAAACCGTGGTTTCAAAAAAAGCTCAATTCCCTTTGATCTCACACCTCACATCCTTTTAAATGAATAGACAGGCAAGTTTGTTGTCTGTGTGGTCAACGTGTACATTTTCTCGAATATTCTAACCTTTCTTGTTAACTGACAGCTGATTTTTTTTTTCCTGCCACGTAACTTGTTGACATGATCTCATTTCCTTCTTTTAAGGAGCTCTATTAGTTTGGGTCACCTGAGAAGCAGATGCCATGATGCTATTATACGTGCAAGGATTTATTAGGGAAAATGTCTGTAAGAGAAAATAGGGAAGGAGCTGGAGGAGCTGGGAAGAGGGAGGGAAGGAAAAATCTTAGACTGAGGTGCTGTTCTAAGAAAGTTTTGGTAAGGCTGAGGGGGAGTCTAGTGGCCTATCAGAGGAGTCTTCCCTCTCCCAGAAATGGACTTTCCTTAATATTCCTACCATATTCAATGATTAGTAGGGAGTAGCCTGTGGGAAGAGTGGCTTCAGCTCCAACAGAGTGATAGATTTTAGGATACAGTCGAGGGGGATTTTCTTAGTTACTCTGCTTGGGCTGCTTTACCAATCTACCACAGATTGAGGGGCTTAAAGAGCAGGAATTCATTTTTCACAGTCCTAAAGGCTGACAAGTCCAAGGTCAAGGTGTTGGCAAGGTAGGTTACATTCTGAGCACCTCTTCTCTTGACTTGCAGACTACTGTCATCAGATGGTATGCTCCCCTTTGTGAGGAGAAAGCATAAGCTCTTTGATTTCTCTTCTTTTCTTAATTTTATTTTTGAAAGAGAGAGAGAAAGGAGAGAGAGAGAGAGAGAGAATGAGTGGGGAAGGGCAGAGAGAGGGGACAAAGAATACCAAGCAGGCTCCTGGATGTCAGCCCAGAGCCCAATATGGGGCTCAAACTCATGAACCGCGAAATCATGACCTGAGCCAAAGTCAAGAGTTAGATGCTTAACCAACTGAGCCACCCAGAAGCCCCTCTGGTTTCTCTTCTTACAAGGACACTAATCTTATCAGATCCAAGCCCCAGCCCCCTCCTTATAAGCTCATTTAACCTTAATTACTTCCTTACAGGTCCATTTCCAAATACAGCCACACTGGGTTTAGATTTTCAACATATGAATTTGTTGGGGGGGGGGGTGGAACATAAACATTCAGTCTATAGTAACTACCTATAGCTGGAGACTTGAGATTTAAAAACATGCTTTATTGCAGTATATAATACAGAAAATTGCACAAATTTTATTTTTATAGTTTTTTTTTATGTCAAGAGACCTAATACAGTGTAATTTGTATTTAGTAGAATGCACACATTTTATGTGTACAGTTCAAGGTTTTTGATGAGTGTAGGTCTAGTCAAGATATATAAATATATATATATATATGTGTGTGTGTGTGTGTATATATAAGTGTAGATATGTGATATCAAGATATAGATTATGTCCACTCCAGAAAGTTCTTGTGTTGACCATGGTGCTCCAATAAAGGCTCTGGACACCAACACTTAGGTGAGCTTCCCTGGCTGCAGGTAAGTATTATAGGGAAAAGTAGAGGAGGAGGGTGACAGGGAATTCTGGTGGTGCAATGAGGGGGATAGAGTAGCTGTTTTGTTTTATTTTATTTTATATTTATTTATTTTGAGAGAGACAGAGACAGTGTGAGTGGGGGAAGGGTGGGGGTGGGGAGAGAATCCCAAGCAGGCTCTGTGCTGTCAGCACAGAGCCCAACACAAGGCTTGAACCCACAAAACTGCAAGATCATGATCTGAGCCAAAACTAAGAGTTGGATGCTTAATGAACTGAGCCACCCAGGTACCCCTATTCATTCATTTATTTTTCAGAAAGAGAGAAAGCACAAGGGGAGAGGCAGAGAGAGAAGGAGAGAGAATCTCAAGCAGCCTCCATGCCGTCAGCAAGGAGTCCAACATGGGACTCAATCTCATGAACTATGAGATCATGACTTGAGCCAAAATCAAGAGTTGGATGCTTAGGGTGCCTGAGTGGTTAAGTTGGTTAAGTATCTGATGTCGGCTCAGGTCATGATCTTGCAGTTCATGAGTTGGAGCCCCAGGTAGAGCTCTGTGCTGAAAGCTTGGAGCCTGGAGCCTGCTTTGGATTCTATGTCTCCTTCTCTCTCTGTCCCTCCCCTGCTTGTGCTCTCTGTCTGTCTGTCTGTCTCTCTCTCTCTCAGAAATAAATAAACATTAAAAAGTTAAAAAAAAAAAAAGAGTTGGACGCTTAACTGACTGAGCCACCCAGGCACCCCTAGAGTAACAGTTTTAAAGAGGACACTCAGGAGATACTTCTCTGGTAAAGTGGTCTCACTGCCTGAACGGGGTCGTCGAACAATTACAGTTACATAGAGCAGTGTTGTATTTTCAGCCATAATGCATTTGGGAACCTGCATCTGTGGGATATCTCACTCTTTTGACACTAGTAGGTATGTGGGATTCCCAAACAACTTATATTAAACAGTCTTGTCCTTTTATATTGTAATAGGATAACGAAAACATTTTCTAAAGAACAGATAGCAGTTCTTACAGGAAATTTTGCTGTCTCTTCTGTATTAATATTTAATGAATGGAAAAATGCATTTGTAGGCCCTATTGAGATTCTCAGAAACAGATTGGTTTATTCATTCAATATTTTGCCTAATGTATTTCTTCACTAAACATTCATTGAGTACCTACTATGTTCCGTGTTTTGAGCTGAGCACTGAGAGAGATGCAAATGAACAGGAAACTCATGAATCTCACAGTTTAAGTGTGGAGGAGGCAGAACTGCAAATGGATTATTTCCATTGTGTCTGGAATAACTCAAAAATGGTGGTGGGCAAGAGGAGACAAGTAGGAAAGCCAGCAGAGGGCCACAGGGGTAATAAAATGGCTGTTAATGGCAATCAAACTTGAGAAGGGCTTTCATGGTGCCATGTACAAAGTCTTATTGGGGCTCAAGGGAGGACAAAAGAATTCTCTAATGGAGCTGGGCAAGGTTCCACACACAGCACACATTTTCCCTTCTTATTAAGTCTTTAAAAATGCTTTAAAAACATTAAAAAATTTTTTTTTAATTTTAGAGACAGAGGGAGAGAGTGCATGAGCAGGGAAGAGGGGCAGAGCTAGAGAAAGAATCTTAGGCAGGCTCCACATTCAGTGCAGAGACTGATGCGGGACTCAATCCCACAACCCTGGGATCATGACCTGAGCTGAAATCAAACCTTTAGGCACCCTAAAAATATTTTTTTTAATTTTTTTTAATGTTTATTTATTTTTGAGACAGAGAGAGACAGAGCATGAATAGGGGAGGGGCAGAGAGAGAGGGAGACACAGAATTGGAAGCAGGCTCCAGGCTCTGAGCCATCAGCCCAGAGCCTGACGCGGGGCTCGAACTCATGAACCGTGAGATCGTGACCTGAGCTGAAGTCGGACGCTCAACCAACTGAGCCACCCAGGCGCCCCCACCCTAAAAATATTTTAAATAAAAGTTGAAAAAATGAAATAGCACCAAGAGTTTTATAACCCCAAATAGTAATTTTTTGCACCAGTGACACCTGCCACCCCAGTTTCATTCCCTAGAGGCAAACATTTTAGCTATTTTGGTTTGTATTGGTCTATGTACTTCTTAAGGTTATGCTTATAATGATATTTCTTGATTTATTAACATTTTGACATTATTGATTTCCTGTTATGGATGGGGATTTAACCCTCTTAAATGTCACTCACTTTCCACTCTCCATCCTTCCAAAGAATTTCTTGATGAAATCAATATTCAGTACTTACATTACTATGATCATGTAAATATTGTTCACTGCAAAACCAAGAATTTCTAAACGATTGTTTCCCTCCTTTTTTGTAACATTTTATGTTTCCTAGAATTAATTTATGCGTTTAAAAATTTGCATATTGTATGCAATTCTTAATTATCCTTAATATTAATATCCCTAATATTAATATCTCTCAAAAGATTTTTCCCTCACATGCTTAAATATATTAAATGTCTATATGTTTTCCTTTCTTCCTCCCAGAGCTTTCCATCCTTTTGCTTCTCTAAATTAGATGGGTTGCTCTGTTGTTCTCCTAGTTATCATCCTGGGCATATCCTTTAGTTGTCATACTGGGAGTTTATATCACTAAGGGTCCCTGGTTTCCTGCATTTTTTGGTCTTCCTTGTTTTTGGTTCATTCATTTGTTTTGCTGGAGCATATCT
Source organism: Leopardus geoffroyi (assembly GCF_018350155.1). Classification (NCBI taxonomy): domain Eukaryota; kingdom Metazoa; phylum Chordata; class Mammalia; order Carnivora; family Felidae; genus Leopardus; species Leopardus geoffroyi. The sequence continues at coordinate 18,673,006 of NC_059342.1, read as the reverse complement.
TCCATAATGTCTTTAGAAAGTGTTATGGATTGACTTGTGTTCCCCCAAAAGATATGTTGAAGTTGTAATTTCTGTACCTTTAAATGTGATCTGATTTGAAAATAGGGCATCTAGGTGGCTCAGTCGGTTGAGTGTTGAACTTCAGCTCAGGCCATGATCTCATGGTTGGTGACTTTGAGCCCTGCATCAGGCTCCATGTGCTCAGTGTGGAGCCCACTTTGGATCCTCTGTTCCCTTCTCTCTGCCCCTACCCCACGTGCGCTCTCTCTCTCTCAAAAATAAACATAAAGACAAAAACAAACAAACAAAAAAAAGAAAATAGGGTCTTTTCAGATATAGCCAACTTACAGTCAGGTCTTTAGTGTGGACCCTAATCCAATATGATTAGTGTCCCTCTTCTTATAAGAAGAGAAGAGGCACAAACAGACACAGAAGAAGAATGCCACATACAATGGAGGCAAAGATTGGAGTGGTGCTACCACAAGTCAAGAGCACCAAGGATTGTTAGCAAACACCATCAGCTAGGAGTAAAGCATTGAATATATTCTTTCCCTAGCCCCCAAGAAGGAACTAATCTTGCTAACACCTTAATTTTTGGGCTTCTAGACTCTAGAACCATGAGAGAATACATTGTTGTTATTTTAAGTTACTAGTTTGTGGTGATTTGTTATGGCAGCTCTAGAAAGAGTATATTGGAGGTTAAGCTGAATCTTGGCAGATCTGAAAATGTCTTTAATGCTCTCACTCTTGATTCTTTGATGTTGGCTCTTAGTTTTACCAGAAAGTATTAATGGAATATAATCAGGTCTTAATGCTACTTGACTGATAGTAATCATAAGATGCATTCCAAATGTAAAGATTTTTATATGTGAGAAAAACCTGGGTCTTATAATAATTGAAGTAGGATATATTGGCTGGGTATAGAATTTTAGGTGGAAACTATTTCGGAGTTACAATTTTGAAGGCACATCTCCATTACATTCTAGTATTGCTGTTAAGAAGGCTAATGGTCATGTGATTTGTTTTTCCTATTAGAAATTTGTATAATAGTTTTGCCCTTATAGTTTAGAGACCTGTGTATTTCAGTTCTGAGTAACCTTTTATTATTAAACATACACACACACACACACACACACACACACATACACACATACACACACACACTTATTTCCATGCTGTCTCTTTGGTATTATTATTAGATAGGTATTTATCTTCTTGGATTAATCTACTAAAATTATTCTCATCATCTCTGATTCTTCAACCTTTCATTGCTTTATTATATATTTGGAAAGATTTCCTTGACTTTATTTTTTAACAATTTCGGAAATTTAAATTTTGATTATTATAATTTTAATTTCCAAAAACTCTTCCATAATCCCAGATTTTTCTTTTATTCTGAAAAAAATCCCAAGTGCTGCCCTTGGGAAGAAAAAAAAAGTTCAAATAGTTGTCCCTAAAGAGCAGAGGTAAATTTTTCTTCCTATAGGATTACAAGCATTGCCTTGCCTTTCTTTGTGTTTCTTTAGTGGATTTGCATTGCTTATCATTTCATTGCCTTAAACTATTTACATTAAAAAAGAGGGGGTCTTGATGTCCCTAACCTTGAGTAGATGAGTCTATAAACAATGTGAAGAGGCCTCCTGTCTTCTCTCTCTGCATTATAGTGATTCTGATTCCAGAACAAAACAAAATAAAATATATTTTTTATATTTTACCTATCCTTGCTACCAACTATACTTTTTAAAATGTATTGAGCTAAACCACATTTATTTGACAAGAGCGCTTGGAGGAGACAAGCATGCTATGAGAGAATTAGAATTTAATAGGAGTGAGCTAGGTGTGGTAGGAGTGCTCCCTGGGCAGAGGTCTCATATTAAAAGTTCGGGATCTACCAATTGCCACCTTTTTGACTGTGAAGTCACATATTAAGTTACCTCACAGCCTCAGCTTCCTACTTTGTAAAATGGGTAATGAGATCTGTCTTGTCTAACTCACAAGATGATTGTGTCAAATGAGATACGTGTCCAGGCAATTATGGGAGTTAATTAATAGCTGGTAGAGGATTGGACTTGGAGTCACAAGATCTGAGGTCAAGATCTTGTTTGTCTCTTCCAGGCTGTATGACCTTGGACAATGTTATGTTCCTTGTCTCTGAACCTCAGGAGCAGAGGGTTAATAAACTCCTTGTATCATTGCGCGCTTCCATTAGTGATTTGGGCATTAAATCACTATTTTATTTTTTTATTTTTCCTTTTTATCCATTTTCCCCATTCCTGCTCTTCTGGCCACTCCCCTTTATTCATAGGTGACCATTCTAATATGTTTGAGGTGGATCCTTTTATTATGTTTGTTTTTGTACTACGTGTATTGTTCTTCTGTATGCAGGTATTCAAATTTATGAAAATGGTGTTATGCCATAGTTCTTCTTCTGCATCTTGCTTTTTTTTTTAAACCCCAAACTATGTTTTAGAAAACTTTCCATGTTGCTATACATTTATGTAGCTTATTGCTTCTAATCGTTGCATAGAATTTTACAACAGTGCTTTATGCATTCTTCCTAGTGATGGATATTTAGATTGTTACCGACTCCCTCTTCTATACATGACCTTGTGATTAACAGCTTTGTACACGTCCCCTCAAGAACTTGTGTGAGAATTTATCTGAGAATATGTGCTTAGACCTAGCAATATGTATACTTATTTTCACAGCAGATTGCCAGATGTATCTCCAGAATGATTACACCAATATACATTCCCAGCATCAGTTCAAAACACCTCCTATATCCTACATCCTTGTTAACGTTCATATTTAGCTTTGTAATTTTCAACAATCCGGTGGGGATAGGATTGTGTCTCATTTTTTAAAAATTTGCCTTTGTGTAATCACAAATGAGTTTGAACATCTCTTCTGATGTTTCTCAGCCTTTCTGTGTTTCATTTTGTGTGATTTACCTATTATATTTTTGTCCATTTTTTTTTCTGTTGAGTTTCCTATTTTTTGTTGACTTACAGGAATTCCTCCTTTTCTATGTTGAAAATATCTCCTTTCAATTCATTACTGGCTTTTTACCTTTGTCTATGGTGGACAAACTGAAGTCCTTAATTTTGAATTAGCCAAATTTATCATTTCAATTGTGGTGATGTTTGCATAACTCCATAAAAACATTATAATTCATTGAATTAGACACCTTATTTTTTTAATGTTTATTTATTTTGAGAGAGAGAGAGAGTGTACATATGAGTAGGGGAGCGACAGAGAGAGGGGGAGAGAGAGAATCCCAAGTAGGCTCTGGACTGTAAGCACAGTCTGCTGTGGGGCTTAATCCCATGACTATGAGATAATGACTTGAGCCAAAATCAAGAGTTGGACACTTAACCCACTTAGCCACCCACGCGCCCTGAATTAGATACTTTAAATGAGTGAATTGTATGGTATGTGAATCATATCTCATTAAAACTGTTATTTGGAAAAAAAGATATTGCTAGATTGTCTCCCCAAAACAAAAAGCTCTACTAACAGTCCTGGTCAACCCTAATAGGTAATAAAAAAAATGGCTCTATGAACTTGAAAAGAAGGAATAAAATTGTTATAATTTACGTACATTATCCTCTACAAATAAAACTAATGAAATAAATAGTGTACTATTAGAGTTTCTGGATATAAGATTAACTTATAAAAACTTTACAACAATGATCAATCAGAAAATATAATTTAAAAAATTCATAGTATCAATGAGAAAATATAATTTGAAAAATTCATAGTATCAATGAAATTCATAAAATATCTAGGAAACAACAAAAATTCACAATACCTCTGTGAAGTAAAAAGTAAACTTTACTCTGGGAATGCAAGCTGGTGCAACCACTCTGGAAAACAGTATGGAGATTCCTCAAACAAGTAAAAATAGAACTACCCTATGACCCAGCAATTGCACTACTAGGCATTTATCCACGGGATACAGGTGTGCTCCTTCGAAGGGACACATGCACCCTTATGTTTATAGCAGCACTATCAACAATAGCCAAAGTATGGGAAGAGCCCAAACGTCCATCAACGGATGAATGGATAAAGAAGATGTGGTGTATATATATATATATATATATATATACAAGGGAGTATTACTCGGCAATCAAAAAGAATGAAATCTTGCCATTTGCAACTACGTGGATGGAACTGGAGGGTATTATGCTAAGTGAAATTAGTCAAAGAAAGACAAATATCATGCGACTTCACTCATATGAGGACTTTAACAGAGAAAACAGATGAACATAAGGGAAGGGAAACAAAAATAATATAAAAACAGGGAGGGGGAGGGGCGCCTGGGTGGCTCAGTCGGTTGAGCCTCCGACTTCCGCTCAGGTCATGATCTCACGGTCGGTGAGTTCAAACCCCGCATCCTGCTCTGTGCTGACGGCTCAGAGCCTGGAGCCTGCTTTGGATTCTATGTCTCCCTCTGTCTCTGACCCTCCCCCCATTCATGCTCTCTCTCTGTCTCAAAAATAAATAAACATTAAAAAATTTTTTTTTGTAATTAAAAAAACGGAGGTGACAAAAGAGACTCATAAATATGGAGAACAAACTGAGGGTTACTGGAGGGGTTGTGGGAAGGGGGATGGGCTAAATGGGTAAGGGGCACTAAGGAATCTACTCCTGAAATCATTGTTGCACTATATGCTAATTTGGATGTAAATTTTAAAAAATAAAAAATAAAATTAAAAAAAGAAATTAAAAAAAATCTAGAAGAAAAAAAGGTGAACTTTATTCAAAGTCACAGAACAAATGTGAATAAATGGACAGATTTTCATGCTCTTGGTTGGGATGACTTAATAGTATAAAGTTGCCATTTCACCCCAAGTTAATATATAAATATAACAAACTTTCAACTAAATGTTCAGGTGGATATTTTAAAATGAAATATTTTTTTCTAAAATGTATATTGTTATGTCATAGCCAATCTCTTTTTTTTTTTTATTCATTTTTAAATGTTTGTTTATTTTTGAGAGAGACAGAGACAGAATGCGAGTGGGTTAGGGGCAGAGAAAGAGGGAGACACAGAATCCGAAGCAGGATCCAGGGACCAAGCTGTCAGCATAGAGCCTGACACGGGGCTCAAACTCACGAGCTGTGAGACCATGACCTGAGCCAAAGTCAGACGCTCAACTGACTGAGCCACCCAGGCTACCCTATCTCATAGCCAATCTTAAAAGTTAATCATTAAAGTTTCGCTGTTGAGTATTTATCACACATGTTTGGTATATAACTGCTACCCACTTAAGGAGGCTCCTTGTCTGCTAAAACATTTGGAAATAATAAATTTATGCTTATGCTTTCCAAAGTATGTTTTTCTATCACAAAGTAATTATATCACTTTCTCCTGTAATCCATTATTGTGGTAAAGTGTATTGATAAATTTGCTCACGTTGAACCCTTGAATTCCTGGGATATACTCTAATAGTTGAACATGGTTTTTAAAACATATGGATGGATTTTCTTAGCTAATATTTTACTTGCATAGTTGCATTTTTGTTTACAAGTGAATTTTTTCTTGTGTCGTCTTTAGTTTTAAAATTAACGTTATAATAGCCTCATGAATTGAGCGAGGTAGCAAGTTTTATGGAGCGACTAGCGTAAGAAACTGTAGTTGACTTTAAATTTCAGTAAGACATGCAAAACAGGTGGCAGTCAGTATTTTTCAAGTATTTTTCATTTCAGTCACTTTCAAAACCATGGCTCTTTAACAAATGCGATTGAAAGAGTCCTGTTTATTTGAAGTACTCAAATCATAGTGTAGCCGTGAAGAAAAGACCTCAAAAATTAGACTGACTTTTAAAATAATTGACTAAAGGCAGCCTACTTATTTTGTGTTCCATTTTTTAAGTCTCGTTAGCAACAGAATTATGCAAATTAAGGAACAGGGTTATTGAAGAACTCCCTGGCTTAAAAGAATTGTTGAATGTGTTAAAGAAAGAAGTGACAACGTTTTTACTCCTTGAAGTGTCAAGGCTGTTCTTAAAAAGGACAACATTAATTATAAATAGGTAACGAAATTCTTAACTTGAGATGGATAATCATTACAGCTCTTGCCATGAATATCTTTTGAAGACGTTGCTTCTTTTACCTGGATGTTACTAAATACCCCTCTGGCATTTGGGGAACAGGTGGAATCATAGTATAGTGTTGAAGAAGGGATTAAAAATTCGTGAAAATGCAGAGCGCTTGGGTGGCTCAGTAGGTGAAGCATCTGACTTCGGCTCAAGTCATGATCTCACGGTTTGTGAATTGGAGCCCCCCATGTTGGGCTCTGTGCTGACAGCTCAGAGCCTAGGGTCTGCTTTTGATTCTGTGGGGCCCTCTCTCTCTGCCCCTCCCCTGTTTGTGCTCTGTCTCTCAAAAAGAAATAAATTTTAAAAAACGTTTTCTAAAAATCGGTGAAAATGCTTTTTTCTGTCAGTGCGCAACATCTGAAAAAGTTGTTGGTCAAGAGATTCAACTTAATTTTATTTACTTTATTATTTTTTAATGTTTATTCATTTTTGAGAGCGAGGGAGAAAGAGCGTGAGTGTGGGAGGGACAGAGAGAGAGGGAGACCCAGAATCCAAAGCAGGAACTGTTGAGGAGAGCCAAATTGGCAGGGCAATAGAATTAAAGAAAGATGTACATGAGCTGATGTTTATATACTGGGGATGGGTGGTTTGGGCTATAATACAGTGGACTTAAACTAGATTGGTTCAAACTTCATGGCCTTATAATTCAATTCCAGGAAGAGAGGCATTCAAGCAAAAACTGAGAGAACTATTTCCTAAAAATAGTGTGTGATTTGGAGGTTGAGAAAAATCACAGCTTTGGTGTCCAACATAATAGAACACAGCACGAATAAGGATCACATGTACTTTTACTAAATGGGAAGTTTGCAGAGGCATGTTGGAATGTTATGAAATATTGAGGAAGACTTTGAAATGACAAAAGAGAGAGAAAGAGAGAATTAATTATTCTCCTGAATAGTGAATCCCATCCAGATTGTCTCTTCCTTTCATGGTCTTTTTAAAAGTTAAAGAAAAAAATTATTGAGATATAACTGAGGTATAATATTATATATTGTTATATATTATATAATATTAATACGTATTATATAGTAATTTTTGGTATACCATGTAATTATTTAATATATGTATATATTGCAAAATGATCACTACAGTAAGTCTATTTAGCATCTATCAGCATACATTCTTTTTTCTTGTGATGAGAACTTTTAAGATTTACTCTCAGCAGCTTTCAAATATGCAACATAGCATTATTAACTATAGTCACCATACTGTATACTATATCCCCAGGACTTATTTATTTTATAACTGGAAGTTTATACCTTTTGACTCTCTTCACCCATTTTGCCCACCCCCGGCCCCTCACTGTGGCAACCACCAATCTCTGTGTCTACGAGTTCCTTTTTTTTTTTTTTCAACATTCCACATGTGAGAACAAAAGGTATTTTTTTTTTATGACTTATTTTACTTAGCAAAATGTCTTTAAGGTCTGTTCGCGTTGTTGCAACTGGTAAGATTTCCTTTCTTTTGATGTCTATTATTCCACTGTATACCGCATTTTATTTTATTTTATTTTATTTTTTCATAATTTTTTAAATATTTATTTATTTCCGAAGGAGAGACAGAGCGTGAGTAGGGGAGAGGCAGAGAGAGAGACAGACAGACAGACAGACAGAATCTGAAGCAGGCTCTGGGGCTCGAACTCAAAAATGCGAGATCATGACCTAAGCTGAAGTCGGACGCTCAACCAACTGAGCCACCCAGGCGCCCCTGAATACCACATTTTAATTATCCATTTATCTATAGGTTGTGCCCATGTGTTGGCTATTGTAAACAATGCTGCACTGGACACTGGGGCTCATATAGTTTTGTTTCCTTCGGGTAATACCTAAAGACGGAATAGCTGGATCGTTCTATTTGTAATGTTTTGAAAAATCTCCATACTGTTTTCCATCGTAGTTGCAGTTCCTCACCCACCAAGAGTGCATAAGGCTTCCCTCTGCTCCACATCCTCCCCAACACTCGTTACTTATTGTGTTTCTCTTTTTAATGTTCATTTGTGTATTTTGAGGGGGGAGAGGGGCAGGGAAAGAGAGGGAGACAGAGGATCCAAAGCAGGCTCTGTCCTGTCAGCACAGAGCTCATGATCTGAGCTGAAATCAACCAACTGAGCCACCCAAGTGCCCCTCTTATGTTTTTTTTTTTAATTTTTTTTAAGCTTTATTTATTTTTGAGAGAGAGAGAGAGACAGACAGAGCGTGAGTGGGGGAGGAACAGAGAGAGGGAGACAGAATCTGAAGCAGTCTCCAGGCTCTGAGCTGTCAGCACAGAGCCTGACGCGGGGCTGGAACTTAGGAACCTTGAGATCGTGACCTGAGCTGAAGTCGGACGCTTAACAAACTGAGCCACCCAGGCGCCCTGCCCCTCTTGTGTTTTTGATAATAATCATTCTAACAGCTGTGAAGTGATATCTCCTTGTGTTCTTGAACTGCATCTTCCTGAGAATTAGTAGCACTGAGTACCTTTTCATGGACCTGTTGACCATCTGTGTGTCTTCTTTGGAAAAGTGTCTATTCAGATTCACTGTCTATTTTTAAATCAGGTTGTTTTTTTGAAACGGAGTTGTATGAGTTCTTTACATATTTTGGATCTTAATCCCTGATCAGATACATTATTTGCAAGTATTTTCTCCTGTTTGGTAGTTTGCCTTTTCATTTTGTTGATGGTTTTTTTTTTTGTTTTTTTTTTTTTTTTTTGCTGTGAAGATTTTTAGTTTGATGTAGTTCCACTTGTTTTTGTCTTGTTTTATTTTTTTGCTTTTGTTGCCTTCGCTTTTGGTGTCGGGTCTGAAAAATATCACCAAGACTAATGTCAAGGAGCTTGCTGCCTATATTTTCTTCTAGGATTTTTATGGTTCCAGGTCTTACATTTAAGGGTTTAATCCATTTTGATTTAGTTTTCATATATGGTATAAGACAGTGGTCTGGTTTCATTCTTTTGCATGTGATTGTCCAGTTTTCTCACAAATTATTGAAGAGACTATTGTTTCCCCATTGTGTATTCTTGGCCTCTTTGTTATAAATCAATTGGCTATATATGTGTAGCTTAATTTCTAGATTCTCTATTCTGTTCTATTGATCTATGTGTCTGTTTTTATGACAACATCATACTGTTTTGATTACCATAGCTTTCTAATACAGTTTGAAATTAGGAAGCGTGATGTCTTCAGTTTTGTTCTTCTTTCTCTAAGATTGCTTTGACTATTTGGACAAGATTTCAGGAATGAGAGCAAAACAGTGCTGGGAGCAGAGCAGGACTGATCTGTCTCTGTCTCGAAAATTCACCATTTGACTTTTAAAATAAGGTACATACATTACTCTGATTTTAAAAAACTAAAAATTAATGTGCAGCTAGAGCCCAGAAAAAAAAGGGGGGGGGAATTCATCCCAGGGTTTCTGTAAAATCTGCAAGTAATCCTGATACAAAATCCAGTTTTAAAAACAAATTTTATGAGATTTCCATCTCTATGAGTTTAACAAGACTAGATACTTTCAAAATGGCCTCAACTACAAAATATCAAGTGATGGACAAATTAAATATAGTTTTATTTTTTTAATTAAAAAAATTTTTTTTCAACATTTATTTATTTTTGAGAGACAGAGAAGGACAGAGCATGAGCAGGGGAGGGGCAGAGAGAGAGAGGGAGACACAGAATCCGAAGCAGGCTTTAGGCTCTGATCTGTCAGCACAGAGCCCAACGCGGGGCTTGGACCCACAAACCATGAGATCGTGACCTCGGCTGAAGTTGGACACTCAACTGACTGAGCCACCCAGGCGCCCCAAAGTAAATATACTTTTAAATTCATTGCTAAACTCAAGGAGAAGAAGGAAAGTTCTGAGTTTTAAAAAATAAAGACAAAAACAAATAAAATAGAGCTAAAACTGGGATGGGAGTTGACACAGCGAGTTGCCCCAGGGTGAACATGGAGAGGGTGAATGCATGGCCAGCAACCCATGCCATTGGAGCATCTTACCAGGAGCAGAAGCTTCTTTTTTTTTTTTTTTTTTTTTTTTTTTTCAAAAATTTTTTTTCAACGTTTTTATTTATTTTTGGGACAGAGAGAGACGGAACATGAACGGGGGAGGGGCAGAGAGAGAGGGAGACACAGAATCGGAAACAGGCTCCAGGCTCTGAGCCATCAGCCCAGAGCCCAACACGGGGCTCGAACTCACGGACCGCGAGATCGTGACCTGGCTGAAGTCGGACGCTTAACCGACTGCGCCACCCAGGCGCCCCTAGAAGCTTCTAATTCCTTCTTGTCTCACCTCATTCAAGCTGCTGCACATACATGAAACTGCAATCAACACATTAGTAGGGTTTTATTCCTATTATCAACAAACTGCTCTAAAAATGTATTTCTCTTCAAGGATATCATTCTACCATAGTAGAGCTTCATGTTTCTCACCTGCCTGGTGTAGAAGTTCTAGCAGCTGCCTGGCTTTCTTTCTTGTGGATAAGTAAGGCCATCTGAATAAATATTGAAATTAGGACCATAATGGCACATTGTGATCGTTTTTAATAAATAACACCAATGGAATTGTTTCTCAGATGTGACACTAATGATTATGAATGGCCAAAGTGTCAGAGTTACATCAGAAACTCTTGGCTGAAAATTTTTGTGAGCATAAACTATAATGCTAGGAATGCAGAAAACATATGCAAAACTTTCTGCAGTTGCCTCAGTATCTTAGAATAATCCTCAAGGATTCGTAACAGAAAATGCAAGAAACTAGAAGCTGATAACAGCTCAGCAGGTATTGTGTGAAGAAAATAAGGGTCAAATTGTGATAAAGAGAGCAGGATTGGAGGACTGTTAGAAAGTCTAGGCTCTGTTCAGTCTTTGTTTTTAGGGAGTGTAGTAAAACAGGTTAAAAATAAAAAAATTGACATTGTATGGTGTTAGAATCTGAAACCCTCGAAACTTCAGGATTATAGAGTTTTGCTTTTTAATTATCCAAGTGGTCAGATAAAGACAGCTCACACTGATGGAACAGAGCTGTGACTCACTCCTCTTTTTCTGTGATTACATCACATTGCCACTTTACCTTCGCAACACCTTCATTTATTTGCAATGTGCCCTTCCACTCACCTTCTGAAACTGAATCCTTCCGATTCCTTTCACCTTCTTGAGACTGACTGATTAGGAACAAATTCTGCATCGACTCAAAGCTTACTTTCACTTCCTTAAAAAGAAAATAGAAGGAAAAGGGACTGGGATCTTATTAAAAAAGATGTTCAAGGCCAGCTCTGTTGAGCAGTCTCATGACCTTCCAGTGGTGACACTGTTGGGCAGGTGCCAAGGAGAGGATGAGTCCGGGGGGCTGAGCTGCACGAACATGTGCCCCGGAGCTTCAGCATCACCGTCTTGTTTCTTGAGACGTTCCTGGGGCTAGCGGGGGCTCCGGCAGCACTGAAGAGTAAGCTCTTTGTCTCCAGTCCCTTCTCACCCTTCATGTCTGTCACCATCGCTTTGTGGATGGAGCACCTTATGCTGTGCGTGCCTCTCTAAAGCCCCTTTTCTACAGCCAGGATGCCCCTCCCCCCGGGTCTGCGCCTTCATTTCCTCAGCCCTGTGCATTTTGGCCGCATGCCACTCATTGTCCTCCCTTCACTTTCCTGGGGAAAGATAGAGTGACATTGAACTGATGAACATGCAAAAATCTGTGAGATAGAGACGTGGGGGAGGCAATTTTAGTTGGAGGCAACAGCAGGAATAAAGCTACAGAGGTTTACAGCTGACTTACTTCGGGAAAGGCGAGTCGTGAGATGTGGCTAGATTATGTGGTGTAGGGAAGTGAATTTGGGGTACAAGGAGGAAAAGGTGGAGCTGGAAGGGAGGGTGGCAGCTAAACTATGAAGGGCTGAGCACTAGGTAGAAAAGACAAAAGAGAAATCCTTCCTCGTCTCCCAGGAAACATTGGACTTTGCGAGGCAGCGTGTCCATCATGACTATGTCATCGAGTCTTTAGCATGATGCAAACGTTAGGGTGAGTTGGACTAGGCATGGCCAGATTTGTGGAAAGCGTTGCCAACTATGGCCAGTGGGCTAAACCAGCCTGCTGCCTGCTTTTTTGCACAGTCCAAGAGCCTTTAAGAGTGGTGTTACCTTGTTAAATTATTGATGGAAAGCCGGAGGTGTGAAACTGACACAAAACTGAAATTCCAAGGTCCACAAATAAAGTTTTCCTGGGACCCAGCCATGCTCATTTGTTATGCACAGACTGCTTTTTTGCTACAAGGGTGGAATTGGGTAGTTGTGAGGAAATCATATGGCCCACAAAGCCTAACCCATTTACTAGCTGGGTTTGTTTTGAGAATTGTGCTGAACCCTGTCCTAAGCCCTTCAAGAACGAAGGAGTGGAACACCAGAGAGGAAGCCCAGACCAGTACTGAGCCATAGAAAGATGACTCAAGTTTTATGGAACTTAGTCCAGAAAACGCTTTAACTAAATTTATTAATTCTAGGGACCATGATTTCCCTGGCATTTATTCCCCTGCAGTATACTGAGACGTTATAATATACCATTTTTAGTATGAAATATATGGATTAAATGTATATATATTTTTTATTCAAAATGATCTATGGGAAATATAGAAGGCTGTGTTGACAGTTGTGATTGACATGCATTTTCAGAAGCGTTCACATGGTTGAATAGTAATACAAAAAAGGAGTATATTTCAGAATCAGGGATCCAAATCAATATAGGTAAATTACTGAAAGCTTTCCTAACCTTTTTAAAATTCATCTGTCTTTATGAGAGCAGTAATGCCAATCATACGTTTCTCCTTCCTGTGGGTAATTTTAAAATTCTTCTCATAAGGCCAAGAGACATTACCTTATACACTGTCTTTAAATTTTTAAAAAAAAATTTTTTTAACGTTTATTTGTTTTTGAGACAGAGAGAGACAGAGCATGAACAGGGGAGGGGCAGAGAGAGAGGGAGACACAGAATCCGAAACAGGCTGCAGGCTCTGAGCAGTCAGCACAGAGCCTGACGCGGGGCTCAAACTCACGGACCGTGAGATCATGATCTGAGCCGAAGTCAGACGCTCAACCGACCGAGCCACCCAGGCACCCCTAAATTTTTTTAAAGTTTATTTTTGAGAGAGAGAGAGAGAGAGAGCAAGTGGTGGGTGGGGGGGAGGAGGGGAAGAGACAGAGACACAGAATCTGAAGCAGGCTCCAGGCACAGAGCCGGATGCAGGACTCAAACCCACGAACCTTGAGATCATGACCTGAGTGGAAGCCAGACGCTTAACCGACTGAGCCACTCAGGCATCCCTAAAATGTCTTTAAAATTTTTTAAAGCAACCTTTACTTTCTGTACTCCCCAGAGTCATAATCACATATTGATCCAAATTAAGAGGAAAATGTGTAATTGAGAAGTTCTGGTTAAAGAGAGATGGGTGAAGGATGTAATACGGTGTTGGGAGGAAAAGGTTAGTTGATCGTGAGACCATGGTAGAGTTCCTAGAGCTGTCTGCCAGTTGATGTATAGTATTTCAGAAGATCCAGCATTCCCAGCTGAGAGCCTCTGTCTCCCTGGGGATGGTAAGAATAGAGGTTGTATCAATCAGCGTTCGGTTGCAAGAAAGATAACTAGTCATTTTAAACAGAAAGAGACTTAATTCAGAGAATTAGCTGTTTATGAAATCAGTGGAAATGCTGATGGAGCAGAGTCTAGGATGGGCCTTCAGGAATGACTCCCAAGACACTGCAGAATTTACCAGCTTGGGGAGCAACTCCCTCTTTCATGAAGGTGGGGAACAGTATGCTCCTTCTGGATCAGGAATCTGCTGCTGCCTTCCTCTGCCACTGATTCCCTTGAAGCTGGGAGTTGAGGGCTCCCAGCTGGATGATGCTGCAGAAATACAGCTCGACAACCTTATTTTCCAGGGAAATTCAGCCAAAAGCAGCAGGAAGATGACCTCTGTCTCACTTTCATGTTCCAAAACTTGCACAAGTGCTTCTAACTGGGAACCCTATTAGAACCCTAGCTGCAAGAGATTCTGGGAAATGTAGTCTGTAGACTTCTAGCCCCTGTATGTAGGAAAGCACACCACTCTTGGTTCATCGGTTGTAACAAATATACTACAACTAATGCAAGATGTTCCTAACAGGGCAGAGGAGGGAGTATATGAGAACTTTGTACTTTCTGTTCAATTTTTCTCTAAACTTAAATTGCTCTAAGAAATAAAACCTAATAATTAAAAAAAAATAATAACAACAATAAAAAACTAGCCCAGCTGGCATGTGGCAGGACCAGTAGTTAAGCTCAGAAATGTTTGGCTCTAAGAATGCATGTGATTTAAGTGATACTGTGAGTTCTGGAGGCTCTGGTGCCCTCAGAATTTCATAAACCCATCTAAAAGCTGACAGCGATCATCTCATCCCAGGAGTCATGGGTCTGCTTCATTCTTTGTCACCTTGTCATTCTTTGTTCTCCTTAAGTGCTCCCAGGTGATAACGCTGAATTGGGCTTAATGGGCCTACTTGCAGGGAGCTGTCAATTCCATCATCTTTAAAAAAATTTTTTTTTAAACGTTTATTTATTTTTGAGACAGAGAGAGACAGAGCATGAACGGGGGAGGGGCAGAGAGAGAGGGAGACCCAGAATCGGAAACAGGCTCCAGGCTCTGAGCCATCAGCCCAGAGCCCGACGCGGGGCTCGAACTCACGGACCGCGAGATCGTGACCTGGCTGAAGTCGGACGCTTAACCGACTGCGCCACCCAGGCGCCCCCCTGGCCAACTCTTTAAACTGAGAACTACCTTTTTTGCTATCGAATCTTTATCTCCTTCTTTGAGAAGTGTTGTACACTAAAGCACTGGAAACTAATTTTTCCGCCCTTTGTATATAATGGCTTAGTAATGTCCTCAATGAGATTCTATCATCAAAATTCATAGCTGCTAATACTCTTCCCTTCCGCATCTTGTAACTCCTATGCAAGTGATAGATATTTATATCTGTTTGGTAGGAGGATGTAGATTAGAAAATATAGATGAAGAAAAAGACGATAAGTAATAAAATCACAGAATGTGTATAACTTAGAACTAACTACAGTTGACATATGTGTATGTCCTTCTAAATGTTTCCAATGCGAAACTATGTATATTCCTGGGTTTGTCACATAAATGAACTCTGAAGAGTTCACAAAGCTGTCCAGGGACCGAGGATCCCCTGATTTCGCCATTCCCTCATTCTGTGTGCACATTTCCAACTCAAAGTCCGTGTGGGCTACCTGAGCTCCAACCATCATACCTATTTCATTTTGCAGGAATGAGGAAGTGATGAAGAAGGGCACACCCACTTCCTTTAAAGACACTTCTAAAAAAAAAAAAAAAAAAAAAAAAGACAGTTCTTTGTACCCTACTGGCCAGAACTTATTTGGGGAAATGTTTTCTTTATTGCAAGGGGCTCTTAGCTCAACTAACCATCAGATATTGTACTAAGAAGGAAAGGAAGGGGTGCCTGGTGTCTTAGTCGGTTAAGCATCCAGCTTTGGCTCAGGTCACGATCTTGTGGTTTGTGAGTTCAAGCCCCACATCAGCCTTTCTGCTGTCAGCACAGAGCCCACTTTGGATCCTCTGTCTCACTCCCTCTTTGCCCTTCCCCTGCTCACATGTGCACACTCTCTCTCTCAAAAATAAATAAACATTAAAAAATATATTTTAAAAAAAGAAGGAAAAGGAAAATGGATCCTGGTAGATGACAATTTTTGCCAAACACACATTTAAAAAAAATCATACTATTTTCTTAACAGGATTTTTTCATGTAACGATATAACATTAATGTCATCCTAAGTCATATGTATGTATCTGTAAAATCATTGTTTTGATGATGTTATATTACTTTATAGGTCCAAGTAATTTATTTAATCTATTCTCTATGAAGAGGGACTTTTCTCAAATTTTTGATATTATAAAAAACCTTGTGGCAAATATTCCTGAATATACATCTTTTCACACTTCTTTGACTATTTTTGAGAATACATTTGTACAGTAGACTTACTCTAGTAGAGTGCACTTTCTTGAGCCAGCTGGTGGGCACATGGTAAACAGTTTTAATATATATTTTTCAAAAAGCTCAGTGGCTTGAACCAGGTTGTAGCAGCTTGTGAGAGGCAGCAGTGTGCATGATATCATATTGGTATCTTGTGTTCATTGATATCGTGTTGGTATCTTGAAGTCGGCCATAGTGGGAGTATTTACACCACGGAAATCAACAAATGCTACAAATAAGAACTTTTGCCCCTTTCCCTGGAGAACTGTTAAAGCTTTATTGGCACACTATTTACTGCAAAGTACTTATACATCTTCAATCCTAACAGTTTATGAGGACCCATTATTTTCACATCAAACCCCTATCAGTGCTTAAAAATAGTAATTCCAATTGTAACTCATATATTCAAACATTAGTAATTCATAATACCTATTGTTATCTCTGGATTTTTTTTTTCCATAGCTTGTTTAGAGATGGAAAACAATTTTGGGTATAGTTGGATAGATTTTGCACTCCCTCAGATCGGTATGGTCTGTTGAGGACAAATAAATTTTACACAGATTTGGCCTGATTGTGTGATAATTCCAAAGGTTTCTGTACTTTGGAAAATTGTTATTTATAAAAACATTTTAAATAATTGCTTTGGCACACATTGTTGATGTGTAAGGAACATCAAACTTGGTGACTCATAGGGAAGAAAGGGGAGAGAGTGATCAGAATCTGCTGGTCTTTTTTTTTTTTTTTAACGTTTATTTATTATTGAGAGACAGAGAGAGACAGAGCATGAGCAGGGGAGGGGCAGAGAGAGGAGGAGACACAGAATCTGAAGCAGGCTCCAGGCTCTGAGCTGTCAGCCCAGAGCCTGACGCGGGGCTTCACCTCACCAACTGCAAGATCATGACCTGAGCCGAAGTCAGATGCTTAACCGACGGAGCCACCCAGGTGCCCCAGAAAATTCTAATGATCTTAAAGTCATCTATAAAATATATATCTTTTAGTAAGTACTAGGCATAGGAAGTAAGATCAGATTCTGGATCAGAGCTGCCCTTCGTGCTGATCACCGATGGAGCTTTTAAAATTGTATACTGTCTGCACTGCTCTCTTTTCTCCTAAGTATTGATGGCAATTGTCCACCCAATGTGAGTTGGAGGGTGCAACTGAAATCACCACCATACCCCCCCCCCCCGATATTTTTTTCCATTCATGCTTTTGAAACGTTTGCTACATGAGGTGGAGAAATCCTTTCCCCAGGTCCTTATCTCCCTAGTGAAGAATGTTGCAATAGAAGCTGGTCACAAATGCTGGCTTGAGATGGACAATGCAGTCACCAAGTGTGTCCATTTTCTAGGGCTGCGGTAAAAAAATTACCACCAAGTTGGTGGTGTAAAAGGACAAGAATGTATTCTGTCGTACCTCGGGAGGCCACAAATCCCAAATCAAGAGGTCAGCAGTGTCGGTTCCTTCTGGAATCACTAAGGGATAATTCATTCCATGCTTCTCTTCTAGCTTCTAGTGGCTGCCAGAAATCCTTGGTGTTCCATGACTTATAGACACATCGCTCCGTCCTCTGCCTCTATCTTCGTGTTACCTTCTCCGCTCTGTCTTTGTGTCTCAAATTTTCTTCTGCCTTTCTCTTACAGGGACACCTGGCTTTAGATTTAGGGCCCATCTTAAATCCAGGATGATCTCATCTTGAGAACCCTAACTCAGTTACAGCTGCAAAGACCCTGTTCCTAAATAAGGTCACATTCGTAGGTTCTAGAAGTTAGAACATGTATTTCTGGAGGGGGGAGGCACTATACCAAGAGAAATCCTGAAAACAACTCTGATATCTAGGATAATAAATTTTGACTGGAAGGGATGGTAAAATGAAAGGTTTAAAAAGGTAGCATCAGGGGCGCCTGGGTGGCTCAGTCAGTTAAGCGTCCGACTTCGGCTCAGGGCACGATCTCACGGTCCATGAGTTCGAGCCCCGCGTCGGGCTCTGTGCTGACAGCTCAGAGCCTGGAGCCTGTTTCGGATTCTGTGTCTCCCTCTCTCTCTGCCCCTCCCCCGTTCATGCTCTGTCTCTCTCAGTCTCAAAAATAAATAAAAAACATTAAAAAAAATTTTAATAAACAAAAAAAAAAATAAAAAGGTAGCATCAGGGGTGCCTGGGTGACTCAGTTGGTTAAGCATCTGACTCTTTATGTCAGCTAAGGTTAAGATCTCAGGGTTTGTGAGATTCGCGCCCAGCATAGGGCTCTGTGCCGACAGCATAGAGCCTGCTTGAGATTCTCTCTCTGCTCCTTTTCCTGTTCTCTTTCTCTCTCAAAATAAATAAATAAACTAAAAAAAAAAAAGGTAATATCAAGATATTGGGCTGGAATTGGGGGAAAGGTTCGGGATGGGAGGAGAAGTAATTTCCATCTTACTGAATGGGCGTTCTGAAAGGAGAGTCAGTTGGTAATGCATGAAGAAAACTTTGGGCCTCTCCATGCCAACCAAATCTGTTGGCCTGACATGCTGTGAGTACCAACAGAGAACCTAGTAATGCGACTAGAACTGAACCATCATGTGGGTGTTGGTTTCTCTGGCTTCCTTCCCATTTGTCTATTTTTTTGTTTATCATCCATTTAGTCAACATTTATTGAGCACTTACTATGTTCCTGGAACACACTGGGCTATCTCCTCCTCAAATGCATTGTTGACATTTTCTGTCCCTGTTTACATGCCGCATTGGATCGGATGTTACGTGGAGTTATATGTTGTCAAGTCAGTCACTAAGGTTAAAGTCAAACAGAGTCAAAATTGCCCTAGAAAACTCCTTAAAACATTTATAAGTACGCTCACATGGTTTTCTCTATTACTGAACAAATGGTTCAGACATAACAAGCAATCACAGGATGAAGAGGAATGGAGCAAATCTTAAGTGATTAGCTTTCTTCTAACATCATTTCAGTTGTTTTATTTTTCCCTTTGCAAAGTTCACAGAATTAAATTTGTGGAAATTGTAAATGTAGTTCATGTGGCTCTAGCCAAAACCACACGAGCAGCTGGTAGAGATGCAACAACTGGAAACTTCCAAAGCTGTGAGAGCCAGAGGGAACCACAGGGCTGTTTTGCTTGCTTGTTTATTTAGAAGTAACTGTTGTATGGTTGGAGACATGGGGGTCGGACAGGTCTGAGTTTGAGTCCAGATGCAACCACCTCTTTCTGTGTGATACAGAAAATTCCGGAAGAGACGCCTGCAACCTACAAAAGGCTGGGTTGCCTCATGGTTCATTTGAATGGTGCCCTCCCTCGTAAAGGACACCACAGTCAAGTATCCCCCGACACCTTGAAAACCATTTAATTCTTCGCTGAAATCTCATGAAGATGCACCAAAGAGGAAGTGTGTCCATGGTACACAGTATACTTCCTTAAATTTCCCTCTCGCATCCCTTTTCCCCTATTTCACACATCACAGATGGTAGTGAACTGAAATTCCCACTTCTTATCTTTAAAACTTCTGTTTATTTGCCCCCAGTTGTCTGCACTCTGGCTCTTCTCTCTTCCACCTCTAGCTTTTCTGATCTTAACTTCCTGCTCCTTTAAATGTAAAGCACGGAGATGGGTTTTAGCTGTTTTTTCAATTTTCTTGACTAGTCTCTCCCCCCACCCCCAGTCAGATCCACAGAGCACAAAGCAAACCTACACAGAAAAATCCAGGATTAACTAGGATTCAAACTGAGCAGTGTGCTTTTGCCACTTACTAGCTAAGTGGTCTGGGGTAAGTCACCCTTAACTCTGATCCTCCCCTCCCTCCCTCTCTTCCCGCCTCCCTTCCTCCCTCCCTTCCTTCCTCCCTTCCTCCTTCCTCCCTCCTTTCCTTCCTTCACATGACCCTGAAGACCAAACAGATCTTGATTCTTTCCCCTTCCTTCTTTGGTGTCTCTTCCCCAACTAGAATTGTCCCTTTTTTTTTCCTTTCTTAAAAAAAATTTTTTTAAGTTTATTTATTTATTTTGAGATGGAGGGAGGGAGGGAGAGAGAGAGAGAGAGAGAGAGACAGAGAGAGAACAAGAGCAGGGGAAGGGCAGAGACCGAGAGAGAGAATCCCAAGCAGGCTCTGCGCTAACAAGCCTGATGCAGGGCTCGATCTCATGAACCGTGAGATCGTGACCTGAACCAAAACCAAACATCGGACGCTTAACTGAGCCACCCAGGCACCCCTAGAGCTGTCCCTTTCTTCAGCCCCCAGGCTCTCTGTTTTCTTTTTTTCTAGCAAGGACCTTAATCACAACCAGGTCTCCTGCCACCTTCTCCTCCCCTAGTGAGGTTTCTCTATTCCAGACTGCCTCTGCTGTGTGTAGAGTTACTCTCTGCCTCAATTTCAATTATTCCGTGTTGAATGGGCATATCTGCCTGCACGGATATTTGAAGAACTGAAATGGCAATTAACAGATGTATACTTGAGGTTATTTTAAAACATCTTTGTGTCTTCCCGCTTTCTTTACTTCCGTGGCTATTTATTCTGATTTTAGTGATCCCGTGTTTCTCCACTGGCATCTTTTCAGGTCTCTACTGACCTGACTCAGAGTTCTGGAAAACACCGTCTTTGAATGCAGTTGAAAACCACCATTTTGATGGCTTTATAGAACCTAATAAGAGGTTTCAAAACTCACTGCATTTCTTCCTATTTCTGCCTGGCTATGAGCCTCTTTTCTTAAAGGCCTCAGCTACAGGGAATTGGTCGACAGTGATTATTATAATTATTTTCTATTATGGAAAGGGCACCGTGCTTGGTGCACTGGGGGTTACAGAGAGGAATAAGACCAAAGCCGTGTCCTCTGGAGCCTCACAGATGCACAAGAGGAAGATGTCCGTACTAATAACCTTATTAAGATAGCATGAGACATTTGCCATCCTCCGAAGCTGCCAACTGTTACTGAATGGTTTTGGTGGTTTCCATGGCATTTTGCAACACACAGCGATTTTCCTCTTGTGGTTGTATATAAAGGTTTTCCAGCTAACTACACTATTGGGGGAAATAGATTTGTATCAATTTATCATTAAATGAGCAAATGACCAAATTAGGTTTTTACTGCAGTTTTGGAGCGATAATAAAGCAGGCTTTCCACAGTCTACTGACTCCACATTCTAAAATTGTTTTTGGAAGGGTGTTTTTCCTTTTATTCACGAAAAGTAAGGTGTTGCAGATTGGGGCACAGGAGAAGGAACTCAGAATCCGGACAAGATAGTTATCTGTTCCTAACTTAAGTTTTTCAGCTAAGTCTAGTGGGGCAGTAGCATGAATCCTTGGGAGGATACAGACTACCCCAGGTGGTACATAATTCCGAGTGGTGTAAGCTAGAGGGTGACTCAAGGAGAGCTTGATAGACATATTGGTTGGGAAGCAAGTCCTTTGCTGTGATGCCCAGGGGGAAGAAAATAGAGCCAAGAAAACAGTTGCTGAAGCTGGGCACTATGGCGCTGTGTTAATGTAATTGGATTTGCTTCCTTTCCTTCTGAAACTCCAGTGGTCTGAGGATGCAAAAATCCAGAGGAGGGAGATGCAGAGAAAGTCTGTTTTTGCTCTCATTTAAATCAATGGTTTGTTGGATTTTTTAAGAAAATATTCTTTTCCATTTTACTACTTTCTAGATAATATTTCTGGGAACACACGGAACAGCGGATTCCTTTTTTTTTCTGATTGAGATGTCACCTCTGTATGAGAAGAGAGACCAAGAGTTTCTGTTAAACAACTTCTCAACAGCTTCTTCTAACCTGAAATTTGAGTCCTTTCTTAAGGCGTTGAATCATGAATAGATAATGCCTCTGAGGACATCAGCTTTTGAAACACAAGAAACCAGATACCTTTAACAAATCCTGCTAGTTAATCTTTCTCTTCCCAAGTTTGTTACTTTATATCTCTTACTTTCTGAGCTATAAGTTGATGTTCCTGTTTTTAAAGTTTATTTATCTGGAGGGAGGACGGGGGGGGGGGGGCGGGAGAGAGAGAGAGAGAGAGAGAGAGAGAAAATCCCAACTGGGCTTTGCACCTTCAGCTCAGCCCCGTGTGGGGCTTGAATTCACAAACTGTGAGATCATGACCTGAGCCAGAATCAAGAGTTGGACACTTAACCCACTGAGCCACCCAGGCGCCCCTAAGTTGATGTTCCTTAAAACACATTATTCTTTTTTTACAGGTAAACATTTTAAAAAAAAACATTTATTTATTATTGAGAGACAGAGAGAGACAGAGCATGAGCATGGGAAGGGGCAGAGAGAGGAGGAGAGACAGAATCTGAAGCAGGCTCCAAGCTCTGAGCTGTTAGCATAGAGCCCGACACAGGGCTCAAACTCACAAACTGCGAGACTGTGTCCTGAGTTGAAGTCGGACGCCCAACCGACTGAGCCACCCAGGCACCCCAGCAGGTAAACATTTTTATGCCATCTTAATATAATCCCTTTGAGTTCCACACCAACATATACAGCTACACAAATGTTCAAAGGCTCTTGATTGACAGTAAAGCTTAACTTTTCCTCAATTGTTTTTCCTGTTCTTAATGGAGACGTGATGATTGCATGATTTAGTTTTGTAACTAGAATTTTAAGATTGGAAACATCCACACAAGTCTTTAATTTTTCCCAGGAAACAAAAACCTGGAGATGCTAAAATCACTATCTGACGGACTACAACTCAAGTCTCTGACCATCATCCAACAGTGCTGTCTCCTTATTCAGGGTGGGGATGCTGAGGACGGGGCCTGAGTAAAGGAGTACCTGGTGGAAAGAAGCAGCTGTTTAGCTGAGCTATAATCTGTGGCGGGAGTTATTAAATATTTTTTTAATGTTTATTTATTTTTGAGAGAGAGCACGAGCGGGGGAGGGACAGAGAGCGAGGGAGACACGGAATCCAAAGCAGGCTCCAGGCTCCGAGCTGTCAGCACAGAGCCCCCCGCGGGGCTCGAACCCACGAGCTGTGAGATCATGACCTGAGCCGAAGTCGGATGCCCAACCGAACGAGCCACCCAGGTGCCCCTATGGCGGAATTAGTAATGCCTTATGATCCTCAAGTTTGGGGGACGTTAGCTTCTTTCTGTCTCGTAAACTTTTGGGTGCATCTGCCCACAATGGATGTGACAGCTGTGTGGTCATGCGGAATTGGGTGGGTGAGCTCATTCTGAAGCGTAGTGGGAAAGCAGTAACTGAAAGAGGACTACAGGGAGTCCTTCCTTCTTCCCGAGGTTACCTGTGCGTTTTTTCAGGTGTGCAACATTGAACAGGCAGTGACGTGCAGTAGTTCAACCCCTGGGTTCCCATCACTGAGTCTGAATCCTGGTTTGGCCACTTGGATAATTATACTTGGATAATTTAAGACAAAGTGCATCTTCGTACCTCAGTCTGCACATTTTTTAAAATGAAGATAATAATAGAGCCTACTTTATACATTTGTTATGAGGATTAAACGCTATTAATATAAGATTGATGTTTCATGCTCAAAAAAAAAAAAAACCCACATTGGCCTTTTTAATAAAAAGTGTTTGGAATTCTTTTTTTTTTTTTTAAGTATATTTTTTTGAGAGGGAGAGCATAAGTTGGGGAGGGGCAGAAACATGGAGACACAGAAGCCAAAGCAGGCTCCGTGCCATCAGGCAGAGCCGGATGCGGGGCTTGAACTCACAAACTGTGATCTCATGACCTGAGCCGAGATCGAGAGTCGGCCCCTTGACTGACTGAACCACCAACGCGCCCCAAAAGTATTTGGAATTCTTCACCCCCTGTCTGGCTTTCAGTCTTTGGGCATGTCAGGACACAATTTGGGGCCACGGGTTTGCTACCTCTGAAACAGAGTCTGTTGTATAGTCTCTTTTCTGGCACTTGCTCATTGCGAGCATAAGAAATCACGTAGACTTGAAAATTATTAATGTTCCACTCTCCCTGCCAAATACCTTCCCAGTGGAGAGGAGTGATGGGACTGTAAGTTAAAATTTATACTCTAAGCCTGAAACACACAGGATTGTTGTGAAGGGAGTGGAGATACCTTCCTGTAGGAGGACAGTGTGTAAAGATTGAACCAGCTGAGTAACGAAGCGAAGGAGAGACATGAAGACCGTCACCCCTCACCTTTCAGCAGGGCCACAGATCTAAAAGCAGGGCCACTGCCTCATTATCCTGATGACTCAGAAGCCACAGCACTTCCGCTCTCCTCTGCTGTCCTTGCAAATTAAATTCATTGTTCTACAAGATGTCTGTGGTTCCCAGAAATGACGCAAGCGGTTTGTGCCCTGTTCAAAAGCCCGACATCTGACTCTCAGGCCATCTCCCAAGTGAGCTGTACCCTGCTACTGTGTATGGCCACAGACGATTCCAGTAATCCCCCCTTTTCTTTCTTAGCAGAAGCCCAGAGAGGATTATGGCTATATGGACTCCCTTAACAAAAAGTCTTGCAAAACCTGCCTTAAAAAATGTGGGTACTCTTGCCGAAACACGTCAGAAAAAAGTGAATTCCTTTTGATATTGTTGGCTCAGATGGGAGCGTTTGACCACCCACAGGGCGAAAAGCAGGCCTTTAATAGTTGCTTAGAAGCCAAACAGAGAGGCACGGGTTAACACGGGTTAGTTAAGTAGTGAATGCACATTAGTCCTTCAGTCTCTTGTCCTTGAAACGAGCTTGAAATGCTTTGTAGATGTAGCCCAAGTGAGAGGCACAGTTTCTTGAGCATCTTTTGTCACGTGAAGTCATTTACAAGCGGCAAAAACAACAGCCTCACCGAGGAAACCACACCTGTCAGCAGCGCGGTGGTCAGTAGGAAGCTGGCATGGGGACGTGCCCGCGTGGTGAGTCAGCGGCTGCCATTCCAATCACATTCCACTTTCTCTGAAGGATGGTGTTTGTCAGGCTGGTTTTTTTTTCAACTGAACAAAAACATCTCGCTATGCTCCCCTCCGTGGTTAACATTTTCCAATAAGTGTAGGAGTGTCAGCATTCGAATTTTTATGATCCTGTAAAGTAACTAGGGCAAGTATTCCTTTCTCCATTCATAGATGAGGAGATTGACGATCAGAGGGGTCAGTGAACTTGCCCCAAAGCACACAGCCAGGTCTCACGTCCACGTTTGCTGATATCACGCTGGTGCGGGCTCCAGGGGAGCTAGCTCTGGGAAGGAAAACTTTGGGGGGGGGGGTGAGGGGGGACACCCTCACGGCCCGACTGCAACAGACGCTCCCTGGCGTTGATGCAGAGCCCAGTGTTTTTATGAGAACCACGCGTGGATGCGGACTGGTAATTTGGGGATATAAAACGAGCCTTGCTGTAAGAAGCTTACATTTCAGGAGTAGTGAATAGTGCAGGCAGATGTGTTACTGCAGAGAAAAATCACCAGCCAGAGTATCTGCAGCGATTTCCTCTGAAATAGGCGTGTCATTGTGTGAAGCCCAGATTGCCAAAGGAGCGTAACTTTTAGGAGGTGTTGCTTGCCGTAGGATAGACACAAATTATAATATAACCTATTGCATTATATGTATTCTACAGAAGGTATACTATGCATCTATAATAAAACAATTTCACATTCTTAGTGGCTATTGATCTATCAGCAGTTGACCCAGAGATTTCCCTCTTGTTGAGTTCTCTTCATGGATACCCTTGTTCTCACTGCTAACTTCTTCATTAAGTTTCTTCTCTATTTGACAGATCCTTTATGATGACTGTAATGGCATCTAGGCCCAGAAACACATGCCCTTTGCATGTATTATTCATTTAACTTTCACAGCACTCCTAGGAGGGAGGATTATGCCTATTTTATAGAGGAAGACGCTGAAGCCTAGAGAGGATGCCTTACCTAAAGTTACTAAGCCTGAAGTTACCCAGAAATGTAATGGCTTATAATACCAGTTGTTTTATCAGATTCCACAGTTTTGTGGGTCAGGGATTTAGGCAGGACTCAGCAGAGAAGGCTGGACTCTGTTCCATATGACATCAGCTAGGGCGGCTTGTCTGGGACTAGATAATCTATTTCAAGATGGCTCACCCACATGGTAGGCAACTGGGCTGTTAGCCAGCACACTTAGTCGTTCTCCACGTGGGCCTCTCCGTGTCGCTGCTTGGGCTTCCTCATAGCATATTGGTTATGTTCCAAGAGTATGTATTCCAGGAGACAAGAAGTGGAAACTGCCAATCTCTTAAGGCTTGGTCCCAGAAACTGCCATGGTGTCTCAGCTGTATGTCATTGCTCAGGAAGTTATAGAGTTCCCTTAGATTAAAAGACAAGAACATAGAATAGACCTGACCTGCCATTGGGAGGAGTGCCAAAGAATTTGCAGCCTTGTTTAATCTACCACGGCAAGGATGAGAATCCAGATTGTAGTCATGACACCGTATTGCGTCTCAGCTAGTACAATGCCAGGTGCGTTTCTCAATCACTGCATTTATCTTTGTGTGAGAGTGACTAAACCATGAGCTCCTTGAGAGCAGGGATCTTGCCTTTTACATCATGGTGAGGCACAGTGCCCACCTAAGCATAGCTGATGATCCATAAATGCTGGAGGAATGAATGACACAGAGCTGAGTTCTACCCCTGGCTCTGCTTTGAAGCAACTCTATTAGCCCAAGCAGGATATTGAACTACTCTGGGCTTTGTTACCTGTGCAGAAAAATAAGGGGATGGGATTACATGACCCCTGTAGCCTTCATTTCCCCAGCACTACCATTTATCAGTGTCCTTGGGCTGCTATAACAAAATACCATAAATCAAGCAGGTGAAACAACAGACAGTTGTTTCCCAGTTCTGGAGGCCAGGAAGTCCAAGACCAAGATGTCTGATTTGGTTCCCGGTGCGAATCCTCTTCCTGGCTTGCAGACAACCCCTTCTTGCTGTATTCTCATATGTTGGGGTGGGGGAAGGAAGGAAGGAGGGAGGGAGAGACAGAGAGAGAGAGAGAGAGTGTGAGCACGTTCACAAGAGCTCTGGTCCCTCTTCCTTTTCTTATAAGGAGACCAATCCTGCCCTGGGGCCTCTACTCTTATGACCTCATCTAAACCTAATTGCCTCCCAAAGGTCCCACATCCTAATACCATGACATCGGGAGTTATGGCTTTGACATATGGATTTTGGGAGACACTGTTTAGTCCATACCAACTATTCTACAAAATCTTCTCAGGCTAACTAATTGAAAAATAAAGAGATCTCAGATAGGAGTCTTAATGAGAGGAATCCAGGAGAGAGAAAAGAATGGAGTAGAGGAAAGGATTGTTCTGTTGAGAAGAACAGAGGATGCGGTCAAGAAGACGGATGGATTTTAGGCTCAGACGCAAATATTGGAATTACGTTGGTGGCACTTGGACCAGAAGAAAGGAATCTAATGGAGGCTCTTTCAAAAGTTGAGGAATTGGGAGCTATTAGGCCACAAGGGGTAGGAGAGATTTATAAATCAAAGTGCGCACCGCATTTTGTATCTGGGTGATGAGGGAATGCCAGTTTATCTAGCATCAGCAGTGGTTCCCAACTATGACTGTACAGAGAATTATCTGATGAGCTTTTAAAAAAATACTGATGCCTGTATTTTTTAATATGGCCTCCTTCTGATAATACGGATCCTCCCAAGACCACTCAGTTGAGGTTTTCTGGAGATGGGACTGGAGCATCACTATTTTTCAAAGACCCCTGGCGATTCCACTGTGCAGCCAGGGCTGACAATTTCTAATTAGAGTTAGTCAAAGGCACTAGATTTCTGGCTGTGGTGGAATGATGAGAAAGTGAGGATTGAAAGCCGACAGCCACCAAATAACTTGGGATGTGGGTTGTATGGTGTATAGACTATGACTTCCCAAAGATGTCCACATCCTAATCCTTAATAGCTGTGAATAGGTTAGGTTTTATGGCAAGGGGGAATTAAGGTTGCTAATCAGCTGGCCTTAAAACGGGGAGGTTATCCTGGAGTATCCAAATAGGTCCAATGTAATCACAAGGGTCCTTAGGAAGAGGAACAGGAAGGTAGAGGCAGAGAGGCAGAAGGAGAGGTGGTTATGAGAGCGTAGTCAGAGAGATGCAACATTGCTAGCTTTGAAGATAGAGGCGGCACCTTGAATGAAGAAATGTGGGCTGCTTCTAGAAACAGTTTTCAAGAAAACAAACAGAAAAAAAAATTAAATAATACTACTAATAATAATACTAATAAAAAAGGATTCTGCTCCAGAGCATCCGGAAAGGAATGCAGCTCAGTTGACCTAAAACCTTGATTTGGCCTGGTGAGACCTGTGTCAGACTTCTGACCTACAATAGTGCCAAGTAGATTCATGTTGCTTTAAGCTGCTGAGCATGTGGTCATTTATTACAGCAGCCTTAGGAAGCTAATACATGTGGTCAGTTGGAGGAGGTAAATGTTGATGAACTTTTGCAGGGGCCTTGTTGGTGGAGGAGAAACTCTGAGAGATAGGTGTTAGAATTGCAGTCTTATTGGGATTTTTTTTTTTTTTTTAATCTCAGGGCTGTAGCATACCTCCTCAGAAGGTTTAAAATCAAAAGTCAAAGGAATAGGCTATTATGTGTGTCAGTAAATTCATCAATGGAGTCAGAGGCAAGAAATTCTTGGAAACTTTTCGCAGCAATATTGCTTGAATCGTGATCAACTTCACTGATCTAAAGGCTGACAAAACACTTGTTTTACCTGGATGGTTTTGAATTACTTAAGTCCCCGAAGAAATAGATAGGATCTGCAGCTTTCTCACAGCTCATCACCGGAATGTAAACCGGAGCTTAATATTCCTATCGCTCTCCTCTAATCAGATCTCTAGACTCTGCTGATGTTTTTTCATTGGGTCCTCCTGAATAAGAAAATAAGCGGATAATCACACACGCGCGCGTGCGCACACACACACACACACACACACACACACAGCATATGAGAGATCAAAGAACCTCCCATATGTACATGTATTCA
The DNA here is from genome assembly GCF_018350155.1 of Leopardus geoffroyi. Lineage (NCBI taxonomy): Eukaryota > Metazoa > Chordata > Mammalia > Carnivora > Felidae > Leopardus > Leopardus geoffroyi. The sequence continues at coordinate 18,643,998 of NC_059342.1, read as the reverse complement.
CTAAAGTGCGTTTATTGGGGATTTATATATGACATGACTTGTGGTAGGGATTCATCAATGAATGTGACAGGCGAAGTCCTGGTTCTCGTGGAGCTCACAGCCTGGTGGAGAACACAGACAAGTAATTGGGTGAGTTAGAGTGGAGCAGAAAATACAGGTTGCTATAAAACAGACAACTGACTCCGTGTAGGAGTGGGAAAGAAGGATATGTCCAGGGGAGGGGCTTCCTGGGGGAAGAGAATTTCTAAGCGGTATCAGCAAACTCTGGGATACCTTTAAAAATGGAAATTCTCAGGCCCATGAAGCCAGACCTATTAAGCCTGAAATCCTGGGGATGAGACACCAAGATCTCTGTTTTATTACATCTCTGAGTGGTTTGGATACACGCTGAAGTTTGAGAACCAGAGGTCATACCTGGGCTGCACATTAGAATCGCTGGGAACACTCCTACCATGGTTGCGGTGGCCCCTCTCCAGAGACATTGACTCAGTCGGTCTGGGAATAGAGCATAGGAATTAGTAGTTGTAAAGCTCTGGATGTTACAATGTGATTTCAACACGCAGTCAAGGTTGAGACCACTTCTCTAAGCTGGCAACTGAGGCATGAGTTAGCGGGGCCGGCCGTGGGAGCTGGTGAGAGGGCAGGAAGGGTATTACAGCCTAGATGTAAGAGAAAGCCTGAGGTTCCTAGGACTTGATAAGGCTAGAGAATACACACTACAAAACTCCATGGCTTAAAATAGGGTTCATACTTATACACGTAAGTGTTTATTGCAGTAGTTTTAAAACTTTAATGTGCATAGAAATTATCTGAGGATCTTGTAGGACACAGACCCTTATGCAGTAGGGAGGTTCTGTTGCCCCAGCTCTCCCTGAGCCTGCACGTCAGAGAGTGGATGGGGACTGCAGAAGTATCTATGCTTCAGCCCAGGACACCTCGCCCGGGGTGAATCGTGGATGTCCGTTGCTGGGTGGGTATGTTGTGAGGGTAAAAAGAAAAGATGCATCCTAGCACAACCTCCCAGCCGGCTCTCCTGATTATTTTCCATCAAGGTCGTACTGCTTTTAGCTCAGCAATAACCCCGCACCTCCAATCTAGCTGAGTGCATCCCCCGGCCAGGCCCGCAGAGCCAGCTCATTAAGTGGCCGCTGGAGCTCTCTGTAACGTGCCAGCCAGCCAGGGAGGCGCTGGCCGAGGAGGGGGGCTCTCCGGGGACCTCTTTTCCCTCTCTCCCTCTTCCCACCTCCTCTGGCTGACAGCGGCGGTGCCTGCGGCAGAGCCTCCCTATGCAGCAGCCCCTTGCACTTGGCTCGCACTTCTGGGCGCTGTCCATGGTTGCAGCATCTTTCGGCGCGCCACGTCAGGAGGCCGCAGCGGGGCCCTGCGATTGGCGGAGGAGCCCCTCGCCATCCCCCAACACCCCCGCCCTCGCGCCCGGCCCGGAGCCCCGGCCCCCGAGCCCCGGCCCCGCAGGCGCGTGCCAGTGAGCGCGCGGGGCGCGCCCTGGGGCTCCCGGGCGGCACACCCACTTTCCTTATTAGGGCAGAGTCGACGCCCAGAGCGGGCGGCCGAGCGCGGGGGTGGGGCAGGGAGCCCAGGAAGGCGACAGCCGAGGGCGCAGCCACAGCCTCAGCCGCCTCCGAGCGGCAGGAGGGAACAGCGGTCGCTGCGCTCCGGCCAGCCAGTTCCCCGAGACCCCGCTTCTCTCCGCGGGGCAGAGATCTTCCTCTGTGCCCCGCCGGGTACCCCTAGTCCAAACGTCTCTCAACGACATGGAAGAATTTTTGCAACGCGCCAAATCTAAACTGGTAAGTTGGGGGAGCAAGGCTGTGTGCGTGCGTGTGTGTACCTGTGGTGTGTGTGTGTGTGTGTGTGTGTGTGTGTGTGTGTGTGAAGGGGAAAGGGCATTGCAGCAGAGGAGGAAGAAACAACTTTGCCACTTAGTTGTCAGGGTGTGTGGGCTAAGCCTGGAAAGAATCTTTGGAGCTCGGGTCCTGACGGCTAGCAGTCTGTCTCCAGAATCCTGCCCCCGCAAAGTGCTGAGCTGGGGGTGGTCGTGGCCTGACAGAAGTTGGGTCCTGTGTGCCCAGTTTTGGTTCCTTTGGCCTGAGGTTGGAGAAAGGTACGTCCAGCCAAACTTCAATTTGCTTCTGAAGGCTAGAGGGTTAATGGGTGTGGTGCTCCTTTGGAAAAAAGAGCCCAGCCTTCTGCAGATGCAGTACCTGTAAGTGTAAAGCGGGAGGGGGGTGGGGTGGGGAAGAAACCCTTAGAACTGTACTTTAGCTGGAGGCGGTGGCAAAGCGTAAGAGAGGAAGTTAGGGTGCTGCGAGGAAGGACGTTCCTGCGAATGCGCAGTTTACCCAAGCGTCCCCCACAAAGAGCTTGCTCCAGGGCAGAAGTAAGGGATGATCTCGTGTGACTCATGTGCCTCTCCCGTCCCTGTTCAGGTCCCTGTTCAGATCTGTAACTTGGGTAGAGGCAGAAAGGGAAAACCCCAACTGTTGCTGCCGATGTGGGGGTTGCCCGACTATTGTTCTCTTGGGAAGAGACCAGCATGTTGGCGGGTACCACTGAACCACTGTCCAAAGAGTGAACTGTAATTTTATTGTGTGCGTTTACAGTTGCTACACATTCTGGAACAGATTCTAGCGGCTTCCTAATTCCAAACTGTTTTGGCTCTCCAGCATAGCAGTAATAAACATAATGGGAATGTTTCTGTTTCAACACTTAGGAAAAAGCCTCCGCTCATTTAGAAGCACTATCTTTCGTGAACAGTGAAAGTACGTTTTAGGGGCCTGGCAGAGGAGGAAATGCATAATTTATGATGCCTTTAACCTTTAAACCTTCAGAGAAGACAAAATACAAAGTCACCATTAAGGTGACGTCTTAATCACAAGGCAGGGTAGTTGCAGGATTGTTACAGTCCCTCATTTATCTTTGCACAACAAAGGGAGCGCAGACCCAAGTCTTACACTGATTTAACTCTAAGTATCTTTTACAAGACATGAGAGTTGATTAATGCTAACGTAAGTAGTAAGTATTTTGTTTTCTACCTCAAGTGTCCCAGAGACTCAAACCATTGTAGGGATTTCAGAAAGTTTGTGGTCATTTGTGTGTTTATTACTGACCCCCTTATAGTGTTACGTGAGCACTCGCGCTCACTTGCATTTCTGATAGCGTAAGTAAACTCCCTGTTCTTTACCTAATGATGAGGGAGAAACGGTCAAAAAGAAGTCGATCGTGACAACTTATTTACTTGTTTGTTGTTGTTGTTGTTTGTTGGTGGTGGATGAGAATGATTGGGCATCAGTGATACACATCGATTTAGACTGCACCTGTGTTTCACTCCTGAAACATTTATTTTAACAATAAACATTTAGATTGTGGGGTCTGATGTGAGCAAGAGATCTGCCTCATTTCTTTTTTTTTAATGTTTTCATTTATTATTTTTGAGACAGAGAGAGGCAGAGCATGAACAGGGGAGGGGCAGAGAGAGAGGGAGGCACAGAATCCAAAGCAGGCTCCAGGCTCTGAGCCGTCAGCACAGAGTCCGTCCGACGTGGGGCTTGAACCCATGAACTGTGAGCCGAAGTCGGACACTTGACCGACTGAGCCACCCAGGCGCCCCTTGCCTCATTGCCAAAGAACAATTGCAGGCCTGGAAAAATTCCCTGTTTCAGAGCAATCAGTGGAAAGTAATGGGTAAGTTTACTTACCGAGTCCCTTCATTAGACGAGCAATTTGCTCTCTATCATTAAAAAAAAGACAGGAAAGAGAAGTGGTTGTTTGAAATACTGTTTCTAGTTTCCTGTGTTAGCCAGAAGAACAATTACTGCTGATTTTATTTTTTCGTGGAATAGGTTTCTTGTTAGACTCTCAATGAGCCTTTTGTATTCAGCCACAGGAAAGGTGTTCTGGTCACTTTTGGTGTCACATTGGCCCTGACAAATGATCTTTTCCAGGAAAATAAAACTTTTACCTAATTGCAACATTAACTATCGTTCAAGATAACCTTTTGTTTTAGATGACAGATAATCTTTGTTTTGGAGAAAGAAATTAAGTCAGTAATTATGACGTTCATTTGTGGGCACATTCATTATCAATTAGTAAGATTTTAAAAAATCAGGCTAATACTTCAGAAAGCATTTGAAGGAGAAGAAATTATGCTGGCCGCATTAGGCCAGAATTAGATAGAACTGAGGTGTTTTCCATCAGAAAGCTGTTTTCCATCAGAAGTTAATACAGGCTTATCCCTATGATAACCTTTAAAGAATCTAATTGACAGGTTGTTTTCCTACCTACTTGATTTCTCGCTTTGCTATTCTGTAATCATGATGTGTATCTTTCAATAGTTTGAAATTGTCAATGTTCTTTCCAAAGTCCTAACATAACCTCACCCACCATTGGAACTAGCTGATTCCAATAGGCAAGAGAAGTTTTGAATTGCAACCATTTTGCATTTGTTAGTCCTAGATAAAATTTCCAATGATCAAAACTTGGGAGACATTGTGCATCTCTTTTCCTCCTGACCAGGAATATTTATTATGCATCTGTTTTTGTGAGGGGAGCATCAGCTTTCCCATTCTAGGCCAGACCCTTGTGTTGAGCAGAGATCTTTGAAGGGGAAGGGATGTTTTTGAATTTTTATCCGGTAGTTTCGGGCTTGCGTCTGTTGAAATTGGGAGAGCATGCCCTCAAACCTTTTTCATCCTAGTCTGGTCCGGCTGATCCTTAAACTGACGCATGTTCGCGGACGTAATCCCAACCCCTCCCCCCCAAATCTCTCCTTCTGATACACACCCTTCCTTCCTGAGAATATGCTGTGTTTATCAGAAGTGGCAAAAGCGGACCCCAAGTGTGGCCTCAGAGGGATCGCTTCTTCCTGGTTCTCCAGTGGTTCTCTAGGGGGCCTGCCTTCTGCCTGGTTGGTACATGCTTGGGTGCCCGGTTCTTCTTGGTAAAAAAATCTTAGCTGACTGGAGGGCAGCAAGGGAAGTCGTCACTTATTCCAAGCATAGTCTTCTGAGATGGCACCTCCCTGACAAATACAGAATGACGAGTAGGAGATGGACACAATGATGGTTAAACAATCAAGCCAGCAGAGAAGCCAGGATTCACTCCCCTGATGTGAGCTCGCAGCTATGTCTCTGGGGTGGACACTCATTGCTAGAACTGGAAGTGAGAATAAAAACACACTTTCTTTCTTTCTTTTTTTTTTTTCCTGCCAGGGCCCACCTGGCTTTTCTTCCACCTGCCCATTCGGAGCCTGGAAGAAGGACAGAGATCAAGTCCAATAGTTCCAGGCTTGTCCTGAAGTTTTAGCTATGCTCTCCTTTTTCAGTCATGCCGTTTCTATGGTGGTGTCTTATTGTTAGTCGTAGCATTTCTATGGCAAGAGAAATGGAGGGAGGGTAGGGAATAAGGGCTCCCTGCCCTCGATTGTGATTTGGGAAATGTCCCTCCATTTCATGGCGATCGGCTCAGAAAAGCATTCAGGCCAAGATGACCTCATGATGGCAGTAAATGGTCCAAGTTTCTATGAACTTTGTGTGTGTGGGGGGGGGGGGATGAAATAAATGAAGAATCAGAGCCCTGGGGTTCAGGCTGATGGGAAACCAAGGTCCCCACACTTGTAGGCTGGCTACCGAGCCTCTTACTGCCTGGATCCCACCGGCTGATTCAATTCAAGCAGCTGCTAATGGGTTGGGGTGGGGGTGGGGGGTCACTGCAGTCCACCTGCCCTATGATGTTGATCACCAGTCAGCCTTGGGTATGTGTGGGGGTGGGTGGAGGAGCGTCAGCTGCCGCAGGATGGATCCAGGCCACGTTAATGTCTCAGGAATGCTGTTTTCAAAGAAAGGGTGGGGATAGGGCAGCCACGACAGTCTGAGGGATACATCTGTCTCTTCAGCAGCGACAGCTGCAGGTGAAGTGGTCAGTTCTGCAGTGGGTATTAGTGACCATGGGGACTTCTATAGGAGAACAGTCCTGGGTGACCTGAATGTCAACGTGGACTCTGTGCTGTGTGGCACAGGGACAAGAAAGCACATTCGAAAACTCTAAAAGAACGACTGCATGAGAGTTGTAGAGGAGGTGGGTTTTTTTAAAAAAAGAAAGAAACACATTGCCGTGCGTCTACAGAGGCATCATCTTGACGCTGGAGGAATCTATTCCTGATTCTTTTATGGGAAGAGGAGCTGTCCATGTTGCAGATGACTGTTGCAGGTATTGGAGGGGGCCGCTGTGGAAAGGTCTAGGGGTGACGGAACTGCCGCCACAGCAGTTTCACTTGGGGAGCTGAGCTCATTCTGACCACAGGCCACGGGATCAGCTCCCTCCCCAACCATAAGCGAGGGCTGGTGCACTTGAGACTTTGCCAGAGCCTTCCAGAGCAGGGAAGGAGACTTCTGTGAATGTGGCACCAGTCCCTTAAGGGCTGATGAGGAAAAAAGCCCACGATCGCTTTAGTCCTGGAGTCAGTTGCATTTCTCACTGCCGCAGCTTTCAGACCCAGGGCTGTGGGTTATCCAGCCCCGGGGCCTGCAGAGAAGAGTCAGACTTTTTCAGTGTAAATCTCACGGTGGATTGGTCTGCCTCAAAGGTAAAGGATTGGTCCCTGCCATTCAGACAGCACCTTGGGTCTTGAAGGATGTGATTAGGTGAGCAAGGACACCATTTAATTAAGGACTTGGGAACATTTTATGCTAACTAGGTAAAAAAGGCGACAGCTTTGGAATAACCTGTTTATTTCCATTTGTAACATTTGTTTGGGCAGATGTTAATGTTGTGTGGGGTTTGGCCGACCAGTCTGGAGAGCTCTTGTAAGCAATGGTGGCTTGGGGATAGAGGCGTAACTCTCCCTGGACATCCTCTCCTCCCTGGTGTGCTAGTTGAGCAGTGAAAAGGGGGAGGGAGAACTACCCGGATCTGCAAAAGATGAAGGCTGCAAAAGAGGAAAGACCATCTGGGGACCCGAGAAATAAAGTGCATGGTGTTGACTTGGTCATTGATTCTGTGTGGACCGTGGGGTTTGTGGTAGAGTCATAGAGTTTGGAGTCTTCTTTGAACAGAAACTGGGGAGGGGCATTCAAATTCAGGCGGCAGCATTCGCATGGAGTTTGATATGACTGGCACCCTCTGGGTTCGTGCAGTACACAACTTGCACAATCGTACATGGCTTCCCTGCCTCAGGTCCTGGAGTAGCCCGCTCAGAATCTCTGGCACTGTGCCAAATCCATTTCTGTCTGAGCCCTGTGGCTTTGGGCTTTGGTTTCCAGGGGAGGTATCTGTCTCCTTAAGAGATCTTGAGAGGCAAGCTGGGTGCTAGATTGCTCTGAAAAATCCAACCCACAAAGCCCGGGTTAGAAAAACTAAGCTGGTAACACAGTCTTGGGTTTTTAATCTGAAAAAAATGGAATAGTGATACCCACTCTGCAGGTTTACTGTAAAACCAAACGACTGTATCTACAGCCTTCAGCGTAGAACCTGGCTGCTTCTGTCTCAGCGAATGGCATTTGCTGCTCGTCCAGTTTGCCCAGCTGGAAACTTCCTTTTCCTTCATCCCACCCCCACCCACCCTGCCCCTGGCATCACTAACTCATCAGGATGGCTGCGCTGGCGGGCTCACCGGTCTCCTGTAAACCACTCTCCTGCAGCTGCCAGGGAGATCCTTGTGAAAGCATCTTCTGCACCTCCAGAAACCTCGTGACCTTTCCATTGCTCTTTGTAGAACAATAGCACTCTTAGCAAGACCCCGGGATCTGGCCCAATGTGTCGCTCAGACTCTTGTGGCTTCTCCTCTTGCCCCCTTTGGCATAAAAAACCCCTGCCCCTTCTTCAGGTTAGGTGAAGAAAGGAAGTCTCACCGAAGGACCCTTCCCCATCCCCCCTGCCTCATTTCATGAGTATAGGTTGGGTTTTTTGGTCATGATTTTGGATCACTTACCTCAGCGTGTCGTTATATTTCTATTGGGCATGTTTGTCTGATTCATCAGAGTAAAAAATAGGTCTCTGTATGATTTTGTCCACCACTGTATATCAGGGCCTGGTGCAATGCCTGATATTTTAGTAAGCTGTTTGTTTTGGCAATCAGTCATGCCATATTAATGCTAATTAAGGACAAAGAGCCTTCCGAGTATGTCATCTAGAGACCCGTTCACCCCTTGCTCTGTTTGGCTGTTCTGTTTGTTTTACCAGTCTCCAGATTAATCTGAATGGCAGCATTCACTTTGACGAGGGGCTCAGGGCAGCAGATGGTTCAAGCGTCACGGGTCACCAGATCAGGGATTCCTTTTATGTTCACAAAGATCTTTGTCGCTTTGCACAACCTGTACTTGGCCTCGTCAGGTGTAATAGGAGGAACAGCAAAGCAACCCTTGGTGTCACAGATCAGACAGAAGTTCTCTTTAGTCTTGTCAGTGCTGATGACATCCATCAGCAGAGTCGGCTGTCACTTTGGATCTTGCCATTAGTCTTCTTTTTTTTTTTTTTTAAGTTTATGTTTCTTTATTTTTGAGACAGAGAGAAACAGAGCACGTGTGGGTGAGGGGCAGAGAAAGAGGGAGACACAGAATCCGAGGCAGGCTCCAGGCTCCTCCGAGCTGTCAGCACAGAGCCGGACCTGGGGCTCGAACCCACGAACCATGGGATCATGACCTGAGCCAAAGTCGGACGCTTAACCGACTGAGCCACCCCGGGCGCCCCAGGATCTCTCCATTAATCTTAATGAACCGCCGCGTGCGGATCTTCTTTCCTTAATTTCCTGTTAGGGCAGACTGAAGTCTGTTCCTTAGAAGGAGACGAGGGAGGATGTTCTCTCGGCTCGTGGGGACCGGTAGATGGACCAGGAGCAAACACATCGGTCAGTTGTTCCAGCCTCCAATGCTTTGGAGCCTCAACAGGCTTCAGATGCTTCTTGGGACCGTGAGCCACGCTTGTACTAGACATAAAAAGAACAAAGTGTTTTTAGCATGAACGAAGACGTAGGGCAAGAGGCTTGTGCAAATCATACCGCATTGTAGTGGCTCAATAAAAACTAGTAAGTGGGCGGACAGGTGCAGATTCAGAGTGATCTGTATCTGAAGAGGGCAGGTGCCAGCACGCACACACCCAGGTTGGTTTACTAGAAGGAGGTGAGAAACATTAAGGTCAAGGAGTGCCACACAACACTTTGCACGTAGTGTGTACTTCATATAAAATGTTACTAAAGACTAATGAGGCTAGTTTTTAGGCATACCTGCTTGGAATTTGCAAATGTTGGTTGAATTAAAGCATGAGTGGATTGGAGAGAGGCAAGGAAGGGAATGGGCCACTAAAAGCATCTGCAAAACCACACTGGGTGGATCAGCAAACAGAGCTTCTCGGTGCCTTGGATCTTCCTCTGTGTGGTTCAAAGACTAAAAGTTAGGCTCAATCTTAACTACCACACCAAGTCTGCCCAGCCTATTCTGCTGCCTCTAACATCTAATATCATGAGATACGTTGGCAGGGAAGCTTTTTAGAGGCCTTGAGATGAAAGGTGCAGTCATTCCAGACGAGATCCATTAGTATTTCTGTCCAGTCCTGAGACCGCAGCCTTATGCAGGGGATGAACCCATGAGGCAGACGCCTTGTCCGGCCGGCATGCTGTTTGCGGTAGAACATGATTATGGTCTTCTATTTCATCTAACTCTCAGGGATGTGACCGACTTTCGCAGGTATTCTTATTAGCCTGTCATGTAAGAGTCTTCTTGACATGATGGTGTCCAGAAAAATTGCATTATCTTTGACTCTTTCTAGTTCTTGCTTTGGCTTCCAGGAAGCACAAAGTTATGTTTATGCTTATTCCTTAGCCTTGTGTTTCTTTTTTTAATTTCTTTTTTATTTTTTTATTAAATTTTTTTAACGTTTATTTATTATTGAGAGAGAGAGAGAGAGAGAGAGAGAGCATGAGCAGGGGAGGGTCAGAGAGAGGGGGAGACACAGAATCCAAAGCAGGCTCCAAGCTCCAAGCTGTCAGCCTAGAGCCCGACACGGGGCTCGAACTCACACACTGTGAGTGAGATCATGACCTGAGCCAAAGGCTGATGCTTAACCAACTGAGCCACCCAGGCGCCCCTGTATTTCTTTTTTTAAAATGTTTGTTTATTTATTTTTGAGAGAGAGAGTGTGTGTGAGGGAGGGGCAGGGAGAGAGGGAGAATCCCAAGCAGGCTCTGTGCTGCCAGAACAGAGCCCAATGTGGGGCTCTATCTCCCAAACCGTGAGATCATGACCTGAACCAAGATCAAGTTTTTCTTATTTGTATTGCTTAGTTTCTATCTTGCTATTATACTTGTTTTATTGTGGGTTGTTTTTTTTTTTTTTTTTCTCGATGTGTTTTTTTTTATTACAAGCAGCTCACCCTTTTGGACCTTGGCAAGAATAAATAAATCCCTTTTCCGATAATGTATACGATCATGAACGTATTTTGGCAACAGGTCTGGTGTAATTCAAGGTTTATCTACTCACATGTGGGAATTAGCTTTCTTCATGATTGTGCATATTGTGTGGGGGCTTCCAAACTGGTGGTTGAAATAAGACGTCAGCACCATCAAAACAGTATCTGTGTTCTCATCCTTAATGACAGCTGCCTTCCCTGGGAGCAGCAGTGATCACACATTTCCTGTACCTGAGCCGGTAACCTGGAGCCCAGGAAGCAGCCCGTAGTAGAACTGCCTGCCTAAGGAGATGTACAAAGAATTTCATAGAGCGTTTTGGGATTTGGAGGAAGCTGGGGGATACCACTGTCTTCCTCATCACTTCTTTCCCCTCAATGCTGCACGGCGTGGTAGCTCACGGCCTGATTTCAGAGTCTGCCTTTGCCGTTTTTATTTGCTGGGCAGGCAGCTTCGGTCACTTAGCCTCACCAAGTCTCGGTTTGCTCATCTATAAAATGAGAACGACATTAGCACTCCTCTCTTAGGGCTGCTGCAGGTGTGCATGGTCCTGAGGTGAGAATATGCCCTCCATCTGTAGTCCTAAGGACACAAAAGAGACCACTGGGGGATCAGAGAGCCAGGAAGCCTTACTGACATTTTATAGGAACAGGGACAGTCCTTAGCTCCCTTTAGGTCACCTAAAATTTGGTGAATATCCGTCTTCCCTCTAAGAGATAGATGTTTTTCACTTACTGTGCACAATGGTCTGGTGAAGTAGCTAGCGGTCCCCTTTTGCGGTTGAGCAAACTGAGCCTTAGTGAGGCGGGGAGTTTGCCCAAGTTCTCACTGCCAATGAAAAGCAGAGCCAGAGTTTGCTCCCAGATCAGCGGACTCCAGTTCCAGGACTCTCTTCTTATAGCCTAAGTGCCTTTTCCCACCTGATCTCCTGGAACACTTAATTCCCTTTCAATTAAGAGTGGACAACTTGACAGGTTAATAGGAGGGTTGGATGGTAAGTTCACTTTGACCCGAGAGGGGTTTATTTCTGTGTTGACTGTTTTATATTATTAAAAGCCCTTGGACGGCTGAGTAATCAACTAATGTTATTGAGAACTAGCTATGAAAAAAATATGTGGCTCAGCTGTCTGTGATTTGCTTGAACAAGTTGGGAGATTTTCTCACTGTATACCCATGCAAAAGGAATATAAAATACTGATAAACCATTTGGAAAATTGGTGTGTGCCTTGCTTTTACAGTGGTCAGAAATGTGGGAATTTAGTGAATTTTTATTTTTATTTTATTTTATTTTATTTTGAAGTTTATTTTTATTTATTTTGAGAGAGAGATAGAGAGTGAGCAGGGGAGGGGCAGAGAGAGAGAGAGAGAGAGGGAGGGAGGGAGAGAGGGAATCCCAAGCAGGCTCCACGCTATCAGCACAGAGCCCGATGCTGGACTTGAACTCGTGAGCCGTGAGATCATGACCTGAAATCAAGAGTCAGACACTTAGTGGACTGAGCCACCCTGGTGCCCCGAGAATTTAGTGAATTTGTAATAAGCAGAATACATTTCAAAAAAAGTTTGAAGTTGCCCCTTACTTACCATCAGGGTTGTTGGCACAACTTTTGGTTTTGCAGATTTCTTCTTAGTCTCTTGCTGGAGGACTTAAGGATTATTTTGGTCGATTGATTGGCTGATGATTGGCACAGTGGGATGGCTCTCCCCAGTGACACAGCTAGTGAGAAGACCTCAAGTTGGGAGACAGCTGTCAGTCCTGCCAAGTCTGTTTTTGGCTCTTGAGTCCACTGGCTTAGCAGTGCTCTAGAAAACTGCCGGTTATACTGGAGACACATAGGGGTGAAGGAAAGGGGAAGAAAGAAAAGAAGGAAGGTGGAGGTGGGATTGGAAGGAACCAGGAGAGAAGAGAAGGATCTGGGGGGGGCGGGGGGGTGGACACAGGGAAACGTGGTGAGGCGTAGGAGAACATCCTTCCAAAACCCAGGGCGGAATGAACTGGAGTTCACTCGTCTGGCATCATCAGCCAGCGCTCGGTCTCCTGAAAGATGGAATTCTGCAAGAGCAGCTTTTCTTTAGGGAGCCAAAATTGATGACCGAAAGCACATCTTTACGAATAAAGAAGATGCGTGCACACAAATGAGCAAATAAGCCAAAAGCAGAACCAGACCTGTCAATGCAGAGGACGAACTGGTGGTTGTCAGAAGGAAGGGGGGTGGGGGGATGGGCAAAACGGGTGGAGGCGAGTGGGAGACACGATGGGCTTCCAGTTATGGGATGAATACGCCCCGGGAATAAAAGGTACAGCGTGGGGTACGTGGTCGGTGATATCGTCGCAGGGTTGTACGGTGACAGATGTTAGCTCCACTTGTGAGCGCAGCATAACCACACGGTTGTCAAATCACTATCCTGTGCACCGGAAACGAATATGACGTTGTATGTCGACTACACTCAAGTAAAAAAAGTGAAAAAAGAAAACATATCTTTTAAAGGTCGTTTTTTTTTTTTTTTTCCTCACGGGAAAATATCCTAAACTCGCTCCCTCTCTGAGCCTATTTGTAAGGCGACATCTGTAAAACACTCACAGCAATGCTGGGAACACAGCAACGACTCCCGAATGTTAGCCATCACCATCATCGTCATCGTCGTCATCATCGTCATCATCATCATCACTTAGTCTGTGCTTTGACAAGATATTCACAAGCTTGATTTTCTCAGAGTGCAGTGACGGGAGAAGGGGTTTCCAAAGGCTGTAATTGCTGATGACTTACAGTGGAGGAATTGCCCAAACAAAACCAAAATCAAACAATCTACAAGACGCAGACCCAGGCCCTCAATAAGTGTCATTCCATCTGGAGTCGGGGAAACAGTTCTGAACATCTGTGCGGTGTCTGTGGCTATCACATCACTGGTGTTCACAGTGATAACCCTGAGTAAGCAAGGAGGAGAGGTCATGTAAGCCCAGTGTCCTGCTTGAGAAAACAGGTGGGGTGTGCAGGCGGTTTCCGAACAATTTCTAACTCCAATCATTCAAATAGAAAAGAAAATAGAAAGGCAATTGTCCCATGGAGGGTAAGCTTCGGTTGTCTGGAGAAGTCTCTCGCACAGGAGACCTCGTTCTTACGGGAAGCCAGATAATGTGAAATGTCATGGTTTTTATAACAAGTGATCATGAGTCAGGAGGGAGGGTGACGGTGCTAAAAATGTGAGCCTGATGTGAGGAGGCAGAAATAGGCCCGTGGCATGTAGAAGATGCAAAAAAAAAAAAGGCCGCTCCTCGCGCCCCGCTCCCGTCCTGAGCCGGGAACTAAAGCTGGCTCTGGACTCCACAAAAAAGCTGCAGCGGTGTAAACGAAGATCCCTGAGAACAGCCCCAGGGGGAGGGGCGGCCTACTGATGGACTTTCAATTATTTGGAAGGATTTTGTGGGAGAGCTCTCATTCTCAGAAAGCATTTCTTTCCCTCGCTCAAACAAAAACAAAAACAAAACAAAACCCAGGACTTATAGGATAAGTGGCTTTAAAAAAAAAAGAAAAGAAAAGAAGATGCCCATCCATTCAGTAAGGCCCAATTGTCGTGAAAATGATCTATCAGTTAATTGAAGGGTGTGAAAAAGAAAGGTGCGGGCCTGCATCTTGGCTCCCCAAAATGGAAAAAGAACAGAGGCAGAGGTTCATCCCGAATGTAGGGGCATTTTGCTTGGCTTTGCACTCTTCATGGGTTTTCTCCAGCAAGGGGTCAGTGGCGCTGGCCAGATCAGCACCTGGCCCTGGGAAGACAGAAGTGTCACGGCAGGTGGACAGATCAGCGGGTCCTCTGCCACGGGTGTGTCTGAGAGGGCACACGTCTGCCTGCTCCCTGGGAGGGCAGTGTCCCCGGGCCCTTCTCCAGGGACACAAGGGGGCAAGCCTCTCTTTGCCCCCAACTTCTCTGCTTCTTTTTTCCCCCCATTTCTCTTGAGAAATAATTGACATCCATCACTTTAGCAGGATGGTTTGGTTTACTCTATTCTAAGAGGATTGCCACCGTAGGTTCAGCGAACATCCATGGTCTTTTACAGATCCAAGGAAAAGAAAAGAATGAATAAAGGGGGACATTTTCTCCTTGTGATGAGAACTCTCAGGCTTCCTCTCTTAACGACTTTTCTATATACGGCGTGGAAGCGTTAGCGCTGGTCTTATCATGTTGTACATTATTAAGTCTGTGCAGCTTTAACACTTCCGTCTTCCCCCCCCCCCCCCCCACCCCGGCCCTGAGCGGCCTCGTTTGGCGTGTGCACGGTGCCTCCTGACCAAAATACTAGGTAGGACTCTCTCACCCTTTGACAGCTGCAATAAAAACAGACTCGCAGAGCTGGATCCTTTCAGGGAAAGGTGAACGGTATTTCAACTCATCCTTGTGGATTAATACAAGCCTAAACTTTGATTCAGATTTTGTTTTATCTTTTGAGGATTTACCAAGAGCACTGGGAGGACTCATTTGGGTCTCTTTCTTTTTAGATTGTAGGCAAATGAAAGCGTGGCCTTAGGAAATGTGTACAGGTCGCGGAAAAAGATAAACAGGAAGGAGAATTGTATTCGCTAGCTGAATATTTCTTCTATTATTTAATTGTGAATTTGCTTCGTAAGACCCTAACGTAATAAAGCCGTGCACAAAACAAAGCATCTTCATTGGTCTGGAACTGATGGCATGCTTTCCACTTGGCTGACATCCCTGGAGCGCTAGGTCTCTTGGCTCCACTCTCTAAAAAAAATTCAGACATAAACTCACTGTAGTGGATGCAGAGCAAAATGCCATCCCAGAACTGGCTTTTAAAACACTTTGAAAAATTCATTAGCCTCCAGCGTTATTAGGTCACTCTGAGCCATATGGGGGGGGGGGGGAGGTGGTGGGGAAAGAAATGTACTTCTCGCTTGTATGGAATTATTTCATGCCGAAGTAGCCTTCTCAGCAAGCATGACATTGCTGTAAAGACCAGTTAACACTCATAGGGTTTCAGATGCCAGCATCTACACAGCTCTGATGAATCCCATAAACACTGAGCCATGCGTATTACTACTAGCCCCTTCGTTGGACTTTTACTTTCAGCGTGGTTCATATTCGGCCACCCCGATCGCTATTGTCACTCTGGACATACCCTGACCCGTCACTTCAGCGAGCGGTGTGGAAACAGGCATCAGGATTCCATGTGTTTAAACACAGCATTCTACAGCCATAGTCTTTTGTGAGTGATTTCTTGCTTTGAAACTGTTAGTTATTTTGCTCTCAGACCTCTAGAGTTGAAACTACTGTGAAAGCATAGAGCTTTAACATTGAAGCAGGTGACTTTAGACGTTTATTTCAACCTGCTGGTATTAGGTTTCTGTCTTCATTTATTTGTGAAATAATAAACACATGTTAAAGCAAATTTGAAAAATAGAGGGAAGGTAAAAAATGAGCCATAAACATTAGAAACTAGTATTAAAAATTACCCATCTTCATTCAAGCATGACCGTTGGCAATATCTTGGCAAGTCGTCGTTTTCTTAGTCTCTCTTTTCTGTGCATAGGATCAAAGTAGGATATTCATACATTTTAGTACCCTGATTTTTATTTTACTCAACATTATTCCTTAAATATTTCCCTTGTTATTGAATTGTATTTCAAATCAGCATCTTAACTAATAGCAAATGATTTGATAAAAAAGATACACTATGGTTAACATTTCGATTACCCCTCCATTTTTTTTTTTGCTATTGTTAATTACACTGTAATTAACATTCTTTGTACCTGAAATGGTTTTATCTTGTTAAGGATCATGTCCTTAAAATAGTTTTTCAAATATGTGCTTATTAGAGCAAGAGATATAAATATTCTTAAGTAAATAAGAATCTTTCCACATTGATTTCGGAATGAAATGCACCAACTTTCAAGACCCAGAGAGGTTCCAAAAGATTCACTTGTCCCCTAGAATGTTGTGACAGGGTTCAGCATAGATTTCTGGTCTCTTGACACATAGGTCTGTGCTCCTGATCAATCTGAGAGGCTTTATAGTGTAGCAGGAAGAGTACTATATAGATCTGAGCAAAACATACAGATGCGAGCCAATAATCTCAAGCTGCCTTGCTGCTAAATTAAGATGATTGTAACGCACCCTATCCCACACCAGTCATGGCTCCCATTTGAGACCATGAGGTAGAATCTGACACATCCTTTTTTTCTCTTCACTTCCTCTATTTCAGAGGCAGCAATAACTCTTCACTAGCTGCCTCGTATAGTAATTGAAGACATAGTATCGTACTTCATAACCTTCTCTCACCTGTGTGATCTCCCTCGGTCAGCCTTGGGTAGGACAGGTGTTGTCATATCTACATCACAGGTGAGAAGAACGAGGCCAGAACAGGTGAAATGCAGCCTTGCCCGAGCACACACAGCCAGCAAGGGGCAAAGCTGGACACAGGATCCGTGTCTTCTGGTTCCCCAGCCCTTGCTTCTAGCAGTATCTTTATGAACTAAAAATTGACTCGTACTATGAAAAGGTAGTTTGAAATTCTCGCTGCGAGTCTGATGGTTCAGATTTATCTCCACGAAAGGAAGTGGCCGAGTTAAAACACGGGCACTTTTCCAAGTGAAGACTATCCAAAGGTAAAGCACATTTGTGCCGAAGCTGTGTTTCGGGAAACACACAGGACAGCAAACCTATCGAGCTTGGGAGTTTCGTGTGATGGACTCTGATGAACAGTTTGCAGGTGTGAGATTAATGGATGTGTCAATGGTGGCAACATGCTGAGCTCCATGGGTGCTGGACACCAAGTGTCACCTGTGACGATGGGAAGGAGGTGCCCGAGAAGCGAGTCTTTGGAGAGGGCCTGTGAGCCTCATCCCAGGTACTGTAATGGGGCAACAGGTGACTGGATGCTGTTTATGTTGACTCCAGCTGAGAGTTCTATGTAATGAAGAGAAGAAAGTTTAATTGCTTACAACACGAGATCTTTCCCTGCTGTGGGGGAGGTATAAAGATGTCAAAGTCTCTCTCTCTCTCTCTCAGTCTTTGTCTCCCCACCCTACCCCCATTATTTCCCCCGTTGAGATCATATTTATTATCCGGCTGAAGACCTAAATGCATCCCTCACTGATGCAATAGGGAGTAATTTTAGTGTAGTGTATTTAATGCTGTGTGAGCTGAATTCTTCTCTTTCAAAAAGACTCTCCCTAAGAAACACATATATTTCTGGACCAACATTTCCTATAGCCGCAGCACGACAGAGGCCACACGGTTGCTGAATGCAGTGTGCGCAAAGGTGACAACGCGTTCGACACATTGGTCTGTGGACAGAGGTCCTAGGTCGCCTGTTTTTCCCAATCTTCTTTCCAAAAGAAGAACTTAATGAATTCACACTGGGGAGAAAAGTGAAAAGCCAAACATTACTGGAAGGAATTTAGGGAGTTGGAGCTCAGGGTTAGTCTGGGCACTCTGTGTTAATACAAATTTTAGGTTTATAGGACACCAGTTGTCCTGAAAGCCTAACGTGATTTTTTTTTTTTAAAGAGAAATCTATTGTCTACAGATGATTTGTATACAGTACGGTAATTCCTTTACAGATGTCACGTGGGAAGCTTTAATATTTGCTGAGGGAAATATACTTGGGATGAGATTTTCTTGTAAGCGCTGGGATGGGAATGAAAATCAGTGACTCTGAGAGACTTAGCTGTGTAGTTGTTAAGTCATGCACATCTGCTAAATAATTAGCATGCTGTGGGGTAGGAGGTTCTGGAAGTAAATCCTTGTGTGCTATAACTCCTAGCTATCCAACTCCTTTCTGAGGACACGTCTGCATTTTTAAAAGACAAAGAGCAGAGAACGTGGAGGGCCCAATGGGAACATTCAGGTTAAGCTAATACCTTGCCCCGACCAATATCCCTGACTCGGCTTTCTGTCTCAGTTCTTCTCAAAACATCTTTATCCTGCTTCTTACCCCTGGGCACTTAGCTGTCAGCAAAACCTACCCTTGGCCAGCAAGCGAGGGAGTAAATACCTATCAATATTTACAGTTTACATATTTTACTTCATTTGACCTTCATAGCGATACTCTGAGCCAGGCATTATTATGCCCAGCATATGGAGGAGGAAACTGAGGCTCAGAGGATCAAGTGACTTGCTGTAGGTCACATACGTAACGAATGTTAGAAATAAATTTATGGTATTCTTTAAAATTTTTTTTTAACGTTTATTGACTTTTGAGAGAGAGAGACAGAGTGCGAGTGGCGGAGGGGCAGAGAGAGAAGGAGACACAGAATGTGAAGCAGGCTCCCTCCAGGCTCTGCGCTGTCAGCACAGAGCCCAACTCGGGGCTCAAACTCACAAACTGCGAGATCGTGATCTGAGCCCAAGTTGGACGCTTAACCGACTGAACCACCCAGGAGCCCCAAGAAATAAATTTATGGTATTCTGTCCCTGAGAGCCTTAACTTGTATTTCCATTGCAACGCACCTCAGGGGCTCAATACACCGACTTCATGGGGAGTGGTCATTATGGCAGCTGTTCCTAAACTTTTTGGTGCATAAGATCTGGGGGAATCTGTTAAGAGGTGGGTTCTTTAAAAAAAAATTTTAAGTTTATTTTGAGAGAGCGACAGAGAAAGTGAGCAGGGGAGGGGCAGAGAAGAGTGGGAGACGCAGAATCCCAAGCCGACTCCGCACTGTCAGTGTGGAGCCCGATGTGGGGCTTGAACCCGCGAACCGTGAGATCATGACCTGAGCAGAAACCCAGAGTCAGATGCTTAACCGACTGAGCCACTCAGGCGCCTCTCCCCTTTTAAAACATTTTTGAAGTTTATTTATTTTGAGGCAGAGCCAGAGAGTGAGCGGGGAGGGGCAGGGAGAGAGAGAGACAGAGAGAGAGAGAGAGAGACAGAGACAGAGAGAGAATAAGGATGCAGATTCTGATTCAGTGCGGTGGGGGGTGGGGGGACCGGGGAGCCTGCACCTCCCAGGTGATGCTGATGCCGCTGGCCCCAGACCACAGTTTGAGTCGTGAGAGTCCAGAGTGCCACGCTGGGGGGCAGAGGGTCCCGTTCGCGGCCCCTCTCAGGGGGCGCTGGGATCTGGAGAGGGCGGTCCCCAACTGTAAGGGGGTGCTTCCCCTCTAAGGAGGTGCTGCCTCTCCGCACTTCCCTGCGGGCAGCGGGTACTGTCCCATCACACTGAGGCGGAGATGTGCAAGGAGCCGGGCGTGCCGTCTCCTAAGCTGTTAACATCTAAGGCGAAGGAGGCAGTCTTTTGTGCTGGGATTTCGGATGGCAGAAGAATGGGTATGGGAGGAAGAAGGATCCCTCTGCAGTCGCACCACAAAGACAGCCGTCCGTTCTAATAACTCGTAAGGCAGGCAGTGCACGAAGTGCCCGTTTCTGATGTGTGTTGCTGTTAAAATGGTCCACTGTTCCTTACGTTTTGCCAATAAGAAAACACTGGAGCCTCCTGGCTGCACGGTGCCTAGCGGAGGAGGGGACCATAGAGAAATATGCTGCTGCGCCTTAAGGCGGGCGAGGGAGGACAGACCTGGAGGAAGTGATGATGTCTTAAGAAGTGCGGGGCTCTTAACCAGGTCCTTTGAATTATGTCAGGGGGAAAGCGCGGTGTGGCCCCTTCCCCCAAGGACTTGCTGCAGGAGATGATGTTGGAATCAAACTTCTTTTTTTTTTTTTTCTATTAGGACAACACCATCCACAGTTCCCCTCGTCACTGTCTGGTTTCTGTCTCTTTGTCTAAATTATCGTTAATTTTTCTGGTCTTTATGTGATATCCTCTTTCAGACAGTCCCTTGGCATCTGGTGCTGGTCTGCTTTCTGTTTCGTGGCTGTTTGTCCCCCTCCACGTGGTTACTGGTGCGCCTTTGTACGTGACGCTTGGTGATGGGTGGTGTCCTTTATCACTTATGCCCTTCCTCCTTTGTTGATGGCTTTTGCTTAGTCACCCTGCTTCTCTGATGTGTCCTTTGTTCGCACTCTGTTTCCTACAGCCTCTTTACCCTTCCTTGTCCAATTCCTCTTTATCCTTTATACAGGATTCTGTTTCTGTCAATGCAGTGGGGGAGCCCAGCGTGGCCGGCGGACTCTCAACGTAGTTTGGGGGTGCTCAGCAGACGCCTGCAAGTGTTTAGGTGTCGTTTTCGGGTCCCGTTCTGTATCAATCACCTTTCACTAGGTTCTGCTCTGGTAGCAGAAATCCCCGGTATCCGCGGCTTTCAATGACAAAGGGGTAGTTGTCAGTCAGGTTACAAGTTGCTGAGGGTCAGCTGTGGCTCCCAGAGCCTTCTTCATTCTGGGATGAAGGCCAATGGCCCAACCACGGCCTGGGGAGGCTGTTCTTGGGGCAGAAGGAGGACGAAAGCTGGTAGGGTCGAACAGTAGTTCTTTGAGCTTCCGCTCGGGCTGGACCAAGCCACTTCCGTTTGCACCTTCATCAGCCAAAGCACGTCACGTGGCTGTGCCCATTGTTGGTGGAGCAGGAAGCATATTCCACCCGCAGACAGATACCGCAAGTTCCGCGCCGCGGTGTGGGGACACAGCCTCGCGTTTCTATAGGAACGAAAGTTAATGATTAGGGGTAACGTTGTAGTCTACTACGGGCTCTAAGGCTAGAATCCATCCTGTCAGGTGCACACTGCCCAGAACCACGCTTACATCCTGTTAATGGTCATATCAAAAGGTAGATAACCACCCAATAAAAGCTTTGATTCAGAGACCTGAGATTCTTTGGCAGTTTCTACTATCATTTTTTAAAGGTTTTGTGTTTTTTTAATGTTTGTTTATATTTGGGAGACAGAGCGCGAGTGGGAGAGAGGTAGAGAGAGGGAGACACAGAATCCGAAGCAGGCTCCAGGCTCCGAGCTGTCAGCACAGAGCCCCATGCGGGGCTCGAACTCGCAACCTTCGAGATCATGACACGGGCCGAAGTTGGACGCCTAGCCGACTGAGCCACCCAGGCGCCCCTACAGTTCCTGATGTTATTAATCAAATGAGAATCTCTGCTAGCTATTTAGTCATCTCTCATGCCTTCAGATGAAGCTTGGGCAGGAGTCGTTTCCATGGTCACATTTGGGATAACTTTATGCTGTATCTGGGTCCCTAGTTTAGGACTGGGGGCAGCTGGCTCACCTCCTTTAGATCACCATGGAAGCATTTATGGAATAAGACTACCTTGCAAAATCCTTTAAACTCACGGTGCCTCAGTTTCTTCCTCTAAATTGGGGAATAACAATAGATCCCCCTTGTAGGAGGTCTTGAGGATTACATTAGGTAATAGATGTAAAACTCTTAGAACCGTTTGATACATATAAATATTTGAGTCTTTGATGGGTGATGATGTTGATGATGCCACCAATGGTGACTTCTACTCCTTTGGTATCTGAACTGACAGACGATCAGACTTATGCTTCTAAGATTTATTTATAAGTAAATAAAATCAAAATCAACACAGAAAGTAGGGGCTTAAATTCCTGACCTCCTGTTAGACTAGCAGTAATATGTTTTGGAGAAATTAATCTCCAGACCAGATGTTCTCGCCTTGCAGTCACTGTGCGGGGCGTACGTTGTTTAACTGTCGCATGAAGTTTTCGGTTCATTTGGTGACCGCAGTGCACCTAGGGCTGGGATCAGTGGGATAGGCTGCTGGAAAATTCCAGACAAGGTTGGAGAGGAGAGCCACAGGACTCGTGTCTGGAAGTCAGTTGGCTGGGCCCTCCAGGACTGGTCTTGGGGGAAATGGGTATGCGGATTAGCATACGTGGGGAGCTTGCAAGGGAGGACAATGAGGCTTCCGGCCCGGATGGCTCCTTTTGTCCCATGTGCCATTAGCTCAGCCTGAGTAGCCTCAACATGAGAGGAAAGGAGCCAGGGTCATGGAGTCAGAGTGTTAAGTTCAGTGACTTCTCAGTTGTGTGAACTTGGGTGTGTGTCTTAATCTCTTTGAGCCTTGGTTTACTCATAAATGTAATATTATTTAATATTTGTCCATCCATGATCATGTGCAAGAGCATTACATATATTCCTTAAATATTCACAAAGTCATTTTACTTTCACAATAAGCCTGCTTGGTAGATGCAGTTATACCCATCTTGCAGATGGGGAAGCTAAGGTAGAGAGAGGTGAGTAGCTGGCCCCCACTCACATATGTAGGAAAGAGAGGAACCAGGTTTCGAGCCCAAGCAGTGTAGCTCCCAAGGCTACATTCACATCCACCATGCTTTTGAAGCTTGTTGGTGCAGTAAGAACTTGGCCTGGGGTTGCTGCTGGAAAGTAAATCTGTTCACCTCCTCCAAATCCTAGTTTCACTGCCTGATTCAATAAGTAGGTGGTCAGTAAACACGTATGGCTAGTTCCCTTCTCTCCTCTTCCTTTCAGCGGTCCTGGGGGACCCGAGGAAGTAGGATTTGTGGGTGGCCGGGAATGAGATGGGAGATCGTCAGACCAAAATTTTTCTGGGAAGGGCTTCTCATAACTCTCAAATTTACCTTGTATTTGAAAGTCCTCCTTCTGTCCTATGTACTGCGTGAAGCTTTCTTCCACTGCTCCGGCCCTTACCACACCAAGCTGGAGGGTATGACGTCATTTTGTAAAGCAAGTTTGGAATGAAAAAGGATGATAGCACAGTTCGGTGTGCTTTCCAGCCCATCATCATAGCCCCGTATGCAAACCCTTTATGCCATTAACACACGGATGATCTTTATATGTATTAAAAAAAATTTTTTTTAACGTTCATTCATTCTTGAGAGGCAGAGTCAGAGCATGAGCAGGGGAGGGGCAGAGAGAGAGGGAGACACAGAATCTGAAACAGGCTCCAGGCTCAGAGCTGTCAGCACAGAACCTGACATGGGGCTCGAACGCACAAGCTGTGAGATCATGTCCTGAGCCAAAGTTGGATGCTTGACAGGCTGAGCCACCCAGGCGCCCCTATATGTATTTTTATCTGCTTTGGGTGTCAGCTACCTTTAAAATGTCATTTATTTATTTTGCCCTTTACTCTGCATAGCATCAAATAACTTTGGGGTGAATAACCACCAAGCCAAAAGGTGTGGAGAGCAGCTGTCATGAAGGTTTTAAATATGAGACAAACCACTTCAATGATTATTTCCTTAATTCTGTCTCCTCCTTCCGGTGATTTGGTTCCAAATTGTCCCTGTGACTAAGGCATGTTCCGGAAGCAGAATTCTGTAGTGGAAAAAGAAATGGTTCCAGGGAATACTGAGGCTGGGATTATAGTGTTTTCCCTTCTACATGGGAGCAGTGTGACATTGGCAAATCACGGATCCTTTCTGGGGCACCTGGGTGGCTCAGCTGGTTGAGCATTCGACTTCAAGGTCATGATCTTGTGGTTCATGAGTTCGAGCCCCGCGTCGGGCTCTGTGCTGACAGCTCAGAGCCTGGAGCCTGCTTTGGATTCTGTGTCTCCCTCTCTCTCTGCCCCTCCCCCGCTCACGCTCTCTCTCTGTCTCTCAGAAAATGAATAGGTGTTAAAGAAAAAAATTAAAAACAAATCACTGACTCTTTCTGAGCTTCTGTTTCTTCTGTGAGTTCAACGCTTCCAAACCACGGAGTCCAGCACCTCAAGATCTCCCAAGGGAGGGGTCCATTTTAATATTTCAAACCTAATAATGCCGTGAAATGGCAAATAAAAACTTTCAAAACACGGAGTCCACAGGTGATAGAGAAAATTAGAGGTTGTGGGAGTTTGGGGACTAAGCATCAGTTCTTACTTATTTTTCTTACAGCGCCTTCCACGTAGTTGGCCAAATCATTTGCATCTCCAAGCCTCAGACTGTTCATCTGTAAAGTGGGGACAATTTGGAATTCATCTTCGGGAATTCAGAAATTTGCTGTGGAGCTTAAATGACATAGTAACTCTAAAGCACTTAGCCAATGGCACTCAATAAATTGTGGCTGTTTCCTTAGTTCTTCAGTGTGGATTCAGAATTACCCAAAGGGGCAATTAAATAATTAATTAATTTAAAATGTTAGTGTTTATTTTTGAGACAGAACGCAAGGGGAGAGGCAGAGAGAGAGAGAGAGAGAGAGAGAGAGAGAGAGAGACAGAATCTGAAGCAGGCTCCAGGCTCCGTGCTGTCAGCACAGAGCCTGATGCGGGGCTCGAACTCATGAACTATGAGATCATGACCTGAGCCGAAGTCAGACGCTTAACCGACTGAGCCACCCAGGTGCCCCAAGGGGGTATTTTAGATTAAACTAACCCCCACTAGATTATGTCATAAGTCCATAACTCTTGGGTGGACCTGGGGTTCTTCGGGGTTGTGGTGAACTCGAGGACGGACCCGTTCATTCCCGCTTTCTGGGGAAATGTAACCCCAGTGAGATTTGCACAAGCCCTTTAGCTGAATATGCCATCAATTGGTAACATCTGGGGCCAGTCAGAAGTAGGCAAAGAGGGAGAGGAGAGAAGGGCCAGGGAAATATATGGAGACCAAAGTCCCTGGAGCAGAGTGGCCTGCCTGGTTGGTACTTGCTGTTTATGGCATACACACTCTCAATGATAATTGCTGCCATTTAACCAGGACTCACTATGTGCCAGGCACTGTACTAAGTACTTCACAGATGCCGTCTCTTTGAACTTTCTTAGCCATGATATGAGTTCTTTTTATCTATTGGCCAAAGCAAGTTACATGGCCAGTCCGATTCAAGGGGTGGAGAAATGCACTCACCCCGTCTGTTGTTGTGAGGGGCTGCAAAGCATCACCGTAGGTGCGTGGATAAAGGGGGGACCATTCTTGCAATCAGTTTGCAACAGACTCTGTAGGATAAAAAGAACAGACGATCACGTATTTCCCGGGAGTAATTTCTGTGCTCAAGAAAAGGGAAATCAGCTACCGAGGGCCTCCTAGCGTCTTGTATCCCTTTCATTACGGAGAGTCCAAGAGGCAATACAACTAAAATGTGGACCAATTACATTGATATACTCAGGAGCCATCCTGCAGCTATTTGGGGAATTTTGTATTTTCTGAATTTCTTGGGGTCTCGTGTTCAAAACAAGCTCCACGAGAATGTCACTTATCTAGTATCTCAAACCTCTGCCCAGTGCTGCACAGTTTGGTGTGGTACCCAAAGCTATGAATATTTCTACCAGCCTTTTGAAGGGGAAGAGAGTGAGTAATGAATCTTAACTTCTGAAAGTAAGCGAGGCTACCGTTTACTGATTCATGAAAAGGGTTGGTCGGGGCCGCACATTGTTACCCAAAGGGTGAGATGATCTGTGTTAAAGGAAGTGAGATAATAAAACATGGACCCCTGGACGACTTGAAGCGATTCATTGAATTTTTTCTATATGCAAGTGACACTGGCTTCCCATCTTTAGTCAGAATTCTACAGCCTTTTTTTCTTTTTTGAGATTCGCTTATGTAAAAAAATGGAGTCAATTCAAATGTAAGCCAATAGAGGTGATCTATGGATAGGGGAAAAAAAAAAAATCTTGAACATAGTATGTAAATTATTCCTGGCAAATGGAGCCAAGTTTACAAAAGCTTGGAGAGGCATCCTCTCATTCAAGGTAAGACATCTGAGGCCTGAAAGAGGAAGTTAGTTTCTGGGAGTCTCCTATCTGATAAAAAACATTATATGGGTTCTGACCCAGGCCTCCTGTCTCAAAATCCATTTCTCCCCCACTATACCAGCTTCCTATACCCTCGAAATCAACAACCTTAAACAAACAAAAAATGACTTATGTGTGCAAGCACATTTTATTAGGAAATGTTACAAAATGAATAAATTTTCCACCATTCACAATTAAGCACTTTACATATTTGGCGATGAGCATAGTGATTATAATCATCATACATGGATTAACATTCACCTCAGAATAGGGGGGAGTTGCCTCAATTTTTTTTGTAGATTCCCACTATATACAGAAATACCTTTGTGCACAGTTGAAGTCTGTAATGTACAAATACCGAAACGGATACTACCTTATAAACACATACTTGTGTATCTGTACTGGGTGAGAGTAAGATTTTCTAATTGGAGATCATACATGTACCTTTAAAAGAGTGTGTGAAGACGAATTGAAAAAGGGCTCAACATCACTCATCATCAGGGAAAGACAAGTAAAAACCACAATGAGATCTCACCTCACACCTGTCAGAATGGCTAAAATCAACAACTCGGGCAACAACAGATGTTGGTGAGGATGCAGAGAAACAGGAACTTTTTGCACTGCTGGTGGGAATGCAAACTGGTGCAGCCACTCTGGAAAACAGTATGGAGGTTCCTCAAAAAACTAATAATAGAACTACCCTACCACCCAGCCATTGCACTACTAGGTATTTATCCACGGGACACAGGGGTGCCATTTCGAAGGGACACATGCACCCCCATGTTTATAGCAGCACTCTCAACAATAGCCAAAGTATGGAAAGAGACCAAATGTCCATCGATGGAAGAATGGATAAAGAAGATGTGGTACACACACAGACACACACACACACACACACACACACACACACACACACACACAATGGCGTATTACTCGGCAATCAAAAAGAACGAAATCTTGCCATTTGCAACTACGTGGATGGAACTGGAAAGTATTATGCTAAGTGAAATTAGTCAGAGAAAGACAAAAACCATATGACCTCACTCATATGAGGAAATTAATATGCAAAACAGACAAACATAAGGGAAGGGAAGCAAAAATAATATAAAAACTGGGAGGGGGCAAAACATAAGAGACTCTTAATTATGGAGAACAAACAGAGGGTTACTGGAGGGGGTGTGGGAGGGGGGATGGGCTAAATGGGTAAGGGGTGCTAAGGAATCTACTCCTGAAATCACTGTTGCACTATGTGCTAACTGACTTGGAGGTAAATTTAAAAAAAATAAATAAATAAAGAGAAAAAAAAGAAGAGTATGTGAACATGAATATAATTAAAAACAAATATATTTGGAGTGAAGTATACAGAATCCATGCTGCAACATTGATGTACCTTGAAAATACTGTGCTAAGTGAAAGAAGCCAATTGTAAAATGTCACACATTACATGGTTCCATTTATACGAAATGTCCAGAATAGGTAAATCCATAGAGGCAGATTAAAGATTGGAGATTGCCAGAGGCGGGAGCGGACAATCGGAAATGATGGCTTAATGTGTACAGGCTTTTCTTTCGAGGTCATGAAAATGTCTTGGAATTAGAGTGATAGTTGCCCAGTATTATGAATATATGAAATGCCACCAAATTTTTCACTTTAAAATGGTTAATTTTATGTTCTGTGAGTTTCACCTCGATAAAAAAAAACCCCAATATGTACATAAACATTGCTGTCCACTTATACCCATGCCCATGAATGTGAAATGTAAGGTTTAAACAAGGCTCTTTTATTAGCGTAGTGTTTCTCAACTTTTTGGTCTCAGACCCCTTTCATGCTCTTCAAAGCTATTGAAGACCACAGAAGCTTCTGTGTGTGTGTGTGTGTCATTTCTATCAGCCTTCACCACAAATATATTTCATAGTATTTTCAAACAAAAATATTTCATAATATTGGCTTCAGAATGCAACAGAAATGTCTTATGTATGCACCAAATTTTTCGCAGTGTATCACGGGTGCACTTGATGCTTGAGATTTAGTTAACTTAATTTCTTTACTCTTTCATTTGAGGACATACTTTTTTTTTTAATGAAAAAATGTTTATGTTTATTTATTTATTTATTTTTTGAGAGAGAGAGGCAGAGCATGAGTGGGGGAGGGGCAGAGAGAGAGGGAGACACAGAGTCTGAAATAGGCTTCAAGCGCTGAACTATCAGCATGGAGCCTGATGTGGGGCTCGAACCCACGAACTGCGAGATCCTGACCTGAGCCGAAGTTGGCTGCCTAACCCACTGAGCCACCCAGGCACCCCTAATATTTTTAATGTTTATTTATTTTAAAAAATTTTAATGTTTATTTATTTTTGAGAGAGAGGAAGAGAGACAGAGAGAGGTGGGGGGGGGGGGGCGGGCAGAGAGAGGGAGAGACAGAATCCGAAGCAGGCTCCAGGCTCTGAGCTTTCAGCACAGAGCCTGATGTGGGGCTCGAACTCATGAACTGTGAGATCATGACCTGAGCCAAAGTAGGATGCTTAACTGCATGAGTCACCCTCAGGCCCCTCATCGAGGACGTTCTTTTTTTTTTTTTCTTTTTTCTTTTTTTAATTTAATTTTTTATTTTTTAAAATTTACATCCAAATTAGTTAGCATATAGTGAAACAATGATTTCAGGAGTAGATTCCTTAATACCCCTTACCCATTTAGCCCATCCCCCCTCCCACAGCCCCTCCAGCAACCCTCAGTTTGTTCTCCATATTTATGAGTCTCTTCTGTTTTGCCGTCCTCCCTGTTTTTATATTATTTTTGCTTCCCTTCCCTTATGTTCATCTGTTTTGTTCATTGAGGACATTCTTTTTTTTTTTTTTAACGATTTTTTCTTTTGTTTTTAAATATATGAAATTTATTGTCAAATTGGTTTCCATACAACACCCAGTGCTCATCCCAACAGGTGCCCTCCTCAATACCCATCACCCACCCTCCCCTCCCTCCCACCCTCCATCAGCCCTCAGTTTGTTCTCAGTTTTTAAGAGTCTCTTATGCTTTGGCTCTCTCCCACTCTAACCTCTTTTTTTTTTTCCTTCCCCTCCCCCATGGGTTCCTGTTAAGTTTCTCAGGATCCACATAAGAGTGAACACATATGGTATCTGTCTTTCTCTGTATGACTTATTTCACTTAGCATAACACTCTCTAGTTCCATCCACGTTGCTACAAGGGGCCATATTTCATTCTTTCTCATTGCCACGTAGTACTCCATTGTGTATATAAACCACAATTTCTTTATCCATTCATCTGTTGATGGACATTTAGATTCTTTCCATAATTTGGCTATTGTTGAGAGTGCTGCTATAAACATTGGGGTACAAGTGCCCCTATGCATCAGTACTCCTGTATCCCTTGGGTAAATTCCTAGCAGTGCTATTCCTGGGTCATAGGGTAGGTCTATTTTTAATTTTTTGAGGAACCTCCACAATGTTTTCCAGAGTGGCTGCACAAGTTTGCACTCCCACCAACAGTGCAAGAGGGTTCCCGTTTCTCCACATCCTCTCCAGCATCTATAGTCTCCTGATTTGTTCATTTTGGCCACTCTGACTGGCGTGAGGTGATATCTGAGTGTGGTTTTGATTTGTATTTCCCTGATGAGGAGTGATGTTGAGCATCTTTTCATGTGCCTGTTGGCCATCTGGATGTCTTCTTTAGAGAAGTGTCTATTCATGTTTTCTGCCCATTTTTTCACTGGATTATTTGTTTTTCGGGTGTGGAGTTTGGTGAGTTCTTTATAGATTTTGGATACTAGCCCTTTGTCCAATATGTCATTTGCAAGTATCTTTTCCCATTCCATCGGTTGCCTTTTAGTTTTGTTGATTGTTTCCTTTGCAGTGCAGAAGCTTTTTATCTTCATGAGGTCCCAGTAGTTCATTTTTGCTTTTAATTCCCTTGCCTTTGGGGATGTGTCAAGTAAGAAAATGCTATGGCTGAGGTCAGAGGGGTCTTTTCCTGTTTTCTCCTCTAGGGTTTTGATGGTTTCCTGTCTCACATTCAGGTCCTTTGTCCATTTTGAGTTTATTTTTGTGAATGGTGTGAGAAAGTGGTCTAGTTTCAACCTTCTGCATGTTGCTGTCCAGTTCTCCCAGCACCATTTGTTAAAGAGACTGTCTTTTTTTCCATTGGATGTTCTTTCCTGCTTTGTCAAAGATGAGTTGGCCATACTTTTGTGGGTCTAGTTCTGGGGTTTCTATTCTATTCCATTGGTCTATGTGTCTGTTTTTGTGCCAATACCATGCTGTCTTGATGATTACAGCTGTGTAGTAGAGACTAAAGTCTGGGATTGTGATGCCTCCCACTTTGGTCTTCTTCTTCAAAATTCCTTTGGCTATTCGGGGCCTTTTGTGGTTCCATATGAATTTTAGGATTGCTTGTTCTAGCTTCGAGAAGAATGCTGGTGCAATTTTGATTGGGATTGCATTGAATGTGTAGATAGCTTTAGGTAGTATTGACATTTTGACAATATTTATCCTTCCAACCCATGAGCACGGAATGTTTTTCCATTTCTTTATATCTTCTTCAATTTCCTTCATAAGCTTTCTATAGTTTTCAGCATACAGATCTTTTACATCTTTGGTTAGATTTATTCCTAGGTATTTTATGCTTCTTGGTGCAATTGTGAATGGGATCAGTTTCTTTATTTGTCTTTTTGTTGCTTCATTATTAGTGTATGAGAATGCAACTGATTTCTGTACATTGATTTTGTATCCTGCCACTTTGCTGAATTCATGTATCAGTTCTAGCAGACTTTTGGTGGAGTCTGTCAGATTTTCCATGTATAATATCATGTCATCTGCAAAAAGTGAAAGCCTAACTTCATTTCTGCCAATTTTGATGCCTTTGATTTCCTTTTGTTGTCTGATTGCTAATGCTAGAATTTCCAACACTATGTTAAACAACAGCAGTGAGAGTAGACATCCCTGTCGTGTTCCTGATCTCAGGGAAAAAGCTCTCAGTTTTTCCCCATTGAGGATGATGTTAGCTGTGGGCTTTTCATAAATGGCTTTTATGATGTTTAAGTATTCCTTCTATCCCGACTTTCTTGAGGGTTTTTATTTAGAAAGGATGCTGAATTCTGTCAAATGCTTTTTCTGCATCAATTGACAGGATCATATGGTTCTTATCTTTCCTTTTATTAATGTGATGTATCACGTTGATTGATTTGCAAATGTTGAACCAGCCCTGCATCCCAGGAATGAATCCCACTTGATCATGGTGAATAATTCTTTTTATAAGCTGTTGAATTCTATTTGCTAGTATCTTATTGAGAATTTTTGCATCCATATTCATCAGGGATATTGGCCTGTAGTTCTCTTTTTTTGCTGGGTCTCTGTCTGGTTTAGGAATCAAAGTAATGCTGGCTTCATAGAATGAGTCTGGAAGTTTTCCTTCCCTTTCTATTTTTTGGAATAGCTTGAGAAGGATAGGGATTATCTCTGCTTTAAACATCTGCTAGAACTCCCCTGGGAAGCCATCTGCTCCTGGACTCTTATTTGTTGGGAGATTTTTGATAACTGATTCAATTTCTTTGCTGGTTATGGGTCTGTTCAAGCTTTCTATTTCCTCCTGATTGAGTTTTGGAAGCATGTGGGTGTTTAGGAATTTGTCCATTTCTTCCAGGTTGTCCAGTTTGTTGGCATATAATTTTTCATAGTATTCCCTGATAATTGCTTATATTTCTGAGGGATTTCGGTTGTGATAATTCCATTTTCATTCATGATTTTATCTATTTGGGTCATCTCCCTTTTCTTTTTGAGAAGCCTGGCTAGAGGTTTATAAATTTTGTTTGTTTTTTTAAAAAAACAACTCTTGGTTTCATTGATCTGCTCTACAGTTTTTTTAGATTCTATATTGTTTATTTCTGTCTAATCTTTATTATTTCTCTTCTTCTGCTGGGATTAGAGTGTCTTTGCTGTTCTGCTTCTGTTTCCTTTAGGTGTTCTGTTAGATTTTGTATTTGGGATTTTTCTTGTTTCTTGAGCTAGGCCTGGATTGCAATGTATTTTCCTCTCAGGACTGCCTTTGCTGCATCCCAAAGCATTTGGATTGTTGTATTTTCATTTTCGTTTGTTTCCATATATTTTTTAATTTCTTCTCTAATTGCCTGGTTGACCCATTCATTCTTTAGAGGGTGTTCTTTAACCTCCATGCTTTTGGAGGTTTTCCAGACTTTTTCCTGTGATTGATTTCAAGCTTCATAGCATTGTGGTCTGAAAGTATGCATGCTGTGATCTCAATTCTTGTATAGTTATGAAGGGCTGTTTTGTGACCCAGTATGTGATCTGTCTTGGAGAATGTTCCATGTGCACTCGAGAAGAAAGTATATTCTGTTGCTTTGGGATGCAGAGTTCTAAATATATCTGTCAAGTCCATCTGATCCAATGTCTCATTCAGGGCCCTTGTTTCTTTATTGACCGTGTGTCTAGATGATCTATCCATTGTTGTAAGTGGAGTGTTAAAGTCCCCTGCACTTACCACATTCTTATCAATAAGGTTGCTTATGTTTGTGAGTAATTGTTTTATATATTTGGGGGCTCCTGTATTCGGTGCATAGACATTTATAATTGTTAGCTCTTCCTGATGGATAGACCCTGTAATAATTATATAATGCCCTTCTTCATCTCTTGTTACAGCCTTTAATTTAAATTCTAGTTTGTCTGATATAAGTATGGCTACTCTACCTCTCTTTTGCCTTCCAGTGGCATGTTAAATAGTTCTCCATCCCCTCACTTACCTTTCGTCATGGGTGTGAAGGTCAATTGGGATAAAAGCAATGGATTGTCTCAGTATACCCTGGGGCACTACTCCAACCTAAGGTATTATCATTAGTTTGTCCAATGGAAAATCAAATTGTTTCATTTCACAATTCTTGTTTTTTAACGTTCTTGTTTTTTTAACGTTTATTCATTTTTGAGAGACAGAGAGAGACAGAGCATGAGTGGGGAAGGGGCAGAGAGAGAAGGAGACACAGAATCTGCACAAGCCCGATGCAGGGGTCGAACTCATGAACTGTGAGATCATGCACTGAGCTGAAGTTGGACGCTTAACTAACTGAGCCATCCAGGCACCCCTTTTAATGTTTATTTTTGAGATAAAGAGTTATAGCACAAGTCAGGGAGGGGCAGAGAGAAAGGGAGACACAGAATCGGAAGCAGGCTCCAGGCTCTGAGCTATCAGCACAGAGCCCAATGCAAGGTTGGAACCCACGAGCCATGAGATCATGACCTGAGCCAAAGTTGTACGCTCAATTGACTGAGCCACCCAGGCGCCCTTCATTTCACACTTCTTAATTTTGTGTGCCAGTAAGATATTTTGGTGATGCCAGTTGTTTAGATTGTGGGGCACCTGGTTGGCTCAGTCGGTTGAGCGTCCGACTTCGGCTCAGTTCATGATCTCACGGCTTGTGACTTGAAGCCCTGCATTGGGCTCTGTGCTGACAGCTCAGAGCCTGGAGCCTGCTTTGTATTCTGTGTCTCCCTTTCTCTCTGCCCCTCCCTGACTTGTGCTATGACTCTCTATCTCAAAAATAAACATTAAAAGGGGTACCTGGATGGCTCAGTTAGCAACCGTCTCCGTTGCTCTCTGCCCCTCCCCTGCTCGTGCTCTGTCTCTGTCTCTCTCTCAAATATAAATAAACATTAAAAAAATTACAAATTGTTTGGGTTGCTTTAGGGTGGATGAGTGGGGGTCAATCAGGACAAATGGTTGGACTTTTTTATGATTTTAGAAGAGAGTTTGAGAAATGCTCTAATCCCAATGGCACCCGTCATGAAATCAAATCCAGAGGAATTAATATTTCATCTCCTTCAGCTTTTACAGGCCATCAAGGGAGAAAAATCCCTACAGATGACTTAATCTTATTCTTCCTAAGAAATCCTTTAACGTGGGTGGTCTACCCTACATCTCTTACAAAATAGCCTACAGATTCAGGAAGTCACTGGATACTGGGTCACTAAGTAATTTTTCACTGTGTAGCTAGCAGCTCAGCTCAACCGTCAATGAGAAATTCCAAGCCAAGGGGACCGTTGCTTCTTCATAAGAATGTGTGGTTCCCCTTCTTGCTCAGGACACTCCCCCCTCTTCTAGAGAATTCCCACCTTCAAGTCCCTTACATGTCCACACGCTTTAAGAGTAGAGACTGCTCCCACTGTCCTTCCCTTTTCCTTCTCCTTCCTTTGGGCAGCATTCAAAGAGAAAATTTGGTTCTCTAACTGGCCACCCCGTCCTCGAGGTCAGTCTGCATTCTTATGCTCAGAGTCTTTGATGCCTTGCATCCCCAGCGGCCTCAAGGACCATCTGACTGACCACAGTGCTGACCTTTGCTTTGCAGAGTACAATTTCTGAGAAATCAGCCGACCTGCAGCATCTTGTTCATATCGCTGTTGATCCCTAACTCTGCCTGACTAAAGAGCTTGATCAGCCCCAGAATCTGTCAATACCAACACCGCTGCTAAACCCCTACTTTGTGCGATGTCCAGATCCCCCTAAGGGTCAGAATACGTCTTTGCCCTGTACCTAAGTAGATTGGATTTTCTGTCTTGAGCCAAGAGGACCCACTAGGCAGATAGTCTTTCCAAGTCTCGGTGGTTGGAAGTGATGTCACAAAAGGTAGCAGTTGCTTGTCTCCGCCCCAAAGCCTTTAATTGTGCATTATTTATAACGCAGAGAACAATTTCCTTTTTCAAATAGCTGATTATTCATTTGACCATACTTGGTTACTGCACTCTAATATCTTGATATTTTTAAAGCATTAGTCAAGTTGACTCAGGAGAAAGTTAACAGCCAGGAGAGGTCTTTTGGGGGCTGTATGATTGGAGGGGTTCATAGAAGGTCACCTCAAAGTCTTGAGTGCAGCAATGCTGGGAATTACACCAGTACAGAGCTGTTCCTAGAATTTTTTAAAATTTAATTTATGTTTTTAATTTACATCCTAGGTAGTTAGCATATGGTGCAACAATGATTCCAGGAGTAGATTCCTTAATGCCCCTTACCCATTTCGCCCATGCCCCTATAATTTTTTTTTTTTTAAATGTCTGCAGTAAGGTCTCACAGCTTACTGCTGTGGAGTTAGTAGTGGAGTTAGGATTAGTACTCTGTGTCTCCTGCCTTTTCCCCTGAAAGCGTTATGTATCCTGTGGCATCCTGAGGAGACAGCTTTCTTTAAAATATGACAACCTGTATTAAATTCCACGCCTACAAATGTTTCGTGTATTGCAGTTTGATTAGTGTTTCTCTAGAGTCGCTGCAGTGCTAGAGATGGCAGGCATTGGGGGTAATTACGTATAAAACCTCCCCTTGGGTTTAAGTCACTTCCAAGAGCCAATGGTTATTTTAAAACCAGTGCGTAAAGTGGCGTGTTTGGGTAGCAGTGATATTAGAAGAATTAGAATGATCGGCAGACACTGAAGGTCTAGTCGTTAGTTTCATGAAACATGGTGGAATGGCGCCACGACTCACCACCAACCATGGAGTGGAATTGGTGTATCTGTGTGTGTGAGGGGAGGAGCCCTGGGGAGCCCAGAAAGGGGACAAAGCAAGGGAAGGAGAGGGATATTTAAAAAGGCAATTGCTTATGTAGGTATCTCTGTGGAATCAGCATTGCCCATTGCCTGCTGTGGGAAAGCCCACTGGCCCCCGGTGTTGGGGGGGGGGGCGGGCGGGCAGCAGTGTGTTCAGGAGGAACCCTGTCCCCAGTCTCTCTGGTAATGTGGGTAGTGGGCGGGGAGTGCTCTCGTCTCGCTAAGCGGAGCATCGAAATATCTATCGCGACTTGCGTGTATCAAAATATCTATCGCGATCTATTTGCGTGTATCGAAATATCTGTCGCGATTCTCTGTGATTCACTGCAGTTAAATCCAAAGGGATTTGGACTTCTGAGTATTAATTGTATATTTTTATTTCCATGTAACCATTAACACAGTTTTCTTCTAAAACCCAAGACTGCCCTTCTGTGTCTAGGCGAATCATCTCTCCTTAAATGCGTTTCGCAAGTAGACTTGTGGAAGTGATTTTTCTCTTCCTCAGGGAAATAGGAATTTCTATTATTAATATGTCAGAGAGCTTTGATTCTTAAATTTTGATGTGCATCTCATTCGCCGGGGGAGTTTCCTAAAAACATAGGCACCATGGGATCAGGGCCATCTTTTTATTTATTTATTTATTTTTTTTTAAATTTTTTTTTCAACGTTTATTTATTTTTGGGACAGAGAGAGACAGAGCATGAATGGGGAGGGGCAGAGAAAGAGGGAGACACAGAATCGGAAACAGGCTCCAGGCTCTGAGCCATCAGCCCAGAGCCCGACGCGGGGCTCGAACTCACGGACCGCGAGATCGCGACCTGGCTGAAGTCGGACGCTCAACCGACTGCGCCACCCAGGCGCCCCAGGGCCATCTTTTTAAAAGTTCTTCATGCCCCTTGTGCCCACCCTGTGATTGTGATGTTCTCCTGTTTGAGGTACACGTCAGAGGGATGAGCTAGGAAAGAAGAGTGGCTAGTGGTGATATGGCTGAAGTATTGGGAGAGCCCCCGAGTCCAAGGTCCTCATTCATTCATTTATAAGCATTTATTGACCAGCGATTTACTATGAGCACAGAGTGGTGCTAGGTTTGGGGCTTGCTCCGACGACTCACACACCAGCCTGCCCTCAAGTTGCTTACAGTTCAGGACACATAGCTTTGATGATGTCCATTTAGAATTCAGAAATCTCCAGTTATGCAGGTGGTGTGGTGAGGAAAGGGTTTCCAGAAAAAGGAATGTTTGAGCAGAGTTTTGGAGGAAGAGTCACAGTTCTCTGGGACAGACAAGGCGGGAGGGAACTCTAGATAGAAGTCACTGCCAGTGCCTAGGTTCTGGGACTGAATGGTGTGCGAGCTTATAGCTCTTCAGGTCCCTTTCTAGGCTGAAACACCCTGAGGGGTGTGTAGGAGAAGAGCCTGGAAAAATGGGTACACTGACCTAGGAAGTATGGGTTTTTTTTTTCAAGTTAATTTATTTTTTTCTAAGTTTATTTACTTATTTATTTTTTGAGAGAGAGAGAGAGAGAGTAGGGGAGGGGCAGAGAGAGAGGGAGAAAGAGAGGGAATCCCAAGAACACTCTGAGCTGTCAGCGCAGAGCTTGATGCGGGGCTCAAACTCACAAACTGTGAGATCGTGACCTGAGCCGACACCAAGAGTCAGACGCTTAACTGACAACCATCCAGGCACCCCTTATGGATTTATGAGAAGAGACACTTACAACGGGGTTCTTGATAAGAAAGTACAGTGTGTGCATGTGGGATCAGTGTTTTGAAATTGGTTACTGACATTTTGGTGGTAATTTATTATTAATTAATGTGATCCCCGGACACTGCAGTACTGGGCTCCTGTCCCGGGCCCCCTGGTTTTGATCCCATCTTGGGATGGTTTACACTCTCCTTTAGCTACAAGCTCTTTCTCCTCTTTGCCTTAATCTCTTTTATATTTCTCGTGTGCTCTGTATCTGAGGGATTGCTTGCGCCTGCCGTTCTAGCATTATTCCTGTTTGAACCATCATTAGAATTTACCTGTCCAGCTCCCTTGACCGTGAATTCTAAATTGAGCAGTGATGCCCCATAAAGATCCAGTGATGAGATGGGAATGGCCAACTGTCTCTTACCGATGAGATGGACCTACGAGTGTCGCTTAGGTTTTAAAAATAGTTTTCATTTCTTTTTAATGTCAGCACAACTTAATAAAGCTCTCTCTAAATGTTTAACTTAATGGCCATCAGAGCTACTCTTGATAATTGCTTTTTTTGTATTATCTGCATATCTTCTCTCCATCAGCAGCAGCAGCAACAACAACAACAACAAAATACTCAGCACCGGTTCAAAACGTTATACTTCCCAGTGTGCTTTCGCGTGCACTTTTTAAATGGTTTTACTAAGCATCCTGTGAATTTCGGGGAATGTTAGTTTTGTAATTTACCCAGTGTAACAGGTGAGGCAATCAAGACCTGGCTTGACTGACGATCGGCTGTGGCGATTATATTTTTGAGGTTTAATGCGAATCGTATTCACTGTGGCTCTGGAGGTAGTAAGCTCTCCTTCCGTTGAAAACTGTAAATAATGCCAGTGATCGAAGCAGAATCTTGAAGCGATGGTGTTGCCTCTGATATTCATAATTAAGATAGCATTTAATGTGTACTAATCCTTCGGTATCACATCTCCCTAATAGATGTACTGAGCAAGCACCTCGGTGACAAGATAAGTTGCCTTGTTCTGTTCCATATGTCTGTGTTCTAAGTATTTCATAGTTTTAATTGGTTCCCTGCAGAATAACATTTACAAGCATATGGTATGGAAAATGCTGACTGCTTTTGTTATCGTGTGTTTTAGTACTTGTGGCGGCCCGGGTTCACGCAGCCTTCAAGTGTGATTATGAGGTTATTTAATGCACTTTGTGGTGTATGTACTTCTTCTTAACCCGTCTACGCTGAGTGTCAAATGGCATCAGTACAGGCTATCTGGCAGCCTGCTGGCATTGGGGCGGAAAGCGAATTCACAAAGGCTTTCACCACGGGGTTGTGCTGCAAGATGCTTTCCCCCTCCTCTGCCTCGTGTGCCCTGTGCAAAGTCTCTGCGAGGCTGCTTGCAATTATGCTTCGGAGGAGGATGTGCTGTGTGGAGCCCGAAAGAGCCAGGGGGCACAACAGAGCTCTCTGGCGCCTGATTTGGGAGATTTACCAGCGATTCCTTGAAAAGGGATTACAGCTGTGAAATTAGACTCCCGGACTGAAGAGGGGACCAGCTGTATTTTCGGATATTAGAGCCACTTTAGTGCTTGGGTGGTTTCCTCAGGGAGTGCTGTGGCAGAGGGCAGCTGAATTATTAATACTTCTGAGACTGTTTCTTTTCTTTTTTTTTTTTTTTTAACCATTTTAGTATGGAAAATTTCAAACATATACAAAAATGGAAAGCATTGCATAACGAACCCTCAGTGGACCCATGTCTTAGTGTGTTAGTTTCCCGGGCGGCCCAGACTGAGTACTGAAAACTATGGCTTAAGCCACAGAAATTTAGCATCCCACAGTTCCGGAGGCGGCAGGGCTATGCTCTCTCCGAAGGCTCTTAGCGAAGGATCTGTTCCCAGCCTCGCTCCCGACGGCTGGTGGTCTCAGATGATCTTTGGCTTGTCGATGTCTCCCCCGTGTCTTCACGTTGTCTCCCCTCTATACGTGGCTCTCTGTCCAAATTTCTCCTTTCCGTAAGGACGCAGTCATATTGGATGAGTGCCCATCTAATGACCGCATCCCAACTTATCTAATTACCTCTTCAACCACCCCGTTTCCAAATAAGATCACACTCTGAGGCACTGAGGGTTAGAAACCCAACATACTAATTCTGGGGGTGGGGGGACACAGCCAACCCATGACACTTAACGTCAAGAATCATCAACGTGTTGCCAATCGGTTTCATCCGTTTCCACGTCTTCCGCGCAGATTTTTATTTCCGGGGCTATTTTAAAGCAAATCACAGAGACATTGTGCCACGTACCTATAAATTCTTCACCACGCGTCTCTTACCAGCAAGGAGTTGGTGGGTGAATGTGTGCACATCTGTGTGGGCTGTGTGTGTTTTCATAAATATGGCATTTGGTGGGTTTTAACTTAATGAGAAGCACGAGAAGAACTTGCTACTTCTCAACCTGTCTTTCCTAGAAGAAAGACAAAAGCCACCTCCTCTGAGACGCTCCCTGACACTTCAGGGCAGTTAATGGCGCCTGTCCCCTGTGATCACATGCGGGTTTTCAGTGACCTGTAACATACAAGTAATCACACTTCTTGTAGCAGGGTGAAGTAGAAATGAAAATGGACTGGTTTTTGTACCTCAGTGCTCTGTCTCCTTCTTCCAGTCCCTGGAAAGAGATACTTTTCTAAAAGCTGCTGGAAGGGCAAGGAGCTGAGAAGCTCAGGGCGGGCTGGCTGAGGGAGGGTTTGGAATGTGCCCCTGAGGAGGCCTTGGCGCTGAGCTGGTTGATGCTTTATTCCCAGTGGGGTTGCTGGAAGTGAGGAGACAGTCCTCCAGGATGACCTTCCAGTCGGCAAGGTATGGTGTGTCCACTGTTGACGGATGGGACGGAACCACGGCAGCCTTCTAGACATGCAGTTGTCTCTGCTCGTCCGTATAAATGCTTACTATTTTCACTTAAAAAAATTTTTTTTAACGTTTATTTCTTTTTTGAGAGAGAAAGAGAGAGGAAACAAGCCAGGGAAGGGCAGAGAGACAGGGGAGAGAAATCCCGAGCAGGCTCGGAGCTATCAGCGTAGAACCTGACTTGGGGCTTGAACTCCCAAACTGTAAGATCACGACCTGAGCCGAAGCCAGGAGTCGGATGCTGAACCGACTGAGCCATCCAGGCACCCGTACGTTGGCATTTCTTTAGCAAAATTTTTTCAAATTACTATAGTAATCCATCTTGGCCCATTTGCCCCAAGATAATTGAGTTGACCATGGTGATCTTTAAAGCATGTGTGAAATGGCCCAAGAGGTGGAGCGAGGTAGGACTGGGCATGGCTGTGGAAAGAGAGGATTGCCAGAAACACCCCACGCTGCTGTCAGTCCACAGGACAGGGATGTGGTCAGATGCACAGACCTTGAGGATCCCAGCCCTGGGGCAGGCTCTGTGGACCGGTCTTCGTATCTGTCGCGTGGAGATGATAAAAGATCTCCTGTCTGGGATTCTGAGAGTTTAGCAAAGTGATGCCAGGACCCGAGAAACCGCATAATCTGTGGTAGGGGCTCTGTGGTTGTTCGTTTTATATGCTTGCGAATGACACTCCCTGGAGCACGCCCTTTGGAGTTTGAATGGCGCCCCTGGAGTTGTGACACAGTGAGGTATTCTCTGCTGTTACTGTTATTGATTGTCTGTGGCCCCTTGGGTTTCCCTCTCCACTTGGATTTGCCAACTAAGCAAGTGGGAGGAGAGGATGACCGCCCCAACCGGAGCTTCCATTTTGTCTCTTTGTTTTCTCTTGCTCCCACCCACATTTGATTTACTACCAGCAGCCTTCTACACCACAGCCAGAAGCATAACCCGCAAGGATTTTCTTTTCGCATCTTCTCCCTTCTTTCTGCCCTGAGACTCTGAAAATCTCAAGATGTGAGTGAATTAAAAAGTCACTTTTCATCAGACACACACACACACACACACACACACACACACACAAAATGTTGAGATGTCTTTTTCTATTTTTCTTTTGATGAAAATTAATATTTCATGCGACCTGAGAGCTGTTAATTGCTACAGGCATCTGCAACAGAGGCAAATAAACCAAGAACAGCAAAGAACTTGCTAGGAGAGCACAGGGCAGGACTTTGATTATTTGTAAAGAGAAACGATACTTTCTTAATCAATTCGAGATCACTACTAAGAGGCTGTTACTCTTTTGGGTCTTAATGGCCTAGGGTCTCAACTGGGTCTCAATTTTGCTAAAGAACTGTAGATTCACTGCTCCAGGGGCGCCTGGGTGGCTCAGTGGGTTGAGCGTCCGACTTCGGCTCAGGTCATGATCTTGTGGATCATGAGTTCGAGCCCCACGGCGGGCTCTGTGCTGACAGCTCGGAGCCTGGAGCCGGCTTCGGATTCTGTGTCTCCTCCTCTCTCCCCTGCTCATGCTCTGTCTCTCTGTCAATAATAATAATAATCTCTCTCAATAATAAATAAACATTAAAAAAATTTAGATTCACTGCTCCAATTGTTGTTTGGCAAGCAATTGAGAAGTATTTCTAATAAGTCTATTCGTTTCTACATCAGCACCTCCAAAGGCTTCACATCCACTTTGAACAGTGGGTTTGCATTAGCCATAAGGGTACAAGTGTTAGGTTCCTAAGGAGTTTCAAATATTCAGAGCAGACACCATGGTATTAAGAA
Organism: Leopardus geoffroyi; assembly: GCF_018350155.1. Classification (NCBI taxonomy): domain Eukaryota; kingdom Metazoa; phylum Chordata; class Mammalia; order Carnivora; family Felidae; genus Leopardus; species Leopardus geoffroyi. Next base: position 18,602,094 of record NC_059342.1, on the reverse strand, counting down.
ATTAAGATGCAGTATTCTGGTTATTGGCATTTTTAGACTTTTTTTTTTTTTCAACGTTTATTTATTTTTTTGGGGACAGAGAGAGACAGAGCATGAACGGGGGAGGGGCAGAGAGAGAGGGAGACACAGAATCGGAAACAGGCTCCAGGCTCTGAGCCATCAGCCCAGAGCCCGACGCGGGGCTCGAACTCACGGACCGCGAGATCATGACCTGGCTGAAGTCGGACGCTTAACCGACTGCGCCACCCAGGCGCCCCTAGACTTTTTAAAAAAGTTTATTTATTTTGAGAGCAAGAGATAAAGTGTGAGTGGGGGAAGGGCAGAGAGAGAGGGAGAGAGGGAATCACAGACAGGTTCTGTGCCGTCAGCGCAGAACCCCCCGCGGGGCTCAAACTCAGCAAACCTAGAGATCATGACCTGAGCCAAAATCAAGAGTCAGATGCATAACCGACTGAGCCACCCAGGCATCCTGGAGTTTTAGACGTCTGCTAAAGAAATTACGCAGAAAATAAGATGGTAACAAAATTTGAGTCTGTAGGAGTTCTATGTAGTTCATCATTGGACATAGCCACGAGTCCTAAATGAACACAGATTTATGTTACAAGATGAATAAAAAAAATTTTTAAGCTGATGTCAACCATTTTCCAGCTCTTTATTCCGGTGAAAGATTTTGGAAGTCTGATGCCTTTTTACTAGGTATTGTTAATGTCTCCACAATATGTTTAAAACTTCCTTGTTTGCCAATCTTTAGATGTACATTTTTTTTTTTATTGGCAGTCCAATGTGCCCCTATTTAAAAACGAAAATAACAAAACCTTTCCCTGATATGACAGCTTTCTTTTTTCTTTTCTTTTTTTATGTGGCTGATTTATTTAAAACATCAAGGTAGAAAGGTTTGTTCAAATATTTCGTATTAAAGGTTTCTTCCATATCTGTTCAGCAGATGCCCCACAACACGACTAGAGGTAAAATTCAAGTTGGTATGTTGGAAACTTTCTGTATTGAGGTTCTATGTGTGGAGACTCTGGACGATTCTCTTGACAGAAGAGAGCGGACAAAGGGACAGTGTCTGGACAAAGGAAAAATAGGTTATTTACTCCTTAAAACCATAAAACCAGATTATCCCAAGGTTGGGAGGAGCTGATGCTTAAAGACTTGAAGCTTTCCATTGGGAAAGCTCGTTCTTACCAGGGTGGGGTACCCAGTTAGTGCTAGCATGCTCATGCTTTTAAAATATCAGTGGAATAATATAGAACTCCTATGTGCACATATTTCCGTATCTGTCTTCATCTGTGTCTATAGCGCATTGCCCTGCTTCCTGCTACAAGCCGTCTATTGTAATAAACCTTATCGAATACCTCACTACGGTGGGCCGGATGCTGCTCAGCTTGAAAAGCCTTTCCTGTGTTGCAAAATATTTTGAGAGAGTGAGAGAGAGAAGAGGTCACCTGGAAGGTGAGGGTGCCTCTGTCACTGAAAAACACACAGTGTAAGACATAATGGCATCATTAAAAACTGTCATCTTCGCAAAGTGCGGTAATTGCACATCCCTTGTACATTTCCCTGTGAACCCGCATAACGGCCTCTTGCTGGAAACGTATCTTCTCCTCCCGCCTGCTTCCAGCCGCTTATCTGTTCATTACTGTCATGTCTGAGCGGGTCTCAGACATGCCAGGTGTGTGGTGTCACCTGCCTGACGTCCATTCCAAATAGAGACGTTTACACGCGTGAGTATTAAAGCAATAGATCTTCCTTATGACAAGAGAAAGCTGACTGCGGAAAAGCGAGGCTTCTGGGAAAAGTCTTCTGGGCACATGTTGACTTCTTCATGGGGGTAGAAAACCTGACTAATTAGCTCCAGCCCTTCCCGTCTGAGAAGGGAAAGAAATAATTCAAGTATCTGGAGCAGACCGTGCCACACAGCGGCTGCCTTCAGAAGGGGCAACGTGTTAGGAGAACCCGTCTGAGAGACCACGCTCAAAAAAAAGTTCTAGGATCTTGTTGTGGAGTGGCAGAAGCCTGTTTTCTCTTTCCATAAGGAAAGACTGGATAGAGAACACTTAAAATATTCATGGATCAGGGGCGCCTGGGTGGCTTAGTCGGTTAAGCATCCGACTTCAGCTCAGGTCATGATCACTCAGTTTGTGAGTTCGAGCCCTGTGTTGGGCTCTCTGATGTCAGCACAGATCCCCGGTCTCCCTCTCTTTCTGTCCCTCCCCTGTTTGCATTCTCTCTGTCTCTCTCAAAAATAAAAAATAGAACTTTAAAAATATTTACGAATCAGAAATACTCCAATAAAAAGGAAAATAGTAAATTTCTACAACTTATAATAACTTTAGAGAAGTGGAATACAGCAACAAAAAATTAGGGCTCTAATTTAATTATTAGAATGTTAATCTTCAGAGAAAATTTGAGAAGTGGTAACATAAGCACAGCTTTCTTTTTTTAAAAAATTTTTTTTTCATGTTTATTTACTTTTGAGAGAAAGAGAGACAGAGGCGCCAGGAGGGGAGGGGCACAGAGAGAGGGAGACACAGAATTCAAAGCGGGCTCCAGGCTCTGAGCTGTCAGCATGGAGCCTGATACGGGGCTCGAACCCACAGAGCGGAAGATCATGACCTGAGCCGAAGTTGGACGCTCAACCGACTGAGCCACCCAGGTGCCCCCATAAGCACAGCTTTCTATTCTTTTTCTTTTTTCTTTTCCCGATTGCTGATGTGTTTCAAAGCTCAGTAGGTTGGGTGTTGCTGGTTCCTGAGCAGAGGTCCCTCGTCCCAGGGCTGCTGCTGTGAGTTGCTCCCGTGGGGTTGTGTGAGTGACCCATAGGGGTGCGCTCCCATCTCATAGATTTCCCTTAGTTCATGTTGATGCTCTGGGTTCAGCTACTGGGGGAAGGGGGACTCCCCCTTCCCCAAATCCTACAGAAGTATCAATGGTAATGTCATTGCCTTTATTCTGGAAGCACCTCATTCAAGAGGTTGCTGGTAACAATAATACACTGGAACATACCTGAGGGTATGTGGGGACATTTACTGAGCAGCCCAACAGCTTTTGTCTGCACAAAGATGAACACCTTATTTACCAGAAGGTTCTATATTCGTAGTAGAAGGCCTTGAAAATGGAAGGATAGAAAAAGACAAGTAAATTGAAGATGTTCAAAGGGCATTAGACGCTTTGGCTATTTTGGATCTTTTCCCCTCTGTTCTTGATTAAGGTACCACAGAAGTTATACAGAAACATTTAGGGCACGTCATATATGTACTAAGAGTCATCCTAAGCTTTCCCATGATATTTTGATAAGAGCCAGTTTGTGAAGACCCTCCTGCATTTACATCCACCTTCGTGTCCAGAGTACATTTCTTCTTTCCACAGGTGGGGAAAGTGGAAAACAAGGAAGCGGGTCTGAGTGATCTAGAGAATCGTGGTTGAAATCACAACTTGGGGCTCTTTCGCCACCTTTCATAGATGGGGCCTGGGATCGGCACTGCTGGGTATACGTGTACTTCTAGCAATCATGTTTTGATCTAGAGTTCTATGATATGCTGTTCCCACGCTGGAGACTTTTAAAAACAAAATTATTACGACAGTTTGTCTTCACAATATGGGTAAATTAGAACGTGGAATGGATTCACAAGTCAAGCGTTCTAAGTCTTGGGAGGAAAAGGGAAAATATATGATGACATAGTACTCATGAAATCCTTTATAAAATCATTTCATTATTTAAAAAAAAAATTTTTAACGTTTGTTTTTGAGAGAGAGAGAGAGAGAGAAGCAGAGCGCGAGCAGGGGAGGGGCAGAGAGAGAGGGAGGCACAGAATGTGAAGCAGGCTCCAGGTGCTGAGCTGTCAGCACAGAGCCTGATGCGGGGCTCGAACCCACGAACCGTGAGATCCTGACCTGAGCTGAAGTCGGCCGCTTAACCGACGGAGCCACCCAGGCGCCCCTATAAAATCAATTTAAAGGGCATTTCATGCCATGAAGTAGGTATAATGCTTTGGTGTGTGCATGCGTGTGTGTGTTGGGGTGGGGGGGGGGGAGAGAGAGAGAGAGAGAGAGAGAGAGTGAGAGAGTGTGTTAACCGGAGAGAGATCCCGCCATCAAATGAGAGTCTGTTAAGATTTAGAGAGAGAGCAATTACCTGCAGCCTGTAATATAAATTGTAACTTTTGGGCTATTAACAAAGTGCTACTCTTAGTTCCGTTATTTCATAAGAACGTAACAAATGATGTAAAAATGGAAAACAATCCTCTGTCCAACTGTTTCCTCCAATATGGTCGTTTTCACTGACAAGCGTGTTTGGGACATCTGGTGTGTTCAGAGCACTGCGTTAGGAGCTCTGGAGGAGGTGAAGTCCAAGATGTGTCCAGGGCTCTCCAGGAACCATCAGTCTGGCGAAACTGAGTCTCTGATATTGAATAGCTGACCCCTACATGCATGAGTGAACAGGAAGTGAAGCGTGCACACACTAACCAATGAATTGAGTGACTGTTCAGTTTCATTTGTGTGGTTGATGTTTGTCTCTCCATGCTTCACAGAGGAGGCGGAACATTGGGTCAAAGAGGTGGCACGGTAGCCTTCAGCTGGGACATGCCATTATTACTCACTTCTGCTGTTTATCTTTCAGTTCTTAGTTGTCCCGTCCGTGAAAAATGGCCCCTAACATTTTGTTGTTGTTCTACGATGGCATTAATACAAGCTTTTCGAGGACATTCTCTCAAAGCATGTATTTACTTCTGCTTCTACTCATGTATTCCTCTACTTCCATGTAAGGCACAGGGTGAAACATATTAAAAAAAAAAAATCAAAGTTTAAAAGGATGAGATAAATACGGATTTGTGTGGTTTCTTGCCTTGCTCGGAGGTCTACTGCCTCACTTTGGAAGCTGTTGATGGGTTTCAGCTGGTGAATCCTAACGCCTCTGCTACCTTGAAACTTAAGTAAATCTTAACGTAAGACCAGCGATTCTGTCTGAAATTGTACTTGATTTGGAGCAACTCGAGCAATCCCTTTCGGGAACCAAATGCAGGTACATTCTGTAGTTGACAGAGACTCGATGGCCCGTGGGAGCTAATCACGAGTCTTCTTTCAGACCTGAGTCACAGCATTCTTAGACTCTGTGCAAACCTATGAATCTAAATATCAGGGGTGGGGCTCAGAAATTTACATGACAGCAATGTCCTAGTAAGCAATCTTTAGTAGCGCAGTCAGCGGGACGGCAATGTCACCCGAGTGGAAACCACAGCCCGCTTTTCTTCTGAGAGGCGGGATCCAGGCAGGAAGAAGCAGCCATGTGATGACACGGGAAGAATATTAGAATGCATCTTTCTAGGTCATTAGGTATTGCTCTAACTCATTTGTTTGGCGGCAGCTGCTTAGATTCTATTTTATGGATATTCCGTAATCTCTCCAACGATTCCTTGATTGTTATACATTGAGGTTGCTTCTCGTTTTGTTTCCTTTTTCTCCATTACAAATATTGTTTCAGCAAACATTCTTTGGGGTTTTATTAAATAGCTATATTTAGCAGCGGATTTCAAATACTAATAAGGGATTTAAAATACCCATATTTATGGGTGATTTTGTTTTTATAGAATAGATTCCTAGAAAAGGAATAAATAGTTGGGTCAAAAAGTTTGAACATTCTGGGGGAACCTGGGTGGCTCAGTCATTTGGGTGTCTGGCTTTTGATTTTGGCTCAGGTCATGATCTCTCGGTTCATGGAATTAAGTCCCAGGTCAGCACAGAGCCTGCTTGGGATTCTCCCTCTCTCTCTCTCTCTCTCTCTCTCTCTCTCTCCCCCTATATATATATATGTGTGTGTGTGTGTGTGTGTGTGTGTGTGTGTGTGTATATATACATATACATATACATACATATACATATACATATATATATACATATATATATATATCTCAAAATAAATAAATATTTGAAAAGAAAGTTTGAACACTCTGCTTTTTAATAGATACTGTCAAATTTTTCCCTCATTGGTTGTAGTATTCCTTACTACTGCCTACAGTCTAACTGACCATGGATGTTAACACTCTTAATTTTTTGCCAATCTGATAATCAAAAAATGCCATTTTCTTGTGGGTCTGATTTCCATTTTCATGACTACTGATGAGATTGACTTTCTTTTCGTATGTTCTTCTTCTTCAGTTAATTGCCCTCTAGTGGCGCCCTGGTGACTCAGTCCATTAGGTGTCTGACTTTTGATTTCCTCAGGTCATGATCTCACAGTTTGTGAGTTCAAGCCCCGCATTGGGCTCTGTTCTGACAGCGTGGAGCCTGCTTGAGATTCTCTTTCCTTCTCTCTCTGCCCCTCCCCTGCTCGTGCTCATGCTCTCTCTCTCTCTCTCTCTCAAAAATAAATAAACATTTTTAAAAAATTGTCCATTTATATCTTTTACTGATTATTCCATTGGTTTGTCTTTTTTCTAAATCGATGTGTGGGAACTCTTTGTATGGTTAGAAATACTGCCCGTTTAATGCCAAGAATTTTAAAATATTATGTAAATATCTCCTGCTCTATTATGTATCATTTATTATTCCTTTTTTTTTTTTTTTTTTTTTAATTTTTTTTTTCAACGTTTATTTATTTTTGGGACAGAGAGAGACAGAGTATGAACGGGGGAGGGGCAGAGAGAGAGGGAGACACAGAATCGGAAACAGGCTCCAGGCTCTGAGCCATCAGCCCAGAGCCTGACGCGGGGCTCGAACTCACGGACCGCGAGATCGTGACCTGGCTGAAGTCGGACGCTTAACCGACTGCGCCACCCAGGCGCCCCTATTATTCCTTTTTAAATACAAAATTGAGCTAGCTGAGTTATATGTTATATATATTATTGAGATATAATTGACATATAACATTGTTAGTTTCAATATTTGTAAATGTGTTTCCTGGGATGAGAACTTTCAGGATCTACTTTCTTAGTCTTATTGTTTTCTTTGGTGCCTTTTTCCTACCAAAATTTCACTGCTTTTAAATACACTAACTCTTGACACATTCAACACTTTAGATTCAAATTTAAGTTGCATTAGCATTTTTACCTGAGGCTTATTACAAAACAGAAGAGTAAATGCACTCCAGCTAAGAGCTAAGAGAGCAAGACAGAGTCTGACCTGTGTTATTAACAACATTTTCAGAAAACACATTTTCCTTTTTTTGAGGAAAATATGGTACCGACTGTATCATTGCTCTTTAGCGCTTGAAATGATGATGCCACATTAAATAATGCATGTTTATTGCATCCTTAATGCAATTTATTGCTCTATAGATGCCCCAAACCACAGGACAAAATAATATCTTATGGATGCTGCCAGAGTTGAATATGTTAATAATATTTTAATAGTTTGTTTGTCAATGAGAGTAGGATAAACATCCTCAAAGATATGCAGAGGGAAAGTTCATATGAAGACAATAATGTTTAGTGTCCATATAAAAAAAATGATGTGAAACACTCAAAATCTTAATAAATGCAAATTAACTTTACATGCTTAAATACAGAGTTGCAGGTTTAAAAATCAGGTGTGTCTATATAAATTTCTACAACCCTTCTGGTAAGCATTAACACACACATTCGCGGGCGCCTGGGTGGCTCATCCGTTGAGCGTCCAACTTCGGCTCAGGTCATGATCTCACGGTTTGTGGGTTCAATCCCGGCATTTGACTCTGTGCTGGCAGCTTGGAGCCTGCTTCAGATTCTGTCTCCCTCTCTCTCGTTGCTCCTCCCCTGCTGGTGAGTGTGTGTACGTGCACACACGCGCTCTCTCTCTTTCAATAATGAAAACACACACACACACACACACACACACACACACACACACTTATATTCGTTGACCCAGAAGTGTAAAATTCAGGAGTTTATCCTGAAGAAATAACAGGATGAGCACAAAAATATCTTACAAATATTCCCTGCATTCTTATTTATATTATAAAAAATTAAAATAACTTAATTCTGCAACATTAGGGGATTGACTAAATATAATTATCCTTATTAAAGAATAGTCTATCCACTAAATGCCATCATTCATTCATTCATTCATTCATTTATTTTTTTCAGTAGTTATTGAGCACCACTGTATGCAAAAGCAATAGGTTGGCAACTGGTGTTACAAAAGCAAACACATATTCTCCCTGGCCATCACAACATTTATATTTTAGAATTTTAGAAGAATAACCTAAATGTTGTTAAAAAAAAAAAAAAAAGAGAGAGGTTAGGGGCACCGGGTGGCTAAGTGGGTTACATGTCCAACTTCGGTTCATGTCATGGTCTCATGTTTCGTGAGTTCGAGCCCAGAGTTGAGCTTTGTGCTGACAGCTTTGGACCCTCTGTCTCCCACTCTGTTTGCCTCTCTCCTGCTCACTCTCTCTCTCTTTCTCAAAACTAACATTTAAAAAAAGGAGTGTACAAAATATTATGTGTAATATGATCACAGTACTACAGAAGAGAGCACTCGTAAAAATATAGAGAAAGGTTGGAAGGGGTTCGCTAAATGTTCATGGTGATTACTTTGGGTCTTAAGGGTTTATTTCTTTGTGTCTCTATATTTTCCAAATGTTTTATAAAGAGTATATTTTCGGGGAGCCTGGGCGGCTCAGTCAATTAAGCGTCTGACTTCGGCTCAGGTCATGATCTCGTGGTTTGTGACTTAGAGCCCCCCATTGGGCTCTGTGCTGACAGCTCCGAGCCTGGAGCCTGCTTCGGATTCTGGGTCTCCCCCTTTCTCTGCCTCTCGCCTGCTCACCTCTGTGTCTTTGTCTCTCAAAAATAAATAAACATTAAAAAAAATATTTTATACAGTAATTAATATTACTATGAGAGTATGAATTAACTGTGAATTTGACAGAATAAGTTAACCTTTGGTGACATGGGTGTAGTTTCTATACGTGTATAGCTGGGGTGTTCTTTTTCTTTTTCTTTTTTTTTACACTTTAAAAAATACATATTTTTAAAGTTTATTTATTTATTTTGAGAGAGAGAGAGAGAGAAAGAGTGCGTGTGTGTGTGTGTATGTGTGTGCGCGCATGGGGGAGGAGCAGAGAGAGAAGGAGAGAGAGATTCCCAAGCGGACTCTGTGCTGCCAGTGTGGAGCCCGATGTAGGGCTTGATCCCATGAACCATGATATCCTGACCTGAGCTGAAATCAAGAGTCAGACACTTAATCAACTGAGCCATGCAGGCACTCCAGGGGTGTTCTTTTTCATTTGGTCTTTAAAACTCTGATAGTGCTTTGACAGCAACCATTTTGTAAAAGAAGCTCGTCGAAGCTTTCCCTGAAGTTCAGGTATCTGCTTGGTGGTTTTGAATTTTGGAATGACTCCAACCTGGAGGTCTGTCCGAGTCTGCTTGGGCTGCCATAACAAAATACCACAGACCGGGTGCCTTAAACAACAGAAATTTATTTCTTACAGCTCGGGAGGCTGGAAGTCCAAGATCAGGGTGCCAGCATGGTTGAGTTCTTGTGAGGGCCTTCTTCTCCTGATCATCTCAAGAGAGAGAGAGATGGAGAGAGAGACAGAGAGAGAGAGAGAGAGAGACAGAGGCAGAGAGACAGAGAGGCACAGAGAGAGACAGAAAGTGAGAGGGAGAGCTGGGAGAGAATGAGAATTCTCATCTGGGGGGCCCCACTCTCATGACTTCATTTAAACCTAATTGTTTCCCAAAAGCTCCATCCCCAAGTACCATCACATTGAGGGTTCAGGCTTGGAAATGGGAATTTGGGGGATACACAATTCAGTCTACAGTGAGGTCTCAGCCCACCAATGGGCACAGACAGCGGAAGGTCAGAGGAGGCAAAGGGATGGGTCGTAGACCTGGATGCTGCTCGTATGAGGCGAGGCAAAAATGACTACAGCTCTTGAGTCTGGAAAGGGGCAGGCTGAGTGATTCAGAGACGTGTAAAAGCACGGAGGGCAAACCTCTGGCACAAGACATCTATTTAAACCAGAAGGAAGCGGCACCGAAATGGGAAATGGAAGAGCCGTCCCATCCAGTTGGTAGTAAATGTTTGGACACATTTCTCCCCAAAGTAAAATGGCTGGAAAATAATAATCTGCAGACGGTCTGTGTGGAGCAATTGCTATAGGGGCTCTTCGGGAAAGGTAAGAACTTGTGTGTTGGGGCGGGGGGTGGCGGGGTGCATCATCCTTGACCTTTTATGGTTGAAGCTGTGGAAGAAAAATAATGGGGCCGCCCCCAAAACTGTCCCTGGAGGACATTGTCAGAAAGAGAATCTTGAATGAAAATATAAAAAATGAAATGCTGTAAGTAAATAACAATTCTGTCTCCCATTACTATTATGACCCAGAAGAAGTATATGAACCATATATATATGAGGTCGCTCCTTTCGAGAACATTCTATGTTCAAGGTGGGCAACAAACAGGTTGAGGAAGAATGGATTCAGTTGAGAACGTGTCCAAAGCCCCAGTAAAAGGAGCCTGACCCCAAGGGGAACCGGGGACCCACATGACCCACCCAAGAAAGAAGGGCCCCAGGCAATGCTTGGGTTTAGCTTCTGGGTCTCCCACTGCCTATCTACAATGGCCTCTGCATTTGACCATATAGCAGGAGGTGCAGGTGCATAGGACCTGAGCTGTTTATAGCTGAATCTGCTCAGCGTGACTCCCAGCCCCTATTTTTCCCCAAATGAGAGATATTAAGAGAGAGTATTCTCCAGCTTAGCAAGGAGAATCCTGAGGGGAAAAAAATGATTGGGGTCTGTTGGGAAAACAGTGAGGGGAGAGGTTATAGGCAATATATACTTATCTGAATTGATTAGGTTTCAGTTTTATCAGTAAGTGAGACAAATTACCTCAAAATAATATGAGTCTTCTCATTGAAAGCTTTTTGCGTCTTCCTAATTCCTTGGTTTATATTCATCTAGTACGTCACCAAGTAAATTAGGACACTTATGAGAAAATTGAATATAAAATGTCTGTGTCTCGAATTTGCAGATTCTGGTAAATGTTTTTGCTTTGAGACATGACCTGAGGTACAACTCTTGGAAGAAATTAATTATGGTCATTAGAATGAAACTAGAGTAGATGGCCAGTGGAATAGAGTATCCTATTTGCCGATACCATGGAGATTCTTTTTAAAAAAAATTTTTTTTTTAATGTTTGTTTTTTATTTTTGAGACAGAGAGAGACAGAGCATGAACGGGGGAGGGGCAGAGAGAGAGGGAGACACAGAATCGGAAGCAGGCTCCAGGCTCTGAGCCATCAGCCCAGAGCCTGACGCGGGGCTCAAACTCACGGACCGCGAGATTGTGACCTGGCTGATGTCGGACGCTTAACCGACTGCGCCACCCAGGCGCCCCATGGAGATTCTTTTTTAAAAGGCACTTATGCTGATTCCAGAAATTTTATACACACATATGTGTTCATACAGTTGCAATCCTTGAGCTAAAAAGAATAAAGATCTACAGTGTTGATCTTTGAGCAAGGTCCATAGCACACTAAGTGGATTCAAAAGGAAGCATCTAATATAGAGTGGGAATAGAATGTACTTTACTTTTGTAAAGTACATGTGTTAATATATAGGCAAGTTAAAAATGTGAATAATCAATAACTATTGAACTTTTAACAGTAGTTATCTTTGGTTTATTAATTTTCATTGTGTCTGCCTTTTTCTAATTTCATGTATTTTTTTTTTTCTTAACCAGAAACATAAGCAAAGATAGAAAATAAAATACAAAGGTTTCAATCAGCAGGAAAAATCCCGGTGATCTAGGGACACGAACAGAGTGATAAGCGTTTTTGTTTTTGTTTTTGGACTGCTAGTGGATGCCACGTCCTTTATTCCCTCCAGCATCCTCTCCCTTTGAGTTGCAAACTTTATCCGGGTAATGATAAGATTATGAGACATTCAGAAGGTGAGGAGTTATGGACGTTATCTTAAACCCAGGGCCAGTAGCAAAAGCATCTCCTTTGTTTACCAAATGAACAAGGGACGAGACTTGTCTATCTCTGGCAGAGCTGATCTGGGGCCTTTGGAGGACCAGGTTACTCTGGGGATCCCCTGTGTCTTTGTTGCTCACTTGGCCGTGGTCCCTTTTGTATCCCCTCCTGATGATTGTGACTTATGTGGAGTTGGGGACCTTTGGGGTGACGAGCAGCATGTCAGTCTTTCTTCCACTCACCCTCTGAGTCCTCTCACTTAGAATCATGGCAGCAGGCATGTGGAGTCTCCTAGGGAGGAACCAGGGCCCTTTTCTGGGCCACCCACAGGCAGCCTCAAGGAAGGGTGACCCCTCATTGACTTGGAATTAGAAGTAATTAAGGAAACACCAGCTCAACTGCCAACTGTTTTCTTTGCCTGGGTTTCTTTGGAGATAACACTCGATAAATCAAGAACTTCTTGTCGTCTTGCTTTTTCATTTGTTGGTTAAGGATGAGGGCCTTAGAAATGTTTGTTGCTTCCGTGTGATAGGAGGGACGCTCTCCCAACTTCTGTGGGTTTTGTCTACAATGTTTTCAAAACACAATGCATTTCAGTTAATTATTTTTGAAAACATTTGCATAGGATTTTTAAGAAAAGTGGGTTGAGGAGGATGGGTCTGAGAAATCATAACTGTGTTGCAAGGCTCGTTGACTAAATGTTAATAATGGGACTTTAGATGTGTCCGGTCATCAGTGGGAGCAGCTTCGTTTCTCAGCAGATATGGCTCTTAGAAAACTAATGGAGGATAAGAGACTCTTAAATACAGAGAACAAACTGAGGGTTGATGGGAGGGGGGTGGAGAGAGGGAAAACACGATGCATTTCAGTTAATTATTTTTGAGAACATTTTCATAGGCTTCTTAAGAAAAGTGGGTTGGAGGGGCACCGGGGTGCCTCTGTATTTAAGAGACTCTTAAATACAGAAAACAAACTGAGGGTTGATGGCAGGGAGGTGGTGGGGGGAGAGGGGAAAATGGGTGGTGGGCATTGAGGAGGGCACTTATTGGGATGAGCACTGGGTGTTGTATGTAAGTGATGAACCACGGGAATCTATCCCCAAATCCAAGAGCACACTGTATACCCTGTATGTTAACCAATTAGGCAATAAATAATATGTCTATAAAAAAAACCCAAGCTAATGGAGGGACTAGGTTTCCATCAGGGCCCTAGAAGCCTTCTTTCTGATTGATTCTGTTTTCTGTGGGTGTGTTGGAAAAGTGCTTTTTTGCCTGACAAGTGCAATTCCCTTTAATGGTCAGTTGAGTCTTAATGCTTAGGCATTTTGCGGGCTTTGAAAAAGAGATAAGTAAACTTCATTAAGAAGGCTCATTTTAGTGTTGTATAGGATTACACTTTGAAAGCATATCAAAATTGTGATCTCAAATACTGGCACGTTCAATATATTTTCTTTTATATGTTGATGAAGGAAAGATCTTGCCCATCTATTTGGAAGTGCAGATGACAAAGCAGTATAGTATCTATTTCTACGCGTAATCAGGATTCCATTCTGTGTTGGGCTAACGCCGTATTGGGTATAGGCATTAGCGATGAATCTTTTGTCTCCTGAGATTCTTTAATGCTTGGTGAACTTGTGTCAATACTAGGGAGTGGGTATTTACTTGCCAGATCTATTCACTCCTGGCTAGGAGTTTACAAAGTCACATTTAGAAAATGTATGCACTAGGCAGTAAATATTTGTTGAACGTGTTGGATATGCTCTCACCTCAGGGCCTTTGCCCTTGCTATTCTCCTGGCCTAAGATATCCTTAGGTCCCACTTCTTGGCTTCAGGTCTTTCTCAAATGTCACCTTTTCAAATGAGCCTCATCTCAGTTACCCTATTCCTCAAATTATTATCTAATTATCTGGTTCATCATATCTCCTTGCAACTAACGCAGGTGCCATGAGAGCTGGGATTGTCGTCCGTTTGGTTTACTGCTGTATCGCACAAATAGATTTTTATTACTTGAATGACAATAATTAATTTAACTGATAAAATTATCACTTTTATTTGGGCATAATTTATCTGCTTGTAAATAATTCAGATGCTAATTCGAACTGCATCAAGGGACGTAGATATTAAGATTGGACATCTGTGAGTCTATGAATATGTGGAGATGTGAAATAGGAAAAGGTCCACAGACCTGCTCTGAGAGGTACGTGTACCGAGAGTATCACTGTGATCAAGTCAGTTCCCTGAACCTGCTGCCCCTGTAGATGGGGCCTTTGTCACAGAATAGACCAGAATAGGCCTTATAAGGACCCCTGTTACCGTCCTCGGACACCTGAAATCAATCCCCAGTCTTTTCTGCCGGGACTTGACCCCTATGCTTGCTCTGTTCACACTGCCAAGGCCATTTGTGCTGGGAAGCTTGAAAGTGGAGCCTGTTTTCTCTGGTTCTTGACCCCCAATTTGAGCAGCCAAATCCTACATGTTTCTTGAGCTCACCTTCTGATTGAGTTTACATAACTAATCTTATGTTTTATTCCTCTAAGCAGGCAGAAGTCTTTCTGAACATGGTTGCTCTAATCTCTAATTTTTGCTACACTTCAATTACATCTTAGTGGTTTTTGATAGGATTCATGCACTTAGGAACATCTGAGATTTTTTGAGGTTGAGCCTCTCACTCCTAAGGCTCATTGGCAGGCACCAAAGTTACCTCCGATTGTGACGTTGCTTTTGTCTGCTCCAACATTTTCAGCCAACTTGAAATTTCTGGTCATCTTTTTGGACTATGGCATAATCCCTAGAAAGTCTCTTTAAAATGAAAGAATGGAGGGGCACTTGGGTGGCTCAGTCTGTTAAGCGTTCGGCTCAGGTCGTGATCTTGTGGTCCGTGAGTTCGAGCCCCATGTCAGGCTCTGTGCTGACAGCTCAGAGCCTGGAGCCTGTTTCAGATTCCATGTCTCCCTCTTTCTCTCTCCTCCCCTGCTCACGCTCTGTCTCTCTCTTCTCAAAAATAAATAAACGTTAAAAAAAATTTTTTTAAGTGGAAGAATGGAGTTGCTTGTGGAGAAGCAGATTGGTCCCTGATAGCATGGGCACCAGGTTGGCACATTTTGATGGAAGTGGGTGGGGTCGGGGGGAGGATAGTGTTGGAAGCCGGGACCTGGGGCATTGACCGCAGATAGCGGACATAAGCAAATGGCACTCAAAGAGGCCATGAGTATGAAGGAGGTTAGTGTGAGAGAAGAAGGCAGGTCAGACGAGAAACAGGAGAGCATGAAAAGAGAGGCCTGTGGCATCGAAAAGAACCCTCAAGATTCTGTCCCGGGACCTTCTATAGTCTGACCTGTAAGATGGCGTGTACTTTTTTCCCCCTTTAAACGGACAAGAACGAATAAATAATAATGTTCAAAGATTCCTGAGTTGTGAGAATTGGTCCAACATGCTTTGGGTTCACAATCTTATTTAGTTTCTTTTAGTTTTTTCTTTTTAAGTAGCAATTGGCTTGGTCTTAGAAATAAACTGACACACAAATCTTCTTGGTTCCTCCATGTCTTGCGTGCAAGTTGAGTGTTGAACAAAGAGCTGTACCTAGGAATTACCGAACCTAGACAAGAAAGCAGGTAGGTCAGCTTTGGGGTCATTTGGTGTGGTGCTATAAATGTCTGAAACCTTGCTATATTTAGAATGCATATTTAGAATGCATGTTCACTCATTTTGTAGGTGAAGTCATTATGGCATTGTGGGGTGGTTGGTGCAGGGCAGAGCAGAGGGCTCCCTGTACTGGGCCATGGGGTTTGGGAATGATCCTGGCCCCATCACGGACTCCATTGACCTATAAAAAGTATTGTTAATCTTCTTACTGTCTGCCTTACAAGATCTGAGAGGAGAAATGAGGTAATGTCTACTTAGACCTTCGAGTTTCTCGGAAGAACGGCTGTCTACAGTAATATGATTTCCTAATGCATTTGTTTGTGTTGTAATGGAGTATAATTCCATTTACCTAAATTTCTGTAGGTACCTCTAGAACATCTGACAGTCTTGCACAGGAGAAGCAGTCCGGCTTTTAGATGAGAACTGGGCCTAGACTAGAATCCCCCAAGGGTACAAGTGAGCCAGCTTGTAATTTATGAAGTTAGGGGAAGGAAGCTGAGAGACGACGGAAGGGGGGTTAAAGTTGGTGGTGATGGTGGGGCGGGGTGTTGTAATTATAATCAGAGAGTTTATATTGTATTTTCAAGTCATGTTGTTTTATTAAATATCATCATCTCAGTATCTTTGAAAAATACCTGTTTATTTTAATTCAGCAATATTACATATTAGATGACTCGTCTGCAATATCGATACCGCTATTATTCTCTGTATTGACAGACTCTTTAAAACTTCCTTCGAGATTTTTAGTTTATTATGTTTCTTGGGCCACAAGCTGGTTGTTTAAAAACTTGTTTCTGACTCTGACATCAGTAGGCCCGTGCCACCAATTACAATTGCATAGATTCATTTGTAAAGTACCTAGTAGGTTACCAAATAATGCCTTCTCTTTGTTTTGTAGAAAAAAAGAATAAGTCTCTTTCTGGGAATAGTCGTGAGCAGTGTAATTTTTTATCTAGCCATTTTGAGCAGTATTGTGCTTGAGTTGGCTTTCTAGTCAGTCCTCAGGAGAGAAGCTAAAACAAAGGGTGAAAAGTGGGGAAAGCATACATATGTGTCACCTCTGGCATACTATAAAGACGTTCATTTTGATTACAGTTATCATTACTGAACAGTTTTGTTGTAGAATTTTCTAGAAGCAGTCATTTCTTTGGCATTTCCAACCCAGTATTTCACAAGGAGGTCAGCCTTCTATAAAGGGGTTTTAAGTAACTATTATGTTAAACCAGGAAAGAAAACAATATGCCTTCTCTTCCAGAGACGTGACTGTATACATTTTTTAATAGCAACTGATTTGTATTGTTAAAGCAATATTACTAACCATATTCCTTTCCTGGGGGGAGGAAAAGTGTTATACTTTCATTTGCTAAGTTACGGAATGTGCTGTAGAGAGAACATTTCTTGACACCCAAAATGCGGCCTGAGAAAATAAATTACTACCGAATTGTGTATTGCGTGCCAAGAACATATGAAAAAAGTCACTGTCTCTCAAATTAAGAACATCTTATACAAGGAAATGACATAGAACCACTACTCCTCCCTTATCCTTGGTTTCATGTCCCATGATTTCTATTACCTGCGGTCAACTGCAGGCCAAAAGCAGATGATCCTCTTACACGTGGTCAGAAGGTCAAGAGTGGCCTGTGTCACATGCCTACGTCATTCACCTCCTTCCTCTCACCACGCAGGCATTTTATCATCTCACACCATCACAAGAAGGGTGAGTACAGTACATGAAGATATTCTGAGAGAGGCCACATTCACACAACTTTTATTACAGTATAGTGCTGTAATTGTTCTATTTTATTATTGTTGTTGTTAATCTCTTACTAGGCCTAATTTATAAACTTTATTCATAGGTATGTACGTACAAGAAAAAACAGAGTATATATAGGGTTCAGTATTATCAGCAGGTCTGGGCATCCACTGGGGCTCTTGGAATGTATCCTTTGCGGATGAACGGGGGGCCGCTATACTATGGAACTTCCCTTTGGACTAAAATCTTTTACTAAAAAATTATGACTCAGAGATACAATTCATATCAAGTTAGACTGTGATAATTTTTTTTTACATTTTTTAATGTTTATTTTTGAGAGAGAGAGAGAGAGAGAGAGTGAGCATGAATGGGGGGAGGGGCAGAGAGAGAGGGAGACACAGAATCTGAAGCAGGCTCCAGGCTCTGAGCTGTCATCACAGAGCCTGATGTGGAGCTCGAACCCACGAACAGTAAGATCATGACCTGAGCTGAAGTTGGATGCTTAACCGACTGAGCCACCCATGTGCCCCAGACTGTGATAATGTTAATGAAACCACACTTCTGTTGGAAGAGGTCATCTAGAGGACGTGACTGTTGGCTCACCCCTGAGCTACACCTGGGCTGTTGGAGGCTCCTCACCCTCTCCCCTGTCCTTGGAATGTATGTTCTGCCCACCGTTCCCACCATGGGAGCTGCTCCAAGGATGCAGCCTTGAGAGAGTAATGTGGTGTTGAGACCACACATGACTGAGGCAAGTTACGGCCTCTATAAAATTTTTAAAATTCTGGCAGGTGGATGTGAAGATCTACCCATCTTGCAGGTACCCAAGACAAGCCTTGGAAATAAGTCTCCTTGTTTATTAAACTACTGCCTGCCAAACTTGAAGCGGTCCGCCTCTTCCTTTGGTCTCTCCCTGCCCTTCACGCGTGGAGGCCAGAGGCAGAGGTCACCTGGGGAGGCTCCTGAGGTGGTGAGCTCACAATTTTCTGTTCCTGAGCCGCGCGCTACAACTTGAGCATTTCCGAATTTTAAACGTGTTGTGCAATCTTATGTCCTCCTGTAAAACTTCATCATAAACTTAGGAATTGTTGCAATCGTGCGTGAATATAGCCAAGGCCTACCTTTGAAAAAAAGATGGAAAACTGTCCTTTTTGTATCGATCGGTTGCACGTCAAATTGTGATGTTTTGTTTGCCATGTGTTTCAGAATCGAAGCAAACGCTTGGAGAAGGTCCATGTGGTTATTGGACATAAATCGTGTGAGTTGGATTCTCTCATTTCCGCCTTCACGTACGCTTACTTTCTAGACAAGGTGAGGGGAAAGAAGACTGTGCTTTTTATATGTGAATTATGATATAACTTCCAAGGACAAACATTTTCGGGAAAAACGAGGAACCTATTCACTTCCATTTTCACGTTCCGGTTTATTGTTGCCGAGAATAATGTATTATGATTCATTAAACAGCAAATACTTACTGGTCACCTACAGTGCGTTGGGTAGGGTCTAGTTGTTTCTTATCGACGCCCTCGTAAGACATTTCAATAAGGTCACAGTTTCCAAATTTTTAAAAATATATGATAGTTGTTTACTTTCGTGGGAATTCAGAGAACTAACAAAAGTAAGGGTCAGAATTTCTTGTTTTCCTTTATCACAGCTTGTGGCTTAGTCTTGCCCTTGGGAATAGAGAAGTAAGTGCAGAATAACCTGTGTGAACATTACATGCAATTCGGAACCTATTGGCTGGAATTTTCAGGAACAGAGGTGTTACATGTTGCATCTATATTCTGTGCCTGCCCGTTAGCCCTGACTTTGTACAGCAAGGTCATTCTCAGTTAGTGATGATCTCCCTTGAGTGAGAATCTTTGTATTCTGTGCAAAGTCTATAACCTCCCTACGGAGGTGGAAAAGACCTTTTAACAAATTGTTTTAAAATTGCCATTTCATAAAATTCATCAGCCCGTGATAATGTGTCACCTCAAAGCCTAAAAAAGTACATTATGAGTATCTTGGTGCGGTTTCCAATTTCACAGAATTTTTAATTTTCCAGAGTCTGATTTGTTTTATTCCAATTTTGTTTGGATTCTTGGCTCTGAGAGTATGCATAGCTGATCTCGGGTGATTTAAATTCACATGAAACCTAGTCTTCTAGAGTGAGCTGTGGGTGGCAAGAATGGCTTAGGGCAGCAGCTGACGAGAGCCAGGTAAAATATTCTGGTCTCTGCATACGGACTTTGTATCAAATTTATCTTAAAATTTGTTGAACGTGGGGCGTCTGGGTGGCTCAGTCGGTTAAGCGTCCGACTTCAGCTCAGGTCATGATCTCACAGTTCGTGAGTTCGGGCCCCGCGTCGGGCTCTGTGCTGACACCTCAGAGCCTGGAGCCTGCTTTGGATTCTGTGTCTCCCTCTCTCTCTGCCCCTCCCCTGCTCACGCTCTGTCTCCCCCCTTCTCTCTCTCAAAAAAAAAAAAAAAAAAAACATTAAAAAATATTAAACTTTGTTGAACTTTACAAGGGAGATTAATTGGTATAAGGAGATAAACATGCCTATGTGAAGAAATGCATATTAAATACTTAATCCTATTAACTGGACTTTTTGACTCCTAGAAAACAAATATCGCTTGTCTCGAGAACATAGAGTTGACTGAACAAGACTGGTCTTTAGAAAGATAGTGGTGTGGACTCTTAAGGAAATTATATAACACCACCCCCCCCCCCCCCACCAACTCCAATGTCTTGAATGAATATAACACGCAACCAAAGGAGTGAGAGAGTCGTTGTGATAGATAAAATGGGTAAAGAGATGTATGGCCTCTTTTCTCCTTCTAAGGCTCAGCATGGGGACAAATATGGAGTAACTGGAGGGTCACATACTGGAATTTGTTATATTTCTGTGCCTTCCTCTTAGTTTACTGGCCCTGCCCCCCTACCAAAGGTCTGCATCTCCATTTGAATTTTCTTCTGAGAACGTGGCTACTTCCTCTGAGAGTATAAACGTGGAATAAATGCAGAGCTTTGCAGCTTCCCACGTATGACTCTATTTAAATACTTTTCCTTCTGGTAGGTAAGCCCCATTCTACAGATGGGTTAAACTGAGCTTCAGAAAGAAAACTGGCATTCTCCAAGGCACCCAGCAGAGGTTGGGGGGCTAGAAACCTTCTTCTGGTCCTAACCTCCAAAAAGATCCTGCCAGGATAGGCTCAGGCCACATGTGCTTGACTCAAGTTTCAGTATCAGGAGTTAGAGATAACTCAGTCAACTAATTAGGAAAAGTAAATTTCTATACATAATTTCTTTTTTTTTTATATGAAATTTTTTGTCAAATTGGTGTCCATACCACACCCAGTGCTCATCCCAACAGGTGCCCTCCTCAATGCCCATCACCCACCCTCCTCTCCCTCCCACCCCCCATCAACCCTCAGTTTATTCTCAGTTTTTAAGAGTCTCTTATGGTTTGGCTCTCTCCCTCTCTAACTTTTTTTTTTCCTTCCCCTCCCCCATGGTCTTCTGTTAACTTTTCAGGATCCACATAAGAGTGAAAACATATGGTATCTGTCTTTCTCTGTATGGCTTATTTCACTTAGCCTAACACTGTCCAGTTCCATCCACGTTGCTACAAAAGGCCATTATTTCATTCTTTCTCATTGCCACGTAGTATTCCATTGTGTATGTAAACCACAATTTCTTTATCCATTCGTCAGTTGATGGACATTTAGGCTCATTCCATAATTTGGCTATTGTTGAGAGTGCTGCTATAAACGTTGGGGTACAAGTGCCCCTCTGCATCAGCACTCCTGTATCCCTTGGGTAAATTCCTAGCAGTGCTATTGCTGGGTCATAGGGTAGATCTATTTTTAATTTTTTGAGGTACCTCCACACTGTTTCCCAGAGTGGCTGCACCAGTTTGCATTCCCACCAACAGTGCAAGGGGGTTCCCATTTCTCCACATCCTCGCCAGCATCTATAGTCTCCTGATTTGTTCATTTTAGCCGCTCTGACTGGCGTGAGGTGGTATCTCAGTGTGGTTTTGATTTGGCTATACATAAATTTCTAATGATTATTGCCCAACTGTGATTCAGGATTAGCCTGACAGTTGAAAGAAAAAGCACTTTGTTGGAATGGCTTTGTGCTTTAGGTACTATAGCAATGGGTGATTCATTTATTTCACTCAACAAACAAGTATTAAATGCCTACTATGTGCCAGATTGTTTTATGCACTAGGAAACATGACTGAACAAAAAAGACAAAAATCGCTGCCTTGTTAATGCCAGGAAAGGAGATAGATGACAAAGATATTAAAATTGTGTAATAAGCCCTATGCTTTGGCAGAGCTGGTGATGATGTGAGAACAAAGGCCATTTACTTTATGCAAAAATTCAGTGTTACCAAACCCCACCTTCTCTCAGGGTATTTGGGGTTTATTGCTGTGCACTCATAGTAATATTTCAAAGAAGCTTTATTTTTAAAAAATTCCTATAGGAAAGTATGTGAATCTAAAATTCTCCAACTCCTACCGTCTCCTGTTTCCCCTTCTTACCACAATTTTTTAAAACATTTTTTTAACTTTATTTATTTATTTGGAGAGAGAGAGCACACGCACATGAGCACAGACAGGGGAGGGGCAGAGAGAGAGGAAGACAGAGAATCCCAAGCAGACTCCGTGCTGTCAGCATGGAGCCTGACGTGGGGCTCGAACCCACGAACCGCGAGATCATGACCTGAGCCGAAATCAAGAGTTGGGTAGTTAACCGACTGAGCCAACCAGGCACCCCCACCCAACAATGTTTTAATAACAAGTTTGTTAATATGTGATTTTTTTTCCTAATATAAGAAATGAACAGAGATCTCAATCTGGTAGTGTATAGGCCAAATCTGGCTCATAAATGAGTTTTTGTTAACCTCCATAGTGTTTTTAATTTAGAAAAATTAATTGTAACAAACATCGTAGATAACAGCCTCAGATCTAGATTTTCAGCTTTTCTTGAGTAATTGAAAGATTCTTATCCTGAAAAAACCTGAAATTTTTGCATGTAAACCATTGGCTGGAGCTCAATGGCAGGCATCCCATGTACATGGGACGTACATGCCTTTCTGTATCACACAGTTCTCATCCGCCCTGCGGTAATCATTCTGATTTTCTGCTAATTCCATAAAGACCTATGAATTTGTTTCCCCTGAAAAGGAGAGTGTGTGTGTGTGTGTGTGTGTGTGTGTGTGTGTGTGTGCGCGCGCGCGCGCATATGCATATTTTCAATCGTGGAGATGTTGAAATGAGACATAAGATATTTAAAATAAGGCACGAGAGGTTTCATGGAGAGTAACAAGTTTAAAAAATATTAGGGGCCATTTGCCTGTAGATACTGCTCTACTAATTGGGTTCGGGAAGAATCGATTTTGAATGCCATCCGGGTTAGTGAGGCCAAAAGACTTTTGTTCGCTTTACGATTACCCTCGGGCGTGTAAAAAACGGAGTTGTGCTTTTTCTCCTCTCGCTGTTGTCCGTGATTCAGCCAACTTTCTTCTCGGTAGGTCAGTCCACCTGGAGTTCTCTGTTTGCCAGTGCTGAACATACCAAGAACTGAATTCAATTACTTCACTGAGACAAGGTTTATTTTAGAAGAGCTGAATATCTCTGAATCGTTCCACATATTCCGAGATGAAATTAATCTGCATCAGCTAAATGACGAAGGGAAGTTATCTATAACGCTCGTTGGCAGCAATGTGCTGGCGAGGTAAGGCTCTGGAGGTAAGGCCTTTAACCAAGGCCCTTATGGGAAAAGTACCACCTCATTCAGGACTTTTGTGGCTTAGGGAGATGCATTAAAGGCAGAGGACATCGGAAGAAAAAGAATATTTTTTCTTCTCTTACGGCAAACTTTGGGCCATGCCAGCTCTCTGTTTTGGCCTTTGCATTTCAAATATGACATCTCTGAGTGGAAAGTTCTTGGAGAATTGACCAAAATTATAATTTTGAACAATCTGAAACAGTTTATTGTAGCAACACAACAGTCCTATGTACTGATGCTGTAAATGTGTAATGAAAACTGAAATTACATGCTAACTAAGACCGAAAGGTTCTCAAGAAAGACATCTCAGTGGTGAAATGAAAAATTGTAGAGAACAGCTATGAAAGTCATTTGATCATTGGCTCTTTCATTCATGCCATTTTATACTATAAGAGCGGGATGGATTTTTGAAAGTCCGTGCAGTTCAAACTTGTTATTTTATGGACAAGAAATCTGAGACCCACTGTTGCAAATGACTCGTCCAGGGTACCACATGAAGTTAGTAGAAGAGTTTGGATTCAATGTGCGTCTTCTGCCTCCTTCAGTACGTACTTAGGAGTTGCTAACTAGTGCAAGAATCTCAAGGTACCTAAAGAGGAATGAGACAAATTGTCTACCTTCAAGGACTTTCCAACCCAGCACACAAATGCCCTTTTATTTAAATCTTAAAAAAATTTTTTTAATCTGTATTTATTTTTGAGAGAGACAGACAGAGCATGAGCAGGGGAGGGGCAGAGAGAGAGGGAGACACAGAATGTGAAGCAGGCTCTAGGCTCCGAGCTGTCAGCACAGAGCCTGATACGGGGCTCAAACCCACAAATCATGAGATCATGACCTGGACCAAAGTCGGAGGCTTAACACAGAGACAGAGAGTGAGTGGGGGAGGGGCAGAGAGAGAGATGGAGACACAGAATCCGAAGCAGGCTCCAGGCTGTCAGCACAGAGCCTAACGCGGGGCTCGAACTCAGGGACCGCGAGATCATGACCTGAGCCCAAGTCGGACGCTTAACCGACTGAGCCACCCAGGCGCCCCCAAAGATGCCCTTTTGATAAGCTCTGTAGTGCTATTGAATGAAGAGTCACTAGTAAATACCTCAGTGGTTTGAGACAATAGTTTTTTTTGCACACTTTGCCAATTTGCTGATGGTTTAGGACCATAACCAGTGGATATTGATGTTAGTGTGCATGAAATAAGAACTTGTACTAGTATCTAATTTTTTATTGAATTCTTTTTAGGAAGCATATTTAGGTACAAGTACATTGACCTGCCTGTCATGCAGTTCATTCAGCTCTAAAGAGTTTTGAAAACAGTCTGCTCGCGTGGGGCTGTTTTTATCCCCATGCCGTTTGAAACACAAATTCTTTTGCCTATTTATTAATCAGTTGTTGGCTGAGAGTTACTGGGAGGTTATCTGACTGACTTCAATGATCAGTGTTCGGGATGATCACCTTCTTGACTCAATTTATGTGCTCACTTTTACAAACCAATCCATGTGAATAAATATGGATAAAGGCAGTGCAAGAAGCTAAAGAAATCTTGGGAAGTCAGGATCTTTGGAAGAGTTTTGTTCTCAGTTAAAACTGAAAAGCTGCTAAACTGCTGGTGTGGGGACTGACATTGTGAACTTGAGCTTCAGGACTATTTATGAAACAGAATGCTTTCCAAAATTGAGATCTTTATTTCCTTCATTCCCACTCATGACGGAAAGACCAACGTCAGTCTTATTCACCTCTTTCTTTCTGCCTTTGATGAAGCCAACTCATCTCACATGTGAAGAATGACAGTGGTGGGGGGGCGGGGCGCCTGGGTGGCTCAGTCAGTTAAGCGTCCGACTTCGGCTCAGGTCATGATCTCATGGTTCTTGAGTTCGAGCCCTGTTCGGGCACTGTGCTGACAGCTCAGAGCCTGGTGCCTGCTTTGGATTCTGTGTCTCCCTCTCTCTCTGCCCCTCCCCCACTTGCACTCTGTCTCTCTCCAAAATAAATAAACACTAAAAAATAATTTTAAAAAATTAAAAAAAAAAAAAAGGATGATGGTGGAAGTAAATAAGCCCGTGGTCATTTTTCTCCAGCACTGTGACCAGATATGCAAGCTCTGAAACCACATCAGGGTTCAAACACAAGCTAGTCTGCTTATAAGCTTTGTGACCTTGGACAAATTTCTTAATCACTTTGTGCCTCTGTTTCCCCATTTTTAACTTTTTAAAATTTGTATTTGTTTATTCATTTTAGAGGGAGAGAGAGTGCACATGCTAGGGAGAGAGGCAGAGGGAGGGAGAGAGAGAGAGAGAGAGAGAGAGAGAGAGAGAGAATCTTAGGCAGGATAGATGCTCAGCATGGAGCCTGATGTGGGGCTTGATCCCACGACCTTGGCATCGTTACCTGAGCCGAAATCAGGAGTTGGATGCTCAACTGACTGAGTCACCCATGTGCCCCTGTTTCCTCATGTTAAAAATGAGGGTTTCACTAGAACCCATTTCATAGGGTCATCGTGTAGTAGAAGACTTGGTGACATTCCTTCTGGCCTGATAATAGTGTCTGGCCTGCAGCGGAAGCTCAGTAAATGGCAGCCATTATTATTACTATTACTACTACTATTCTTATTTATTATTATTTTTCAACAGCAAAACAAGAGACAGAAGTGCTACAGCATGAGGGGCTGCGACTAAGCCTTTCGGGGCGGGGCGGGGGGGGGCGGTAATTAGGTAATATGGAAAGTGAAGACGCATAGGCTAAGGGTCACGTGAGCTTCCTCATCTTTTTGGCCGTTGAGAGGAAGTCTTTTGTGTGACAGCAGAGATTAAATACTTCCAGAAAGTAAGATGATGTGCCATCTCCCTTTCCTTTCCTCTCCGCCATTTGCTTTACAGCGAGGACGAAACTTTAGAATCAGCGGTTGTCAAAGTCATTAATCCGGTGGAGCAGAGCGATGGCGGCCTCGAGTTCCCAGAGTCTTCCTCTTCCCTCGTGGTGAAAGAGATTCTCCGGGAGGCTCCTGAGCTCATCACCGAGCAGCTGGCTCATCTCCTCAGAGGTGAGAGATGGCTCTTTCTATTAAATACTGGAGGGCTTAATGGAGTGTTTCTCGACTTGCTCATGCAGAATGAGTGTGATCCATTCTTGGCTTAACAACCCCTTTAAAGACCGCGGGAAGCTTCATCAGGGAAGCGGGGAGTAAAGAGTTTGTTAAAGAGTAGCATTACACTGAATATTAACAATGTGCGTTTAAAAATAGGCATGAAGGGTCTTTGCTGTTTCACTGTTCACCGGAACTGCCTCACCTCTGTTGGGGAGCCAGAAAGGCTCCTCTGGCCGTCCAGAGCTTCCAGAGGCGGTTCTGGTCCCACAGCAGTGTGACTCAGGCCAGAATCCACTCCTCACATCGAAATATCTCCTGGTACTGATAGAAGCTTGGTTTGCGGAACACTGCTTGGATGACAAAATAAACACGTTTGAATTTGGTGATTTTGTGTCAGGACGTTTACAGTCACTTTACCACCTCATTGGCATTGTAATATTTTCCGTCTTAACTTCGCCTCCTTTAAACACTGTGTTCCCAGCACACCATCGTCAATGACCTTTTTTAATCTTTCTTTTTAAAAAAAAAATGTTTTTTAATGTTTTTATTTAGTTTTGAAGGACAGAGAGAGAGAGAGAGAGAGAGACTGAGCATGAGCGGGGGAGGGGCAGACAGAAAGGGAGACACAGAATCCGAAGCAGGCTCCAGGCTCTGAGCTGTCAGCACACAGCCCGACGCGGGGCTCGAACCCACGAACTGTGAGACTGAGCCGAAGCCGGATGCTCAACTGACTGAGCCACCCAGGCGCCCCTACCTTTTTTAATCTTTCGTTTCCACTCATGGAGCCTGCCACTTCCAAAAAGTGCTTTCTAACCTGGAAATTGTTAGTTGACTTTGGTGGCCCAAAATTACCACAAAAATTCATTATTGTCTACGTAGGACAGCTTTGGGTGTTGTATAAAGCTTTTTTTTTTTTTCTTTCAATAATCCATCTTGAACATGGTAGACATAGATTTTTCTCAGAATTGTTTAACACAAGAAAGTGAAAAATAGTGATTAACAGACTGAAAGAATTTTTTAAAAAGGAAGAAGACCAAGAAAATGTTGATGCCACTTTTTTTTTTTAATTTTTTAAGTTTATTTATTTATTTTGAAAGAGAGAGAGAATCCCAAGCAGACTCTGCACTAACAGTGTGGAGGCCGATGCGAGGCTTGAACTCACAAACCATGAGATCGAGACCTGAGCCGAAATCAAGAGTCAGATGCTTACCACTTGTTATCCACCCAGACGCCCCTGAAGCTAGTCTTTTGAGGACACTTTCCTTCTCTTCCTCTGTCTCTTCCACAATGTGGAGAGGAAAATGTCCAAGTTTTGTGACCCCTGTAAATATTTTACAACTAATGGCCCCAGTAAACCTGTTTTAAATATTTTTCTGACAATGGACATCTGTAAAAATGCTCTATGGGAAACTGTGCCCCCAACTAAACCAAGTAACTATGATCATTTATCTCTGTGACAGAGCAGAAGGAAAATAAAGGTAATTGGGATCCCAGCCACGAGGGAAGTTGTTTAGCAGTGCAAATGATCAAACACGAGAGAGTATTTTGTTTCAATTTCTTGCAAACTAAGAAGCTTGGTTTATTGTTTAAAAAATATGTGTGTTATTTAGCCGGAACAAAAGGCAGTTGGTCCACAAATTGCTCATCATCTTGCTTTTCTGTAAATAGTAAAATCAGATCAAACTGTGATACTGTGATACATTGGCACAGAGGTGTGATTTTGTTGTTGACGTTGATAATAATGATGCTATGGAGATTCAGGGAATTAGAAGGGATGCAGACCCCTTTTATGAGTTATGTTGGTCTTAGTTGGCAGAGCTATCAAGAATTAGAGGTATGGTAAAGGACCTTGGTTTTTCTTCTCATTGGAGGTCTTCCATAAGGTTGGCCTTGAAGTGACCTTAGGAAGTTGGCAGAATAGGGACATCACTTCCTTGCTGCCTGGACACTGGGATGTAAATGGAGGAAGTGCCTCTATGTGCAAAGACTGCAATGCAATGTGTCATGAGAGAGTCCAGAGTCCCTACGCCTGGAAGGTGGCTTCATGCTGTGGAAAGAAGGCTCTGGAGACTTTTGGCCAATGTGTGCATGTGGATGTGGACGTACACAGGTGGAGGGGTGGTGGAATATCAGTCTTTAGTAGGCGTCAGAAGGGAATCGAGTCAAGTTTTGTTACATTCACTCAACTCAAAGTTCGATTTCATGGTCTTCTGATCATGCAGTAACACCAAACCCAATGGGAGGTTTTTGACGTGTCTATAAATAATGTTAGCATTCCTTATTTTCGTAACATGGATAGTTCTCTTTCCAAAAGGTTGTCTCTATACACAGCTAAGATGTTATTTTATATTTTGGGGTGCTCAAAATAACCATTAACTTGACACACATTTCTAGAATGTATTTATGCGTTCTTCTACGTCTTGAAGGAACATAAAATTTCTACACGCACCTTGCCATCAAGAATTTTGAAAACTGTTTCCAGATGTCGTGAGAATAAATATTTATGGCTGAGACTTGGAAGAGTCTTTAAAAATATCCTAATTAGACCTCTTTGGAGGATATATTATTATAAACTTTATACTAAACCCCCGCCCCCAAATTTAGCATGAAAAAAATACTTGGTCATTTGATTATTCTTTGCCTTTCATTCCTGTGGTCATATCCTAGAACACACCATGCTGAGGCACCGTGGTGCGCTGTAAACGGATTTCAGTTGAGTCAGGATATGGATCTCCTCATCCTTGGAGAGGACCCTCAGTATGCCTCTTAGCCCACTAGGCTGGAGAAAACATGGTAATTTTCCGAGTGTTCCTTAACGTGCAAGAGGTCGGGCCTACTCTTCCTTAGCCTTGCTTGGTAAACTCCTTCTCTTCTGCTCAACCTTGAAATATGGCAGCGCCCTCGAACTTCATCCTGGGACATTTTTTCTGTATATTATCCTTTTTTCTAAAGCTTCACTTTAAGTTCCCGTTAGTTAACATCCAGCGTAATATTAGTTTCAGGTGTACAACATTGTGATTCGTCGCTTCCATTTGTCACCCGGTGCTCGTTACAACAGGTGCACTGCTTAATCCCCATCACCTTTTCCACCCATTGCCCACCCCTCCCCTCAGGCAACCGTCAGTTTGTTCTCTAGAGTTAGGAGTCTGTTTCTTGTCTATACAGTATCCTTGAGTGACCTCATTTCGTTCTGAGATTTTAGATCTCTCTTTAACATTCCAGGTTCATCTCCGGTGCCCGTGCGACATCTTCGCATGCATGTCTCACTAGCACCACCACCTTGACACGGCTGTGATGGACCCCGTTAGTTCCCTGTACCTCCAAGCCTGCTTTTATCCCGGCTTCCCCGTGTCAGTAAAAGGCCCCGCCGACCCACCACCCATTACTCAAGCCACAGGCGAGGCGTTATATTTGATTCTTTCCTTCACCTTTCCTCCCACATTGATCCATTAGCCAGTCCTGCTGACTCTCTGTCTGCAACATAGCCTGAATCCATCCACTTTCCCACCATCGCTGCTAGTAATGCAGTTGGAACTGCAATTCTGCCTCTCCTCCACTAATGCAATGGCCGCCTGAGCGTTGCCCTCTTTCCTCCATGAAATCCATTGTCTATGAAGCAGTCAGAACGGCCTTTGGCAAGTGTGAACCGGCCACATCAATCTCCTGAAAGTCAAAATCCATCACAGTAAAAACCCAATCACCATCCCCAAGCCCCGCAGTCTGCAACGTGACATCTCCCCTGCCTGCTCTGATATCCTGTCCTGCGTTTCAACCTTTCTTTTCCCGTCGCGTGTTCCAGGGACAGGGGCTTTTTCAGATACGCCAAACTCTTCCTGCTCTTGAGGATCTATACAAGCTGTGCCTTCCTTCTGGAACGCTTATTTCTGTCTGTCTCCTAATCTTTCTGTCTATCACGACTTTCTTCCTCCCTTTTGCTCCCTCACTCCGGAATGCAAGCTTCATGAGAAAGGAGACCTAATGTGTTTTGTTCACTGCTCCCCTGATGTGTCTCTGCCGCCTGGAATAGTGTCTGCCACGTAGCGGAGCCTCAGGAAGTACTGTCGTAAGAGGCATTGTGCATCATTGTGTATATCCGTTCTGCTTTTTTAACGTTTATTTATTTTAAGAGAGAGATGTGGGCGGTGGGGGGAGGGAGAGAGAATCCCAAGCAGGCCCCCCGCCGTCGCGTGGAGCCCGATGTGGGGCTCAATTCCATGAACCGTGAGATCGTGACCTGAGCTGAAATCAAGAGTCAGCCATTTAACCGACGGGGTCTCCCAGGCACCCCTATAACTTTCCTTTTTGTGAATGTGTTGATTTAGGTAGTTCTGTGAAAGAGTAACATCCATTTCGTTCCTGCCCATCCCTCCAACATTCTTAATGCCCAGAATTTGGACATTGTCCTTTCCAGTAATGAACCCTCTTCTTATTTTTATTTAGTTTTTAGAAATCCTGGTAGAACTTATTCTGTTCTTTGCAAGCCTTTGTTTTTATTCATCTTTTCTTTGTCTACATATATATATATATGTATATGATTATATATATAATTTTAATCCTTTTGTGGAGTATACTACATATACAGAAGGGAAGACAAAACATAAATATAAAAAGCTCAGAGTATTATCACAAAAGGAACATCCTTTTAACAATTACCCAAGTAAAGAAATTGAATAAAAAGACCTCTTTGTGCTCCTTCCCATCACTCCTCAGTCCCTCCTTAAAGGTAACCGGCTTTCTCATTTTTATGACCCAGGCTTCCTCGCTTTCCTTTATAGTTTTACTCCCTCCGGATGTACCCATAACACCACGGATTGGTTTTGCCTGCTTTGCATATCATATAAATGGAATCATATAGCATATACTCTCATTGTTATTAGATCTTGACATTTATATCAAATGTACTATCTATTTGCAGAAGTCGGTCATCTGTCATTTTTCCGTTTGTTACTCAGGTCCTTCCTTCTCCCATAGAATATTTGAAGTTGTTTACAAAAATGCACGCGCATATAATAAAACAAGGAAAAAAGAGTCCAGAAAAACAAAACAACATATTGAGAAAGGAATAAAAATTGTAAAAATTGTATTCAGTCCAAAACTTGGTGTATGAGCTTCTTGGAGCCAATGAAAAAATCGAAATCAAATTCACTGTAATTATATCGTTACTAAAACAAATACATATGCCAGTTCCTCATTGAAAAAAATCTGAGAATTTTTTCCGTACATCAGTTTTCCGGAAAATACCCCTAATAATGTCATCGACATCCTCAGTCATATGAAGTAACGGTTTACACAGGAACTGGGTGCCGTGTGTCTGATAGTTTCAACTCTCCAATTGGTGTATTGGTGTTGTTTTAATCAACTTCACCATTAAGACTAGCAACCTTATTTTCCCTTCTAAATGTCTTTAGTCTACAGGTTGCTCTTTTTCTCTAAATACAGGAAGTATTTAAATTCAATCATATTGGACTCTTTTATAGTCTTATACTTACTGCTGTAGAAACACATATATATTCATATTAAATATATTAATTATTAAATATTAAATATAATTAATTATACATTAATCATAGACTCGTATAATTATATCTTAATTTAATATAAATATAAAATATTATTAAATATATTGATTATAAAGATATTAATTACATATTTATATATATATATCACAGTGTTTACCTTGTGGGAGAACATTCTATTAGAATATGGAGGTAGAACCTGGTTATAACGGATGTTGTTAAAAGATCATTTATATACCAATTAGAAGCAGGTATCCTGTTGCCAAGGTAGAAATAACCTGCGGTGCTTCTTTAACAATGTACCCTCCGGGCCCTGGCGGGACAGTTACGGATAAATGTCAACAGGTGACTCACTCACGGCCATTGTGTGTTCAGATGTTGATTTAATGAAGTTGACATAATTTGCATTTCCTTAAATTACTACTTCTTACAAAAGCTAGGTCTTGCTGTGCTCTTTTAAGAAGACATACCTCAAACTTAGAGATTTCAAGATACAGATCATTAGTACCATTTTTAATTGGAAAGACACAGATTTACTTCCATAGATTACTTTGCAATTATTTGTGTAAGAAGTTATTGGTCTACGAAGAGAATGTGCTTGTTCGGATGGGATCCTAAATGACCCTGGCTTTTGGAAGTGACATTTTACTCGTCTCCCCCACCCCACATCTGTTTCTTCTGTTGTGGTTCTTTATTTTATTTTATTTTTTTCTCCCCTTCTGCCTTTCCTTGTCGGCTCTTTCTGATCTTCCTTTCTTTCCCTTCCTATTCTCTGCTTCTATGACCTTTTTGGTATCGTTTTCAAACAAGCTGCAGTCTGCATCTTTCTAAAAGTCACTAGATGCAGTCAGAGTGGCCTAAAGTTGGTGCTGGGCTATGCCCTGAGTGTTTGCCAAAAACAAATGATTATGGACCTGCCAGAATCCGCAGTCCGTGTTCTTTAATTTCCCCAGAGGTGTGCACCGGAGGAGTATTGCCAAATGTAAGCTCCATTAAATTGCTGAATCATCGCAATGGGGATTTGTGTGCGTGTGTATTTGTGTGTGTGTGCACACGCGCGTGTGTGCGTGCGTGTGTGTTTCTGGGAACCAGCTGGCAATGATAAGACTGCAGCCACTGATTACCAGTCAGGTTTCCATTAAGACCATGCTTCCCCCCACCGAAAGGCCTGTCACATTTATTTGTATAAGACCTTGACAGAGCCTCACTACGTATAGCAAACCAAATGATGGCAATTGTTCATCGCGTAGGACGCAGAAAACCTATGTCCTAGGTTTTCAAGAAAACGCAGGCCCTCCTTTCTATTGGCAATGCCATTTGAACTTCAATAAAGAATAGTTGCTTGCTATTTTAGTAGCCTGGATTAACAGCTTCAAAAAAGATCCTTTTAAGGAGGTCAGATGGGAAAGGAACAGAGCCAGATTTTTTCTTTTCTTTTTTTTTTTTTTTCTCTCCTGCCCAAAGAGGGAGTCATGTCTCCCAGTGAATCATCTGTCTCCCAAAATGGTTACAGAGTCCAAAGGGAATTTCATCCATCCTGTTTTGCTCAGAAAGAGGGAAGATCTGTGTGGTGGTACAGGAAAGAAATTACTTTTTTTTTTTTTTGCTAGATATAAAACCAGAACAATTCCTCAACCTCTGAGTTCTTATGCCATGCCAAGATAAGCCTCGTTCTTAAATTCACATGTTTTAAATCGATAAGATTATTAAGCACTAGAATAATAGGCTTCTTTTTTATTATCCCTTTTCAGGCAAAACTGCGAACGAAGTTGTATTTTCTATCTGTTTTTTTCTCCTTTCTTCTTCCCCCCCTCCCTCTCTCTGTTATTCATTCCTTAATTTTTTTGTTTCAGTATAAAAAAGAATCAGTCCCAGGTGAAACAAGGAAAGGGGTTTGAATCCCTTCTTTTCTGCTAAGAATTTATCATGCAGAATATGCCTTTACTGTAGTGAATGTTTTCCCCAAACCACTTCTGACTTCATTAGATCATGTTTAATATTAATGTACTGCGATTGCTTTTGGCAAAAGGTCCTTCGCTTTGCCATTCTTTTGAACAAAGCACATTGTGGTTGATTTTTTTCTAAGGGAATGAAATGTTTGTTATAATTTTATTATAATTGCTTTCTTTGTTGCTTCTTGTTAAACCCCCTGGCCTGTGAATAGCTGCGACACTGTTGGGTATATGTGTATGGGTTTAAATATATTTTTTTTTTTTTTTAGTTCTGCAGAATTTGCTGGAAGTTAAATCAACTCTTACTCCAAAAACAGGTTTGATTTTGCCATGAGGTGCCTTTGGCTGCTTATATGGCCTGACATTGATATTTAGTTAAGCATATACGTAAATGGGTCTTTAATGTGAAATAGAAAAATTTGCTATCGGTGAATCCCTTGAATAAAGCTGGGCCATAACCATTCCTTTGCAGTAAAAACAACTCGGAGTTGTTGGTGAGAAAGATTTTGAGTTATTTTTTTCCCTCCTACATTAGTATGTCGTGTTTTGCATTTTCATGTCAGACTCATAAATCAATGTTGGAAGTCTCTTTCATTGACTTATTCTGTAGGACTTTGTTTAGTGCAATGCTACTTTCTGAATACTGCTTTCTATTGTATGTATTTTAAAATTAAGATCCCCAAATCAAAAAAAAAAAAAAAAAAAAAAGATGATTCTTAGTTCGACTGTGAGACAGGCGCGTTTTTGTGAAATTTATTGTTAAGGATCTTACATTTTGATGCTATTACAGTTTTTTTTTTTAATTTTTAAATCCAATTCTCTAATTGTGATGGTTTATAGAAATACAGGAGATTTTGTGTTATTAAAGTGGTACCAAGCGCCCTTGCTAAGTTTACTTACTATGTCAAGCTCGTTTGTAGGTTCTTTTGCGTTTTTTGTATACACAAACATATCATCTGTGAGGAAAGACAGTTTTTAGATCTGCTTTTCCTTTCCTTATACCTTTTACTTGTTTTGCTTGTCTCATTGCTCTGGCCAGGGTGCAGTGATGGATAGAAATAGCAGGTGTCTCATTCCTTTTTTTTTTTTTTTCAACGTTTATTTATTTTTGGGACAGAGAGAGACAGAGCATGAACGGGGGAGGGGCAGAGAGAGAGGGAGACACAGAATCGGAAACAGGCTCCAGGCTCTGAGCCATCCGCCCAGAGCCCGACGCGGGGCTCGAACTCACGGACCGCGAGATCGTGACCTGGCTGAAGTTGGACGCTTAACCGACTGCGCCACCCAGGCGCCCCAGCAGGTGTCTCATTCCTGATTTGAGGTGGAAGGCTTTCAGTATTTCACAGTTAAATACAAGGTTTACTTTTTTGATTTGCTTCTTATAAATGTCCTTCATCAAATTAAGGCAGTTGTGTTCCATTCCCACTTGGCTGAGATTTTATATAATGATTAAATCCTGGATTTTAGATAGTTTTACCACTTGACATCTCCTGAGATGGTCAGATGATATTCTCTTCTGTTAATATGCTGAATTATATTGGTTGATTTTTGCATGTTAATTTGTCCTTTAATTCCTAGGAAATCCCTACCTGGTGACTACATAATAACCTCTTATATATTGCTAATTTGGTTTGGGACTAGTTTAAAAAGTTTTTTGTTTGGTTTGGGTTTTTTTTTTGCTATGCTTATTTAAGAGACTTGCCTTTAATTCTGCTTTCTTGTGATGTCCCTGTTGGATATTGGTATTGAGATTATGCTAGGTTCTGAAAGAAAATAAATTGGGAAGTGTTCTCTCTTTCTATTCTTTGGAAGAGTTTGTATAAAATTAGTGTATCTCTTAGAAGTTCGGAACAATGGATAGTAAGTGTAATGGATTCATTAAAAAAATTTTTTTTTTTTTATTAAGTAAACTCTACTCCCAATATGGGCACTTGAACTCACAACCCTGAAATGGAGAGTCACACGCTCCACCGACTGAGCTAGCCAGGTGCCCTGAAATGGGACTCATTTTTATGCAGATACAAAACCATCTAGATTTTAAATTTCTTTCCTGCCAGGTTTCACAAGTTGAGGGTTTTTTTTTTCAGAAGTATTCAGAAGTATTATTCAGAAGCACTTATTCAGGAGTATTTTCGGACGAATTTTATTTTATTTTTTTATATTTTTATTTTTCTTTAATTTTTTTTTCAACCTTTATTTATTTTTGGGACAGAGAGAGACAGCATGAACGGGGGAGGGTCAGAGAGAGAGGGAGACACAGAATCGGAAACAGGCTCCAGGCTCTGAGCCATCAGCCCAGAGCCTGACGCGGGGCTCGAACTCACGGACCGCGAGATCGTGACCTGGCTGAAGTCGGACGCTTAACCGACTGCGCCACCCAGGCGCCCCTCGAACGAATTTTATAATCTATTACAGTTTGTTCTTATCTCTTAGTATTAGGAGAATCTGTAGTATGTTATTGTCTCATTCCTCATTTTGCTAAATTATGCCCTTCTCTCGCTCTTCTCTTTTTTTTCTTAAACAGTTAAAAAACTATATTTTTACGCAAATTGCAAAATTTATATTATATATTATATTATTATATATTATATAACTATTATATCATATTTATATATAAATACACTTATATTTTTATTATATCCTTCCTTTGACATGTTTTAGTTCGCTGTTTTTTTTTAACATCTGATGCTTTTTAAAAAATTTTTTTTTTTTTTCAACGTTTATTTATTTTTGGGACAGAGAGAGACAGAGCATGAACGGGGGAGGGACAGAGAGAGAGAGAGACACAGAATCGGAAACAGGCTTCAGGCTCTGAGCCATCAGCCCAGAGCCCGACGCGGGGCTCGAACTCACGGACCGCGAGATCGTGACCTGGCTGAAGTCGGATGCTTAACCGACTGCGCCATCCAGGCGCCCCTAAAAAAATTTTTTTTAAGTTAGAGAGAGAGAGAGAGAGAGAGAATCCCAAGCAAACTCAGTGCTATCAGTGTGGAGCCCATTTTGAGGCTCGAACTCACAAATTATGAGATCATGACCTGAGCCAAAACCAAGAGTCTAGTGCTTAACCAACTGAGCCACCCAGGCACCCCTAACATCTGATGCTTTTAAAGGTTTTTTTCCTCAGAGCATAGCTTCGGTTACATCCCACACAGTTAAGTGTCATATTTTCATTATCATTCAATTAAAATATATTACAAATATGTTCTGATTTCTTCTTTGACGATGAGTTATTTAGAAATGCATTGTTTAGGGCGCCTGGGTGGCTCAGTCAGTTAAGCGTCAACTTTGACCCAGGTCATGATCTCATGGCTCATGAGTTCCAGCCCCACGTCCGGCTCTGTGCTGACAGCTCAGAGCCTGGAGCCTGCTTTGGATTCTGTGTGTCCCTCTCTCTCTGCCCCTCCCCTGCTTGCACGTTCTCTCTTTCAAAAATAAAATAAACATTTAAAAAAAAAAAGAAGTGTGTTGTTTAATTTTCTAACATTTGGGAATTTTCTAGTTTTGTCCTATTACTGATTTTCAGACTGTTATGGTGGCCATAGATGGTAACTCCGTGGTTGCAATTTTTTGAAATTTGTTAAGACTTGAGGCACCTGGGTGGCTTGATCAGTTAGGTGGCCGACTTCAGCTCAGGTCATGATTTCACAGTTCATGGGTCCGAGCCTCGCGTTGGGCTCTGTGTTGACAGCTCAGAGCCTGGAGCCCGCTTTGGATTCTGTGTCCCCCTCTTTCTCCACCCTTCCTCCCCACCCCCCACCCCCGTCTCTCAAAAGTAAACGTTAAAAAAATAAAAAAAGACTTGATTTATGCCTCAACAGATGGTCAGTTTGGGTTAACGTCTTATTTGTGCTAAACAAGAACGTCTAGACCGCCATTGTTGATGACAGTGTTTAATACACGCCAGTTTGGTCAACTTTGCTACTCCTGTCGCTCAAATATTCTACATCTTTACAGACTTTTTTCCCTACCGGTTCTTAGGGAACTTTAGTCTACTTTGTCCCCAATTAATATATCATACAATTGTTCCATCTTTTCTACTTTTTTACTTTCAGTCTTTCCACATTATCTCAACATATTTCACCATATCTCAGGTGTGCTTTTACAAAGTCAGCCACTTAACTGACCAAGCCACCCGGGCACCCCAAGGCATAAGTCAAAACAGGATATTGCTATTATGGCTTTTAAAATTCAGTTTGATAATTTTGTCTTTTAAAAAAAATATTTATTTTTGAGACAGAGAGAGACAGAGTGTGAGAGGTGTGAGAGGCGGAGGGGCAGAGAGAAAGGGAGACACAGAACCCGAAGCAGGCTCCAGGCTCCAAGCTTCGAGCTGTCAGCACAGAGCCCGACGCGGGGCTCGAACTCACGAACCGTGAGATCATGACCCGAGCTGAAGTTGGACGCTCAACCGACTGAGCCACCCAGGCGCC
The DNA here is from genome assembly GCF_018350155.1 of Leopardus geoffroyi. NCBI lineage: Eukaryota > Metazoa > Chordata > Mammalia > Carnivora > Felidae > Leopardus > Leopardus geoffroyi. The sequence continues at coordinate 18,564,035 of NC_059342.1, read as the reverse complement.
CCTTTGCTGTTTGTTTTCAACTTGTCTCACATTTCTTCCGTTTCCTTATTTCTTTACTCCTATTATATTAAAGTATTTTTGCTATTACATTTCCCCCCCATTGGTTTGTGAGATATCAGTTATTTAAGAAAGCTATTTTAGTGGTTACATACGTGTTATAACATACAAGTCTAATTTCATATAAATTGATATTTTGATCACTTTCCTGACAATCCAAGAACCGTAGAGCGATTTACCTCTACTTGGTCCCTTCTGCAATTTGTTGCCACTGGAATGTATTTTAATCACGCATAAATTTAAAACTCCATAAGATATTGCAATTGTTTTATGCCATGAACATTGATTTATTCTTATCCACATATTCTCGTTCTCCAGTGCGCCTCTTTTTTTCCTTCATTTCTCTGCTTCCACATATAATGGTTTTCTTCTGCTCCTACTTGCTTTCAGTGTGGGTTTTCTCTTGGCAGACCATTTCAGTTTATTTTTCTGGAAACGTCTTTATTTTGCCTTCATTTTTTCATGTGTTCACTCAGTACAGAAATTTAGATTGGCAATTATTTTCTATCTGTACTTTGCAGACAATTCCATTGTCTTCTGACTTTCATCAATTTGGGGGGAGGTAAGCTCTCCCTTTTATTGTTGTACCTTTGACAGTCATGTTGTCTTTTTCTGATTGATTTCAAATTTCTATTCTCTGTAATTTTTAGCAGTTTTAGTGTCATATGGCTAGAGGTCTTTTTCTTTGTGTTTCTCCTGATTTGGGTTCATAGTTGAACACAAATACCGTGGAGTAATATCTTTCATTAATTTTGAAAGGTGATTGGCTGTTGCCTTTTTAAATATAATCTTAGTCCCGTTTTTCTCTCCTCCAAGGGAAACTTCCATTGCATGTATGTCAGGCCTTTTCTCCATGTTCCCTGGGTCTCTTATGCTCATCTGTAGATTTTTCATCCCTTTAGTCTCTCCATACTTCAGCATGGAGATTTTCTTCTGACTTAGTTTCCAATTTACTAATCTTCTCAGTGGATCTCATCTGTCATTGAACATATGTTTTGAGTTCTTTTTATACGTTTTTTTTAAACTTTTCATTTTACTTATTTAGTTTTTAAATGCTTATTTTATTTTGAGGGCGAGAGACCCAGCATGAACAGGGGAGGGGTAGAGAGAGAGAGAGAGACACCCACACAGAATCAGAAGCAGGCTCCAGGCTCTGAGCTGTCAGCACAGAGCCTAATGCAGGGCTCGATCGCACCAACTGCAAGATTGTGACCTGAGCTGAAGTCGGACGCTCAACTGATTGAGCCACCCAGGCGCCCCTTTATTTTATTTTTTGAGAGAGAGAGACAGAGCGCAAGCAGGGGAGGGGCAGAGAGAGACACACACACAAAATCCGAAGCAGGCTCCAGGCTCTGAGCTGTCAGCACAGAGCCCGACGCGGGGCCGGAACCCACGAACTGTGAGATCATGACCTGAACCAAAGTCAGACACTCAACCAACTGAGCCACCCAGGCATGCCTATTTTTTTTTTGAGTTCTTACATTCAATGATTAAACTTGCAGTTTAAAAATTTCTTTTGCATATTTTATTTATAGATTCTAATTCTCTACTGTAATTCTCCAGCTCCTTTTTAAAAATTCCCTCTAGTTCTGTTTCCGTTCCTTCTCTCATGAGTTTTTTTTCCCCCCTGAACTTTTCAGTCATTTGATCATATATATATTTTTTAATGCCTGGTAATTTGTCATTGATTGCTGAACAGCATACATGAAAGATGTAGAGACAATGAAGCGATGGATGATGAGATTTGTTTGCTCCAGAGAGGACAGGCTTCTGGCACCAGAGGTAGCTAGAAGAATGTCAGAGAAACTTCATCTATTTTGTGTTTGAGCTGACTCAAATCAGGACTTCTGTCGTCTTGAGGACGAATCTATTCTTGCTTCATCCTTTGGCTGTGGTAGAGGTCAGCAAACTTTATTGGTGTAAAGTCAAGCAGTAAATATTTTAGGCTTTGCAGGCCTACAGTCTCTGTTGCAACTACTCATACCATCATTATAGCACAAAAACATCCATAAGCAACGTTAATAAGTGTGTTTGTATTCCACCAAAACTTTACTGAGACTTTACTGAGAAAATCTGGTGGTTGACCAGACTCACCCTGCAGATCATTTTTCTCCAACCTCTTTCCCAGGGTATGGCTCTCCAGGGGCCTCCTCTCAAAACCTGGGTTATTTAACCCGAGACTCCTTCTCTGCAGAGAGCCCTAAACCTCAATTTTTGCCTCCCTATCCCTGTGAAACTATTGTTAGATCTGTGAATCTTCTTATCTCATTAGCTACAACTTCTAAATTAACAAATACCCAGAGAGGATGAACAACACCAAGCGTGGGCGTCACCCCTTCGTGCTTTCCCTCTCTCCAGGATCTTCACTTTTAAGATAGTCACCTGGGTAACTGCCTGATGTCATCACAGATTCTTTAAAATATATTTTAGTGTAATTTTTTTTTTTTGTTTTTTTATCTAGCTTTTCTCCTTGTTCTTGGTACAAGTAGTTTATCAGAGCCAGAAGCAGATGAGGGTCTTTTTTGAAATTCAGACTCACCGTTGCCTCAACAAAGAGTGGAAAAGCCATCTTTATGTTTTGGATTCTGTGCCAGAAATTGTCAGACCGAAGAATCCAGCTGGCTGCTCCCCACCTTTTTTTTTTTTTTTTTTAATTTTTTTTTTTCAATGTTTATTTATTTTTGGGACAGAGAGAGACAGAGCATGAATGGGGGAGGGTCAGAGAGAGGGAGACACAGAATCGGAAACAGGCTGCAGGCTCTGAGCCATCAGCCCAGAGCCCGACGCGGGGCTCGAACTCACGGACCGCGAGATCGTGACCTGGCTGAAGTCGGACGTTTAACCGACTGCGCCACCCAGGCGCCCCTGCTCCCCACCTTTAAATGATAATTTATCTTGAATCCGTTCACTTCTCTGCCTGTGGACTGCTTCTTCCTTGATTCTCATCTAAAACAGCCTTCTAATTCTCCCGTTATGCTTTGTCTGATTCATTCTCTGCTTGGTAGCTAGAGGGATTCTTTTTTTAACGTATATTTATTTATTTTTGAGTGAGAGAGAAAGGGGGGATGGGTGAGAGGCAGAGAGAGAGAGAGGGAGAGAGAATCCCAAGCAGGCTCCTCACTGTAAATGCAGTGTCCAACACGGGGCTCAGTCTCACCACCCGTGAGATCACGATCTGAGCTGAAATCAAGAGTCGGATGTTTAACCGACTGAGCCACCCAGGTGCCCCTCACATTTACGTTTTGTAAGAATCCCTCCAGAGCCTCTCCCACCTCAGTGCCTTTGCACATGGTCTACGTGACCATGATCTTCTTACTTTTCCTTTACATTAAGTTATCCGTCAAGTCTCAGCCAAGGTTAACTCTCTCTACAAAGCTTTTTGTGACTCCTAGATTCTGGTCTAGATCTAGACTACTGTGTATTCCCCAGTGATATTCCTCGTCCCTCTAATGATGGAATTGTATATGTTTACTTATTTGTAGCCCCTAAACGACTATGAGCTTCAAGGGGCATGAATGTCTGTATCTCAGTCTTGAATCATTGCATTTAGCATTGTGCCCTGCCCATAGCAAGTGCTTCTTTGTTGAAGGAATGAATGAATGAATGAATGAATGAATGAATGAAATGCTTTAAATAAATAAATGAAATGCTTTAGATAAATGCTTTAAATATATTTGGCATATTTACTGTTATTATGATATTTGCATTCATTGATTCTCAATATAACTTTGCAAGCTGGGAAAGCAGTATTATTTCTGTTTTAAAATGGGCAAGTGGTGGGGCACCTGGCTGGCTCAGTGGAACAGGTGGCTCTTGCTCTCAGGGTCATGAGTTCGAGCCCCATGTTGGGAGAGATGGTGACACCTTGATTAATCAACAGGTGTGGCGACTTTTAGAGAGTTTTGTCATTCATCATAAGTAAAACTTTTCTTTCCCCCGTGGCTCCATGTTAGCCCAGATCAAGATGTGACAAGTGGCGAATCCTCCTTTTCATGGTGAGATTGTGCACAGAAAATCCCAGGAGTTTGTCAGAGGATGGTCATTCCTGTTGGCAAATTACTGTGTAATCGAGGCCTGCAATTTACCCCCAGCTTGTGAATTCTTATAAATGGATAACAGTAACTTCGAAGAAGTGCGTGGTTCCTGGGAGATTGAGAATGGGCTCCAGATTCACCACCTTGTCCGATTCCTTTCCTGCTGACAGACTATGCAGCCCTTGAGTTGTTAAAAGGAAGACGTTCATATGTGAGCCCTGTAATGTGATGAGTGGAAGCAGTCTCCTCTGTGGTCTCTTAAAGGGAATATTAAAGGGAAATAGTAAATAATATTAATATTTTAAAAAGCTTGCCATTAAATTCCATTCTGAAATGATAAAAACATGTATATCATTTTTGTAGGTTTGTGTGGGTGGGGAAAGCTATCCATTTTGTTCCTTTACCCATAAACTCTGTCCTACGAAGGGTGCAATAGGCTGTTACATTGCAGAGATTAATACCTGGCGATCAAAGAGGCGGGGCAGACAGTATCTGAAGCGTTTTCTAACACCTGCCTCTTGAAAGCTACTCCATGGAGGCCTCTGGTCCGGACAAGAAACTGAAAGTGGAAGTATGGATAGACAAGCCAGAAAACATGGATTTTCCTGGCTCCCATCCTGGCTTGGCTGGAAAGTGAAAGGCCATTTTCATTCATGTCTTTTAGGTAGCATCCTTTTCAAGTGGATGACCATGGAATCCGAGAAGATCTCAGAGAAGCAGGAAGAAATTCTCTCTATCCTGGAAGAAAAATTTCCCAGCTTGCCTCCGAGAGAGGACATTATCAACGTCCTGCAGGAGACCCAATTCAGCGCTCAGGGTGAGTGACTCTGTCCCCCGGCTCTGTCACAGCGCCTGAGTAGGGATGGTTTCTGGGATGGCACGTTGCCAGCGCCTTTGTTTTCTTCCCTACTGTCCGTGCTTGTGGAAGATTTTCAGGCACATGATGTTGACTCGCCTGGAAGCAGGCAGCCCGTACCGCAGACTCACCTCTGGGGCCTTTGCGTCTGCATGTATGGGTAATTCACGCGTCTAACGTGCACCCCGGATGCCTCATTACATGAAATCCCTGTGCCGAGAAGGTTCTATTCTGAGCCATGTGGCAGGAGCAACGTCAAGTACAACGGGATTTCATAAATCAATTAATTTTAGAAAGAAAAAGAAAGAGAGAAGACAGCTAAGCAGATAAAATTATTCTCTAAATCGAAGCTTTATCAAGACAGTGGATTTCCTGGCTCAGTTGTTTCATCGTGATGAGAGACAGATATAATTCACGGATGCTGGAATAACTTGGCACGGATTATATGAGTCTTCATGACAATCCTGACAGGTATTACCCCCAGTTTCCAGATGTGAACACTGAGGCACAGAAGGGCGGCTTTGCTTTCTGGTCATCACGCACACAGCTGGCGAGTGACCAGGCCAGCCCCAGACAAAGCTTTCTCCCTCAGTTTGGAATCCCCCGGGGACAGAGCCAGAGGCAAAGCAGTTTATTTTGGAGAGGAACCCAAGAAGCACTGAGAGGGGACGGAGGGGTTTATGGGGCAGGTTAGCTCTGTGGGAAGCCATAACGTCACCCCGCGGGGGGGAGCCCGGGGAAAGAGAGAGGAATTGCACCTCAGTGTTATCCCATGTGTGTTAGATCCCAAGTGTGTTAGAACTTGCTCATCCAAGCTCCAGGGGCCAGTTGTTAAAACTCAGGACTTTTGTGAATTGGGTTATGTTGGGTTGGCAGCTGGAAATCAGCCCTGGTGGGAGTATTGCCACCACAGGGATGAACAAACGCTACAGATCAAGCTTCGCTGTTGGTTGTTAAATATTCACCAGCATGCCACTGGACTGTTGGGGGCTGCTCAGTCCCAGGGGCTGTTAATCCCCCCCCAGAGCGGGCTTTCGTGTTTGGGCGTCATGCCGGGGCACACGGCCACGGAAGGTGTGAGGACGTGTGGGCGGGGCCCTGGCGCATTTGCTCCCAACGTACACGCATGCGTGTAGGTGTAAGTGTGGCCGCACGATGGGGTGCGTTTTGTCATTCACTTTCAAGACTAGACCAAGATTTTAATGTCACAATATATTCTATAACTCATTTTATGCTGCCGTATGATAGATTGTGGCCTGTTAGTCCTCAAGTCAAAGGAAAATATTTCATACCCGTCTGTTTCCCCACACTGCTGTGATTGGCAGAGAGTTCTAATTTTTTTTATTTTTTTTTACCTTTATTTATTTTTCAGAGAGAGGGAGAGAGAGACAGAGCACAAGTGGGGGAGGGGCAGAGAGAGAGGGAGACACAGAATCCGAAGCAGGCTCCAGGCTCTGAGCTGTCAGCACACAGCCGCATGCAGGGCTCGAACCCATGAACCGTGGGATCAAGACCTGAGCTGAAGTCGGACGCTTAACCGACTGAGCCACCCAGGTGCCCCTATGAAGTGCACTTTGAATTAAATTACAGTAGAAAGTATGAAGGCCCAACTGAATCCATCCTGAAAGCAAATTTTGATCTTGCAATGTATTCCTTAGCTAGCTTGCATGATTATGTTAGGTTTTTGTCATTGGCTCACTCCTCCCCATTCCATTCTCTGCCCTGGTCTGCTGTGGGCCTCTAGAGGCTGACCTCCGAGTGTTTAATCCTCTGCCTTCTGGTTAGTGAAAAGCGTTAGTAACACATGGGATGTGAGCATCCAAGGAAGGAGAATAAAGAGGCTGTACTATTTCTCCCTTGCGTCCTTACTGATTTGACGCTGTTTTTGACGGCCCCTCTCCTGTACTTTCAGGTCTGTTTCTTCCCTTGTCCCTTTGCCAGTGTCTGGATGCCTCACCATCTTTTATTCATTTTCTTGGCCCCACCCATACTTCTGTATGTGTCCTACCATTAAAAACTCTGTGTGTGTGTGTGTGATGAGGGGTGAATTCTATTTCTTGCTAGGAACCTAACTGGTGCAAATACTGTCTCTGATGTGATTTTTGCTTTAATGTGTGTGTTCGTTATGGGTAAAAGAGATCTTATTGGGAGAATACATTGAAATTAACAGGGTGAATTCTTTACATAGTCCCTGATATTACCCAAAACAGTTCCCCAAGTGTAAATAATGTTTTTCCTCTCTCATCTGTAGGTTTAAGTATTGAACAGACAATGCTGAAGGACATAAAAGAACTGTCAGATGGAGAAATAAAAGTGGCCATCAGTACCGTGAACATGACCCTCGAGGTAAGGGTGGGAATGTTTATTTTCGGGGGGGGTGGCAATGACAAATTTTACAAAAGATTATTCTACAGCATAAGTCAGTGTCGGTCTTTTGCTTTGAATGCTTCGCTGTGATATATTTGACTAGGAATGCAGGTTATTATTTTGGATGGAAACACTGTGCTAAGTCAATGAAAAATGCCAAACACGGATTCCCAAGATGAGTGCTATTTCATTCATCTGAGTACAACAAAACCTACAACGCAAATACTCAAGTTTGTATGTGTGCGTGTGTATAGTCCGCTTAATAGCGGCGATTGTATGTGGGATCAGATTCACTTCCACTCGTTCTGTGCACCAGCCCACGTTGTCCATCGAACTTTTGTAGGAAAACAGGTCGTCCTTTGGCCCTTGTAAGCTATTTGGATGCGTGTCATTTTTGGTAATCAATGGTGACAGCTCAAGTGTTCATAAGACGCTCCTTCCAATCTGTTAAATGAATGACTCAGAGTGAATATTACTTTTGCCTTTGTGTGTTTCCTTGGTAAATTATCTTTTGTCGACTTTGGGGGTTTTCAATGACTTGTATGTTCATCTTAATTCACCTAACTAACGGGGATGATATTTTACAGAAGCACATTTGTGCCATGCAGAAGTCTGCATATTTCTTTACTGTTATGTTGCCTTGATCGAGGCACTCAGCTCTCAAGTTTATGTCGACAAAAATTGCTGTATAGCACTTCATCTTTTTGTTTTTAGAATTGTGTGTTGCCATGCTTTTTCTTTTTCCTCATGGTGTTGATGACGATATCGACGTGTGTATTTCTAGTGACCAGCAGGTACGCAGGAGGTATCCATACCTCAGAAAAACCAAGAGCAAACCAGGTGCTTTTTTTCCTGTAATTTCTGTGGAAAGTTTATTCCCAGTGGATTGACATCATAATTCAGATGTCAATCTGAATAGATCCATATGAGTACCAGGAGGCAGACTGTTGTCACTGGGGATAATCACATTTGGTGGTTATACAGTGCCTCATGGTTTATAGAGCATGTTCTCATTGTGTGTAGTTCGTAGGTTGACTCAATTATTTCTATGGACTTTCATATTGATAAATGCTCCATATAATTAGATGTGGATGTGACTCAATACAAGAAACACGTGCAATTTGGGACGTAGTAACTAGATAATCACCTTCAATTAGAAATCTGCTTTGTGTATAGAAATCCAAGGAAAACGTGGATCTTGCAAGGGTCAGTAGCTCAGAGAATCATTTCTCCTAGTTCGAGCCTTAGGGTTTTCTTTCCCCTCCTCCCTCCCCTGTCTCCCTTCATTTAATGGCATCTTATTAGGTTTTAAATGCCTTGTTTGGAATTCCTTTCTAAATTAACATACAGCATCTTGTAATTGCTTAGGGAACTGTCTGTAGTTAGCAAATTATTTTAAGGCTATTATTATAGACTTACCATAGCTTTCACGTACCTTTAGTTATATTATAGGGGTATATAAATGGCTTTGTCAGATATGTTAAACTGTAAATGTTGGTCGAGCTGAATAAGTGATAAAATGATCATCTACATGTTTACAGTAATTTACATAGAGGTCCAGTAATTAATCAGGCAGTTAAGTATATCTCTGGAAACACTCTATGATCTTCTGGGAGGAGGAAGAAGGACATTTGTATATGTAAAGAAGGGTACACAGATTAAACTCCCATCAGCTGAATGAGAGCTTTTCACTTGTGCATAATGGGGATAGTAAAGATGACTGAGAAATGGGAAAGCATCTCCTTAGTAACTTCCTATGATTTCTTTGAAAGAGAAAACGCACGTTATTTATTCAGTCTGTCTGTTGGAAAAAATCTCCCAGTTAAGGGAAGAGTTTGGTTTTCTCCACAGAGCATCCCGTGATGTGGTGTTTTCTGATCCCTACTCACATTTGATTATATTTCAGCCTCCTTTCCATTCCCATGGACCTCACTTTTTAAAATCATGATGGAATACCCACAATCTTATTCTGTGTGTTTTGGAGCAGCTGTCTAAACGCCCTTTGGATTCTCAAAGAAATATTTTTAGTTCCTCTGGGTTTCTTTTTTTAAATCTTTTTAAAGTTTATTTATTTATTTATTTTGAGAGAGAGAGAGAGAGCGCATTAGCAGGGGCAGGGCAGAGAGAGGGAGAGAGAGAGAATCCCAAGTAGGCTCCAAGCTATCAACATAGAGCCCAACGTGGGTCTCAAACTCACAAACCGTAAGATCATGACCTGAGCTGAAATCAAGAGTGGGTCACCCAACCGATTGAGCCGCCCAGGCGCCCCAGTTCCTATGAGTTTCTAAGTCTCATAGTTTCTAAGTTTCACTGTCTTGTAGATACTTCAGCATATCTCAAGACTTAGCTACTTCCTGATGACTTTTATAAATTCTCCATTGTTTATAACATTCCCTGAAACTCTTGCAAAATTAAGTCTAAAGGACCAGCTTAGGACTGAAATAGTTATCGTGTCTTCCATTAATTTCAAGCTCGTTTCATGTATTTATTCAATCACAGGTAGACAATATTTTAAGTTAATTGAGGTAAATTAGGTTTAGGAGGTAAAACCATTGCTTTGACAGCTGGGTCACCTCTGGCCCTCCATGTTGTAAGGAGAAAGCTACTAACCCCTTTCTTTCTCATTGTCATGGTAGTGTATATCACAGATAAGAGTTGTAATCTAATCAGTGTTGTAGACATTATTGAAAGATCTACCACAGAAAGCAAATAATTGTCGTGATACAGAGTTTCGGTGCTCTGCTCCATATGAGGTCAGAATGAATGTAACTTTGAGGAGCAGTAGATAAAAAGTGGCCTTTACCAGAAGCATGGCCAGAGGGGGAGCCCTTCTTAACAAGGAGGACTTGGAGGCTAGGACCACGGAGAAGATATGCTCTCCCTTTCACATGACCTCCAGGTTGTTCTGAGTCCAAATATAGCACACATCTTGTGGGGCTTACACACTACATATTCCCCACGTGAGTGGGGAAGGGCAGAGAGAGTGGGGGACAGAGGATCCAAAGTGGGCTCTTTGCTGACAGCAGGGCACCCAAATCAGGGCTCAATGCAGGGCTCAAACTCACAAACCGTGAGATCATGACCTGAGCCGAAAGCAAGAGTCAGACGCTTGTGTGACGAACGACTAGTCAACCTAACGACTGAGCCACCAGGGCACCCTTCTGCCTTTATTTTCCCATCATCTTTCCTCTCTCCTTGTCTCTGTGTCCAAATTTTCCCTTTTTTATGTGGACACCAGCCATACTGGATTAGAGCCCACTCAATGACCTCATCTTTACTATATCTGCAGCGACCCTCTGTCCGAATAAGGTCACATTCTGAGGTACTGGAAGTTAGGACTTCAATATATAAATCTGGGGGTGGGGAGGGGGACACAATTCAACCAGTAAAGTATACTTTTGTAAAAGTAGTCATTTCCCGACAATTTCAAGGAAGAAAACTTACAAGACTGTCTGAATGAACCCATTGCCTGCTAAGCACATTTGATGTGTTGCTGCTTCCGCTTACTTTCATTTCAAATCAATTTCCTTTAAATGAGGAACAGTGGGGATTTTCTACCCTTGACATTTCGACTCCTTTATTTGGAGCTGGAGTCTGAGGGAAGTGTTAGGGCTTGTTTTCTCTCTACGGCTCTGCTGTGCTCTCAGCCCGGGGCCTCCTCATGACCAGCCACTCTGCTATTTGAGACCTGGAACAGAACACATGGGATACATTCTGGTAAAGTGACTCAGACCGCTGACTCATTCTGCCCTGTAGAGATTACCAGCCAAGCTGCACCTTGGAACGCCGCGGAGGGAAAAGTACCAACATTTTCCCTTAGCGTTTAGAGCCCAGACCAGAATGAATTCCCAAGATCACTGTTAAACTCTTCCCTAACAAAAGGGAACATTTTCTAAGGCCGCAGTGAAGCATCATGGGGACCATTGTAACCGGGGCTTTAAGACTTGTGCACACCAGTCCAAAATCTGGTATACCGATTTTAAGCACCAAATATGATTTCTCACTGTTTGAGTTTAGAGATTCTGGAGTTCAAGACGGAAGCACCGTTAGAGTAAGTACGTACTTTGTTGTGTCATGGAATGCATAACAGTTAGTATTTCCAGGGAGCATAGATTACTTTTGTTTAGCATATTCTTTAAAACACCAAACGCTTACACCGAAGGTGACTTTTCAAACCCAACTGGCCAACCAGTGGAAATCTGTGCCACCTCGCCTCCAGGTTTTTAAATCATAAGTGCCGCCATTTCGTCTAGCATCCAGGCATGCCAGCTCCTCCTTGCTAAAGAGTTAACATTTGATAGCGAACGCTCATTGCATAGCAGACAGTAGAGTGAGGGCTTGCGAGCATCATCTCATTTAACCCTCGCAGAAAGCTCAGGAGACAAGCGTGCTGTGGTCCCCCCTGTAGGGGTTAAGGTAGCTCTAACAGCTGTATCAGATAAACCCCAACTCTCGGAGACTCAACGCGGAAATGGTTCAGGTTTTGCCGGTGCAGTGATCCACTTTGGTGTTCCTGGTCCAGTGGCCGCGGGTGACCCAGAGACCGTGCTCGCTGTGTAGCTCCCAAGATGCCTGCAGGCATCTCCATTCTATCACGGAGTGGGGGAAGAGCTCGGAGGACCACACGTAGCATCCATAACTTCTGCTCACCTTTCGTCGGCACGGCCCCGTGGTCACGTCTGGCTGCAGGGAAGCAAAGAAATGTAGTCTGGCTACGTGTCCAAGAAGAACCACCTTGAAGAATACTTAGCCAATATTCGCCACGATCTCCATCTTGCAGGTGAGGGCATTGGAATCTTAAGAGGTTCGATCATTTGTCCAAAGTACAGTCAGAAGTAAAATCCACGGTTGTCCCGCCCCAGTACTGTTTTCACTGCTTGGGATATGATACCCTTGGGCAAGGCTAGTTGTAGGCTTTGAGCCCCCTCTGGGCTTCACCAGTGAGTCGTCTAGAGTCAGTGATTGCAGGCTAGACCTCCCCAAGCCGTCCTTGGTTGAATCCTTCTTTTCTCTACTCTTCATACCAGCCCTTCTTCCTCTTTGTCTTCACTTCTTTGCCTCTTTTAAAAATCATTAGTTTTTATTTATAAACATCATCTAACTCCCAAATATTCATACTGAAAGTAATTTTCGGCCCCTAATATAGAGGAGATTTGGTCAATAAAGCAAGTACATAAAAGTAACTAGGAACAAAGATTACGGGGCAAGGGACTGGGTAGGACGTACCGTGTAGGAAGGAAAGGGTGATGTTTCTTCTCAGCCCGTTTCTAGAATTCAAGAACAGGAGTATTCTGGTTTACCTTGCTGTGATTTAACGTTTTCAGATCAGTACTCCAAATGGAGAGCAGTTATTGAAAAAAAATTTAATGGTAGAGTTGTCTTTTTTTTTTTTTAAGTTTGTTTCTGAGAGAGAGAGACAGAGCGCAAACAGGGGAGGGGCAGAGAGAGAGGGAGACACAGAATCTGAAGCAGGCTCCCGACTCTGAGCTGTCAGCACAGAGCCTGATGTAGGGCTCGAATCCGCGAACTGTGAGATCATGACCTGAGCCGAAGTCAGATGCTCAACCTACTGAGCCACCCAGGCGCCCCTGGTAGAGATTTTTTTATTGGAATGAAGCAGTATTACTTTTGAGCATTATACTAACCCCAAGTAACAAAACTCTGCATAGTTGAGGTGTTAGGAGTTCTCAGTTTCTGCCTGGCCCAACGGTCCAAAGGGGGTTGAAGGAAATGTCAAACACGGTAACTTTCATTGTGTGAATTTTTTTTTTTTTAATTTTTTTTTTTCAACGTTTATTTATTTTTGGGACAGAGAGAGACAGAGCATGAACGGGGGAGGGGCAGAGAGAGGGAGACACAGAATCGGAAACAGGCTCCAGGCTCTGAGCCATCAGCCCAGAGCCCGACGCGGGGCTCGAACTCACGGACCGCGAGATCGTGACCTGGCTGAAGTCGGACGCTTAACCGACTGCGCCACCCAGGCGCCCCTCATTGTGTGAATTTAATAATCAGTGTGTGTGAGGCATCTGAAGGATGAATTTAGAGCTACTAATTCGTAGCTTCTTGAGGACAGTGGCAGGATGAAAAAAAATGAAAGAAAGAACCATAAAAGTGGACTAACATTCCTTTGGAGCTACAATGAGTGGTTCTTGGTAATAAGACATAACTGAGATGAGAGAATTAAAAATCCTTATTTAAAAACTGGCTTATATCGGTGGCAACAGCACTTTGTCTTTGAAACAAAATGTACTAAGCAGCTGACGCTTATCATATTTAGAATCCTTACAGTTTGTATGTAGGTAGCTCCTTCTGTAGATGGCCAAAAATACTCCAAAGACACCAAAGAAGCCTGAAAACCAGCCTATCTAGAAGTTCCTTCTAATGCCTTATGATGGGATTCCTGTTTCATATCTACAGCTTGAGTTAAGTTGGAGCTAAGTTGATGTTTGTTGACAACTTTTCTCTGTTTTACCGATTGGCCGATTTCAGATGGACTTCACATATGGATTCACAGAACTTGGCCCATCTAGCCCGACTTCTGTGCATTTATTTCCCTACATTGTACAAAATACCTCAACATAGCTTTTCTAGCTACCATTTTGCCGCAGGAATGAGATAGATGGTGATCCAGAGTTTAAAGACTGTAAAGTTACTCATTGTGCTTTGTGCTTTTCTTGGCATAGGGTAGTGCCCTGGGCCTCTGTCCTTCCCTCCTGTAATCCTGATAAAAACGCGTTTACGTGGAGGAGACAGGAAGGGGGCTAGAGAAAACACAGAGCCTTCCCCGGGCATAAACCTCTCCTCCGGGCTCAGAAATTCCCACTGACTTCCCTAGGCAGCTGTGCAGTGGGAATGAGATAATGAGAGAGGATGCAACGAGGCTGGGGTGGGGACGGGAATTTAAGCGAGGCTGGCCTCAAAAAGGGTGATTTGACTTGGTGCAGAAAGCAAGCAAGCAGGCTGCGGAAGGAGCCGCGCGCCGGTCCGGGAAGCCCGGGTGGGGTTGACTGGTAGCGAAGGAACAAGGTAGAGTCAGTGCTCAAGGGTATTTCACTTGCATCTCTAGCGGAGGATGGCGTTAGGTGATTCCGATTTATAAGCAAAGGTGGATGTGTATTATTCGTTACCATTCCCCCCTTTCTGTTACATTTTGTTTTCAAGCCCCGCCCCCCCGGCCAAACATGTCCTTGTACTTGCTTCTGAACTAAGAGCTCGGAACAAAACAGGGCTGCAGTCCCCCGAGCCAGGATTCCTGAGATCATGATGTGTTGGGTCCAATTAGCTGCCCCCTCACTGCCTCCTCCCCAAAGCGAAGCGGTATTCCAGTCATGTGCTGCTGTGTAGCAAGCCATTCCCAGAACGAGGAGGTTATAGGAGTTGGAATTTCTCATATTCTATGGGTTTATCGAGTTCAGCTGGACGATGCTTGCTCAAAATTTCTCATGCAGTTAACAGTCAGGTGGCGGTTAACTGTGAGCTCAGTTGTGACTGTCACCTGGCTTGAGTTTCGCCCAGTGTGGCACGTAGGTTCCAAGAGAGACAATCACTAGAGCGAGCTTTTTTTTTTTTAATGTTTGTTTATTTTTGAGAGAGAGAGAGAGAGAGAGACAGAATGGGAGTGGGGGAGGGACAAAGAGAGGGAGACACAGAATCCAAAGCAGGCTCCAGGCTCCGAGCTGTCAGCACAGAGCCCGACGTGGGGCTCGAACTCGCGAACCGCAAGATCATGACTTGAGCCGAAGTCAGGCGCTCAACCCACTGAGCCACCCAGGCGCCCCACAAGAGCGAGCTTTCTGAGAGACTCGGGCAGCAGCTGCAATTCTTGTGGTCTAACGTGAAGTGTCTCAGAATATGACTTCCATCATTTTCGATTGTTCATGCAAGTCTCAGAGATCAGCCCAGACTGATGACACAAGGGAAATTAGTAGTACGCTGGTAAATGTCTGGAAAAAATATATAGGTGTGCACACATACACACACACACACACACACACGTATATTACTGATATAAAGAATATATAGCACACAATTTCTAAAAACCCTTTTTTCATAAATAATCATACAGTCGATTAAATCTCATATGAATGAATTAGTTAATTTTTGTGCAACTTGTACATTGCAGATGATGCACAGCTCTAGTTTCAAACAAGAATGCAGTTGATATTTTTGTTTTCCCTAACAAGACAATGATACCACAAAGACTTTTGTCTGAACTTCACCTGTTTGTCAACAACAGCATGGTTTTGTGCACATGCTGTTCACAATGTGATGGCTAGAGACACAACACGCTTGGAAGTTTAACTTGAATTATTAACTTCTTCTCTATAACTTTTTTTTTTAATTTTTTTTTTAACGTTTATTTATTTTTGAGACAGAGAGAGACAGAGCCTGAACGGGGGAGGGTCAGAGAGAGGGAGACACAGAATCTGAAACAGGCTCCAGGCTCTGAGCTGTCAGCACAGAGCCCGATGCGGGGTTTGAACTCACTGACCGCGAGATCATGACCTGAGCCGAAGTCGGCCGCTTAACCGACTGAGCCACCCAGGCGCCCCTCTGTAACTTTCTTAAGTCCGGACCTGGCAAATTATTCCCATAGAGATCCAGGTGGGAAATAATTTAGACTTTGTAGTCTAAGATGCAAGATTGAGGATAGTATACAGGAACTTAAATAGCAGCTATTTGAAAATGTTTAGGGGCGCCTGGGTGGCTCAGTCAGTTGAGCGTCTGACTTTGGCTCAGGTCATGATCTCACAGCTCATGGGTTCGAGCCCCGCGTCGGGCTCTGTGCTGACCGCTCGGAGCCTGGAGCCTGCTTCCGATTCTGTGTCTCCCTCTCTCTCTGCCCCTTCCCCACTCATGCTCTGTCTCTGTCTCTCTCTCTCTCTCTCTCTCTCTCAAAAATAAATAAAAACATTAAAAAATGTTTAAAAAAGAGAGAAAATGTTTAGCTCATGGGCCATACAAAAACAGTCAGTGAGCTGCTTTGGGTCTGTGGACTCTAGTTTCCTAACCTGCTGTAGATAAGCAATACAACAATAAAAAAAAAAAAAAACCTTTGACTTGTAGTGTTGGCCAATTTCTGTAGTATAAATTTCTACTATGGCTAATTTGGAAGTACCCATATGATATTATCAAAACAGAATTGGGAATAGTTGATAATACTTTATTGTATAATTGGAATTTGCAAAAAGAGTAGATCGTGAATGTTCTCACCAAGAGAAAAAAAGGAAAAAGATAAAAATGTACCTACGTGAGGTGATGGATGTGTGTACTAATTCATTTCATTGTGGGAATCCTTTCTCATGCATACCCATCGTCGAATTGCAGACTTTAAGTATATTATATCAAATACATACACATATCAAGTCATTAAACTGTAGACTTTCAATATATTATAATTTTATTTGTCACACAAAACAAATGGGGAAGAGATGTGCAGAAGCATGCCATTATAATAGCATTTTTCCCATGCAGCTACTATAGATACAAATAACCTAAAGAGCACAGATAATAGTAACAGATAATAAAATAATTATGAAAGAGTGTGTTTCAGATTCTGACTTCTATTTTTGATACAACGTAACGTAAAATATGTAATTCAAGTTTTGTAATGGCTGTGTTTAATTTGCAAATGGTGAGTTTTCAGATTTCCCCCAGATTTTGTACTTGTCTCTCACTAACCTGTACAAGTCAGTTTCAGAACATCAGTGAGAATTAGACCCCAGTTCTTTTTTTGTTTTTTAAGTTTGTTTATTTTGAGAGAGACAGAGACGGTGCCAGTGGGGGAGGGGCTGAGAGAGAAAGAGAATAAATCGCAAACGGGCTCCATGAAGCCAGTGCTGAGCCTGATGCGGGGCTCGAACTCACGAAACTGTGAGATCATGTCTGAGCTGAAACGAAGAGTCGGACGCTCAACCGACTGAGCCACCCAGGCACCCCTAGACCCCAATTCTTGATGTGAGGAGTAGCATGTGCTTATAGAGAGGGAAGAAATTTGAAGGTGGCTATCTTTGGAGGCCACTTAAGGAGGCAATTGCTTTTGGTATCCAAAGCTGTGTCATTCGGTCCCAGACTTTTTATAAATCAAGGGAGAGTAGGACCTTAATTTATGATTCATAACTTACTCATCTGGTTTCATGCATTTTGGCCAATGGTGGTGTATTTCCGACAGCTAATCATGTTAGCATAGATTAAGAGTAGGCGGGGCCACCCAGCAGCCTGAGATAACAGGTCATGTGTATGATACTGAACAACATCGAATAATTAGTCTTTGAGGCCTTTGCTGTTTGGACACAAAAGATCACGGCCACCCCACCTTCCCTTGCCAGTCACCACGCATGCTGGGGACTCAGGCTCTTGGCAGCCTTGGATGCCTTGTCTTCCCCCTCCCTGCTGTCTTCTCTTCAGCTGGAGACCCAGAGCTCAGTCTCTCCAGCTACACATTGTTGCCATTTTCCTCCCAAGCTTCGACAACCACAGGCTGTGTGAGTGAATTCTGTAACCCTCTTTGGACCACGCCATGGATTGTCCATATCACCGCATCACTCTCCACCTTGCCTTTTCTTAGTAGGTTTTGCACACCTCCCCCTTTTCCACATGTCCGTCTGTCTGCTCCTCAGCAACCCTGCTCCCCTCCTCACTGCCACTTCTGCCTGAGTATGACCAAACTTCCTTCCAGGAACTTCCTAATGCATATTTGTCATTCAAAAGCCAATAAGAAAGGTCATCAAAATGCTTCCGGCTCTCATTTGCATGCTGCGTTTCTGGTACTTCTGTGACTTTATCTGGGGACCTGTCACTTAAATTCACATTCACCTTCGGGGAAATGGGCATATTATCGGGAGGCATTTCGAATGAATTCACGAGTCACTGCATCTCATATAATTACAAATCGTCCACTTCTTCAACAGTCATCAGCAGGCAGTCCTGTCTTATTGAGATCCTTTTGTAGGAGGAGATCAGTTGCCCCTCGCCTTGTGAAGGAACCCTGGTATTAATGCCCATCGTGCTGAGAAGTGAGCTCCAGGAATTTGGGAGAATTCGACACCTCTCTGGTTATTGCCCTTCCAGAAATGTCGGTAGTTGCAAAGCTAACAGGTAGACATCGGTTCTGTTCACTTTAATCTTCCCATAAGATGACAAAGAAACCACAAAACAGCTTATTAAGTGAATTCTTCCTCCCCTTCCGCACGGCTGAGGGACTTAAGAATCAGCATTTCACAAAATGTATCTGTGACAACTTGAACTTTCTTCATGCCACGATATCGGATTCTCTTCTGCATCTTTCTTTATGCGAACCGAAACCCTCAGGACACAGCGAGACGCTAGAATGACTGCTCTTTCACTCTGTAAATACATTTTTTAAGGGTACTATAATGTCATTTTGATGGTTTAATTTCTAGAAGGATTTGGCTAATTACATTTTTAGGAATGCATTCAGGCCAGTTTTAGCTGCCTGGCGTTACTTTTAATAGCAGCTGTTGCTTACCTTTTCTCTTGTTTATTTTCTCTCTCTCTCCTGCTTTCAGAGTTATTTTGCTGATTTGGAGACCTGCCCTTGGTTTAAATTAGTTTGTCTGTAACACTCCTGTGAATCATATGCAATATTTTAATGGTTAATTACTGCATTGTATCAACTTGTCATAGAGAAGCAGGCTGTGAGGCTAAAGGAAAATTGTTCCCTTTTCTTGTGACAGAAGAAACCTCTACAAAGAGAGACGGTGGAGCGGGGTTGTATGAATGCCCCTTTCCTGTCCCTATAGGTAAATGCTGAATTGGTTCCCTGAGTAACAAGGACTCTTTTTTTAGTACACACTGAAATGAAATAATAAATTTATACCAAATAGCCAGTGGCAATTCAGAGAAATAAGGAGACTCAAACAAAGGAATAATTTAGGACAGTTACTTTCTAGAATAGATACCTTTTTGTTGTTGTTCCTTAATCCACAGTGATTGCTAAGGTTGGCCGTGTTGAAGGCTAGTGGAGGGGAATGGGTTATGACAGGTCAGTGGTGTCGCCTAGTGGTGGAAAAAGGAAAACAGAGAAGGTACTAGACCTAGGCTTTGGTAATTTATTGTTGTCTTTTATTCCATCAAAAGAATAATTTAACGCTCATTGTATTCCTAGCGCGGGGCTAGTCTTCACCTTGAATAAGTCAAGTTAAAACAAATCAATACAGTAGTAGCCAACATTTGTTGAGTGTTTACCATGTAGCATACATTTTATTTTAACTGTCTCGTTGAACGTCTATGACTAGTCTTTAAGATAGGTCTGTCCTTATTTCCAGCTTATAAATGGGTTGTAATAGACTCTTCCAGAAAAAGTAGCTCGTGACATTAGGTATTTGTGGCCATGTGTTGCCATCCAGCGTTTTAGATTAGGGTTCTTTTCCTGATACCATTATGAAATCTAGTTGTCAGTTTCTTGTCAAATACCCATGCCAAGTACATCTGTTCCGGCCTTTGAAAGTACTTTCTTTTATCTCAAAAGCGCAACAGTCATTCTGTACCTCCCCACCCGTGTCATTCCCTACCCGTCCATGGAGCCCAAACAACGAGGTTCCCATCTTATACTGCAGTCATTAACATCACTAGCTCAGCCTCGCAGCCGTCAGATCAGATGACGTGCCCTTGGTACAACAGGGTTGAAGGAGGACTTGAATGCACACACTCATTTTGTCACCTGTTTAAGCATTCATTAACATAGTCATTTGCCCTCAAACATTTATTGAGCAGCCGCTATGTAGCTGAAATGTGGACTAGATATTGCAATATAGGGGTTTGAGCCTTCCCTAAGCTTATGAAAGATTGGCGATTCTAATTGGTTTAATGGGCCAATACAGGACACTGGAGTTTCTGGCTCAGTAGCTCTGGGGCGGAACTTAAAAATTTATATTTCTAATAAGTCCCCTGGGATGCTGATGCTGCTGGCCCAGGGACCTACTTTGAGTTCCATTGGCTACGAGCCATTTGATTCAGGTCCCAACTTTTGCATGCATATGCACAGATACTGAGGAAGGGAACCGGTGTTCACTGAGTACTGTGATAGGTGCTTTATGTTAGTTATCTTTAAAAATTCTGAAACCTTCCTCATGACACAGGCAGTTATTATGTATCTATTTTACAGGTGGACAAACTGAGACTCACAGAGGGAAAATAAACTACCTCAAACCACAGGGTAGGCATTCCGATCCAAGGACCTCTGATTCCAAAGCCCTTATTCTTTCCCAGTTGTTCTCTGTTGGGTCACAGAAGAATAAGTTTATTGTTATCATCATCACTGTTGTCTCTCATCAAGCATGAGAGATACATTCTGATATGAAAGATAGGAAAGGCTGTGCTTCCCCCAAACTTAGTGGCTTCAAAATAACAATTTAGTGTTTCTTGTGATTCTACAGGTCTAGCCTGAGCTCACTCATGCAGCCACAGTCAGCTCGTGGCTCTGCCGGGAGCTGGTTAATCTAAGGTGGTCTCTCTCACATGGACGGGGCCTCAGCTGAGAAGGTTGGAGTGGATGGCTGGGTAGCTGAGTCTCTCTTTATATGTGGTCTTTCATGCCAGGCTTCTTCGCTTGAAAACAGAGACCTTCAAAATGGCAGAAGCAAGAGTTTTGGGGGCTTTCAAGTCCCACCAAGTCAAACTACATGCTCTTGGTCAAAACAAGTCATGGGGCCAGCCCAGAAAAAGAGTGAGGAAGGAGACTGCACCTCCAGCTGGGAGGAACTAGAAATAATCTGTGGCCACTTCAAACCTACCAGAACCGGGGCGCCTAGGTGGCTCAGTCGGTTAAATGTCCAACCTCGGCTCAGGTCATGATCTCACTGCTCATGGGTTCGAGCCCCGCGTCGGGCTCTGTGCTGACAGCTCAGAGCCTGGAGCCTGCTTCAGATTCTGTGACTCCCCCTCTCTCTCTGCCCCTCCCCTGCTCATGCTCTGTCTCTCAAAAAATAAATAAACGTTAAAAAAAAAATCTTAAAAAAAAAAATCTACCAGAACCTCCAAACAGGAGTCTTAAGTATTTGTGAATTTTGTCATGGTTGTAGTCCTATCAAGTGTTCTTAAGAGTCACATTAGAATGTGACTCATTAGAAGAGTCCCATTGCTGAACAACACTGAAAGAGGACAGAGATGGAATAAAGTTCTTGCTTTTTGACTGCCTTCTAGGATGGGACCAGGCAGGGGTCCATGGCTTCAGTATTCTCCTTGCAGGCTTAAAGGTCTTCAGTAATAAGGATATTTTTGTGAGATATTTTAAAAATGTTTATAAAGATTTACTTTGAATTTTCAAGAATTCATAGTAATATGAAATTATAGTATCCCAGAGGTTGCCACCCTAAGCCTAAAAGGGAAGAGAGAAGATTTCCAGACCCTGGAAGGGGAAGGCTGAAAAGAGAGGGTCACCTCACCAAGAGTCTTTGGTCAAGGGGTGGCCAGGTTCAAGGTGACCCCAAACAGAGGGAAATGGAGGAACCAACACTCTGCCCTCACTCTTTTTTTTCCCCCCATCTCAGCACCTGTTGGGGTTTTCTATTGGCTGAAACCAACAGAAAACCAGAGGCTGCAAGAGGCTCTTGATGTTGTCTATAAGGTCACTGTGTGGCAGGCAGGACGGAGGAGGGTGGAGATGTGCTCTGCAGGGACACAAGGAAGACAGCTTGCAGGAAGTTCAGCTGAAGCCCCAAGGCCGTACAGAACTCTCCCCAAGGTGATGTGTGAGGCCGTGACACAAAATTTTCAAAGGAAGTGGAGGAAGCCTAATTATAATGTTTTCAAGCTACTCTCACTATCTTAGACGTAATCAGAGGATTGAAATTTGGAAACAGAGGAGAGAACACGTTTTGAGACGTCCGTGTCCCATATGACTGCGAGTGAAGGGGCATCGATCCCTCACCTCAAGCTGGGGCAATCGGTTCGGGAAGGTCTCCTCAGAGAGACTCCTACGTGCCCCTTTCAATTTGGGGGACACTGTGTTTGGGCGTATGTTTCACTCGTGCCTAGAAAACGGGAAGGGTAAGAAATATGCGGAGCTGGCCACGTTGGCAGTAAGATCTAGAGCAGGTGGCTGCAGGGAGCAGCCCTCACCCTGAGAAAACTGTTGGAGTAAAGCGGATGCAGGATGGTTATGTGGGCCAGTTCTGAGCCACCTGCAAGAGACAGCCAGCATGCAGGTTTTAATAGATCCTGCCCAAGAGGGCTGACTTGACGTGAAGACAGGCAGATCTCGGCTTGGAGAAGCTGAGAGCAGAGCCAGCTTCCTCGGGGCTGGGGAAGTGAGGAACAAGTATGGAGTTCAACTGTCCAGGATACGAGGGCTCTGCCAGTCCACAGGGAGCCTGGGAAGGTGACCCACCTGTGAGGAACAGGAAGCTAGTAGACAGATATACCATCACATAACAATCAAGCGACCATTTTTTTAAAGATTTATTAATTTGGGGGAGAAAGGGAGTGCACGCAGGGAAGGGACAGAAACCTGAAGTGGGCTCGGTGCTGACAGCAGCGAGCCCCATGCGGGGCCCGAACTCCCCAACCATGAGATCATGACCTGAGCTGAAGTCAGACGCTCAACTGACTGAGCCACCCAGGCGCCGCTCAGGTGACAGTTTTTCTGCTTCTCCTACCTCACCTGGCTTCCTAGTCTCCAACTCAAAAAGCGTCCGGAGCGACAGTTCGCAAAATGAATGAGGAGCAGAGGGGGTGGATGGGGAAAGAAGGAAGAGGAGATCATACAGTGCATCCCACCAGCAGTGGGACTCCCTGGGGGAGGGGAGAAGCTTAACTCCGTAAAAGTCGGCAATTCTGCTGGACTACTAAACTGAGGCTACTTCCTGTGAATTGAAATGCCCGAGAAGCTTTGCTACCTGAGAGTAACAAAAACTTGTCCAGAAACACCAGGGGGTTGCCTGATGTTTTATGTAGGATCGGGGCAAGAATTGGCCCGCGCGATTAGCCCCTTGTGAGTCCTGCTTATTGTACATATCTGTACATACCCGTCGAGAAACATGAACTACGGTTTTCTCTGAGATAAGGGGGGTGGTGGTTCTGTCGCTCCTTCCTTGAATTCCTCCTGCCAGGTCTTCGTTCCTTTGTGAATTCCTTCTTCTTAAAAACCGTCTCAATTTTTTCTACGTGAGAATCTGTTGGAAGCCAAATGGAGAAGGCAGTAGGAGAGGGAGCAAACAATGTGTTTTTGCTTAAGTGCCTGTCTCCTAAGGATCTCCCTGGGCTTACAACGTTTTGGCTGTAGGAACCCGAACTGAAATGATTTAAAACTGAACCATACTTGACAGGAGAGCGTGTTGGCGTCAGCATGAAAATTAAAAGGTAACATGTCCAGGACCAAGATATAAAGGAGGAAAAAAGCTTTCTTCTTTGCAAGAGTAGGAACACCCTGATGGAACTTTCCAATTCTTAATACTTTTTTTTTTTTTGGCAGACAAATGTAGAGTACATGAAGCTTTCTTTTTTTTTTTGCATTTAATGAAGATTTATGTACAAGTTTGAACTTTGAATATTCACCCATTGTTTGATTTCAGTTTGGGATATTTGCAAACTTTCTTCCATTTTTATATTCATGTATGTGTTGGGCACCAACATGGTACATGAATTTGTTTTTGTTGCTAAAAAAGCAAGTAAACATGTTAACATTTAATCTTCCAGTAATGGAATCGGAAACAAAAATCTCAGCAACTTACGATGCTGTTCAGCGATATTTTTCCGCTGCCTGTTGTGAGAAGTTAGGGTATGTAAAATAAATGATGTATGGAGCTGTAGAAATGCGACTTTTCCAGACTACCTTATGTCTAAGGAACATTAAACATAGGGTTCTCGTTTAGCAAATAAATAACCATTCATTTCAATGGCTGCATAGTCTGGACTTCCGTGCATATTTTTGCAAAGATAAGGAGAGGCCATTAGGGATTTAATATAAAATAAATCGCCAAGGGGTCTTCTTGTAGTCCTAGTCTTTCTGCCACATGGTGTGTTACTAATGTGCATAAATGGGCTTAAATGAATTTGTTATCTGTATTACATTTGCAGTATGTATATATTTATATATTATTTTTTAATTGTGTTTAAAAATAAAACATTAAATACATCATTTTGGAGAGTTGAAAACGTAGAATACGTAAATCAATCAGCTTCAATTAGTATTAAAAATGTCAGTATATTAGACTTGCCTGTGGGTATATTTACCCCACAGAGTTTAATATATTTTAGTTCTGTCATCTATGAGGTAGCCATATGGTTAATTTGTCACCTTATCCGAGTAGACTGTTACAATCCAAGCTCGATTAATGACATAGCTCTTATGCCCCGTTGAAAGAGTCCACATCTTGGTTGTTTTATTGATGCCCTAGGTCAGATTCTGAACATCGTCTCCACGCAGTATTGATGGCTCCAGCTAAGCAACGGGTTTAGCTGCTTTGCCCTCTTCTTGAGTTACTTTCACCGTGTTCACTGTTACAGACAGAAAGTGGCAGGAAATAGTCTGTAGCATATCAAACGATTTGATCGTATGTATCATTGCATCCACGAGGTCATCACCGTACGAGTTTGCCTTTAGATTTTCTCTTTTTACAGTAAGTTGGAAATTGTGCTTTTTACAATGGCAAAGGAAAATTAACAAATTATGATCTGCTGACGCTTTGGAGATAGATACGGTCTTCTTTTGAGTCGATGCCGGAGTGATTCCAAATGGTCTTGTTACCATTTTCAAATATAGTTAACTCATCTCATAAGAATAGCTTTGATGTTTGTCCCATAGAAATAGCTCTTATTTTTTTAAAATTCTTTTCACATTTATTTATTTTTGATAGGCAGAGAGAGACAGAGCACAAGTGGGGGAGGGGCAGAGAGAGAAGGAGACACAGAATCCGAAGCAGGCTCCCGGCTCTGAGCTGTCAGCCCAGAGCCCGACGCGGGGCTCGAACTCACAAACCGAGAGATCGTGACCAGAGCCGAAGTCGGACACTTAACCGACTGAGCCACCCAGGCGCCCCAGAAAGAGCTCTTATTAAACAAATGACCATTTTAGGAAATTACACAGTGATGGCAGTTAATTTTTACTGCTTTTCATTGAAAACCCGCCATGTGATATTGAATGGTTGCATCCATCCATGCTCAATTTTCTCTATTTCATATTCCACACATAGACTGTGGCATCCGTATATTCTAATATTCTTTTCTGCTAATCAATTTTATTGGAGTCTACCATGCTCAAAAAAGGCAAACACTTTCTAGATTACATGTAGCCCATATTTCCTTCCCAAGCAGTCTCAATGCAGTACGGTCATATTTAGAAATATCATTCAATTAAAACATTTATTAGACAACTGTTAGACCTTGGTGGTGGCTTTCACTCCTATTTGTTTCTGAACGCAAATGTTTTACATAACCTAATACAAGGGGTGAGGCAGTTGGTGAGCATGTGTGTGTAACCTTTGCATTTAACTGGTAAGGGAAATGCTGCTTATTTTGACTTCTCTAAATTTGATCAACGCATCATTTGAGGGTTGTTATTCTTGCTTTTATCACTGCTTTACTGAAGATGTTTATGGGGCACGGGCTTCCACAGCAGGAGGTGTATTCAGGAAAATGTCAAGTGTAAAGGATAGTTTGTAATTTATTCACATGTGATTCAGTGGTTGTTTCCACTCCTTGACAACGTAGGCGCACAACCCAACATTTATCAGTGACCTTAAGTAGATGAAAATTGCCTTTGGTCCTCTGTCAATCCAGGTGGATGGAACAGAGGAGCCGAGGCTCACTGCGTTCTGTGTTCAAAAGACTCAGGGGTGGTGTCCTCCTTTTCTAGCACACTAACTGATATAGAAGTTCTCTAACCTCACAGAGGTTAGCAATCCATTGCCAAACTGGCACCAGCAATTCGGGGTGACAACGAAAGAGGAAAAAAAGGCTTGGAAAATATAATTTGGATATAAAAGGTTTTTTTTGAATATTTTTGAGACAGAGACAGAGTGCAAGCAGGGGAGGGATGGAGAGAGAGAGAGGGAGACACAGAATCCGAAGCAGGCTCCAGGCTCTGAGCTGTCAGCACAGAGCCAGACGCGGGGCTCGAACCCAGGAACCGGGAGATCGTAACCTGAGCTGAAGTCAGACGCTTAACTGACTGAGCCACCCAGGTGCCCCAAGTTGGATATCTTTAATTGAAAATAATAACAGTCGTAAATGACAGTGAAAAAATAACTTCATTTGCATCCTGCTTTGCTATTTCCTAATAAACTGTCAATCCTGTCTCTCACAGAAAGGAAGAGAGAGGCTGGGATTGTCATCTGTGAGTCTTTGGTCTCTCGGCCACTGCTGCTGCACCTTCCAAGTTATTTGCCACATAGGAGACACTTAAAGAAAATAGGCACTTGGGCAAGAATGTGTTTTGTGCATGTCACATTTGGGTATAAATAAATTATAAACAAGCATGTCAGCATTGACTTTAACACAACTGCTGCTAAACAAAGCAGAGTTTATGGTCTCTGTAAAGGTATCCACAGTGATCACACAATTCTCTTGTTTGTCCTTCTAGTTAGAGCAGAGCTTTGACTGCCCTGATCACCCGGGCTTACCGAGCTCATGGGTCAGAGTTCCATAATGTTCTGATACACACACGCCGTTACTCCAAGTCCAGCATGGCCCCTCCTACGTTTCCCTTAGAACAAATTATTAATCCCCTCCTCGCCCCACTCGGAATCTCACATCTTTCCCTGTTAAGTATTCCATTAAGGCTCCATAGTAACAATCTGCATGTTCAGTTGTGGCAAAAATACATTTTACTGATCAAAATTTGGGAGCACACTTATGGCTCGCTCCCAGCATGTTGGTTGAGAGTCACTGATCCTAAATTTTAATATCATTGTCCAGCATATGAAGTCTTCTTCCCTACTGACCTGGATTGGATCTCATGTGACTCTGGTTCTTTTGCCAAAGTTAGCAGCAGCCAGGACAGTGGGTTAGGTCCCTTTTTCCTCGGAGCCTCTCCTGATCTTGGCCTTTTGGGTCTTACTATTTCCACTACGAAAAAGAGTCAGGGAAAGTTGAATCCAAGGAAAGAAAGATTTTGTAGCATTTATTACAGAAACCTCCTCCTCCTAGATGGTTGGTCTGGTTGTGTGTTTAAGGATGCTCTAGGGGTGCCTGGGTGGCTCAGTCGGTTAAGTGTCCGACTTCATCCCAGGTCATGATCTCACAGTTTGTGAGTTCGAGCCCCATGTCGGGCTCTGTGCTGATGGCTCAGAGCCTGGAGCCTGCTTCGCATTCTGTCTCTCCCTCTCTCTCTCCTATCCTGCTCGCACTCTGTCTGTCTCTCAAAAAAAAAAAAAAAAAAAAAAAAAGAATCAATGTTACAAAATTAAAAAAATAATAAGGAGCTTTCATGATAGTAGAGAAAAACAGGGTGCCCGGAGCTTTCCGTGGCTGTTTAAGGTGCTCTGGTGTAGGACCTTGAGAACACTCTGATGCTTCATCTTTAGCTTTTCTCTTCCTGGGCAGCACGTCATATTTTAAAATATGCAGTTGTTATCCCACGTTCATAGCGGCACTGTTCACAGTTGCCAAAATGTGTACCCATCTGTATCCTGTATCCCTGTGACCTGTATCCATTGACGGATGAATAGATGAGCAAAACTGACATATAGGTACATTGGAATACTTTACAGCTTTAAAAACACAGGAAATTCTGACACCTGCCTCAAGACGGATGAACCCGGAGGACATTATGCTGAGTGAAATAAGCCAGTCACAAACAGACAAATGCTGTATGATTCCACTGCTAAGAGGTGCCTCGAGTGGTCCGATTCACAGAATGGTGGTTACCAGGGCCTGGGAGGAGGGGGGAAAAGAAGAATCAGTCTAAATGAGTATAGCGCTTTATTTTGCGAGATGAAAAAGTTCTAGAGAACTTTTGTTTTGCACAACAGTACGAATATGCCTAATGCCACTGAACTGTACACAGAAAAATGAGATGCGAATTTAATGCGATGCGGATTTAAAAAAAAAAAAAATCTTAAAAATGCGGTCGTTACATTGCAGCTCAAGAAATTCAGCTCCGCGTTGTTCTGTACGGAGTAGAGGAGGAAAGTCATCTCCTTCTGAGGCACCTGTCAGCCTACATGTTTATCAGATGGGCGAAATCCGTAAAAACACACAAGGAAGCAAGACTCAAAGCAAAAAAAGAGTGAGATGCGACCAAAAAGGTAGCTAAGGGTATCTGCTTGTGTATGTATGAAATATCTCAGGATTTCTATTTAAAACATCAGATGATATACCGCCTCCTTCTCTCTCCTGTTCCAGTATGGTGCCAGAACTATCACAGGGTCTGGGAAATCATCCCACCCCAGGGAAAGCTCAGGCAGTTTTACGTAGTCAGGAATTATTGCTGCCTTTTTACCTGTCAGTGGCTGGGCCTCTTGTGAGCCTCTGTATCTGGGGAAATTTCAGATCTTCTATGAATGAGACAAATGTAAATAAAACCTTGACATTTGCATAGAGAGCCACATTTCACTTCCATAAATGATAGAGTAGTGTTATTAAATAAAAAAGCATGTAGATGGGCGCATAACTTCTGAGTATCCAGACTTTGGGGAAACAATTCAAACAAATGTTAATTATCTAGCTGTGTTTCTCTTGAATAGCAATAAATAAGCACATAACTGTATTTTTGTTGTAAAACATGTAGACATTACCAAACAAACGAAAAAAAAGCTGAAATCCCATATGACTAGCACCTCAATCCCAAACCAGAAGTAATTGCCAGTTTGGTAAGTGTTTTCTTTTCCTACTTGTTTTTCTCTGGATCTTTTCTTTTCTTTTCTTTTTGTTTCATTTCTTTTCTTTTTTCTCTTTTCTTTTTTTTCTTTCCTTTTCTCTGACTTTACTTTTATTTTACCTTGTTTATTTTGAGAGCGAGCGAGCAGGGGAGGGGCAGAGAGAGAGGAAGAGAAAGAGAATCCCAAGCAGGCTCCACGCTATCAGCACAGAGCCCCGCCGGGGCTCAATCTCATGAACTGTGAGAGCATGACCTGAGTCCAAATCACGAGCGGGGAGCTTAGCTGACTGAGCCACCCAGGTGCCCCATTCTGTGGATTTTCATATGATGTATCTGTAGAAGTGTATATATGGTTTTACCTTCTATAGAATGATAGGAAAAAGAAAATAAAGGAATATTTTCTTCCTGGCCAGGTAACTCTTATTGCTATTTTTAAAAATAAAAATAAGATACAAGTTAGATAATGTTAAGAGTACCCAAGTGTCAAAGTGAAAAGTAAACCTTTCTCTCTGCCCCGATCCCTCTCTCAAGAGTGACACTGTGGAATGCTTGTGTGTGTGTGGTTTCATTTTGGAAGCAATCTGAACAGCTGGAGAAAAGTATAAATATTAGCTTTGAGCCGGCATTCTTTCTACAGAAGGACCATTTTATAACAAAACAGACTGCACGGCTACCAGCATCAAGTGTATTTCAGACACTCTGACCTGAGTCAGGGAAGAAATGTGATCAATCAGGTTCTTTCTTCCAGTCCTCTCAGGTTCCTGCCCTCTTACCATGCTGTTTCCTTGATGCCCTTCGTGAGGTCCCCTGCTCTCTGAAGCCACTTCTCGCTGCTGGGGACTCTATCTGTTTCGAGTTGGGCCCTTCACTACCCCTTATCTCAGACCTCTCCTCACCTTCTACAAGCATCCATGAGGTCCTAGCAGCTCCTTTCCCTAATGACTCACAAAGTTCTCACCTCATTCCATCCGCAAGACTTCCACCTTAGTTCGGGTTGTTCTTCAAGCTTTGGATAATATCGCAAAGCCTCCTTTCTGGCCTCCTCCTCTTGGGACGAGCCCCCCCTCCCGTCTGTCTGATTCACTTGCTAAATTACGAGTTGGGTCATATAGCTGCTCTGCTTAAAATTCTTCCCGTCACTCTGTCACCTATGGAAGAAAGTCCTACTCCTGGCTTATTTCCGCTGCACATCTGACCCTTTTCGGTAAGAGCCCTCGCGCACGCTTACCAGGCCACGTGACCTGCAGGCGAGGTGGGAGGTGCTGTGTTCTCGCCTCGCCTGTGCTTTTACAGGGAATGCAGTGCTCACCTCCACTGCTTTTCGTCCTCCTCAGCCCTTGAGGCTCCGCGCTGCACCTGCTCAGTCCTCCTCTGCTTGGGAAGAATCAGGAGCTTTACCTCTTTGCGCTCCTAGTTCCATTCACATTTTTTTTTCCCAGAGTGTTCATCGCTTTGTTTTTTTTAATTTTTTTTTTCAACGTTTATTTATTTTTGGGACAGAGAGAGACAGAGCATGAACGGGGGAGGGGCAGAGAGAGAGAGGGAGACACAGAATCGGAAACAGGCTCCAGGCTCTGAGCCATCAGCCCAGAGCCTGACGCGGGGCTCGAACTCACGGACCACGAGATCGTGACCTGGCTGAAGTCGGACGCTTAACCGACTGCGCCACCCAGGCGCCCCGAGTGTTCATCGCTTTGTAATGAAGCTTCTGGTTTGCTTACCTGCCTCCCTCCTGCATACTGTGACTTTTCTTTGAGTGTGGAAATTTTGTCTTCCTGCTCTTACCTTGAATTCCCAGCGCTTAGCATAGTGTAGGTCTGCCTTCTGATTGCACAGGATAGGCAGGCTGCAAGCATACATCAGCCTTGGACTCCTTCCCTAGCTCCGATTCGGTGTCTTCTAATTTTTGTTCTTTTCCTCATTCAGATTCTTTTTTATCCTGTTTTTAAAAAAATTTTAGTGTATTTATTTATTTATTTATTTATTTATTTATTTATTTATTTTGAGAGAGAGAGAGAGAATGCATGTGTGTACAAGCGGAGGAGGGACAAAGACAGAGGGAGATAGAGACTCCCAAACAGGTTCTAAGCTGGCAGTACGGAGCCCAACGTGGGGCTCGAACCCATGAACTGTGAGATCATGACCTGAGCTGAACCAACAGTCTGATGCTTAACCAACGGGGCCACCCAGGAACCCCTAGCCTGTTTCTTTCCAATTTTCCACTTTCTCTCCAGCTGCTTTTGGGGAGGGGTGCTTTTCCCGTACGCTCTCCCCTTCCCCAAGTCTCTGTCCTCTCTCGGCCCACAAAAGGGGTCCCCTACCTTTCGGGGCTTCTTGCTCCCCAAGTTCGGCTCTTCGTGTCACGTAGCTACTGAATTCTGTGGTTCATGTTGTGCAGATTGCTGTGTTAATCTTCCAATCGGTTTTCTAGGTGTGTAGGATGGTTTAGTGTTGGTCTGGCTGTATTTCATGGACGCGAGACACACAAAAAGCCACCATGCTGTTCCGCCATCTTGGCTCCTCCCTGCTTTGTCTATCCTGTTTCTTTCCTATCACTTTCACATCTTTTCCTGCTTCTCCTCGGCGCTATCCTAGGGCGTATGTGGGGCATCATAGTGAGTTCTTACTTTGACAGCCCTTCCATTTGGTGACAGTGTTTCTTATTGTGGGACACTGAGGCAGTCAGTTACATGACACTTCTGACACTTTTTGTGGCTATTTATAAAATTCCTTTGGAGTTGGCAGGATTTGTAGCTTGGGTGGGTGTTAGAAGAGCATTATGCTTTCTTCATTAATTTATGTGACAACATTTTATTAATTGCCATGTGTGTTTTGTAGAGAAAAAGACTTTGTAAGTATACAGAAACTTAATTTAAGTATTAGAGTCTGGATTAAGCAAAATGAGGCATCTGTGGAGTCAAGGGTGTAACAGTCTGTGAGTTCCCTTTGATTTATAAGATCCTACAATCGTTTGCCAGTAATCTTCTGGTTTTTTTTTTTTTAATGTTTATTTTTGAGAGAGAGAGAGAGAGAGAAAGAGACAGAGGCAGAGTGCGAGCAGGGGAGGGGCAGAGAGAGAGGGAGGCACAGAATCCTAAGCAGGCTCCAGGCTCTGAGCTGTCAGCACAGAGCATGATGTGGGGCTTGAACTCACGAACTCTGAGATCGTGACTTGAGCTGAAGTCAGATGTAGGATCCTTAACTGATTAAGCCACCCAGGTGCCCACCCCCCTTGGTTTTGATATCTATCTGAGGCTTCTTCTTTCAGGACCTCTCTCAATATGAAAAGTGAGTCCAGGCAGAAGTGAGTAATTTGATACCCAATGATTTCTGATTGCCATTGAACTCTAATTTTATATGTGATCTTGAGATTTTGAATTAATGGGATCTATTCACCATCAGTTATAGAACATGGAATACATGATTCATTAAAAGTACCGTATTTGGGGCGCCTGGGTGGCTCAGTCCAGCGTCCAACTTTGGCTCAGGTCATGATCTCAGTTTGTGGGTTGGAGCCCCACATCAGGCTCTCTGCTATCAGCCTGGAGCCCACTTAGGATCCTCTGCCCTCTCTCTCTCTCTGCCCCTCCTCTGCTGGTTCCCTCTCTCTCTCACTTTCAAAATAAATAAATAAACTTTTTAAAAGGTACCATATTTGGATGCTATTAACAAAAGTCTGTATTTGTGTGTGCGTGTGTAAAGTCTGTATTTTTTTGAAGTTGTTTTCTTTTTTTTAATTTTTAATTTAATTTTTAATTTGTTAAAATTTATATCCAAATTAGTTAGCATATGGTGCAAAAATGATTTCAGGAGTAGATTCCTTAATGCCCCTTACCCATTTAGCCCATTCCCCCTCCCATAACCCCTCCAGTAACCCTCAGTTTGTTCTCCATATTTATGAGTCTCTTCTGTTTTGTCCCCCTCCCTGTTTTTATATTATTTTTGCTTCCCTTCCCTTATGTTCACCTGTTTTGTCTCTTAGAGTCCTCATATGAGTGAAGTCATATGATTTCTGTCTTTCTCTGACTGACTAATTTCACTTAGCATAATACCCTCCAGTTCCATCCATGTAGTTGCAAATGGCAAGATTTCATTCTTTTTGATTGCCGAGTAATACTCCATTGTATATATATACCACATCTTCTTTATCCATGCATCCATCGATGGACGTTTGGGCTTGAAGTCTGTATTTTTTTAAGTTTACTTATTTTTTTAGTAATCTTTACCCCCAAAGCGGGGCTTCAACTCATGACCCCAAGATTAAGAATCACACACTCTTCCAACTGAGCCAGCCAGGCCCCCCAAAAGTCTGTATTTTTTTTTAAATGAACAAGATACTTACATTTCTCTCTCCTTCCTTCATCCGCCCTTTCCTGTCCTTCACTCTGTTTCTCACACTTGTTTCCAAGAAACCATAAGTTAGAGATAACGTGGTCACGTCACTTCCAGAGAACTTAGCACTGTCTCTCGCAGGGGCTATTGGCAAACTCAAAATTAGGTCGGATTGTAAGTGAGACAAGTTGAGTCGCAAACTCTCTGTGGGCAGAGGCATATCTTCAGCTGTTTCAAGCAAGGTCCAGTGGTTTCTGCCAAAATAGTGGAGGAACTAAGTTTTATGCCTGGCCGTTCCACGTCCAGAGGCTAAGCAACTACCTGTGGGTGCCTCCCGATGATAAGACATGTGGCCTCAGTCCGAACTCCTGCCTGCTTGGGATTCCCTCTGTCCCTCTTTTTCTGCGTCCCCCCACTCATACTGTCTCTGTCTTCCTCCAAATAAATAAATGAGCTTTAAAAAAAACTTTACAAATTACTAAGAATATAGGTAAGTCCCTAATTTTAAAAAAATGGACAAAGGACCCAAACGAATAGCCATAGTACATCTATGAAAAAGTATCTAGCCTGCAAGTAATGGGTAAAGTGTGCATTTAAACTCTAATATATACTTTTTCCTGAAGGGATTATTCATTTTTTTTTTTTTTTTTTTTTGAACAATGATGAGGAGCATGTTAGATTTGCACGCATCAGGCCTCTTTCTCTCTGCCCGAACTCTGCCACTGTGGGACACGTGGAGAATTCCACAGCCCCTCAGTCCTCTCATGCGGCCTCTTGTGGCTCCAGTCCCGATCTGCCTCTGCCTTCCACGAATCCATGAATCTCCTGCTTCTACCCTTGCTTCGTGCAGAGCATGGTTACGCTGCCTTGGCTACTTTGTCAGACGCCCTTTGGGAAAGCGAGCCCAGGCCAGTGCAGCTCCTGGGAGCCCAAACCTCCCTGAGACATTCCATTGCGGTCACATTCCCTTCCTCTTGCTTGGGTCCCTGTCCCCATCTTTCTCAAGGTGTCCCAGCATCAAAGCTTTCCTCCTTCCTCAGTTAGAGCTTCCGAGTCTAGTCTGGAGACAGGGGCCTGGTTCTTTGTCTGTTCTTTGGTCGGGTTCTTCTAAACCCGTTCCTTATTCCCTGAGTCCTTTTTCTGTCATTCAGTTGCATCATGTTGGCCATGACCAGCGGCTGCCCCATGACCTGTTTCTGTGAGACAGAAACCAGAAAGTGAAATGAAATACTAGGAATGAAAAGCATACTATTTCCTATATTAAAATTCTGTTCTATACTCTAGCTCCTACTTCTTGTGTATGTACTGGAGCCTAAAGACCATCTGGGGCGGGCCTTGCCTTCATTTGGCTCTAGCTATGATGCCATAGACTGAAGCATGTTCCGAGACCACCAAGGAGAGATGGGTTTCCTTTGGCCAGACCTGGCAAACTGGCCAACCTTGGGTAACACATTTTAGAAGCCACAAAATGACAGGATGACACGATGGCTATCAAGGACACTCTGACTCCAAAGATCGGTTATAAATACCTATTGTTTGAAGGAGACAGTGAGGAAAGGGGTAGAAGTGAAGGGAGAAAAGATTTATTTAACCCAGTGCCTGCATCATGATGCATGATGCGCGGCCAGCACCACAATGGGGATTTCACATGTGATCGTGTTGGATCCTCGCAAGGAAACAGGGCTGTAGATTTTTTTTTTTTTTAATCTCATTTTGCAGCTAATGACATAGAAGCTTGTAAAGGTTGGCTCACTTCTTACACTGCGGTTAAGTGTCTGAGCCACGATCCAAACATAGCTTGTGGAAAGCAGAAAACCGAAACAGAAAGGAGACATGCCCAGCATTGTAATTGTGTGGTTTTGCGTGCCATACTTTGCCAGGTATGGCCTTTCTAGGCCTTTCCATGTAAGCAGGAAGCAGTCTCCCTGTGATGTAAAAGGGAGCAGCCCTTTCACTTTCTCTCCTGAGTTGTTCATTCAGAAAGACAACAAAGCAAAAATAAAAATTTAAGAATGAATGAATGAATGAATAAGGGGAATTTTGCATCAGAAATAAGAATCTCTAGATCTAAGACACGTAAATTTGTGGTTCTCTAAATATTTGTTCTAATAGATTGTGACAGTCTCCTTTACACCCATGCTCTATATTTTACTTTGCAATAATAATAATAATAATAATAATA
Organism: Leopardus geoffroyi; assembly: GCF_018350155.1. NCBI lineage: Eukaryota > Metazoa > Chordata > Mammalia > Carnivora > Felidae > Leopardus > Leopardus geoffroyi. The sequence goes on along the minus strand of NC_059342.1, from coordinate 18,528,429 downwards.
ATAATAATAATAATAGGAAAGTAAAAGAATCCTTTTTAAACTGGAGCTCCAAACGACAAATGTGTGGTTCTTGACTTCAAAAAGTTTGGTCATTAACCATCTTTCATTGTGCTTGGAAGCCTCATTGGATTTCTAACTGTGTTGTTTCCGGAAAGCTTGCTGGGTATGATGACACTCCAAATAAACCGAACAGAATTAATTCAAGAATAAAAAAATCATTTCTTCTTGTGTGTCTCAATCTGATATTTGCCATATGGGAAGCTCGGCATCATTCTCTCAGCAGGCTAATTTATGGCAAACACACATCCACATTCAGTGAATATGGGAAAACACAGCCTCTTTCCCCTTTATTTTTATAAGATTGACTATGGACTTTTTTCTTTGCTCTGCCTGCATTGATTCCAACTGAATTAAATGCAGATTTCCTGGCAATAGGGGTGGGAAGTGGGCCGCTGATGGGTACAAAAAGAATATCAACAGCATCAAATTGTATCTAAAGAGGCGGAGAAAATCTGGGAGCTTTCGCATGGCCTGCTTCTTAGCTATGAGAATCCAGACATCAGAAGTGACTAATGAGATTTTTTGATGTTTTACTGGGTTGAAGACTCCCCATTGCCAACTAAGGGTTGGTTGCAGCTACAAACTCTGCAGCATTCTGTACTTGAATTATCATTAATTAATATCAATGAATCTTTCATCTAATTCATTCATTAATTCATTTCTTACTAAGAAGTAACCCCATCTATGTTGCCTTTGATCTTGACCCTTCCTTGTTCATGGTCGCCACATATATACTATCCCTTGTAAACATGAGGTAGCACATTTATCTGTGGGCTTCATTACCTCATCCTTACCACCAGAGAGTTGAGTTCCTCCCAGCAAGACCCCTGGCCAGTCTCTCCATACCTGATGAGCAGTAGACATTGCAGTGATGGGGCTTCCAAGATGTGAGGGGACAGGGAAGGGCAGAGGCCCGGGCAACGGAATGTTATTCAGTGGCAAAGCAGAAAAGCCTCCTTACGGACTAGGGCTAAGGTCTCACAGCCATGAGCAGGTAGGAAAACTGGGGATGACGGGTGGTATCCGACTCAAGAGCTCTCTCCCCTGCTCCTGGGTAGACTCCTGGTGGAAGGGGGCCTTCTAAGGGATGATGCATATTCCGTAGTCTTTTATTTTGAATGTTGCTGCTGATTCACCATGTTCTATCTGAAAAGGGACACCTCCTCATGGGAGCCTGCCAGAGTAAAAACTTTAATTGGGAGAGAGCACGATTCCCTGATACTGTGGGCACAAAGCCCACTGGATGAGAAGCTTGATGTCTCAGGGTCAAGTTGTGGCTCCACCATTACTAGAGTTGTGAACTACAGCAAGCCCAAACTTCCTTGAGTCCCATTTGTTCTCCTATAATATGGGGAGGATAGCGATTGCTCTGGCTACCATCAGAGTCGTCAGATCTGATGGGACAATGGACATGAAGCCTTTTGTGAAAGGCAAAACACCACTGTCTTAGTCAATTCAGGTTGCTATAACAGAATACCATTGACTGGCTGGCTTATAAAGAACAGAAATTTAGGGGCGCCTGGGTGGCGCAGTTAGTTAAGCGTCCGACTTCAGCCAGGTCACGATCTCACGGTCCGTGAGTTCGAGCCCCGCGTCAGGCTCTGGGCTGATGGCTCAGAGCCTGGAGCCTGTTTCCGATTCTGTGTCTCCCTCTCTCTCTGCCCCTCCCCCGTTCATGCTCTGTCTCTCTCTGTCCCAAAAATAAATAAACGTTGAAAAAAAAAATTAAAAAAAATAAATAAATAAATAAATAAAAGAACAGAAATTTATTTCTTACAGTTTTCATGGGTAGGAAGTCCAAGTTCAAGGCACTGACAGATTTGAGGTCTGGTGAGGGTCTGCTTTTATTCTTTTCTCTCTTCTCTTCTCTTCTCTTCTCTTCTCTTCTCTTCTCTTCTCTTCTCTTCTCTTCTCCCTTTCCTTTTCTTTTCCTTTATGTAAACTCTACCCCAGGGGCTTGAACTCATGATCCCAAGATCAGGAATCACATGCTTTACCAACTGAGCCAGCCAGGGACCCTAAGGGCCTGCTTTTTCGTTCTTCTTGTTGGGTCCCCCCAACATGGCAGAAGGGGTAAGGGAGCTCTCCAGGGTCTCTTTTATAAAGGGACTAATGCCATTCACAGGGCTCCACCCTCATGACCAAGTTAGTTCCCAAAGGCCCCACCTCCTAATACCATCACACTGGGGATTAGGTGTCAACATATGAATTGGGGTGGAGTGGGAGTGGACCCACAGACATGCAGTCTGTAGCAACCACTGAAGGGGAAGGCATTATTTCCAGGTGAAGTTTCCTGCTATTTATACTGGCTCAAAATGGCAATGTAGTTGGAAGGGGCTTGTCTTGAAACTGTGCATTGAAAACATTTTTGACAGAAGTATAAAAATATCGATTGTCCATCTGAAAATAGGAGGATGTAGGTGGAAGGCAATTATGAGGAAGCCTCACGCTTCCAGTAGGCCCTTCCTTGGGTCTTCCCCCCGGGAGGGACTGGCTCTTAGGAGTTTGTACTTGCTGTTTCCAGAGAGGCATATCAGGACAGCTGTTTTAACTCCATCGTGAAGCTTATATACACATCTTCTTTTTGAGAGTTACAACAAAACAGAGACCTTGATTTGCATCCTGACTCACAACAAGATGAAGCAAACCTGTTTGAGTGTCAACTGTGTGCCAGGAACTTACTAGATCCTCTGTACTTGCAAATGTGGGTTTTGCTGTCTTCTTACTATCAGATTTGAGATCCCTGCAATCTCCAGTCTCCAGGAATAGCCCCGCTCATGTCACCATCATCAAATTGGAATAGTCGTAATGACTAACACATCTCCAGTGCTTAAATCATGTCCAGCATTGCTCTAAGTACTTGCTGTATGCTTGTTTGAGACATTACACTGTCATCAACATCCCCATGTTACAGATAAGGAAGACTGATTTTTTTTCCCCAAGGGCACATGATGAGTAAGTAGAGGAGATTTCAACCCAGGAAGCCTGGCCCTATAATCAAGCATGTGAGCACTTCAGAAAGCTTTACAAAAGGGAAATGAGTGGTTTGTGAGTTTAAGGTCCAGTATAATAATTATCAGTCAGGTGCACAAGATGTTTTCAATATTTTAAAATAATGTCCTTACCTGTGCTAACTCTACCTGAAGTAAGAGATTTGTCTCTTTCCTGGAACAGATCTGGTTAGTGAGTTAACATTGGTTGCTTCATGCCATTTTGACGTTCGTATCTTCAGTAAAACTAAGGAAAGATTGCTTAGGATATCCCAGTCTTTAGGAGACAACAATCTTTCAAGGAAAGGGGCACTGTGAGTTCTCAGGCTATCCCAGTCTATTGCACAAATATTATAAAATCAGGTAAGGGCACAAGGAAATTTAGCTGCTGGTGATGGCTTCAGAGGCCAGTGACTCTTGTGAAGAGTCGGGAAGGATGAGGAGCCAAGAAGGGGGTGGAAGGCATCCAAGACAGAGAATGTGGTGAGGCCATGTGTGAAAAAGAAAGTATGGTGACTGGAGATGACAAGAAGCTGGTGTTGCTGAGGACAGGAAGAGTGGAAAGTTGTAGTCCAAGGTGAATAGATCAGGAGAGTGGGCTGCGAAGGGCCATGGGCACCTAGTGACTAGACCTGGCTTTCTCCTGGGCTGTGAGAGCCTGGCCTGCAAAGGGCGAGTCCAGGATGGGGGATAGGGGTGGGAGTGGGGGTGGGGGTGGGGGCGGGGGCCATGGGCAAGATGGTGCCATCAACGGGCCAGGTTGGAGATGCTGAAGGTCTGAACAAAAGCAGTGTCTTTGGGTATGGAGAAAAGAGGGTGAGAGTGCGAGATGTGCAGGATTTTCTACCTCAAAAAAGGAATGAACAGAAATTAGCAAGCGGAAAAAGTGAAATACATACCAAAAAGATAGTAATAAACATGGCAAATGATCAAATTTTTAAGTCAGCCATAAGGATAATTGTATACCAAAATGAATAAACTGGCAATTAAGAGAATGAAATAATAGTAGGTAAGTAATATAACAACACAATTTAATAATTAAATAAAGAGAATAAAAACACTTTGGTGAGGGATGCTTGGGTGGCTCAGTTGGTTGAGCGTCCGACTCCTGATTTCGGCTCAGGTCATAATCCTAGGGTCGTGGGATAGAGCCAAGCTCAGTGCGGAGCCTGCGTAGGATTCTCTCTCTCTCTCTCTCTCTCTCTCTCCCCCCCTTTGCCCCTCCCCCTGACTCTCACTGTCTCTCAAATAAAAAAACCAAAAACACTTTGGTGATACAAGATTAAGAGTAGGTGTAACAAAGAATCAGAGTGATGTAGTATGCCAAAACAGTGTAAGAAAGAGTGATTTGGAAGTAGAGTTTTGGAAAAGGAAATTTTCAGTGAGTTCAAAAAAGTTAATAGGACAAATAAAAGGTATGAATTCCTACCTGGAATTCTCAGACGTGGCACATTCTGTGACTCTTTGGTAGAGAAGGGAGGTACAGAGTCCCCCAGGAGGTGGGGAGCATCTCAGGTCTTGTCCGGAGGACTTTGAAAGCCCAGGAGCAATTCCCTCCATCCAAATAGATAATCAGTCATCTTTCCAGCTCTGGCAAATGTCTCCCCTCAGACCTCGAATGCATGTACTGCAAGGAGCCCCTGGGTTTCTAATTTGCATGACTCCATTGAGGATCATGCTGTTAAGTGCAATCAGTAATAAAGGCAGAAGGAGCAAGTCTAGGAGGAAAAAGAAATAGAAGATAATGAGTTTGATTTTGAACATTTTGAATTTTAAATACCTAAGACTAATAATCTAAGTCAATATGGCCAATGAGTAGTGTCTATTGGAGATAATGAATATGGGTGTGGGCACTCAGGTTCATGGTGGGGATGGAAACAGACTTGAGAGTCAATGTTGTTCTTGTGGAGAAGGTCAAAGCAACAGAGAGAAGAGAGGATTAGAAGTACTGTGTTGGGGGTAAAGATAAAGATATGGAAGCAAAGGCTAGAAGCTAATGTGTGTCAAGAAGGGAGCCAAAGATGGCCAGGAGCTAGTGCCAGAATTAGAAGAATTAAACTCATGACACTGGACTCATTAGTGTAACTGATGGACTGAGGTTCCTGACTTGAACACTGCTGTTGACTGTGGCTCATGGAGACCCAGACTATTTCTTAAAGTTCTTCGTACCCTTGTTTCTTTTGACCACTGTGAGCTTAAATCTAATATTTCTTTGAATCTCTGTTGTTGGTTTCACTTAGCGTGCTTTTTTTCTTCCCTGCAATCATCAGGTTAAAGATAACCTCATTTATCCAACCATCAGTGAGCAAAGACGGAGGGAACTTCAGAGATATCTGTGGGAGCACCTGAGCTGCCTGGATACTCTCCAAACCTAGTAAATGATTCCTAAAAGATGAGAGAATTCAAATTCTGGCTTCCACTGAGAATTGAATGTTTCCCCAACTGCCTGGTGCACAGCCCCAGCTGAGACCTAATGCAAGTATTTTGCTTAAGAGAACTCGCAAATGCGAGGTGCTTCTAACAATATATGTCAAGCAGTGTGTAGCCGATGGTAGGAGTTAGATTTATGCATATTGTGGTTGTCCATTTCCAGCTGCTTCTGTGAAGTCAAACTTTTTTTATGTTAACAGATCACATTATTATCACATTTAGTGGAGAATAATGAGATATGATGGTGATACATCATTGGCAGCTCGTAGTGCCATTTGAAAACATGGTTGTTTTTAAATCTGCAATAATGGGTCAGAGAGAGACACACACACTCTGGCATGCTCACAGCTACAACGCAGCTCTTACCAGCTAGTCCTGAGTAGCTCTTTGTAAATGCTTTATTGCCAGAGTGAGCCTCAACAGTGACTCACAAAAGTGCCCTATTTCGCCCAATTAATGAAGGGGATAAAGACATCTCAGAGTTAAGATAAGTGACCACCGGGACTTGCTAAAATTCTGAGAAGTTCTGTGTGTTGAATGAGATGGATAGAGGTTACCTTTGGGGATTGGCACTGCGTCAATTCTGTAAAAAGCTTCTTTGATGTTGTGAAAACAAATGTTCGACTCGCCCGGCGGCTATGGGAATCATAGCTGCCATTCCGGATTGTCGAAGCGTTCTGTACAGCCAGTCGTCTCTTCTCTGTTTCTCTGTGATTTTCCTTTATCTTTCTTCGTCTCTGCTTTACCCTTGGGGAAGTATGGATGGAGAGAAAAGTGAAGTGTATTATACAGGAGAATAGAAGATTCTGTCTTTGCCCAATACCTCAAGCCCTGAAAACATTTCCTTTGTGGTTCTTGCATTCCATGAATATGTCTAAACCTTTTGTAATCAAGTTACACTTTCGGCATGTGCTATTTCACGTGATAGCGAATCCCATAAGTGTCCCTATTTTGCATGAGGTAAAATGCTCTATTTATTAAAAACTTTACATCATTCAAGATTTAGGAGATGAAGAGCCTCTCAGGCAGAGAAAATGATGTGTGATGGACATGTCTAGGGAATTAGGAATTAGAGGGAGTTTGCTTGAGCACATTGAGGGGGTGCTGATGATGATGACAAAGGCTGTGGTGAGGTGAAGTCATGGAAAACCTTAGTGCAAGGCTAAGCACTTGAACTTTATGCTGAAAGGAAACAAAAGGGAGAGGTAAAGGGCTCAGTCATCTTCAGATTGTAAAATGCCAATGGTGTCCCTTAAGAGTTTTCCAGTTCCAATGGTGATTATTTAAAACTAAAAGTTGGGCCCCTGGGTGGCTCAGTTGGTTAAGCATCCCACCCTTGATTTCGGCTCAGGTCACGATCTCATGGTTCGTGAGTTCGAGCTTCAAGTCGGGCTCTGTGCTGATAGCGTGGAGCTTGCTGGAGATTCTCTCTCTCTCCCTCTCTCTCTGCCTCTCCTCTGCTTGTGCTCTCTCTCTTCTCTCTCTCTCAAAATAAATATATAAACTTAAAAAAATAAAACTAAAAGCATTTGCATAAGGATGTGGAAGACAGAATATGTAATCAAATTCCACAAACTGCAGTGAGTTCATCCAGTTTAAAAAAAAAAAAAGTTTATCTTGTGGATATTAAGTAAAATGACATTTTCAAGCCTTGAAAATGGGCATAAAAGTGAAAAGTGGATTTCAGTGTGTACAAAGGCACTTAGGATGATAGCGATTAGCGAATTCATTCCATAATCATCATGCCATTTGCCATAGAATATAGCCCTGGGAAGGTCCTGAGACTCATTACAGAGGCTTCTTGATGCCTTGGGCCAGTACGTCAAGAAAAATCCAAATGTTGGGCAGCAGGATGAACATATTTGGTCTTTGAGCCAAATGGAAAATGTTATTCTGTCAATGTGGAAAGGTCACAGTGGAGAGCTCAGCGCTAAACATTCAAAAGCTGCGTGTCTGCATCCAGGGAGAATGTCGGCACCCGTGCAGCCCGAGAGACCAAACGTTATGATGTAATTGTTCTGCAGGTTAGAAAATGGAGGCTAGGAAATAGGAAACGGTTGGTCATGGACGCACAGATCAGGTGGCAGGGCCAGGATCCTGACCTTATAACCATGGTTCTCACCTCCCCTGCTTACCCACCTCATGGTCAACACAGGGCTCGGTTCGTTACGTGTCTTGTGAAACCATCAAGATTTTCTTGCCTATTTTCCTTTCTCCTTGGGTCATGTTCACTTATTGACTGCATTTCAAACCCTGAATCCTGGTCATGTAAACGGGATCGATTTTCCTGTTCACCCTTTAAAGAACACATCAGCTTATGTTCTAATGCCCTTCCCCCCACAAGCAGAAGGTAGGCATAGGGCAAGGCTTGTTGACGTCCCAAGATGGCGGCAGCATACCTCTCCCTGAGGTGCAAAAGTGAAAGACAAACACAGGACAGAGACTGAGCCAAGGTAAGGAGCCCAGGCTCTGTGACGATACACCCAAGAGGGTCAGACAGACCATAGGATACCAGGCACAGAGAATGGGTGGCACATTCTGGGAGGCCAGTGAGTAGGAAACATGGAAATGAGCAGAGGAAGTCAAGTCCATTAAGAATTTCTGAGGAGGAAACAGGTGCTCAGTGCCACTTTATAAAATGGTTATTTCTGTGCTTCCTTTTGTGTTTGTGTGTGTGTGTGTGGGGGGGGGGGTGTTTAAGGAGGCTGAGAGTGTGCAAAAACATATCATTCTGACATTATATTTCATCCTGCTGTTTGCACTGCCATCAGCCATCTCAGCCGGTGTGCCACACATGTGGTTGGTAAAGTCACCAGCCCCTCTCATTTCCGTCCTGAAAATGTAGGCCACCATTTGAAGTGACAACTGGCAGATGTTGGCATACCCTGAACTCGGGTCGGGACCTACACACGATGGCGTAGGCTTTGGGGCCTCACAAGCACTCGCTCTGTGTCTTCGCCAAGCGCACAGAACGTTAGCACTTATCTCACTGAACAAATGAGGTAGCCCTTGGGAAGCTATCCTCGCGGCACCTGGCAGATGGCAGGCCCTCCACACATCATTCTCTTGAGCTGTCTGAGCAGACCCCACAGGTCACAGGACTGCTGGTTAAGAAAGGCATAGCCAGACACAGCTGATGTTCTTTAAGTGTCTACTTTGTTTCTGGCTCTGTGCCCTTCTGTTGAATCAATAAAAATACCTACTATGTGCGCTGCTTTGGGCGTTTTAAAAGAAACCAAATCAGTGATTTGGAGGGCTAAGGGAGCTCTTAGCTGAGGTCGCACAGCTATGTAATAGCAAGGCTGCAGTTACAAGACAGGACTTCTGGTTTCCGGTCTGGTCCTCATTCTACCCTGTAACTCATCCCAGCTATCAGATGTCCAGCAGTCTTTGGTGCATTGACTACTCAGAGAAACGGTGTAGGCAATGTGCAGCCAATGGTAGGAGTTGATAGTAATTGATATTAACCTAGAGTCGCATCGCTGTTGGGAGTTGGGGTGGACTAGCTCTTTGCTTCTTGGTCGTGGTTATTGAGACAGTAAATACACGTTATAGTTAATTAAGATGTAAAACAGAAGAACCTAAGGAAATATCTCCAAGCCCAATTATACTGTTTGTAACTCCAAAATTTTATTTTTACGTAACATACCCCTGTAGAACTTAGCACAAGGCAAGTACTCTTAGAAGGGTTTTATAAAAATTAACTCGTTGAATCCTGGTGACAAGTCTGGGAAGAAGCACTATTATTATCTCCATTTTTCAAATAAAGAAAATGAAGCACAGAGAGCATAAGAATTTCCCAAGGTCATATAGATACGAAGAAGCAGAATCTGGCCCCAGAAGTCGTGCTCTTAACCCCCTCACTTTACTGCCTTTCTAAAATGATCAAAAATACTGGATGTTCAATGCCAGTGAAGGGCATTGTTTTCCTCATTCTCTCCCTTCCTGGAAGTTCTTCTGTTACTTCTCCTCTAAGGACCCTAAAGTCCATTTGTATGCTTCTGATTATCTTGCCCACCTGTATCCTGACCCAAACATCCCTATCTTTGCTGTATTCCTCAGTTACAGGGAATTAGAGTCCAGTATGGTCAAAGGTGTTACACCAAGACATTTTATCTGACACCTTCATCCGTACTGTATCCTGTATTCTAGAAGGAGATAAAATACACACAGTTCTTAACCCTGTGGAGCATTTGGTCTATGGGAGAGCTAGGCATTGCATAATCACACAAATAAATGTATATTTCAAGTGTATATAAATGCTATAAAGAAAAATACAGGGTGCTGCTCTGTAAAAATATAATAATAATAATATAACCTAACTGACATTAGATGGGGAGGCTGTGTAAAGCTTCCTTGAAAATGTAATTTTTTTAAGTTTATTTATTTGTTTATTTTTAAATTTTTTTTTTTTAATTTTTTTTTTTTCAACGTTTATTTATTTTTGGGACAGAGAGAGACAGAGCATGAATGGGGGAGGTGCAGAGAGAGGGAGACACAGAATCGGAAACAGGCCCCAGGCTCCGAGCCATCAGCCCAGAGCCCGACGCGGGGCTCAAACTCACGGACCGCAAGATCGTGACCTGGCTGAAGTCGGACGCTTAACCGACTGCGCCACCCAGGCGCCCCTTAAATTTTTTTTTTAACGTTTATTTATTTTTGAGACAGAGAGAGACAGAGCATGAACAGGGGAGGAGCAGAGAGAGAGGGAGACACAGAATCCGAAACAGGCTCCAGGCTCCGAGCTGTCAGCACAGAGCCCGACACGGGGCTCGAACTCACAGACCACAAGATCATGACCTGAGCCGAAGTCGGCTGCTTAACTGACTGAGCCACCCAGGCACCCCTTAAGTTTATTTATTTTGAGAGAGAGTGAGGGAGAGAGAGAGAGAGAGAGAGAGAGAGAGCGAGCATGAGCAGTGGAGGGGCAAAGAGAGAGGGAGAGAGAGAGGATCCCAAGCAGGCTCTGTGCCGTCAGAGCAGAGCCCAATGCAGGGCTCAAACTCACAAACCGTGGGATCATGACCTGAACTGAAATCAAGAGTTGGACACTTAATCAACTGAGTCATTCAGGCACCCCAAAAATGTAATTTTTAAGTTTATATATCAAGGGTACGCTATAGTAGGAGAGGACTAGGGGTAAGTGTGTAGGCAAAAGGAATAGCAGTGCAGGGCTCTAGAGTAGGAAATGGATTGGCACATTCAGGAAAGTGACAGAACATCTGTTAGGAACTGAGTGGATCACAGTGAGTGTGGGGATGGGGAAGAGAGCGGTATGGAATGGCTGGAGAGATGGCCGGGTCAGACCACACACGGCCTCTCAGGCTACGGTAAGCAGTTACGATTTTTTTCTAATTACAATAGAAACCATCGGAGGACTGTAGAGGTGGGGACATTGCCAGCATTCGATGGGAAGCAAGTAAGAATTCATAGACGAGGGGAGAAGAGACCATGACTTGAAGTAGGATGGGGGACAGTGGAGCAGTTGGAGACAAGTCGAAGACATACTTTTGAGTTATTACTAACAGGGTTTGTTGATGGACTGGCCTCGGTGACTGGGGAGAAGAACACGTCATGGGTGAATTTCAGGCATGTCGTATCAACATTTGCCGGATGTACAAGATCAACATTTGCCGGATGTACGGGATCGGTTACTGCGATGGGGAATGTGGAGGTCAGGGGGGGTAAGCGCACCCCAGCTCTGCAGTGCGGTCTCCGCGGGCCTGGCAAATCCACCTGCAGGGGGCGCCAACGGCCCTGTAAGCTAACACCACTGCAGCCCTTGGTGGCTGTCTCTGAGCCAACAACAGATCACACCTAAGGAAGGAAACAAACAAACAAACAAACAAACACCCCTTCTTGTAGCCTCACCTTGTGCCTTGGTTTTAAATAGATCTTAGATACAGGCGGCCCCACAAAATGGTCTCTCCACTTTTCTTCCAGTTTAGGAGGTTTTGGTTTGTTTTTTTTTTTTTGAAGCTTTATTTATTTATCTTTTGAGGGAGAGAGAGAGAGAGAGAAAGAGGGAGTGCGCATGTGACTGAGGAGGGGCAGAGAGAGAGGGAGAAAGAGAATCTCAAGTAGGCTTGGAGCTGTCCACACAGAGCCCGACAAGGGGCTTGATCTCAAGAACCAAGAGATCATGACCCGAACCAAAATCAAGAGTCAGACATTCAACTGACTGAACCGCCCGGGCACCCCTGGAGTTTTGTTTTTTGATAGATTTTACTCCTTTCTGCAAATTTGTTTGGTTCCTAATTAGTGTTGGTGGGGACTATTTTATGATTGGTTTACTGGCTAATAATCAGATAAAGATAGAAAATATAATTGGATCATATAGTTATCACTAGCTATTTTTTTTAAATTTTTTAAAATTTATTTTTATTTTTTATTTTTGGATATTTTATTTTTTATTTTTGGATAGGCCTGAAGGTTTAATGGCACCCCATTGGGAATGTCTTTTTATGCATTTGTTGAATTAGAGGCTAACAAAGATAACTCCTTAAGGAAATACCATTATTTTTCCTAACTATGAAATCAAAGGTCCTTGTCCAAAAATAGAGTTGATAGCTAGAAGAATCTCCCCATTCTGACAGTTTAGTTTTTGTCATTTCCTGTAATAGGCCTGCATTTTATCAGCAGCCCTCATATGATTTCTTTGTGAGAAATATTTCTCTGTATAGAAGAAAGTTTATCATTTGGAATGTTAGCTGCAATTATATTGACATATGGTGATAATGGGATAAAGCATACGGGTTAAAGGTTGCGGGAACCATGGCTTGGCAATTAGCGATGTAAATGAAACATTCATTATCCATCATGCTGAGAAGTTGATGAACTGTACGGTAAATCTGAGCCCACAGTCAGGACTGAGATAAGTCATTTCAGACAATACAGCGGAGTATTTATGAGCACCAGGGACAATGTTGCAGATTCCCGTCATGGAGACTTCTTTACCTTACAGTTTGTCATGAATAAGGACCTTACAAAGTCAAAACCACAACTCTGTCCTTCCACAGGAATATATATGAGATTCTAAAACTTTCTATGAAAGTGAAGCATTTTGAGAGCTGGACTGACTGAATATTGACAAGTGAAATTTTCCCTAAAGGTCTATTCCATAACAAAGACGTATGATCGATTATTTGTCTTGAAGAAAGACTGATGTCTTTCAAAATGGAACCTAGATTTGGGGAGAAAACCATACACTGAGAGATCTCACTCTTACCCCAAAGAACCTTAATTCTGCAGGTTGGATTATGCAGGAGTAACTGCCATTTTTCAATTCTCTGTCAAATGACCAAAGCAACAGTATGATGATACCTGAAAAAAATTTTCCTGGGCTTTTTACTCTGCGTATTGCCTATTTAATTATTTTGTGCAGATTCTAAAGTGTTTCCTGTGAACATGAGAATTGTCCATGCAGAAAATGTGAATCTATATTTTATATTTTATTGACACCTGTTCTCAAGTTTTTAAAAATTGTAATTATATAAAATGGTGTCTTCAGGGGCGCCTGGGTGGCTCAGTTGCTTAAGCGTCCAACTTTAGCTCAGTTCATGATCTCGCAGTTTGCAGGTTTGAGCCCCGTGTCGGGCTCTGTGCTGACAGCTCAGAGCCTGGAGCCTGCTTCGGATTCTGTGTCTTCTTCTCTCTCTTTGCCCCTCCCCTCCTCTCCCTCTCTCTCTCTCTCTCGAAAATAAATAAACATTAAAAAATTTAAAAAAAAATTAGTGTCTTCGAAGCGAGAAAGAATGGCTGGAGAAATATCAAAACTTTGTTTCTTTATGGTAACTGGTGACACAACCAAAAAGCTCAAGAAGTCACCTAGAAAGGAAATATGGTAGAGCCATGGTACTCAGCCTTTGCCCAGAACCAGAAATTCCTTTGTTAACAGCTCAGTGTGTTGAGGCTCAAGTAAGGACAAATCAGGTCATGTCAAAACAGTGAAAGCTAATAATAACATCTGACGTTTCTTGAATTTGACTTCATGCCATTTCTTAATTTCCCACCATATGTGCTAAGCCAGACATTGTTCTACACACGGAAAATAAATAGTTCATTCTCCTAATAACCCAGCAGCGTAGGTCAAATTATTATCCCACTTGATGGATCAGCAACGTTTGGCTCAGAGGTGAAAAGCCATCATCCTGTCATCCGGGTTCATGCAGCCGGTAGACGTCTGGGCTGAGCCTCAGAGCCAGCCCAGTGCAATCCCCAAGTCTTTATCAAACCCCTTTCCCATTGAGCCTGCCACAAAGCTGATCTCCCCACCTCTGGCCATCCCATTGTTCTAGTTTTGCTCCAATCTGGGGACTTCTTTGTCTTCATCGAGAGGCATCCAGTGCTTTCCAGTTTTTAATCATCTCCTTCTTTTAAACCTGGGACAGTTAAGTCTTCTTCGACTTTAAGAGAAAACCATCCAGGCCAAGAGTTCATTTGTTGAATTTATTGTCCTATGTCTTTCTATGGGGTGAAACCTGCATTTCTGCCCTAAGAGAATGCTGTCTCTAGAAGAGGTAGGATAGGTCAGTCCTCTGTTCAAACGTGAGCAATGGTCCGCAGCCTTGACTTACCTAGGAGACTTGAGAACTTTATATTCCCAAGCCTACCTCCACAGAGACCCTTTCCCATGTCACCAAGAGTCCCTGAAATCTTTCCCTGATCCTTTGTCCCTGGCAGTCCTGGGTGCCTAGGGTGGTGCGTTTCTTCATTTGCTCTGCCTCCCACTTCTCTCCTCCCCACACCCTCATCCCTCCGCGGTCTGAAGCCTCAAGGACCATGGGGCTGGGAAGAAAGAGAAGGCCTCGACAGAAAGCTGGCTGGATGGCAGTGCAGTGACAGATGGGGAACCCAGACCCAAGAGGAGTAGTCTCAAGTGCCGAGAATCTCAGCTGAGTGGCAGAAAGATCCAGGCCCTCGTCCATTGTATGATGACAATGACAAGGGGGAATTAAAAGGAAGGTTGGATAATTCTTACTCATACAAAAAACTTCATAGAAGTGGCAAGTTACTCCAGGAAACAGAACTAGGGCTAACGGTGTAGAAAGTCTCAGAATCACAGGTTTTGATGCCATTTCTGGAAGTTTCTTTATACCACTAGAACTACGTATCCACAATAAATTATTCCAGTTCCTTTGTAAGAAAGTGAGATCTAATGATGGGGGACATCCAAAGAAAGGATAGATGACCATCGCGTGGATATGATGGGTGATATATTCCAATGGTAGCTGAGAGATAATCCAGGGTGTCATGAAAGTCTTTCCATCTTTGGAATGCTCTTGTTTTTTGTTTTTTGTTTTTTGTTTTTTTTCAACGTTTATTTATTTTTGGGACAGAGAGAGACAGAGCATGAATGGGGGAGGGGCAGAGAGAGAGGGAGACACAGAATCGGAAACAGGCTCCAGGCTCTGAGCCATCAGCCCAGAGCCCGACGCGGGGCTCGAACTCACGGACCGCGAGATCGTGACCAGGCTGAAGTGGGACGCTTAACCGACTGCGCCACCCAGGCGCCCCTTAATTGTTAATTAACAAGATGGGCACTGGGTGTTGTATGGAAACCAACTTGACAATAAATTTCATATTAAAAAAAAAAAATAAATGACACTAGAGCAGAATAAGGGAAACAATAATTAACAAGATATAAGAGAAAAATGAAGGAACCCTATGGAAATTTTAGATATTTGTGAGCCGTAGAGGAAAAATAAAAATTCGATTTTCCATTTAAAATCAGTATCACTTTTTGGGACTCATGACATTTTCTTTTAAACTCCCATAGGCTAGTGTTAAAATTTTATATGCCAATAATGATCAGTTGTGTTCGATTACAGCAGGGAATTAGATTCAGTCATCATCATTTGTTGATCATTCCGAGGGTCTTTAGCCCATCAATTTAAAAAAGTCAGAGGGAACAGTGACCAGAATAACAAGGATCCTAGTAGTTTGGGGCCATTAATCGGGACCAAGCTTCTGAAAGTCTGGAAAGCAGTGTTTATGAATCCATTCTGATTATTTACATCATCGTACTCCTTGTAAAACAGTCCTCATTCTTTTGCTGAATCCACGTTTCACCTGTATTTACTTAGTTGCGAATTTTTGTCTCGTGGGTTGATCACTCTGGGAACCCGGAGGTTAGTTTCCATCGTGGTGAAGAGGGGGATGTTTAAAAATGAGGTCAGCGTCAGAACGTTCTTGTCTCTTCCAAAATCTGATACCTGGAAAACTGGTTTGAAAATGTTGAAGGGAAATTTTTGCAAGAGTGTAGAGTCCAAATGCCCCCCAGGAGTGGAGGTAATCAGACTGGCCGTACGATGACAGTGACAACAGATGTGGCAGGAGCTGGTGTTGGGTTGAGCCGAGAGTGGCAGCGCGTATCAGAAATGGACTTATGTCACTGGCCTGAAGGGCAGGTGGGCAGTCCCTGTGCACTTTCCAGAAGATATAAGACCTAGGAGAACTTGGACGAAATGGCATGATACAAAACCAAGTTTACACCTAAGAAAACTTCAGGAGTTCAAGGGCAGGCAAGTGTCGAGATAATGGAGTCCTTGCATACCCGGAATATGGGTGGAGGAAGAAAATGCTTTTTAAAACGACAAAGCAGGGGCGCCTGGGTGGCGCAGTCGGTTAAGCGTCCGACTTCAGCCAGGTCACGATCTCGCGGTCCGTGAGTTCGAGCCCCGCGTCGGGCTCTGGGCTGATGGCTCAGAGCCTGGAGCCTGTTTCCGATTCTGTGTCTCCCTCTCTCTCTGTCCCTCCCCCGTTCATGCTTTGTCTCTCTCTGTCCCAAAAATAAATAAACGTTGAAAAAAAAAATTTAAAAAAAAACAAAAAAAAACAAAAAAAAAACGACAAAGCATAAAATGGTCCTCTGATGGTGATGGTCCTCTCTGCCCTTGCAAAGCGGCGCATTCTAGCTGGATGTTTTCATTGACAGCCCCCAAACCAGGAGACTTTTCTTTTTGGTCCTCTGGCCTTTCACGTGGGTGTGTGGTGAACAAGGACGTCCCCCCGCCCCCACTGCACCCCCCACGTAAACTTGATTTTCTGTCTAATCCTGCTCATCTCTGTTTGGCAAGTAGCAGAGAAACTGTTTCTTCCTCTTTAGGAGTGAAGTGTTGCTTTTATAATTCACTGAGTGATCACAGTGTACCAAAAACTTGACATAAATTATCTGTTCCTCACAACCCTTCTGTAGAGCAGAAATCAGCCTACCCATTTTACAGGGGAAGCACTTGAGGCTCAGGGACAAAAAGTCACTCACAGCTGATAATAGAATTGAACTGATGTTCTTCTGCTCCTACAACCTCTTCTTGACCCAGAGGCACTAGATCCCATCTGGTCCCTTCATGTTTAACTTCAAAAGAAGTAAACCATTCCTTTCCCTCTTTTCTGCCCAAGTTTTCAAGTAGATAATCTAGTTATTTGAGACAATCCAATTAAGTTTAAAAATACTTGTCCTTTCGTAACCCTGCAGACTTAAAATAGATCTGCTGTCTTCTAAGCAGTCATTTTGTTTGGTTCACATTCACCACTTCCCTTCATGTTTCCCACTTAATGTACTTGCTTTCCCGCAACAATTGCTTTCCACCTTCTTCCTGTAGCGTTATTTTTACCAAAATTAATTAACACATGGGGTCTCCTAAATAAGTTTCCTTGTTGTTAAATTCCGTTTACTGATAGGTTGTAATGTAGCAACAGGCAACAAAAGGTTCGGACATTATTATTGTGCATATTTATAGAAGGCATATTGGTTTGTATATGGTGTGACCGCAGGGTGAATGTATGACAGTTAGAAAACCAACGACATGGGTAAAGAATAGATTGTCCAGCACAGATCAACTTTTCTTCCAGTTTTTCATTCTGGTAAACTCCCAGGGTTTATAAAGATTTCTGTTTCTTTAGTGGAAAAGCTTGGGGGGGTGGGTGGGTACTGTGGGCTATTTCATTCTTTCTCAATTGGTACCTATATTAATTCAAAGTTTTTTTCTTGAGCTGGATGAATTCCGACAGTGACAACAAAAGACCACTTTGTGAAAGTAAAATTAACTTGGGGGCACCTGGCTGGCTTGGTGGGTACAGCATGTGACTCTTGATCTCAGGGTTGTGAGTTCGAGCCCCACGTGGGGCACCGGGATTACTTAAAATAAATAAAATAAAATAAAATAAAATAAAATAAAATAAAATAAAATAAAATAAAATAAAAAAGTCTATCTTTAAAAAAAAGAAAGTAAAATTAACTTGAGAAGTAAGTGTGTGCTTAAAGAAATAGAAAGTAGGGGAAGGTGATGGATCTCAGGTAGTAAATTCTGATTTAAGAAATTGTATGGGGCACCTGGGTGGCTCAGTCGATTAATCATCCAACTTCAGCTCTGATCATGATCTCACAGTTCATGGGTTCGAGTCCCATGTTAGGCTCTGTGCTGACAACTCAGAGCCTGGAGCCTGCTTCAGATTCTGTGTCTCCTCCTCTCTCTGCCCCTCCCCCACTCGTGCTCTGTTTCTCAAAAAAAAAAAAAAAAAAAGGTGTTAAAAAATTTTTAAGAAATTGTATTGTTTATTTGATTTGATTTTTGTTTCTTTTTAAATGTTTTTTGCAACGTTTATTTCTTTTGAGAGAGAGAGAGCGTGTGCGCGCGTACTTGTGCATAAGTGGGGGAGGGGCAGAGAGAGGGAGAAAGCGAGAATCCCAGGCAGGCTCTGCAGCTGTCTGTGCGGATCCCAATGTTGGTCTCGAACTCCTAAGCTGGGAGATCATAACCTGAGCTGAAACCAAGAGCCAGACGCTTAACCGACTGAGCCACCCAGGCGCCCTTGATTTTTGTTTCTTAACATAAATCGTTCCTTTTCCCAGATGGGAAGATTTCAGAGCAAATACGAACTTTTCCCGTTGATGGAAAAGAGCAAAAACTGACTTGGTTATGCTTCCCACCTTCCATGAAAGCTACCTAGTTTTTGAAAACCTCGTGTGGCTGCCTGTCAATAATTTCCATCCTCACAAGTGGCATTTAGCCTTCCCCAGGGGAGAAGACTTCTGCAAAGTCACAGAGGCTGTCTTTGGTTTGCCTTTAAGAATTTGCTAGAGCTTCGAGACAAGTAGTTCCCAGGGTCTCAAGGCTGTGTATGAACGATAACAAAAGTTTGGGTAGGCTCGGCCCTGTCTTGCTGTGGTTTCAGAGGCCCAAGGCGACAGTTGTGATTTTTATTAAACCATTAAAATAAATTTGTTTGACAAAACCTTCGTGAGTACGGAACAGAAGCATCCATTTCTCGGAGGGCATCCGTACCAGGAGCTAAGAAGCCGCGACGACTCTAGCTCCTGTCTGTAACGGGCACCAGTGTCTGCACACGAGAATCAAGTGAAAACAACCAGCGACAGATAAGAATGTCTTTTCCTTCTGCAGCCCCGGAGCAGAGGGGAGCCCCTTCCCGGTGCCCCCCTGGTCCAAAGCCAGGAGTGGAGGTCAGGGATTCGTGGGTCAGAAGGTAGCGTGGGCTGCACCGATCGCTCTGTTCTCTGACTCCCTGTGTGGCAGCTTGACTGCAATGTTGCTTTGTTTTTGGTGTCAGTAGAGGGGAAGCATCTTAATGAGCCCACTGAGCCTCACGCTGTTTGTATTGTCCTCATCACAAAGTGGGCGTTTGCACTGCCTTTCAATCAAGTAAGCTGGGGTGGCTTTTCCTTCCCCACTCAGCGCAAAGCCTGCAAACCACACCTGAGTGCTCGGTAGCCTTCGTGGGCAGCCCAAGAAGTAGGGTGGCTTCTCCCTTCCGGAGATGATGGGGAATAAAGCCAGAATGCATTTTAGCGGACTCTTGGGTCTATTCCAGCCGGAATGGCATTGAGGCTTGGTGGTTCCGTCTTCTGGCTCTCGCTGAATTTTCTGAAAGGCGATTTGCTGAATGGACATTTAACAGACTTTAAAAGTAATGTGACTGGCCGAAACTGTTTGGAGGGATACATCTTACAGCCATTCAGGGCTCCGTTCAGTGTGGCCTGAGTGCCATCCTCGAACACCCTGTTCGAAATCACCATTCCCATGTTGCCACCCTGTAATTTGTCACCCTGATGGCACCTTAGTTTTCCTCGTTGCACTCATTGCTATGCCTAGTGTCTGTCTCTTGGCCAGCATGCGCTTTGTCTTGAGCAAGGACTTTGTCCGCCTCTGTGACTCTCACTCCTAGAAGGGGGCCCGACATAGAGTAGGCCTTCATTCAGTGTTCGCCGAATGCTCGGATAAATAATTCCTGTTGAACAGCTTTGGAACATTTGACTTGTTCCAACAAGCATGTATTATTTTTGTCATTACAGTTTCTGATAAAGTAAACTGTTTTGGGTAGCAGGAGCTTTGCAAAGTAAAGATTTACGAGTCCTTTTGTTAAAGCATAAAATCCACGTGGAGTGTCGCGCCACACAAACGTCCGGCGACTTATGATTAAATCTACGCCACTTAGGTGAGAGGAAATTCACAGGAAGTGGTCAGGGTAGGGCGAGGTGGGTGACCTAATTTTCTTCTTTTTTTCCTGAAGTGAGTCTTCTACGAGATGACTTCAACTTCAGTTTCCTTTGCAAGCCGAAGATAGGAGACCTGAGAGAAAATGAGAATCGCTAGCTGGAGGGGGAGAGATCTGGGGGTCGTTAGCACCGAGACGCTAGCTCAGGTCCAGAATGTGAACAGCGTCGGCGGGAAGAGAACCGTGTCCGTGCGATCTGCCCGTGCAGACAGCAGTGCCGGGGAGCCCAGCGTGGCTGCTGGAGCTGGACGGAGGGGGGACCGCCTCTGACCTGCCACTCTGATGCGTGTCGCTGGACAGCAGTTGCCCAATCATGGAAAAACCCCTGCAGAAGGTCCAAGAAACGGTCATCATTACCTCTAGCTCCTCCTGCTCTTTCAGGAGCCTGAGCCAGGAGCCGAGAGCATCGGGAAGCCAGGGGAGGTGGGAGTCGCAGAGGGACTGAGGAGTCAGTGGGGCAGTGGTGTGAACAAACACAGGAGCCAGCGTCCGCTTCCGTCGGCTGGGTTTTGGTCCCACTGCCACGGTTGTGCTGCTGCACCGGCCAGGTTCACTTAGAGACTCACGAGGGCCTGTGTGATACGCACACAGAAAGCTGGCGAGTCTTTGAAGCTCCTCGTGTTAGCAGAGGAGCAGGAAGAGAAGTAGGCAAAAGCAGCAGGGACCAGGAGACCCGGTCAGTCTCGACTCTAGTCTCCACTCTAGACGTCAGTGGTCCCCAGATGTTCATCTGCTGCTGAGCTCAAAACTTGCATCTCCGGGGGCGCCTGGGTGGCGCAGTCGGTTAAGCGTCCGACTTCAGCCAGGTCACGATCTCGCGGTCCGTGAGTTCGAGCCCCGCGTCGGGCTCTGGGCTGATGGCTCAGAGCCTGGAGCCTATTTCCGATTCTGTGTCTCCCTCTCTCTCTGACCCTCCCCCGTTCATGTTCTGTCTCTCTCTGTCCCAAAAATAAATAAACGTTGAAAAAAAAATTTTTTTAAAAACTTGCATCTCCGACTTGCCTGCTTGACGTGTCCATTTCAGCGTCTGGTGGGGATCTCCTACTTAACACATCCCAAACAGAACTTTTGACTTTTTGCCGAACTCTGCCCTGCACCTTTCCTTTTGCTCTTCGTAAATTCATTCAACAGCATTTAACAAGCGTCTTCTGTAGGCAAGTTCTGTTCTACATACTGGCGACAGAGTGGTGAATGAAACAAAAGTCCCTGTCATCCACTTCTATTCCAAGAAGGATCTCATGGATGGAAACCAAACAATGGCTTGTTCAGTCCAAAAAGACTCGGGCCCACCCGGCGACCACCTCTCACCTTGGCCAGTGCAATAATCTAACTGGTCTCCCTGCTTCTACCCATCTGCTGTCCAATCTCTACATAACGACCAGAGTAATTTGTATAAAACTCAAATATAAATGTAGATTTCAAATTGACCCCCCCCCCCCCCCCCCCGCAACTTAACTCTAGTAGCTTCCATTGCTCTCTGGATAAAATCCAAGCTCATTCCCGTGACCCACAAAGCTCTGTGTCATGTAGAGCTTCCTGCCACTGAGATCTGCCCTTTGGTCTCTTGACTGCTGTCACTCCAGCCATCTCTCTGTTTCTCTGATCTGCAGGGTTGATCCCAGGCCCTTTGCACCTGCTGTTTCTTCTGTCTGGAATAATCTGACGGCAGAATTTGAAAGAGCTGGCCTTTTTTCATCATTCATGAATGTCACATCTTATCACCCCCCATATTTCCCCACTTAAACCTCCCTTTCACTTCATCCTGATTTTTCCATCACATTATGCTACTTACTGCTTGGGGTTTACTGTTATTCGAAATCATCTTCTTGGTTGATTGATTTACTTACTGTCTGTCTCCGGGAAGCAAAATGTAACTCCGTGTGAGCCGCGGCATGGTCTGTCTTGTTGGTGGTCTTACGGTCAGTGCCTGGAATAGTGCCTGACACAGACAAATTGTTCATAAATATTTGCCCTGTGCACCAGTGAATAAATGATACTAGTGAATGAGGCCTAACGTGCATAACATGTAATCTTATAAACCTTATGAAGTTGATATCCACAGGTCCTTCCAGCGAACTCCCATCTCTGCTAGTATCTCCCAAACTATGTAACATGCTCCAAGTGCACAGCTCATGGCAACTCGACGCACCCTTTCCTCTCCCATTGCTTGACTCATGGACACTGCTCACTATGGAACCATGGAAGAAACCTTCCTCTTCGCCACGCTGCCCCCTCCCCTGGTCCTGTCCCGTCCTCCTACCCAGAACTCTCTTCTTCCATTTTGGGACCCCCAGTGTATCCCATCACTGTTGTAAAAGGCAACAGTGCTCTTCTCCCGTGGCTACCAAACATGGCGTTTAAACCTTCACTCCTCAGAGAGAGCAAGGGAGGCAGGGAAGCTAAGGGGATCGCACCCAAATGCTCCAACAGGGATGGGGGATATGAAACTTCACCTGTTCATTTTGTTGTTGTTGTTCCATTACAGTCCATTGGAAGAACTGGGCAAGTCAACTGTCAACTTCTGGTTGATGTGCTAAGTGTTATGATTGGGTTTTCTCTGGGAGAGACCAGAGAGGAGCCACATCTAATTTGGACGTGGGGTGAGCACTCCCAGAAGAATGGCTAACGCTTAAATTATTGCTCACTTAGCTCACCTCGCTTCCTACGTATCGTACCAACACTTACGTGGCCAATGGTACAACAGGCACTATGCTAAGTCCTTTTCAGGTAACTTGTTTAAACTTCACACAGTTCTGGGAGGCCCGTGTTCATGCTATTATCCTGTTTGATAGATAAAGAAACTGAAATTACTAACTTGCTCAAGAACTCGTAACCAATAAGTGACTTAACGGCTTCAAACCCAGATAGCCTTAACTCCAGTACCCGGGCACTTTGTCATTACACGATAAGAGTACTCTGGCAGAAGAAGAGTTTAGTTTTCAAATCCCATGAGATACGCTTTGATGGAAGAGTAGTTTGTCAGGTACAGAAGGAGGGGGATCGTGGTGGACCGGGTGGAGGTGACATAGCTATGTCCCCTAGGCTGTTAGTCCCCTAAACTGATAGTTTTTAAATGTTTTAGCAGTTTGCAAATCAGAAAATGAATGTTCAAATTAAAAAAAAAAAAATTTTAACGTTTATTTATTTTTGAGACAGAGAGAGACAGAGCATGAATGGGGGAGGGTGAGAGAGAGGGAGACACAGAATCCGAAACAGGCTCCAGGCTCTGAGCTGTCAGCACAGAGCCCGACACGGGGCTCGAACTCATGGACCGCGAGATCATGACCTGAGCCGAAGTCGGCCGCTTAACCGACTGAGCCACCCAGGCACCCCAGAAAATGAATGTTCAGTGTTTGCTGCTCTCACTTGAAGATTGCCCTGTCTGGGATTTATCTGTAATGTGCCTAAAAGTGCCTTACGTGGTCTGTCTGGAATGAGATTGCCAAATTGCTGGAAAGCCAGTGTAATCCGTTTAGGCTTCTCACATGTCAGCAGCCAGTCTGATGCTGTGTTCATTTGTTGTGTACCTACACCGACACCTACGTACAAGAGTCAGGACCCAAGGATGCAGTTACTCTGTATATCCTGCATTCTGAACAAACACATCAGGAAAATGGGGAAAACTTGGAGGGTTTGGAAAGCGTTGGGCTAGGGGATGGGCGTAAAACTACCACGAGGATCTCACAACCTCTTTCTGAGTTTAAGAGATGAAACTAACATTTGTGGAATCTGCAGATTGATGCGAAACAACTAGGGTTTTAAAGACAGGCCTCCTTCAGAAAGCTGAAGCTAGGTAGACAACATCTGTGGTCACTCTCCCCACGTTTCTCCTCCAGCCACTCCCACCTCCTGTATTAAGAAGTTACCCAGAGATGGCTTTGGATGATTTCTTCCTGTATTAACACACTGTTTGATGAGATGATGAGAGTATTGCCATTAAAGATTTGGAAATGCATTAAACCCTTTCAGAACTCAAATGCAGCATTTTCTTAATGGATGAAGTAGAATTTAGGGCAATAAATCCCTTTTCCCAACAACACCAGGATGGTGATTTCCAGATTGGCTTAAAGATTTTTGTTCCAACAATTCTTTTTGTTTAAAGTCATCAATCTTAAAAATGATTTTGGGATTTGCTCCAGACCTTTCGGCGGCTGTTAATGTTTGGTTAGGAAAAATCTTAAAGCAATTAAAATTATATGACAATAATTTGAAGTCTTGTTGTAAATCTGATAGCCTCAACTGTTTCACCATACAGGATGCAAAATATGTTACAGCTTCGAAGTAACATTATTTGAATCGTAGTTTATGAATCATTTTTAAATTATATCTATAACCAATACAACAGCCATAATTTCATATAAAGCCATAAATTGTGTATTTTGAAAGCTAGATAAGGTAGATGGATAAATACACTGCTGTTTGGAGCCTACGGTTTTGTTTGATTGTTTGTTTGTTTACCTCAATCAATGTTCTTAAGTCAAAAATTGTTGAAAGAAATATTTTGAAAATATTTGGTAAGGATTGCATATTTTTGTCAATATTTTCTCGATTTTAATTTTCCAGTGGAAATTCAGAGCCACCTAGTGACCAAAAACAAAATGTCTAAGGGAAACACACACACACACACACACACACACACACACACACACACACACGACTACAACAACAACAAAAAACCCTCCTAGCAAAATTGAAAATCAATCATTTGACCCTGGTCTTCAATGCCCCAGGATAAAATGACACCCAGCTCATGTCTACAAAATGAGAGTGCCCACAAATTCAGTAGACTAAGTCTTTGGTTCATTGGGAGGTTAAGGTCTCCAAAGGTAGATCTGAGATA
This sequence comes from Leopardus geoffroyi, assembly GCF_018350155.1. Classification (NCBI taxonomy): domain Eukaryota; kingdom Metazoa; phylum Chordata; class Mammalia; order Carnivora; family Felidae; genus Leopardus; species Leopardus geoffroyi. The sequence continues at coordinate 18,503,595 of NC_059342.1, read as the reverse complement.
AATTGTTGCAGTTTTAATAAAAACACCACTTTATCGTACGAGATATGCGTGACCTATGCAAATAGAAAGTACTGTTCCCCACAGATGCCTGTGCCCTTTCTTGGTGATACCTTCGACTCTGAAGCAGTCTGTGTATTTTATCTCCCGAGAAAAGAGAAGGGGGGTCTTACAGAAGATAGGACTGGTGGTGGAAGGGGTGAGGAAGTTAACACTTGCCCCGCTGGAGCTTCTCATTCATATTCCTTTTTTGAGTACAAGGATTCAGGCAATTCTATTCAATTTGGTTTGATTGAATTCAGGAAACCTCTACTGAGTCTTAATATGTACAAGTTCCTTGCTAAGCAAGGAGGTAAATCCACGGTGTGTTTAGGGAACCACGGTGTTCAGGTTGGTTCAGCAGACTAAGTCTGGAAGGACACATTAGGGGTTGAGGGGGAAGAGGTAGGGCACAGCCATGCTGTGGAATACCGTGACACTTTTGTGTCACTTTCTGGGGACGTTTGACTACAGTCATGGTAAGACTTATGAAAATCATGCTGTGTCCAGCTTGCAGGGTATTGAGATGGCAGGAGGAGCAGTTGGGTTACTTTGATAGCTTTGGGCAGACTTCATGAGCATACAATCGAGAATTGTTAGAAGGAAAACAATGGTCACACAAAAGAAGAATCTTGATACTGACGCGGGGGTGGGATGGAAGGTATTACAAAGGTTAACTCCAAAATTTGTACCATAGATGATGAGGAAAGAAAAATTATACTAGTAAAAGAAATAAGGGCCCAGGGAAGTAGCTTGTGTGTCATGGGGCGAGTATGTGTTGGTCCTAGATATCCATTCATTCATTCATTCATTCATTCAGAAAATGTATGAAGGGCCCACTGTGTGCAGGTGATGAGGCGCCAATCGGGGAGGAGGAAACCAGCTGGGCTTCTGCACCAAGGGGCCAGACTGGATCCAAGGGGCAAGCTCTTGGCCAAGGTCATCATCACATTTTAAGTAATTTATTTAAAACCCATAACAACTCTGAAAGGTAATTATTATCATGTTGATTGTGTCAAGGAGGCAACTAAAAGTCAAAGACAGGCAATGGTGAGTCCACAGTCACACTGGAACTCTGTGACAGAGGCAGGCTTCAAAAGCACTGTTTCCGTGACAGTGGTTGTCTCCAGGGAGGGAGACCCAGACCCTGGCCAAGAGCTATACCTGTACCTGGTCAGCTCAGTGGCCTCGAACTAAAAGGGGCCTGTTCTGGGGCGCCTGGGTGGCTCTGTGAGTTAAGCATCTGACTTCAGCTTAGGTCATGATCTCATGGTTCATGAGTTGGATCCCCGCATAGAGCTTTATGCTGGAAGAGTGCGGAGCCTGCTTGGAATTCTCTCTCGTTGTCCCTCCCCTGTGCACTCTCTCAAAATAAATAAAAGTTTAAAAGTGGGGAGGGGCTTGTTCTTCCGATCTGGTCTGCTCTTCCTGCTTTGCCTTGCTCTGGAGCATAGCAGGCCTTACAGTTCTTGTCCCTGTTTGCCACGTGCTGACCTGCTCCTTCTTGAATTTTCTGACACCTCCTAGTCGTCGTTGCCTGGACCGGACCCCTGGTCAAGGGCCACCTTGACATAGAGAAGAGTCAGAACCTTGGCTTTGAGTTCTCAGCCATTTGCTACCAGTAATTTTTTTTTTTTTTTCTGGACAGATCACAGAAAATCCTCAGGGCCTTCACCTTCTCGTCTAGAAAGCGGGAAAAACACTACCTGCCCGTGAAGAGGGTGAGGGTCAAATGAGATGATGTGAGAGTGCTTTTGTGTGTTGTAAAGTTCTAAGGAGTGTAAGATGCCGGCATCCCTTCCAAATACCCAGACTCAACAGAGCGATCATTTCCTCTCGTTATTTGCGCCGCATTCTTCTCCAACTCTGCGGTGCCGATCCAGAGATCACCCCCAGCACCTGCCAGCCTGCAAATCCATGCATATTCCTCTGAAACCAAATCAATAGTGGCTGGACAGGACAGAGGGTTGAGTGTTACTTCCTAGTTTCATCAAGCCCGCATCTAAGGAAGCTCTATACGGTTTGCCCCGAAAGCCTGGGTGCCTTTGTACACATTCATATTGGCAGAAGTACAAATTCTATACACGTACATAAAGAATGGCATTTGGAAGTGCAAATATTTTCCTTTCTTTTCCACTTAACTTAGTTTTGTAAAGTTTGAGTAATCCTGAGACTTTGGATTCTCCCTGTAGTCTCCCGATAGAAGCTGGCAAACGTGAACTGGATGAAAAATACTATCGTTAAAAATATTTCATTTTTCAAAATGTACAGAACCAAATAAGTATAAAAGGAATAAAAATAAGCGTTCATAAAAATCAACGTTTCATGTACTTTTAAAAACGTGTACTTCTGGGGTCATTAAAGCTTCAAGCTGCATTAAGACTTTGGGGATAAATTAGGCTTATAACCTGATGCCATTTTTCTCAGCTTTGCTCGAAGTGTGGTCCATGGATGAGGGACACCAGAATCCGCTGGAGTGCTTGTTAAGATGTGAATTCCTGGGCCCTGCCTCAAACCTCTGGGGTAGGAGCCAGGAATTCACATTTTAAACGCATTCCTTCGGTGATTCTTTGTGAACCCATGAACTGATATTTATTTTCAATGCTGTAATATCTCCATCATTCCACAAGAGAAAAAGTTTTATGTTTCACGGATAAATTCTCCCTCACTTCGATTCTTATCACAATTATTGCCACCAATCAAGGGCCCGTGATTTAGTGGCATTCTCTAATTATTAGTTTTCTCCAGCAGAAAAACTCAGGATGGTTTCTGAGTCCTTTAGTTGCAAAAACTCCAGTCTTCATTCTAGTTTAGGTCTATTATTCATTTACATAAGAGTAAAAGGCAGTTTTCAACCACTAACATCACTCCGAATATAGCCAAGCAATCAATAAAAAATCTTTGAGTTCACCAGTTGACTCTATTTATTCTGGCAGTAGTTAGTACATCTAAATATTAACTAATTACTCTGTAATATTCGCTGCTGGTTTCCTTGAATGAGGTGCGAGTGGGTCAAATCTGCAGACCATTCACAGTCTCTAAATGCAAATAAAGTAGCATTTGTTTGTAGGCGGAACCAAATGATTATAAATGAATGGCGGGCCATCTCCTGGGATTGGACAGAAAGGTCCTGTAAACGGAGAATTGTATCAACAAACAGCTGTTGGGAAAATACTATTATGCTGTAATAGCTGCTATTAAAATCCATTAGCAATCTTGATGGCCTGTTTGAATTTGATGCATCATTTGCTCTGAATAGCATTTCTTCCTAAAGTTTTGTGGTAGAATTTATGCAGATTGATAGGCGGTAGCAGTGACATTCTGGGAGATTAATGCCGATTACACACTTTGCTTGCACGGGCTAATCCAGCCCTGAGAAAGGCTGCAAATACTACAGATTAAGTATCATTGGGGTGGTGGGCGGGCGGGGAGGGGAGAATATACAGCATCAAGACACCCCCCTGGGCCTTCTCACATCCGTTTTGTTTCCAAGACCAATGTTCGCCCCCGTAAGTGGGTCCCCCATTTCCCCCCTTTTTTTTTTTTTTTTTTTTTTTTTTTTTAACAACACAGGTTTTCTTCATCCTAGAACCTTTGCCAGATTCTAAGGAGTCCTCCGGGGAGGGCGTAGTGCCCTCGGGCCACAAACTTGGCCGAAAATATTAGATATCTAATGAGATTTTGAAAAACGCCTGTGTTAGCAAAGAGAATGCAGCTGTTCGGAGGGTGGAGGGAGCGAGCGTGCTAACGTCTGGGTGGAGTTCAAGGAGCCCTGGGGCTGCAGGCAAGAATGGGGACGTAGCGCCATCTGGCGGCCAAGCAGAGCAGAGAGCTTCCAAGGGCTTTGTTAGCCCAAAAGGCTGAACCCCTCGGCGCCAGGTTCATGCCCAGCTTGAAGTTCCTGTGTGTCCTGTGTGATCAAGGGTACAAGGATGGTCCACGCAGCTCAGAAGAGAAATCAGGGCAAATATGTATGTTCAGTGAGTAAAGTCAGAATATAATTTTGTGTTTCAAAACAACTTCTTTTGACACATTAACTTACTAGACCCTTCATCAACTGGGAGATTTCCAGATTTTCACTGAAAAGAGCTACTTAAAAAAAAATTTTTTTTAAAGCTTTATATATAGTGAGAGAGAGCGCGCGCATGCGTGGGGGAGGGGCAGAGACAGGGAAAGAGAGTGAATCCCCAGCAGGCTCCGCGGTGTCAGTGCAGAGCCCCAAGGTGGGGCTTGAACTTACAAACCGTGAGATCATGACCTGAGCTGAAATCAAGAGCCGGGCGCTTAACGGACTGAGCCACCCAGGTGCCCCAAGAACTGCATTTTAATAAGACTCTGGGTGTTTGCACGTTCAAGTTGAAGAGGCAGGTTTGAGAGGATGAAAGTTATCAGTTCCCTTAGTGAAGATGCAAAACCAAAGACTTCAAGCCTTAGTACGGTTTTTATTCACTTTTTTCCTTTAAACTCTCCTATAACCCTCACCAAAATTTTATTTACCAATATTTATCAATATTTTTATTTATCAATATTTATCAATATTTATCAATATTTTACATGAGGATAGGAAAGCATTGATTTTAAATAAAGATTTATTTCAAATGCCACATGATCAATTTTTAAAAGCACTTTTTAGCTAGATCTGATCTGTGTACCTTGGCTGGCTCCCTCCCAAATTTTGGACTCTGGGACTTCAAGTCTTAGAATTAAGCTTTTTAATAGTTGAGAGCTTTAGCTTTTTAATATATGCAATAAAGAAAATGGGAATTTTAGAAATCTTTCCTTTTTTTTTTTCCTTTTCTTGAAAATGGAGTTCTCTTCTTCTTTTTTTTTTTTTTTTTTTTAATCTTTTTTTATGTTTACTCATTTTGAAAGACAGAGAGAGACAGAACACAAGCAGGGGTGGGGCAGAGAGAGAGGAGGACACAGAATTGGAAGGAGGCTCCAGGTCATGAGTTGTCATCACAGAGCCCGACGCGGGGTTGAAACTCACATACGGTGAGATTATGACCTGAGCCGAAGCCAGATGCTCAACGGACTGAGCCACCCAGGTGCCCTGCAAATTGAGTTGTCTTCTTAAAAACCCCTTTTACCCTACAGACCTTTTGTATCTGCTCAAGTTATGAGTGGATGAGTAAGCCAGCAGTTGTGGGGGCATGTGGAGTGGGGTATTTCATCGTTTTTGAATGAAATTGCATTTTGTACTTAGCCCATTCTTCTACGGTGTTTTCTCAGTTGTTTTGGGTTAAGGGACTTTGAGGGATAAGAAAAGGACCCAAGTTCCAAACTCCAACTAGCGCCCCAGCAGCTTTGTTGGGTTCCAAGGTTGCCAAACAGGGGTGGGGGGAGGGTACAGTCTAGGGAGTCATCCTTAGTCATTGAAGAAATTTATGTTGCCAGCTGGTTGATACGTAAAATATTATGGAGCTTTTAAAATATTTTATAACAGCTGTTCTTTATTGAACACTGTCAGTCAGTCCTATAATGCCAGTTTTGAAAATGTGAATATTTTCCAATGTGTTGAATATATTAGGGAAGAATTTTGAGCATAATGCAGCCTTCACAGTTGATTGTGCACGATTTTGTCCTTGAGAAACACTGGGTGAACGTAGGAGACGGCACCTAACTAACAGAGCCCTTGTAGGAATATGCAAAATGCATGTGCACACGCACACACACATATACCCCACACATATCCCAGCTACTTCTGTTCACAGCTGTGGAATAGGCCCCATCCATCCATGTCTGGTCTAGAACCTTCAGTTTGAGTTCACATATCCCTCCTATCACAGTAACTCATTGGAAGCTGCAACCCTTCCAATGCCCATTTCTGGAAGCAAGACTTTAGATCTTTTTCAAGGTCAAGTGCCTCATTTAATATAATATTTATTAACCACTTAACATGTGCAAAGCCGTGCTACCATTTTTATTGGGTTTGTCTCTTTTTTTTTTATTTTTTTATTTTTCAACGTTTATTTATTTTTTGGGGGGACAGAGAGAGACAGAGCATGAACGGGGGAGGGGCAGAGAGAGAGGGAGACACAGAATCAGAAACAGGCTCCAGGCTCTGAGCCATCAGCCCAGAGCCCCACGCGGGGCTCGAACTCACGGACCGCGAGATCGTGACCTGGCTGAAGTCGGACGCTTAACCGACTGCGCCACCCAGGTGCCCCTTGTCTCTTTTTTTAAATGTGTCCCTGGTGAAGTTTTGAAGGCTGCGCCCCATCCCTGCTTTTCCAATAAACTCTGGGTTTTGCTGTGCAATTTTGCATTGGAATTTTTTAGGAATGCCTTTGCCACACTCCAGCAGAACTAACTAGTGTTTCATATATAGTAATGCATTTATTCCCCAAAATGACTCAATGAAGTAATTACTTTTCATCCTCGTTTTACAAATGAGGGAACTGAGGACAGAGAAGTTAAGCAAACTATCCCACGCCATTAATATAAATGAACCAAAGATGACCTCTTGTCAGATATCCTTGGCCCGTGAGGTCTGTTCTTGAAATTGAAAATCTGGTTTCAGCTGAAGTGAGTGTTTTCTCATCACAAAAGAGATGAAGTCACTCTTGGGCCTCAATCTGTGGATGAATTCTGGAATATTCTGAAACCTCCGGTTCTGTCTAGTCCTCCCTGCTCAGAGTCCTGCCCTTTGTTCTTCCCACTGCAAATGTCAGACCCCGCTTAGCCACTGGACAGATTCCTCTCTTCCTTCACATCTCACCTTAAGTATTAGCTTTGTGAGGGAGTTTTTCGTGACTCGTCCAGGCAGGCTCCCAGATTCTCTCCCCTCTGTTCCCACTGCTCTTTGTTTGTAAGTCTACAAGACAGCCCAGCATTTTGTATGCTTAACTGCGCTAAGACTGCAAACTCCCATAGGGCAGGAAGCTCAACACGCTTTTTTATATCACCAAAGTCTGGCACATGGTATCCATCCACCCAGCCATCCATTTAATATTCACTCACTCACTCACTCACTCACTCACTCATTGGTTTCTTCGGTAAATATCTATTGAGCGTCTACCATGGCCCCCCAGTATTTTAGGTGTCAGGGATACAGTATAAGCACAGCAAAGTTCCCCGTCACCATGGACCTGCCATTCTCTTGGGGGGCAGGAGTAACAGGCAACGAGTAACCAGATATACAATATGAATTCAGATGTTGAAACGTGCATTGAAGAAAAATAAATCAGGGCCAGGGAATACAGAAGGCCTTCAATAAACATCTAAGAAAATAGTTGAATGTATTTAAAAAGATAAGCAATGAGGTAAAAAAAAAAAAAAAAAAATGAATGAGAAGGAATGATATAAATCCTTAAGAGAATTTTAAGAATCAAAGTAATAAATTTATGTATAAATTTATGAAATGTCCTATACAATTGATTGAATGAAAAGCAAGTGGGATGAACTGCCGGGATATCTCTAGAAGCATCCAAAGGAAGGAAAAAAACAAGAGGGGTTTGGCCAGCAAAGTCTAGCAAGAAGTTGAGTTAATGTTAGAGCCACTTGAGAGTACTTCTTAAATAAAATGATGCTCATGTTTGCCCGTAGGGAAAGGAAAGTCCATGATTCATTAGGATACGATAGAGTGTTTCTGTGGCAATTGCAAGGTGGACATCTGAAATATGAGAGATTTTGGCTAGTCACAGATCCATGGTTCTCAACCCTGATGTCACATTGGAATCCTGTAGGCAGCTCTTTTTCAAGTTTATTTATTTCTTTTGAGTGAGAAAGAGAGCACGAACAGGGGAGGGAAAAAGAGAGAGGAGAGAGAGAATCTCACGCAGGTTCCATACTGTCAACACGGAGCCCAATGCGGGGCTCGAACTCATAAACTGTGAGATCATGACCTGAGCCGAAGTCAAGAGTCAGACACTTAACCGACTGAGCCACCTAGGTGCCCCCATTTAGGAAACTTTAAGACACTGCTGGTGCTTGGGTCCACACCCCGCCATTTGGATCAGAATCTCAGAGGAGAGGTAGGCATGGACAGGCATGGTGTTCATTCTTCAGAAAGAACCCTCCGGTGCTGTAACCTTCATCCAGAATGGAGAAGTCTTGGATCAGCTCTTTCATAAAGCTCCTTATTAACTCATGACAGAGAATAAGAGTGCTTTTATTTTGTTGCTGTCCAAACATAGATTTATATAAGCAGATTGCTCTCCGTTGTAATGTGATTTCATAGTTTTGGCTTAATTTCATCCTTTAGTAAGAATATATATATATATATATATATATATATATATATATATACACACACACACACACACACACACACACACACACACACACACACACCTTTTAAAAAATACTTTCGGGGTGCCTGGGTGGCTCAGTCGGTTGAGCGTCCGACTTCGGCTCAGGTCACGATCTCGCGGTCCGTGAGTTCGAGCCCTGCGTCAGGCTCTGGGCTGATGGCTCAGAGCCTGGAGCCTGCTTCCCATTCTGTGTCTCCCTCTCTCTCTGCCCCTCTCCCGTTCATGCTCTGTCTCTCTCTGTCTCAAAAATAAATAAATGTAAAAAAAAAAAAAATACTTTCTTTAAAGTTAATAGATCATTTAAATGGTTTCACTAGTAGATGATGTTAAAAGCTATGGTTTTCTTTTTATGTACTAGAGTTTTCAGAGGAAGCCCGATGGCTCTCTTCAAACAGTCTCAAAGATTCAGCCACCTAATCTTTAGGTTATTAGAGTATAGAACTTGGACTCTGGAGTCAGTATGCCTGACTCCAAACGCTGGGTCTATCACTTCTAAAGCATGTGATCTGGGGAAAGTTATTTAACTCTTCTGTGCCTCAGTTTTCTGCCTCTGCAGATTGGGGATGATATTAATATCAATATTAACCTGTCCAGAGGATTATTTTGAATACTAAATTAATCCATGATATATGCTCAGAGCAGTGCCTGCCTGTTGTAGGCACCCAAATATTCACTGTTGTTATCAGCATTCTATCTGGAGACCCAAAGCCAACAAGAAAATGTTGAAGGAGACAATTTGCCTCTGTATAAAGAAAAAAACTTTCCAATAGACCCATCCAAAGATGGACTGAGCCAGCTCAGGTGGTCACGACTCTCCCATCTGCACAAGTGTTCGGTCCCATGTTTCAGAACCACTTGGCAGAATGAACCAGAAGAAATTTAATAATTGGGTGGTGAGTGAACTAAATGGCCTATAGGGCCCACCCATCTCAAACCTAACATTTAATTTTTCTCTTATTTTAATTCTAAATTATAGGATTCTAGGAAGAATCCAACCAGTCTATCTCTCCTAAGGAGAAGAAATTTTGGTGGATGCTCCGAAACAGGGTCATGGGGTTTTTTGGAAGATGTGGATTTGATAGTTCCCTATATTCTAAATAAGTAGGAAAGAAGTCCTCTGTTTTGAAAACCACCACTCGTTTTCTGATGTATAGAGTTTTGTAAAAAGTATGATCTGGATATTCGTATTCTCTTTCTATCATAACAGCTCTCTAACCAAATCTACTTAGTTATTCATTTTGGCTGGAGATTGGAGGGATCGGTGAGAATTTCTAGTAATGTTTTTTATGAGAGATCTTTCCAAATATGGTGATTTAAACAAACAAACATTTTGGCATGTTCCATTAAGGATTTCTCGGGTATGCTTCCAAGAAGATACAGATCTAAAGTTCCTCTACTTTCTGTGACAAGGGCGGAGGGGATCACTTAATGATCTGGCTGTGACAAATTATCTTTTACTCTTTAAAAGAGAAATGTAAAATGGGAAGCATTTTTCTTCACAGCAACTTTCCCAAATAAAATCTGCTGGCATTGAGCCCAGAAGAAATGCAAAGTTATGGTTTTAATTCCAGGCTTTCCTTCTGACTCTAAATTTTAGTAACTCCATTGATGAATAGCATAGTTATTGACCTTACTAAGGTTTCTGGGTTTGTGTGTGTGTGTGTGTGCGCGTGCGCACGTGTGTGTGTGTGTGTGTGTGTGTGTGTGTGTGTACACCCTAGGGGATTGCTGCCATCTGTCAGTGAAGAATATCTAGCATTCTTGCAAAGAACAGCTGTTTCTATCCATCCAGACTGCTTAGCAGAGTGTATGAGAAGAGGCTATTTGTGAGACAGAAAACAAGTTCAACTTCTTCTGCATTATGTGTATGTTACGGGTTTAGATTTAGGTGGGCTAATGTGTGCAACCAAAAAGCCTGGCAAATTGATACAGCAGGGACCTTCTGTTGAACATTAATCATTTCCTCCACGAACTTACTACTTGCCTCCTAGTACAGCTCCATAAATAACAATGGATGGCTCTGCCTTTTGCGTTTCGCAGCAAACCCAGTCTCAGTCCACAAGCCCACAAACTATCGTTTGGGTATGCATTCGCAACTTCCACATTATGTTTTCAGACTCAGCCTTTAATGAATTTCTAGTCACATAAGGACATCTCATGAAGGGTATCATACAGCTGTCTTGGTTTTCACATAAGCACCTCGAACTCGGGGAGGCAAATGTCAACCTGTCCCCTTCTCTAATCTCTCTGCCACCGCCTTAGTTCCGTGCCTTGTCTTGTCTTCTGCAAAATCAGGACTGCTACTAGCCCATGGGTGCCTTTGTGCAAATTAGGGTAAGGCCCCTTCCTTCAGCTGAGGGTGCCCCCCCCCCCAAAATGACTTGGGTGTTGGACACCCTAGCTCAAAGCACAACCTGCGGGAATTCTTGTAAGGCCATCTGCAAGTAACTGGCTTTCTGATCTTCAATACAAATCATCTCAGTGCCCTTCACACTAAAATACAAATCTAATCAGACCCTTCTCCTTTCTTAGACTCCTTCAGTGGCTTGCCATATTTTTCCAGTTAAAGTAAAACTGCATGGCAAACGAGGGCATTTAACTTACGATCTGTGTACCAACTTGTATTCCCTCAGATATCAGGATTCCTTCTCATTATCTTACGGGAAGAAGGCCTTCCTGATGTTGACCAGAATTCCTAGCACCAGAGAGGTGAAGAGTGTGGAGGGAGAAGGTGGGGGGGGGGGGGGGGAGGGAATTAAGGAAGACAAAAGAGTTGTCTTCAAACAGAGTCCCCCCCAAGGGGATGCCATTGTTGCCATTGTTAAGCAGTATTGCTGGAGGGATTCTTTCAAGAATCCATTTCTTAAGGGGGTGGGTTGGTTTTCTTCCCGGAAAGAAGTTTCCTCCCACATCCAGGAAAGGACTTTGTTACGGAAACCCATGTGGTGAAGCAGAGGGCAGAGTCTTGTAGGCCAGTAGAACTGAGTCTGAAGTGACTCAGGAGACATGTGTGACCGCAGGCAAAGTTGCTAGTACCCGCTCAGCCTCTGTCTCTTCACCTATAAAATGGGAAAGATAATGGGATTGTTGTGGAGGATAAATTAAAATGAGATCACGTGTTTAAAGAATCTAGTACAATTCCCGGTACATTGAAGATTCAATAGATTGTAACTCTTGCATTCATTAGGGCTCTGGTGTTAAAGACAGAGAACCAGGGGCGCCTGGGTGGCGCAGTCGGTTAAGCGTCCGACTTCAGCCAGGTCACGATCTTGCGGTCCGTGAGTTCGAGCCCCGCGTCGGGCTCTGGGCTGATGGCCCAGAGCCTGGAGCCTGCTTCCGATTCTGTGTCTCCCTCTCTCTCTGCCCCTCCCCCGTTCATGCTCTGTCTCTCTCTGTCTCAAAAATAAATAAAAAAACGTTAAAAAAAAAATTAAAAAAAAAAAAAAAAAGACAGAGAACCAACACGACTCTAGCCAAGCAAATACATTTTTAAATAATATAAATACATTCATACATACGTAACATTTTTAAATGGGTTTTTAAAATTTTTATTTATTTTGAGAGAGAGAGGGCGCACGCACACAAGTTGGGGAGGGGCAGAGGGAGAGGGAGAGACAGAATCCCAGGCAGGCTCCACACTATCGGTGCAGAGCCCAACATGGGGCTCGAACCCACAAACCATGAGATCACGACCTGAGCCAAAGTCAGACGCTTAACCTGACTGAGCCCCCCAGGCGTCCCATTACATGTTTGTTTGTTTGTTTTTAAATGAAGGGTTTCATTGGCTCATATCATGAAGCCATGGACTCTCTTCCACCTCTTAGCTTTGCTTCCCTCTAGGTCTCGCTCAGTCTCCGCTTCTGGACATAACGGGTGTCAACTTATCTAGACACTATAAGAGCCAAGAGCTTTTCTCTCTAAGCTCAGAAGGACATTGGTTGATGCTTGTAGGGACACATACATGCCCCTTGCCTTTACCCGTCACCAAGGGTAGTGAGAGTACGCTATTATGGTTAGTCCAGCTTGGATTCCTTGCCCATTCCTGTGGCCAGAGAGAAGGGTCAGCTAACAGAAGGAGAGAAAAGGTGCTGGGCAGACAAAAGCAACAGGTACCTACTACTGTTTTCTTTCCTCTTTGCTAGAAGGTAGAACTATCAGCCAAAATCAGGACTCACCCAAGCAATGCCTGCATGATCTTCGGCAACTTGGTGAGTAGAGTCTGGGGCTTGACTTGAGAGTTTGCCTTAGAGAACAGCGCCCTCAAGGTGAAGCGAACCTCACCGTGAGGGACCAACTAAAGAGGTTCATCCACGCATAGAATTGTGGGCAGCATCCTTTGATCTGCTCTCTGCAGACAAGGTCTAAGACAGAGTGGTTTGGAGCCCTGGCAGATGGGTGAGGCACCACGGTGGTGAATGTATGGTGGAGAGCTTTCGAGAGTCAGAGTCTTTGCCAAGCAGGATTAAACAAACAGGTGTTCATGGTAGGCGTAGCATATAGGGAAGGAAGAGAGACATTATCCACTGTGCAGGGAATATTGTGGGAATTTGGATAGCAATGCTAGGGTATGCCTTTGTAAACTGCATTAACAATGTCAGTGAGTTCATATTCAATTCCATACCCCAAGACTTAGAGGGGGATAGGTATGGGCGTTGCTTAGTTTTAATGCTAAGTGTGCAAGAGGAGTGATTGGGGAGAGGCATGAAAATGAAGCAAGAGCAGAGCATCCCTTCCTTGGGGTAGACAAAACCCCCATCCACATAATCCCCCCAAGTCCCAAGATCTTTGCTCTCCAGCCCGTCACCAGTGAGGCATGGCCCCACTCACGGAAGTCTTCTGTGGTCCATCCTTTATTCGGGAAGGAATTCTCCCTAATCACTCATTTAGTTAGTACTTTTAACTTCAACTTCCTTTTTTGCTTTGACCTTGGAATGTTTGGTTTGCCTAGTTTAAATCTTACAGGGATATTTGCCAACTGAATCAACGACTATAATAACACATTCTCTGAACTTGGCATAGGAGACACATCTGCAGAGTTTTTTTTTTTCTTGTTTGGGTAGATAATGACTTGCATTTCGTTCGGAAGGAACTGACTGTTTAACAAATGAGTTGCTAACGGCAGCTCGGCTAAACTCTCCTAACCACAAGTGCTTATTGGTGCACTGAGACAAACTTGAGCGTGTTATCCAAACTCTACCGTAGAGAGCAAAGACAATCCCATAGTTTTTTTTCTATTGTTCTCTCCTCGTCCTTTATCCGGTTTGTAAATTACAAAAATACACATGCTTGTTTTATTAAGAACAATGGTATGAAATATATAAAGAAACAGGAGGTAAATTATCCTGCACTCCTACACCCTCAATTACCTTCCTCCACTGTAATCAAGATTAACAAATTCTGTGTTACACAGTCACATACAGACACACGTGAAAGTGTGGAATCCGCACTTCTATCAATGTTAACAGTAGGATCATACCCTATACATTATTCTGCAATTTTTCTTTTTTTCCCTTAACAGTATGTCAAGAAAAGATCTAATATGTCAAGTAAAGATCTATATCTAACTCAGTCTTTTTTTTTTTCTTTAATCTTTATTTTTGAGAGAGAGAGAGAGAGCACGAGTGAGTATGAGTGAGCATGAGTGGGGGAGGGGCAGGCAGAGAGGGAGACACAGAATCGAAAGCAGGCTCCAGGCCCCCAGCTGCCACACAGAGCCTGATGCGGGGCTCGAACTCACAAACCATGAGATCATGACCTGAGCCGAAGTTGGACGCTTAACCGACTGAGCCACTGAGGTACCCCTTTAACTCAGTCTTTTAAAAATCAAACGACATTCCTTATGCTTGGATGAGGTATGACTGTCCTTTTATGGGGAGAAATTGTCCCCACAGAGGGATAGTCAGACTATTTCTAACTTTTTGCCACTCTGAAACAATGCTGCGTTAACTATCCTTGTATGTTATGTCTCATATGCCATATATATATGTAGTCTTCCTTTTATGTTGTAGAATAGTTTCTCAAACTACTGTTGACTCCTAAGCTACGTTTATTTTTAATGACTGTGTCAGATCATTTTCTGAAATTTTGTTGTAATGCACACTCTTACCAGCTTTATTTGAGAGAACTGTTTTCCTGTATGCTTAGCAGCCCTAGATTTTCTTTCCCTTTAAAATATTAGACATCTGATAGTAAAACTGGTATCTCAGCTTTGTTTAATTTGATTTTTCTTTGATTACTTGTGAGACTGAACCTTCTTTCATATCTTTAACCATTTACTTTTTTCTTCTTTCAATTGCAAGTTTCTTTTTTTAAATTTTTAAAATTCTTTTTATTTTTTGGGAGAGAATGGGAGCAAGTGAGCAAGGGGCAGGAAGAGAGAGAGGGAGAGAAAGAGGGAGAGAGAGAGAGAGAGAGAGAGAGAGAGAGAGAGAGAGAGAGAGGTGGGGCTCTCCCAAAGCAGGGCTCGAGCTTACTGCATGCCGGGCTCAAGTTCACCTGATACAGGGCTCGAACTCACGAACTGTGAGATCATGACCTCAGCCAAGGTTAGGTGCTTAACCAAATGAGTCACCCAGGCCCCTGCAAATTGTTGTTGTTGTTGGTGGTGGGTATTTTGGGCTATTTTTCAATGGTGTTGTTTGCCTTTTTTTCTTAATGATGTTTTGGAAAGTTTTGTATGATAGAGATTAAAATTTGCTTGTCATAAGTACTGCAGATAAATTTCCCAGTCCCATTATCTGTCTTTTGACTTTGTTTATGATATGTTCACACACAGTTTTTAAACACTTAAATTTTATGTAGTCAAATATGTCTCTTTTACTTCACAGTCTTGGAATATTTGGTATTTTAAATAAATCCAACCAAGTGCAGTAGTGTAAAAATAGTCTCTTTGATTTTCTTCAAGTAGTTTTTTTATCCAATGTTTGTTTTTACATTTCGATCTTTCATCCATCTGGAATTTAATTTTAGCATTCTTTCTTCAGAAGGGTACCAATTATGTCGACACCATTTATTAGTCAAAACACTCATTTCCCACTGAGTTTGAAACACCACGCTTGTCGCATCTTAAGTTCCTATACATGCTTTCTGGATTCTGGATTCTGGTTCGTGCATCTGCTAGCCAGTGCTGTTAGCTGGCGTCTATTCCAGGACACTGTTTTTGTGATTATTGCAAACATATCCCAGCGACGTCAGGAGAGAGCACAACTATAACATTGCGTGTTTAGAGAAGAATCACATAAGGAAAAACATAGCCTTGTGATATTTGAGAACCAATACCTTTTTTAATTCCATATTGGTTTATCTTCATTTTTGCAAGATGATGAAATGGTACAACCAAGCTCATTTAACTCAAGACCCACTTCGGAAAACGAGAGCAGGAAACAGATTAGATATGGCATACGATATGGCTTTTACTTCCTTATGTTTATAATAACAATCCGCCAGCATCATGGTAGATCAGCTTATGGTCTCCAGTTAATCTTATCTATGTCTAGCATGGTTCAAACATCTACTTTAGCTTACAAAATTACCACAAACACCTCTCTGTGCCATGCATGCCTTCGACGAATGAAAGAAAAATGTTGTCATGCCTTTCAAATATAAAAGCAATCCACTGGAAATTATTTGCGTTTGTTTTATAATAGGCTAAGGGTCTCAACAGGGGTGGAAGAGGAGAGACAAAATTACAGGTGGAAGACAAAATGCAAACAAAATTACAATAGCAGAGATCTACAACACACCATGTTTTCATTCATCTCTGGGGCTCTCCCTGGCCCATTCCCCACTGTTATTCCCTTCATCTGGCAAACTCTTGTTCATCCGCAGGACCTGAGAACTAATACCATTAGCATATTTGATCCAAAAACTCAACTGATGGAAAAGTGATTACTACCTGTTGCTACAGTGCATCCATAGGCCATACTTGTATGTGATCGGCGAATATATTGTACTGAATGGAATTTTCTGGGTCACGCACGTAGATAAATTACTTCAAATTGTTTTATGAGTATAACCCGAACCATCAAGGCTTGACTAGAGATCCACAGCCCCAGCTCCAGGAAAAGAATTGATTTATAAAGCTCAAGCCTCACTCATTTAGATAAATGCAGGAAAAGTCAGTATGAATAAGTGAGATGTGAATTAGAGGTGATTTATTAAGTAAAAATAAGTTTTCTACCTTTTGGAAAAATGGAAAGCTTGAATCAGCCAACAGATAACCTGATTAACAGGAGGGATTTGAGTATCTACCTTGGTCACTAGCTGAGAGAGTTTTCTAATTAAATGCAAACATTTTCATTTTAATTGCAAAAATGTTTAATTACATATAAAGGTTTTTAAAAAAATGTTTTTTAGGGGCGCCTGGGTGGCTCAATCCGTTAAGCATTCAACTTCAGCTCAGGGCATGACCTTGCACTCCATGCGTTCGAGCCCTGCCTAGGACTCTGAGCTGTCAGCACAGAGCCCAGAGCCTGCTCAGATTCTGTGTCCCCTCTCTCTCCGCCCCTCCCCCACTTGCACTCTGTCTCTCTCTCTCTCTCTCTCAAAAGTAAATACACATTTAAAAAAAAATCTTTAAAAACTTGTCTTCAAATAAAACACTTTTTTCTTGCAGCATTTGGGAACCACTGAATGTTTTCACTGAGAAAGCAAATGTAAATTTCCAACAGTCCGCCATCTGAATTAGTTTGTAGAGTCTATATTGATGATATTTTACATTAATGCCTTTTGGCGCTCTCCTTGGAATTGACTCGCGTTGGTGATCAATTTTTGCATTAGACTTTTAATGCTTAGGTCTAAAATTACCTCCGCGTGTAATTGGAAGTGCTCTTTTCACTGAGAAATGGATATTCAATAGTTAACATCTCATTGAGAATTAGCCCAGGTCTACAATCCCTCATCTGCAATTCTGAAACCCAACAGGCTCTGAAAAACCCTGGGGTTTTTGAAAATCTTTGACAGCAAACTCTGACCCGATATTTATGGCCTTTATCCCACTATATACATTTTGTTGCATAAATATTTGTGTTTTGGTGGGGTAGCCCTAGCACATTATTCATCGTATGCACCATATGACCTTTATCAAATAAAACAATGTGAATTATCAAATACATCGCCAGGGACTTCTGATAAGAAATTACGGGCTTATGGGGCGCCTGGGTGGCTCGGTCGGTTGAGCGTCCGACTTCGGCTCAGGTCACCGTCTTGCAGTTCGTGAGTTCGAGCCCCGCGTCGGGCTCTGTGCTAACAGACAGCTCAGAGCCTGGAACCTGCTTCAGATTCTCTCTGTCTCTCTCTCTCTCTCTCTCCCTCCCCTATTCATGCTCTGCCTCTCTGTGTCTCTCAAAAATCAATAAATGTTAAAAAAAAAAAGATTATACACTTAGATTTGGGAAAGACTCTGGAGTTTCTGTTGCCGTTATTAATGGTGGCATTAAAGAATATTAGTAGTATCACTTATTGAGTTCTTACTGAGTAGACACTGCTTTCAACAGAGAGCTGGAGGCTGTAACACTTTGCTCTGAGACACCAAAAGATAAGGACTGTGTTGCATACAGCTTAGTGTCCCAACCAGGAACTCCGGCATTGATTCTACTGTCTTCTGTGTATTTGCCCGTGAGACTTTGCTCTTAACCTGTGGGCCCCTGTATCATTTCTGCAAGTCGGTTTTCTGGGCGGAAAATGAGATTATATATATACGAAGTCACGTCTTAGCTGTGTACCCACAAGTATCTTCTTAAAGGCGAAGAAGTGGATGACTTTGCTCTTGGTTTCTTGAGGCACGTTGGAGCACTTGTCTCTCCTGAGGAGGAGAATCATGGCATATCTTAAGGAGTCCGTGCCTCATGTAGTTTGGTCAAGGTCCTTAAACGCTCGGCTGCTTCCTATCTCAGTTTCTCACATATATAATGGGTTCCGCAGCCAGCTTTGCGCGTTTCACAGGGTGATCGTATGGCTCTGACGGGATGATGCGTGAATCGCTGTGAAAGGTAAAATGTGGTCCGTGACCCATGACGACTCTGACTTCATCCTCCTAAAACTACCTTCCCCAAGCAAAGTATCTTGAATTCTAACATGTGACAGTCCACAGTGCTTCGTGTTCAGAGTTCTAAACATGAGGGGCCAGAGCTGGACCCTCAAAGGAAGAAGGAGAACGATGAAAGCCGGGATGACTCTGAGCGGGCCCCAAGATGCATCCCTCACCTCCCAGGAATGTTTAGGCCAAGGTGGTCGCTTGGGAACCTGCCATCTTCAGAGAATGTCACTGAGCTTACAGACCCGCAGTGGTTAAATCAATAGTTAATGAGGTTCGTCATGTAATTTGAGCTTCTAGTTTGTTTATGCTAGACCAACTTTATCCATACTCCAAACAAATTATCTCTTATAATTACCAGCCCGAAGATAAATCTCTAAATGTTTTTCTGATGATAGTGCTGTGGTTGGCAGGTGTTAAAAGTGCCTCCCAGGGACAAAGATTGAAGATGAGCTCGCTCCCACAAATCCTTCAGGCGAGGGTGTTGAGTTTTCTATCCTGCCATGTGCAAAGGCGCCTTGCATGGTGCCCCGCTAATGAAATCTAATAGGCAAAGGTCATATATCTTTACAAAGAAAAATGCAAAGCTGGTATGTGATAAATGGGCTCCACGGGGCTCAGTGGACGAGGTTTGGTGAGAAAACCCATGTTGAGATGTCAGTTGGGTTTCTCTCTTGTGTTTATGCCTCACATATCTCCTTGTAGTGATTCTCCTCACCTGGTAGAATGATTAAAATAAATATAAAAATAAGAAATGTATGTGTCTTTAGTGCTCAGAGCCAAAGTGATTGGTCATCAGTGTTAGCTTTACACATTAACCACCAGAACCAATAGTTTTGCGTGAGAGAAAAGCTGTAAGTCTTTAAAAAGTCCTTTTTAAAAAAAGAAAAACTGCCTAATATCGATGTGCTTTGAAAGTCTGTCAAACGAAGAGGTCTTAGAATCTGTATGCTTTGATTACTGCCACCAGAACACTAAACGATGTGCGCGAGCACGCAAGGTTTTATCCCAAATTTGTACCGTTTAGAAATACACTGAAAGTCAGCGTGCCTGGAGCTAAACTGCAAGAATAAGTTAAATCTGGAATTGCAAAGAGTTAAAGAAATCAGATATTGTTGAGTCGAATCGCTGCTGGTTTTAGGAGAAGTTACCAGTTCATTTGCTGTAGTTGTACCGCTGAGCTCCGAGACAGTTCAATAAATCAACTCAAGCTTGATGGATTCTTCAATTCATTGAAATGAGTGCATGGAAGAGAAAAGAAATCTCTTAGTATTCCCTCTTTGACAAAAGGGTATGCAAAGAGCCTGAATGGATGAATGGTTGATTAATTTTGCCAGAAATTTTCTTGACAGCAGGAAATGTGTTTTTGCATTACTCTGTTTGCCTGGGATTTATTTGGTAGAATATGAATTATTGCATGTAAATTTGTACCTGAGGCTATGTTGCTAAAGTAGATAGCTCCTGGTGAGGTTTCTGACTATGGGACCTATAATCTTTTTGTATGGTCTTGTGCTCTACACCCTTACGGGGTGCCCTAGAGTAGTTGATAGAGATGTCTGCTCTCACTGATGTTAGTAGTGAAGTCAAGCACCACCAGTGATTCAATATTGAGCTTGGTTTGAGGGATCATCTGTACCCCTCTCAAGAACGGATGGGGCTGGAGGCAACCAACTGCCAAAGCTTGATAATTCCTAGACTCATCAACCTGCCGGTTTACTTATAGACCCTTACCTTTAAATAAAGAAGAGAAGGCATAAGGTATCCCCTTGTGCTTCTATTTATAGAAAGCCTACAAATAAGCATGTTTCTTGTTTTATCTCATCAAGAAAGGTTATAGCTACACAGGAAAAGACCGTGGCTGCCCTTGCTGGTAGCTGAACTTGGTGAGAATAGAAACAAGGATAGACTCTCTACCTTCCTGTACCTCTACCTTCCACTTCATACCTGTCCCACAAAATACAAGGATCTGCCACACATGTGACTTTTTCTGGGTCATTGTGGAGGGTAGGATGGCTTATGGTTCTCCGGGCAGTTGGTGATGCTAAAAATGCTTCCACTGAGACCTCCCCCGATGCCATATTCAGACACTGGAATACTGGAAAGCTCAAGGCTGAAGCCAGCCACGAATTACGTAGCAACCTCCTGTTCATGTTGTCCTTCTAGGAGTTAGCAACATGACTTCCTCTTTCTTTTAGATACCAGACGAGAGATTATCTATGACATAGGGCACATCATATGACATTTTACCTAACTTTGTGGTATGTTTAATTCACACACGCACACCAAGTCTCTGGAGTGCTTACCACCACAGTGCTTATACTATTTCTGAAAATAAATGTATATAGAAACTCTCTTAAAAGTTTTCAAGTGTGCATGTTCATGTGTGTGTGTGTGTGTGTGTGTGTGTGTGTGTGTGTGTGTGCGTACACACACACACACCCTACTAAACTATGAGGCTGCAAAGTAATTTTGTCAACTATCACAATTTGGCTTCTGCTATTTTCCTCTTAAATTACAATAAGAGAATGAGAAGTGATTAAAAGAAAGATAATCTTGGGGTGCCTGGGTGGCTCAGTCAGTGAAGCATCCTACTTTAGCTCAGGTCACGATCTCGCAGTTCATGGGTTTGAGCCCCGTATCAGGCTCTGTGCTGACAGCTTGGAACCTAGAGCCTGCTTTGAATTCTGTGTCTCCCTCTCTCTCTCTCTGCTCCAACCCCTGCTCATGCTCTGTCTATGTCTCTCTCTCTCTCTCTCTCAAAAATAAATAACCATTAAAAAATTTTTTTTGAAAGAAAGACAATCTAAATTCATTTCCTTCTATGTTCATATCAGACATGGCATTCAACCTCAAACGAGGACAAAGAATACATTCAAATGTGCTAGAACAAAGCTCAGAAAATCTGCGTTCCAGTTCCTCCTCTACCATCAGATAACTATGTGTGACATTGGGAATATTCCTGAAGTTTCTTGAGCCTCAACTTTCTCACCTATTAAATGGATATCACTAATTTGTATCTTATGACCAGCTAGAGAGCTGGTAAACATCAATTAAGACTACTGATCATGGTTAGAAAAGCCAACGTCTCTTTGTAGACATAAAATCAGATTCTGCCCTTGAATGTCGTAGCACTTCTAGGTTTTGATTCTTTGCATGTTAACCTTTGTTCAGTGATAGCTTTCTAGGCTGGTGTAGCTTGAACAGGTGATCCTAAATCCTCCCATTGTCAGTCTTCTAGTTATTTCTGCGATTTCCCTGTCCTTGGTTTCTAGGAGTCCATCTGGTAGGTGGTGGCTCAGTGACTTAATTTTCAGCCAACATGAAGCAACCTACCAGTTATGACGAACGAGGGAAAAAAAATGTAACATGCACAAAAAGAGGGGCTGTGTTTCTAAAATGTAATAAGTAATGATTTAGGGGGAAAAAATGAAAAAGGTTCTCTTAAAGCAGCCTCTGCTCCTGAAATTGTCCAGTTCTGTTATTATAATCACTGCATAGGTTCTCATAAATTATGGATTTGTCTCTCTAGTCATAGTTCTTCAAAGGAAGGAATAATAGACAAAATTGCTTCTGTTTATGACAAACTCAACCCCTCTTTTTATTTTAAACTATTTATTATTAACAATATCCCAAGGCTTAGAAGCTAAGTAACTTACCCAAAGTTGTGTAACGAAAAGTGACAGAGCTGAGAATCGGATCAGAGTTTGCCGCATTTCAAAGCCAGGGTTCCTCATTTCTTCCCTGTGTTACCATCTTTTCTCTTGTCCGTCCTATAAATTTAGAATCTAAACATTTTTTGTGCCTTTATCACCTTCTCTTCTGTCCCCAATAGACCCTAGCTTCTGAGCTTCCTTTCTCTTTTTTTTGTAATTTTTATGTATTATTTATTTATTTATTTTGAGAGAGAGAGAAAGAGAGAGAGCGAGTGCACAAGCAGGAGAGGATCAGAGAGGAGAGACAGAATCCCGAGCAGTCTCTGCACCATCGGCGCAGAGCCCGATGCAGGGCTTGAACTCACAAACTGTGAGATCATGAGCTGAGCCAAGATCACGAGTTGGATGCTGAACCGACTGCACCACCCAGGAGCCCCTGAACATCCTTTTGTATTAGAATTATTATAACATTGATTATTGCAATTAACATTATATTGATAACTATATATTAATATTATTATTAATGATATAAACATATAATTATACACAAATAGTATTAACATTAATATCATGTTAATAAGAGTAATTAATAAATAATCTATAATATAGTGTTATAATTATTATTATAACATTGATATGTTGATTATCACAACTTTATGGGACTTTAAAAATACCTCTCTCATTTTGATGGAAGGGAGATCATCGTCTGGACACAGAGAAAAACCAACTCCTTTGCCTCATGCCCAGATTTGATTTACCATTCTACTCAATAGTACTTAGCCTGAATCCCCTACATAGAAGGTCTTCAAAAAAAGACCTCTTCTCTAATCAAACTAACTCTGAGCTCCTGGATTATTTAAATTGTTAATGCTCCCTGTGATTCAGAAAGAGAAAACCTAAAGCCTTTTAGAAAGAGATTGCTTTAAGAAAAAAATGACCTTATGGACCACAAAATTAATAACAACAAAAGCCCTACAAGAATAAAATGAAACTCACTGTATCTTATAGTGCTGGGGAGGAAATTATGGAAAGATAAAGACAAACCAATCAATTATCTGACCCCCGATATTATAAAGAATTCGTAGGATTGTCCCGAAACATAGGGAGGATTTTAATTGTCTTAGATGTCACATCCATTTAGGCTCTTAAGAATCTAAAGAAAGATCTGTGTGGTCTTTTGATGATTCCAGAGAAACTGTATAAAGAAATAACAAGTCAGAGGTTTCTAGTTCGGGAAAAGCTCTGCTTGTCAATACATTTTAGTCCTTAAAGCTGTTTGCTGTCTGTTCTTCAGAGGTTGGAGCAGTGCCATTGTCTGTATGTGTTGGGATGGTACTGGGGAGGTTGGGCCCAGCCCACAGGAGGCAAAAAGCTTGCTTCTTGTCCCCTCCCAAGGATCCATACCTGTTGGCATACTCAGGTAGAAGAGTGGTCTCTGTCACCAGGTAAAGAAATGACCCTACTGTTATTTTCTAGGCTACATTCAGAAAAATTTTAAAGTCAGTATAAATGATATACCATCAGTGGAACATCTTTTCATGTGTCTGTTGGCCATCCGTAGGTCTTCTTTGGAAAAATGTCCATGCATATCTTCTGTCCATTTTTTAATTGGATTATTTGGGTTTTGAGTGTTGAGTTTTATAAGTTCTTTATAGATTTTTGGATGCTAACCCTTTATCAGGTATGTCACTTGCAAATATCTCCTCTCATTCTCTAGGTTGCCTTTTATTTTTTAAAATATTTTATTTTATTTTATTTTTTATTATTCTTTTAAAAGTTTATTTATTTTTGAGAGAGAGACAGAGTGTGAACAGGGGAGGGGCAGAGAGAGAGAGGGAGACACAAAATTCGAAGCCGGTTTCAGGCTCTGAACTGTCATCCCAGAGCCCGATGCGGGGCTCGAACCCACAACCTGAGCCGAGGTTGAATGCTTGACCGACAGAACCACCCAGGCGGCCCTATAGGTTGCCTTTTAGTTTTGGTGATTGTTTCCTTGAATTTAAGAAACAAAACAAATGGGCAAAGGGAACAAAAAGAGAGAGGGAGAGAGAGACAAGCCAAGAAGCCAACCCTTAGCCATAGAGAACAAACCGATGGTCACCAGAGGGGGAGATGGGCGAAGGAGGTGATGAGGATTAAGGAGTGCACTTGTGATGGGCAACGGGTGTTTGTACCGGAAGTGTTGAATCACTAAGTTGTACCCCTGAGACTAACATTGTACTGTATGTTAACTAACTGGAATGTAAATAAAAACTAAAAAGATCGATATAAATGACACAGATAGAGAAGAGAAGCAGAAGCCTCAATCTGTGTTGAGAAGTACTTTTGTGGATCTCCTCTTTCCCCCTCCCTGGGTGGAGGGGTGAGGCTCAGTGCAGAAAGCTGCCGGGAAGCCCGTCCCTGGAGGGTCGGTATTCTAATGTTAAGTACCCATGGCCGGTACTTTAGATGCGGTGTCAAACATCTGCCTTGAACTTTTAAGCTGTTTTATCCGGATTTTAAGAAATGCTATTAATTTTCATTTGTCTACGTTGGGTAATATGTTCATTTCGATACTGTTAGCACTCTGAAGAGAAGATACTTCCAAGGGCACAGAAGCCACCCTAGCTATGGTCCCTGCTCACCAAGTAGTTTGAGACACCATTGTCAGTGGTCACTGGAGGTCTGTTTCTCCCTCGCTCAGTCCACCTCAGCAGGTGCTGTCTTCTGGAGACGTGCTGGAAGCCGGCAGTAGGGAAGATGGATGCTCCGTGAGCCTCACTAATGGACATCCCAGGCCCTAGGGAAAACATAAAAATATAAACATAAAAAAAAGTCAAAGTGTGTGTGTGTGTGTGTGTGTGTGTGTGTGTGTGTGTGTGTGTTATCGAGGCAGGGGGTGTGTGTGTGTCGGGGGGATTCTTAGAGATTCCACACCAGAATAGAAAAAGAGAAACTTTGCAGCTTCAGGTCACCCCCTTTCCCGGAGAATGTGTCTAAGTGCAATTTTCAGTGACAGATATGCATGGGCATTTGCTGGTGCCGGGAGTGGTGGAGATGTCCTGGTATGCACGTTGGACTCCTTTCTTATAAGCCAAGGAGGTTTGCTTCGGTGCCTAACCACAAGTAATTGCAAACCCTTGCTCCCTTGCCCTATTCTCAGTTTGAAATCGTGTCCTCGCTCACATTTAGGCTACTGCACTGTGCTTAGATAAATCCTCCAATCTCTGGACTTCTCATTTTTCACAAGAGAGAAAGATGTGAGGAGTAGTCAACATTTCCTTCCAGATTCACTGTGAGCATCATCCTTCTTGCTTTTCCTTTCAGGATGGGCCCCTCCTTTTTTATAGCTTCCCTTTCTGATAGCTTCTTACAGCAGTGCTTAATATCCTGCTATTCACAATGTGGTCCACAGACCAGCATCACAGACTTCACCCGGCATCTTGTAGAAATACAGAACCTCAGTCCCCGTCCCTGGCTTACTAATGAAGAATCTGCATTTTAACAGGATTCCCCGGTAATATGCATTAAAGTTTGAGAGCTCTGGATTAATGTGTCCTGTGACTCGAAATCCTTATTTTTGAGCGATGAGGATGTATACCTCGTCAATGGTAGAAGAAGCTGTCTTGAACTTCCCTTAACTAATGTGCTGAACTGAATGCATTCTCCATTATGCTCTGTGATATGTACTGACTGATGACCCCAGTTGAATGCTTCCGGCACACTGAAAACTCTCTAGAATGCACAGGGGTGGGTGGACCCTTTAACTGAATTCAGTGTTTACCAAGAATCAGCTGTGTTTGGTCCCAAACCTGTTTATACCAGTTGTACTGGGTGATATAATCACACACTTTAAAGAAACTGGAATAGGAGTAGGAAAGATAGTTATTTCTAAGATAAATGCTTTGGAAAGACTCAGTGAAATGAAACATACTCTTTCAAATCAGGGTGATGCAGCTATAAGAAATTGGGAAGGGATTGTAACAAGGCAGAAGGAGTCTACATTTAAATTGTCTCACATATGTCTACGTTTTTATTCTATATTAATGAAACTAAAATTAGACACTAAAAAGTATACTTTATATGTATGATTTATGCAACAAAGAAGATGACAGCTCCAACAGACCCATGCCCAGAAAATATTTTAGGTCTTGACTCTACTTGAAAAAATTAAAAATGAATACCCAATCTTACATTTGAAATCACATGAAATTGACCTTATTTCATAATAAAACATTTATTTTTCAAATGTCCCCCTTTAAAGCTGGACAGCAACATGCAAAAAAAGGAAACTAAACCGCTTAGTAGAGTTTGTGTATACTATTTTTTACACAAAACTACACACAAAACTAAAATCAAAATAGGGTGCCTGGGCGGCTCAGTCGGTTAACCCTAAGACTCTTGTTTCAGTTCAGGTCATGATTTCACGCTCCACGAGTTCAAACCCAATGTCAGACTGCATGCTGACAGCACAGGGCCTGCTTGGGATTCTCTATATATCTCAAAATAAATAAATAAACTTAAAAAAATAAATTCAAAGTGGATTCAAGATGTAAATATGAGACTTGAAACTATAAAAATAATCCTAGAAGAGAACACAGGCAGTAACCTCTTTAGCATCATCCTTAGCAACTTTTTTCTAGATACGCCTCCCGAGGCAAGGGAAACAAAAGCAAAAATAAACTATGGGGATTACATCAGAATCAAAAGCTTCTGTACAGCAAAGGAAACGATCAACAAAACTACAAGGCAACCGATGGAATGGGAGAAGATGTTTGCAAATGGCACACTGGATAAAGGGTTAGTATCCAAAATATTTAAAGAACTTCTAAAACTCAACATCCAAAAAAATAAATCCAATTAAAAAATGGGCGGAAGGGGCGCCTGGGTGGCGCAGTCGGTTAAGCGTCCGACTTCAGCCAGGTCACGATCTCGCGGTCCGTGAGTTCGAGCCCCGCGTCGGGCTCTGGGCTGATGGCTCAGAGCCTGGAGCCTGTTTCCGATTCTGTGTCTCCCTCTCTCTCTGCCCCTCCCCTGTTCATGCTCTGTCTCTCTCTGTCCCAAAAATAAATAAAAACGTTGAAAAAAAAAATTAAAAAAAAAAAAAAAAAAAAAAAAAACCTCTTTAATAAAAAAAAAAATGGGCGGAAGACATGAACAGACATTTCTGCAAAGAAGATAGACAGACCTGAAAAGATGTTCATCATCACTGACCATCAGGGAAATGCAAATCAAAACTACAATGAGATATCCCCCACCTGTCAAAATGACCAAATGCGACAACGCAAGAAACAACAGCTCTTGGCAAGGATGTAGAGAAAAAGGAACCCTCACGCACTGTTGGTGTGGAAAACAGTATGGAGGTTCCTCCAAAAATTAAAAATTGAACTATCCCTCAATCCAGCAATTGCACTCCTGGGTATTTGCACCCCCCTCCCCCCGAAAAAAAACACTAATTCACAGGAATACAGGTATCCCCATGTATTATTTAGATTATGTATATTTAGATTGTGTATGACTATTTATCATAGAGCATTATTTACAATAGCCAAGACACAAAGGCAGCCCAGGTGTCCAGCAGCTGATGAATAAAGATGTGGTTTATATATACAATGGAATATTATTCAGCCATTAAAAAGGAATGAAGTCTTGCCATTTGCAATGACATGGATGGAGCTAGAGAATATAATGCTAAGTGAAATAAGGCAATCATAGAAACACATATAATACCATAGGATTTCACTCAAATGTGGAATTTAAGAACTAAAATGAGCAAAGGGGGAAAAAGACAAATCAAAAAACGGACTTTTTTCTTTAATTTTTTTAGAGGGTTTAAGTTTATTTATTTATTTTGAGGAGGCAGGGAGAGCAGGGCAGGGGCAGAGAGAGAGAGAGAGAGAGAGAGAGAGAGAGAGAGGGAGAATCCCAAGCAGGCTCTGCACTGTCAGCACAGAGCCCGACCTGGGGCTTGCACCCAGAAACCATGAGATCGTGACCTGAGCAGAAATCAAGAGTCAGACGCTTAACCGCCTGGGACACCCAGGTGCCCCAAGATGATAACTTTTAATGACCTAATTGACAGAATTACCATTAAAATAGTTGTAGCCGTTGGTCCTGCTGCGGCTGGACCAGCATGTAGTTGACCGTTGACTCTCAGCAATCCCAGACTAAGCATTGTACAGATGATCTCATTTTGTAAAGTAGGTTTTACCTTTATTTTCCAGATGAAGGAACTGAAGCCTGGCATGATCAAGAAACTCGCCCGAGGGTGCAGAGATAACAGGGTGTTGAGCGATGATTTGAACGCCGGGCTGTCAGATTTCAAAACCCTTGCTTTTATGCACTACATTTCAAAATCTGCTCACTTGGGAGCATTAGAGCTACTTACTGTAAAAATGAGATGTGAACATTTATTTTTGGAATTTGGGTTTTCCTGGTGACTATGAAATTTCACTCAGTGGCTAGAGAATAGAAAGGAACCACTGAGGGGCACCGGGGTGGCTCAGTCGGTTGAGCGGCCGACTTCGGCTCAGGTCATGATCTCACGGTCCGTGAGTTCGAGCCCCGCGTCGGGCTCTGTGCTGACAGCTCAGAGCCTGGAGCCTGTTTCGGATTCTGTGTCTCCCTCTCTCTGACCCTCCACCGTTCGTGCTCTGTCTCTCTCTGTCTCAAAAATAAATAAACGTTAAAAAAAAATTAAAAAAAAAAAAAAAAGAAAGGAACCACTGATATAGAAACTACGTCTACACAGCATGAACCGAAAATTGTTTTTTAGTGTCAGTATGGACCACTGTTTTCCACCCTACTTGCACTTTAGAATGATAGCTGGAACTGTCTGGAAAATATACAGATGCCCAGCATCCCCTCCCTTAAGCCAATTAAATTTAAATTTCACAAGGTGGCTTTCTGAGATTTATTTATTTATTTGTTTATTTTTTATTTTATTTATTTATTTATTTTTTTTGCAGCTCTCTGGGTAGTCTAAGGTACAGCCAAGGTTAAGAACCGGTGATGTAGACACACAGGTTCAGATAACTCAGGCTTAAAAATGAATTTTGAGGAGCACCTGGGTGGCTCAGTCGGTTAAGCATCCGACTGTTGATTTTGTCTCAGGTTATGATCTCGTGGTTAGTGAGTTCGAGCCCCGAGTTGGGCTCTATGTTGACGGAGGCTCTGAGAGCCTGTTTGGGATCTTCTGTCTCTCCCTCTCTCTGTCCCTCCCTTCCCTCCTCTCTCTCTCTCTCAAAATAAATAAATCAATTTTTAAAAATATTTTTAAAAAAGGAAATGGATTTTGATGACTTTTTCCATGTAGCCTGTTATCAGACAAAGATATTAGCCATTCTTTGAATACTCACAGTGTCCCAGACATGTTGCATTGCCCTCAATACCCACCATGTTTGGGGGTTGCCACAAAAGAGTTAAAAGATGAGTATATCATTTTCAGGAATCCCAAATATCAAGCTTGGTGTTTAAAAATGCCTTATTTACCCATAACTTGACCTGGATTGATACAATTTTTTTTTTAGACTAAAAAATCTCTGGAAAACACCCTGAGAAAAACCTTATTTTCCTGGCACAGGAAGAAGATGTTTTAGTAAAATCCTGGCTCTTTTTTTTTTTTTTTTAATCATCCTCCTTTTTCTTTGAGAGAATCAAAATGTTATTTATCTTATAAGCATACTAATATAAACTAAAAGACAATTGACGGAAATTTTTTATTTTTACCAGCTTAGAAAAAGGAAATATTTGGCTGACGCGTGCAATGTAGTCATGTAGATGTCCCCACCCCTCATTTTGTTCACCTGCCTCTTAAGCCAGCTGGAATGAATGATATGTCTTGCTTAATGCAGTAATGTTTCTGAAAAAGTTGGATGAGATTTGAGTTATTAAGTTTGCAAGACTCTCCCACGATTATTCTCCAAAGTTGTACTTAATTAGGGCATTTTTTTGCCCCTTAGGGGCATTTGACAATGTCTGGAGACATATTTGTCACACCCCGGGGAGGGAGTTTGCCACTGGCATCTAGTGGGTAGAACCCAGGGAGGCTGCTAAATGCCCTGCGATGCACAGAACAGCCCCCACAACAAAAAATCATCCAGCCACAATGTCCATAATGCCACTCTAAAGTTATTACTTTTTATCTGTTATGAATTCAGATTTTCCCCCCAGCATTTGGCCTGCTTAAAGCCCTTCTATAAATAACTCTTGTATAAAATGATAGCACATAAATACAACTCCTGTCTCAAATATTCTTTGCTTTTTAAGTAGGGGCTGTGGATCATTTTTCCTCTGTATTTAAAGCATTTCAGTGCCACATATGTATGGTGCAAATAGCAATACAACTTTGACAGTTATAAGGGAGATCAGAGCATCCGAAGTCTTCAGGGGCTAATAAAGGGATGCCTCGCATTGACCTGAAAGAAGGAAGGTGAAGCAGGCTTGGCCTCTTCTTCCTGGGTTCACTAGATGGTCCTATGTATTTTTGATTGATGAAGCATAACTTCCATTTTATAAGCTTAACACGTTTACAGATTTGTTTTGTCATCCCTTGGGGATTTGGGAAATTATCTGGTGTGTGTGTGTGTGTGTGTGTGTGTGTGTGTGTGTGTGAGTCCTTTGTGCTTGATAGCTAGGGTGTCCACCTGTGGGTTGATCAGCTCAGCCTTCTCAGCTAGGAAATGACTCTTATCCATCCCCCTTGTCATGATGAGTGCCATATCTGTGTTTTGTGGTCTTCCCAATCTACCTCAATTGCTTGGTACAACAGTAAGGCACCCAACCCAAGTGGGAACAACCAGAATTCCTCCTCCAGCGTTTTCAAACTCAAAACCAGGAGGGAATGAACCTAGAGGAAACCAGTTGGTCACAGGGGAGGAGAGTGAAGCCAATGGAAGAGAAGGAAAAGCAAAGCCCTGATAACCCCTGCCCTCCTCCCGGCTTGTCCCCCAGTGCTTCCTTTGCTTTTTTGAGAATGCTCTCCAGATCCGTCTTACTTTCTCTTTACTGAAGTCGGTTTGAGTGAAGTTTCTGTGTCTTGGGACCAAGAGAGTCATGACAACACAGTGTCCTTCCTGAAAATGAATTCCTTGAGATCCCTACACACAGACGTCTCCAAGTGAAAATAAAACCACAAACCCCAGAGTGGATCTGTTTGCAGGAGGGGGGTTCTGGTAATTAGCTTAGATTGCAACAAATGGCACACACAGACTGCTGGCTCTGCGTGTGTGCTCTGAGATTGGTGTTTACCCTATTATATTCCAATTTAAGAATGTCATAAAGTTTATCAGGGAGCAAATGGAAACTAGCAAGAACACATACATGAGTGGTGAGAGGCGTGTGCCTTGACATACAGATTTTTTTAGACTTCTAGAGAATTGCTTCCATCGGGTTGATAGCACAGGGGACACAACCATATTCCTCCACTTAAACTTGGTGATGATGGTTGGGTATTTTTAGCAAATGACTTGTCAGCAGAAAGGCTTCATTAGACCCATCAGGGTATCTGCCCGTGAAGAACGAATCCCAAACTGTACTGACAGTTTCCTTGAGCCAAAATGATGGAGCACCTCTGACAAGAGCCATATTGTGCTCCCCATGTGAGGAGCGCGAGGAGCAAAAGAGACAGTTTGATCTTCATTTGGTCAGGTTAATATTGACACAGCTTAGAAAAATCAGAAGTGTGTGTAATGCACACGTACAGCTAGTGCTCTAGAGACTTGACTGGTGGTTTCCATAAATCAGAAAAGGGTACCCAGAGAGGAAGGAAGGTTTCCTGCTTTCTCGAAATATTGTTCGAACTAGATGATTTATTCTTACCAAGAAAAATAAATAAAGCTGTACGTTTTCAAGCTCATGGCTCAAAACAAGCCAATAGGGATTTTTTAAAAAATATCTATACACAATTATGGAAATAATTCGGTTATTATTATCTAGTAGCTGGAGTGTTGCCCAGGTTCCACCATTTCAAAAATAAAGCATGACTAATGAGGGGTTTTTTCCATTATGTGTGGGTCCTGAGTTATTCACTCCCATACAGAAATCTTTATAAAGACACATAAATTGTAACAAAGGGGCTCTTGGGGGGGTGGGTGGGGAACACCAGTGTAGCCCTTTTCCTGCCGAGTCCTTAAATCCATACCGTATCGAAAAGTTTTGATGATTATAGGTCTGCCCTTAAAGACAATGTAAATTAGGCTGAGCTAGTTAATGAGATCGTGACTTATTTGTCTTTAATTGGTTGGGAACCTCCCCACATGCAAGGATCAATTTACTCTTAACTAGTGGTGAGAATCTGCCTAGGACATCTCCTATGTGAAGTATAGTATATAAACATCTCTCTCCAGGGCATCTCTCTGTTGTTGTGATGTTGGTTCTCTTTATGATGGAGACAGTGAGGATGGGGCAGGACTTCAACTTGCTTAATTTCAGGTTGATCTGAAACCGGCCCACTTCTTTTTAAGAAGTTCTTGATTTTAAACCTGTGCTTCCAGATGAACTATTCCCGCCCCCCTCCTCCCCTTCTCTCTCTCTTCATTGATGTGGTTACAGGAGATAATAACTATTTGTCCCATGACATGAAAACAGTAGTTCTCCATTTTCAGCAAACATGTGTCCTCCTTCTATTCTTGAGCTCATTGACCCAAATGATGATCTTACTAGGGTGACTGAAAGACTCTTGGTTTCTCCTCTAATACTTACGATGTGCTTGACCTACATTGAAGCATCTTCAGATTGTTAGCATTATTGTGTCTTTGATGGTTATGCCTTTATAGGAAGACTTTGTTGGAAACGATGGGGCTATTGTAGGTCCTTCTGTTAACCTTAAAAAATAAAAGGGCCGGTTATTTTACTAACAAAAATGGGTTTATTCGGGAATAGCAGAGAATTGCAATCCAGGTCAGGCAAGCTATGGCAAACCTTACGTAAATCAGCAGAACAAAGGAGAGGAGCACTCTCTTAGAGAGGAAAGGGGGGAGTCAGGAAGGCTGTTTGCCATAAACAAAAAGTCCATTGGAGTAAACTGGGAGTTCCAAGTATTGTGGCTTTTCATTGGCTGAGTTGTGACAGGCTGTCATTGGCTGGGCTTTTGCGGGGTGAGGAATGGAAGGAAGGAAGGCAAGCTTTCTTCCTGCTGGAGTAGTAAAGTAGTGTTTATGTGCAAACTCCATCTATTCCTGTTGGGTCTCCAGGTAATAGTAAGTTATAGAGTGTGAGAGCTTCCCCCGCTGCCCCCCTGACCTCATTCTAAATTGAGACTTCCTTTGTTAACGTTCACATTTCCTATTAAGACACCCATTCCCTCTTGGTCAAAAATTACCTCTTGTGTCTCCCCATCCACCTCCTGCAACCCTAATTCCTGGTTTCTCTGGGTCTTTGAGCCGACAAAAAGTAATGTTGGGAGCATCCTTAGATAGTGAGTGTTTACATCCTGAATGTAAACTGAGATTCTTCCATTGTGTGTCAAAGCTCTAAAGGAAGAAAAACTACATGAGGGTGATTCTGGGTTACCGGTGACCATGCCAGTTCTGTTTTTTATGTTTTCTGTGTATGTATGCATGCCCAACTTCTTAAAAGTACACATTGCTGCAGGAATATCACAGCTTTCCTCTTCATAGCACTTTCTTTGGGCAAGTTTTCAATTTTAGGCTCATACATATAGTTAATGGTCAGCTACACTTATATTTTATAGAGTAGATGAAAACTGGGTTGGTCATAAAGCATGATAATATTGAATTATCAAAAAATGTAAGCAGTTCATTATTATTAGCACAGGTTAAAACCAAGGATGTGGCTTGCTTGTATATTGGAACAAAGGTGAATCAATACTAAATAGTCATGGCAAAAAAAAAAAATGTTTTTTATTAAATTAAAAGCAGAATTCATTAGTAGTATCTTTGGTGATGAAGAATTTTCTTTCAAGAATAATTTAGAGGTTAGAACATGGGTTCGAGCCCCATTTTTCACACAGATGAGCTGTATGACATTGGTTTCTTCACTTCTCGAAGCCTCTATTTTCTCAGTGCTCAACAAGATGATGTTACCCACCTCATCAGGCATCTTAAAGTTTAAATGAGATTTGGGGCGTTTGGGTGGCTCAGTCGGTAGAGCGACTGACTCTTGATTTCGGCCCATGTCATGATTCCAGGGTCCTGGGATCGAGCTCTGCATTGGGCTCCGTGCTGATCTTGGATCCTGCTTGAGATTCTTTTTCTCTCCCTCTGCCCCTCCCCCCCACTCACGTTCTCTCTCTCTCTCTCTCTCTAAATTAAATAATTTTAAAAAATAAAGTTTAAATGAGATGATGCAAAGCCTGTGCTTAATGCAGACTCAGAGCTTGATTAAATTATGGAAGGCAATATACTACTGGTTTAAATGAAAATCATATTGATATATGTCTATTACATACTCATTTATATAATATAGTATTTTTAATTTTCATAAAATCTTTTCACAATAGAGTGCTCTCTCTAGCTACGAAGTATTATGTACTGCCTGACTCTGTTTTCAAAACATGATGTATAATTTAGTTTTAATAGACTCAGTGAAGTTTTTACTGCTAAAATGCCTTGGCTAGCTTATAAAAATAAGAACAATAGAGTTTTGGGTTTTTTTTTAAATGACATCTGGTAAAAACATGGGAAATATCTTTGCTTACCAATTAAAGAGTGTATGAAAAACAGAATAAATAAAATCTCTTAATTTATGCATTTTGTGTTCTCATAAATCATTTTCCTGTCAAAATTATCAGACTTTATTATTGCTGAATATTTTAAACATCATAATGGAATTTTGGTAGCATAAATCATAAAGCTTTCCGTTAGAACATTTGTGTACACACCTCAGCATTTTTCGTATATCTTGATGAAAAAAAAAATAGTTTTCAGTCTAGAAATAAACCCATGCAGAGTATAAATGTCAAACTATACTCTTAAATTTCAGTAACTCAGCAATCCATGCTGGTCACTGCACTTTGCAAGGTAGTTATGCATTGTCAAACTATGTTTCTAAGACTCACTATTGCCAAAAAAATGAAGCTGTACAATCTTGTGGTTTAATCTTGGTGATGATCTTTATCCTACCCGCCAGTAAGACCTACTCACTTGTTTTTTCTATTTCCTACAAGAAGAAAAGAATCTCGAACGTAATGAATCCTGGAATAGCTGGTCCATGACATTAGAAAAAATTTATTTCATTTAGTAAAAGCCTTCTCAATATATTTCATTTATAATTTGTAAGAAAGACCACCATTTTTGGATTATGTGTATGGTCCCGAATGTTGGACCGAAATAGAAAGTATCAGCATAAGGAGTCAAATCTACTGAAGGGCACGTGGCACTTGGAGGTTAAACAGTGGCCACGAGGGAGCAGGCTGTACCCATGGTGACTTCGCAGGAGGAAAAAATCACCATACAATTTTTTGATGCCTTAAAAGCTATTATTTGTGTATTGGCAAACAGAAGCTCCTTCACTGAGTGTAACTTGCAATCAAAGATAAAGATTTCTGGGGCCCCTGGGTGGCTCAGTCGGGTAAGTGTCAGACTCCTGATCCTAGTTCAGGTCATGGTCTAGTTCCTGGGATCGAGCCCCACGTGGGGCTCTGTGCTGACAGTGCAGATGGAACCTGCTTGGGATTTTGTCTCTCCCTCTCTCTCTACCCCTACCCTGCTCGTGTGCTCCCTCTCTCAAAATAAATAAACATAAAAAAAAAAAAGATAAAGATTTTGTTAATGAGATAATCACTGTTTACCCATTCTTTGATCTTATATCATTTTTATTTTTTAATTTTTTATGTTTATGCATTTATTTCTTTTTTTGGTTTTGACACTATTTGCTTTATTTTTTTATTTTTATTTTTTTTTTGAAATTTACAGCCAAGTTAGTTAACACACAGTGTGACAATGATTTCAGGAATAGAATTTAGTGATTCATCACTTACATACGACACCCAGTGCTCATTACAACAAGTGTCCTCCTTAAGGCCCATCACGCATTTAGCCCATCCCCCCGCCCACCCAACAGCCCTCCAGCAACCCTCAGTGTCTTCTCTGTATTTAGGAGTCTCTTATGGTTTGTCTCCCTCCCTGTTTTTATATTATTTTTGCTTCCCTTCCTTTATGTTCATCTGTTTTGTATCTTAAATTCCTCAGATGAGTGAAGTTATATGATGTTTGTCTTTTTCTGACTTATTTCGCCTACCATAATACCCTCTAGTTCCATTCACATTGTTGCAAATGGCAAGATTTCATTCTTTGTGATTGCTGAGTAGTATTCCTTTGTATTTATACACCACATCTTCTTTATCCACTTTTCAGTCAAGGACATTTGAGCTCTTTGCTTCACACTTAACTTTGTGTATCTTCCTCTATTCCCTCACCTTTAAAACTTTTTCACGTGAGTCACTTAAGCAACTTAAAAATGTGTGTGATTATCATTCGAAAGTTCACATGTATTATAAAGGATACAAGGCAAGAATTTTTTTTTTAATTTTTTTAATGTTTATTTATTTTGGAGAGAGAGAGAGGGAGACACAGAATCCAAACAAGTTCCAGGCTCTGAGCTGTTAGCACAGAGCCCAACGCAGGGCACGAATTTACGACCATGAGATCATGACCTGGACTGAAGTCAGACACTTAACTTACTGAGCCACCCACGTGCCCCAAGGCAAGAAATTTTAATAGGAATAGTCAGTTCTCATACCAAAATGTATAAAATACTTTCTGTGAGTCAGATCAATTTTGTGAATCCTCCAAATGACCTTTTGATAGTTTAAAAACCAGGAACGGAAAGAGACCTAGCTTTTCTGCTACATGCTAGGCACTGGGCCAGCTCTTTGATTCTTATTCTTAATTCTTTTTTTTTTTAAGTTTATTTATTTGAGAGAGAGAGAGAACGTGCACATGTGAGCAGGGGAGGGGCAGAGAGAGAGAGAGAATCCCATGCAG
This sequence comes from Leopardus geoffroyi, assembly GCF_018350155.1. Lineage (NCBI taxonomy): Eukaryota > Metazoa > Chordata > Mammalia > Carnivora > Felidae > Leopardus > Leopardus geoffroyi. The sequence goes on along the minus strand of NC_059342.1, from coordinate 18,466,694 downwards.
GCTCCGCTCTGTAAGAGCAGAGCCTAATTCAGGGCTCGATTTCATGACCATGAGACCATGACCTGAGCCAAAACCAAAAGTGGCTCTTAAATACAGAGAACAAACTGGGGGTGGATGGAAGGGTGGGGGAGAGGGGAAAGTGGGTGATGGGCATTGAGGAGGGCACTTGTTGGGATGAGCACTGGGTGCTGTATGTAAGCCAATTTGACAGTAAATTATATTAAAAAAATAAAGTTCATTAGGGCATGTATAAAAAAAAACAAAAACGGAAGTAGGATGCTTAACCGACTGAGCCATGCAGATGCCCTAGGTTCATGTTCTTAATTCTCACACCAGCTCAATGACATGGGGGTTTACAAATGAAGAAACTAAAGCTTGGAGAAGTGAACAAAGTAAACGCACTCACTCACTACTGATGAATAGTGGAGAGAGTGTCAGCTCATGTCTGGTGACTCCGGAGCCTTTACTGGTATCTTTGGAGGGAACACTCTGAAATAACAGAGACACAGACAGATTTTAATTGGGCTATTGGCTAAATTATGACAGCTTTCACATCAGGGTGTCTTAATATCCATCGTATATTAGATTTCAATATGCGTGATTTGAATGCATAGAGAAATGACATTCTATTTTGATATGTTACAGAAATTATTTTCTGCTTTTACACTCTTGAGTGTTTTCTTGTGTCATTAAGTATTCTTTGATAGCATGATTTTGAATAGCAGCATACTATTCTTTTGTGTGACTCTTTCATAATTAATTTAACCATTTCTCTATTGTTGAACATTTAGGTCATTTCAAAGTTTCAGTTAGTAAGGTAATGATCCAGTGAATAGCATTGTCCACAAACCTTTTGTGTGTATATCTGATTATTTCTTTAGAATATATTTCTGGGGCACCTGGGTGATTCAGTCAGTTGAGCGTCCGACTTCAGCTCAGGTCACGACCTTGTGGTTCGTGAGTTCGAGCCCGCGTCGGGCTCTTTGCTGACAGCTCGGAGGCTGGAGCCTGCTTTGGATTCTGTGTCTCCCTCTCTCTCTGCCCCACCCCCATTTGTGCTCTGTCTCCCTCTGTCTCTCAAAAATAAATAAATGTAAAAAAAAAATAAAAAAATAAAAAAGAATATATTTCCAATAGTATATGAGAATGCCCCTTTGGAACTATTTACCAATAATGAGAAAAGAGAAGATGAAATATTTTATTATCAAAAGATTTCTTTGATTCTCAATGAGTTCAGATATCTATTGGCATTTGTATTTCAATTGTGAATGTCTTATGTCCAGTTGTTTTTCTATGGCCATGTTTACTTTTTCTCACTGATTTATAATAACTCAATTTTGAGGACAATAAAACTATCTCCTCCCCGTTTAAAAAACGATAGTAAATAATAATAATTGCATTGAGAAACTTTTGAGTGGCATTTAAGCAGAGAAGTGTCGTGATTCTGTTTACATTAAAAAAAATTTTTTTTAATGTTTATTTTTGAGAGAGACAGAACATGAGCAAGGGAGGGGCAGAGAGAGAGAGAGAGAGACAGACAGACAGACAGACAGAATATGAAGCAGGCTCCAGGTTCTGAGCTGCCAGCACAGAGACTGATGTGGGGTTTGAACTCACGGACCACAAGATCATGACCGGAGCCGAAATTGGTCGCTTAACTGACTGAGCCACCCACGCAACCCTCTGTTTACATTTTTAAAAGCTCCCTTTTGATGCCGCACGAAGGACTGATTCTCAGTAATTGGGTGCATGGTGGGGCCATTTAATGATATGGAGGAAACTGGGATGGAGGTAGGTTTCATTTTATTTGAGACGCTTATTAGACATTTACGTGGAAATACCATGTGGATCGACAAGGGTGGAGTTCAGGTGGATGAAGCTTGTTGTCACTGGCAGACGGGTGGTTTGAAAACCATGCAGCTGGATGAGATCCCCAAAGAGAACGTAGAGATAAAGAAGAGAAAGAGGTGTGGAAACACAGTCTGAGGCATGAACATTTAGAGGTTGAAAAAGACGAGGAGCCAGCAAAGGTGACAGAGGAGTAGCGAGGCGCTGGGAGAAGACCGAGGAGAATGTGAGGGCGGGAGAGTAAAGGAGTGAAGTGTTTCAAGAAGGAAGGAGGATCAACCTCGTGGAATTCCTCAGAGAAGTCGTATAGAGTCGGAACAGGAAGCCGACTTTCGGATTTTGTACCTTGGAAGCGATTGGTACTTTTGAGAAGAGCGGTTTCAAGGGAATGATGGAGGCAGAAACCCGACAGCGGGATCCAGGAGACAACAGAAGGTAGGAATACAGGAGCAATGTAACAAGAGTGAGTTTTTCTCTCTCAAGGAATATCCACATTTAAGTACTCGGGTGTTTCCTGAACATGACTTGGATCACCTTTATTTCACATCATGCACTCTAGCTATCAGCATGGAGCATGAACACTGAATTTTTCAGAGCGATGGAAAAAGCTAAATCAGGGTTTTGGGAGGGAATGGGATTTTCCACTGAGTTTGTCTGCAAACTTTCAACCACAAACATAGTCAATCTCTTGGACACTTTCACCGTCACTCTCTCGGTTGTCATGTTACAGGAGAGCCGTGGCATTTCTGTCTTCCTGTGCTTGGTCTTCGGGAACAACAACCTCACCCTAGCTCTTGGCTGGGAAATAATAAAGCCTTTTTCTCCCCACATTTCGTGGTCTTCCTACTCATTCCCAAACTGGAAAACACTCGGGCAAAAGGACTCACGCCCTCTAAAAATGTTTAATGATCGAATCTTTGGACCCATGAGTGGCAAAGATGATGAGAAGGAGGGCTTCTCCTTGTCCCTAGCTGATGTACTGGAATAGGCTGGGTTTTTGCCAGTCAGTTTCCAGCCTTAATGATTAGTAAAGAACCTTTGTAAATTCCATGTTGCAGTCTCAGGCTGGGGGTCATACTGCAAATGTGGGAGGTCGTGTGGTGGGGCGCGGGTGGTAAGTTAAGGTAGGAGCTCTTTATTTTCTAAACCTTTGGCAAACCGAGTGAGCTATACCTACGTACATGTATATAATTTTAACTTAAGGTGGAGGAGACATTTTGGAGACATTTGAGCCGATTAACAAATAGTATTTGTATACATGTAACTAAAACAGTAATTTATCAGGTAGAAGGCAGATGGGGGGGGAACAAAATGCCAACCTGTATCTACAGTTGGGTTGTGTTGATGATAAAGTGCTATTTATTCAGGGCCAGCCTAGCTTGTCAGCAACATAAGAGCCGTCACAGCACATGACTCCCTGCGTAGCTAGAAGACAATCATAAATTATCTCCTATGCAAACAGCACCGGCATAAAAGCAGAACAGATTCTGCCTCCCAGATTCCCAAGGATTCTCCCTCATTCCCTCGTTTGATTCTGTTTTAAACCCAATCCTCCTGACATCCTAACGCCAGGAAGATCCTCTCTGGTTTGGACAGTTCTATGAGGGTAGGTAGGACACAGTCGTTGATGATCTCTGTTCTGGAGATACTGTAACATGCAACGTGCCTAAGGGAGTCTCATAAATCTTTGCTTTATTTTTTTTTTCAATCCTTGATCGTATGGGTTTGGGGGCCACCCAGAGGAAAACTGGGAGAGTGTCACCCCACGGAGCTTGATCCTAAGAACCTCTTGAGGTACATAATGAAAATAGAGGATCTGAGACCCAATACTGGACCCAATAAATAAGAACTTGCCACAAAGTGGCTCAGAAATACACCCCTCTTCCTGGGGTGACTTTTATGTTGAAAGTGGTGTGAGGAACCAGGAGCTGATGGTGTGAGTTAGTAAAAGTCCCAGTAAAATGACAACGTTGAAAGGATCCAAAGATAGATTCTCATAGGAAACGGTATCGGTGAACAAATGCCTCCCTTCTTGAAATTGCTTTTCCATTTCCGATGTACGTTTGAATCCCCCAGGATTTTTTGGAAAATGCAGTTTCTGTTTCAGTAAGTCTGGGGGATGGCCCGAGCCTCTGCATTTTAACAAGATGCTGGTGTTGACAATGCTGTTGGACTTGAGTCCAACAAGATCCCAAAGCCGTCATTTTCACACAGAAGAGTCCAAACAGATTGAAGCTCAGCCAACAGTTTTGAATAGCAAATGTTCCACAAGTATGGCTTTGAATAATGCTGAATGTAATGAATCCTAATCTTGTGCTCGGATACCGGTAAAACCTGCCTTCTTTTGTTCAAATGACCTAGCTGGGAGTCTTGTGACAGTTGTTAGGAAATGTGAAAATCTCTTCGAAATGTTGGACCTTCTTTCAAGGGTTTATAACTGCATATGGGGGATTGTATGTACACAGTGAAAAAAATATTTTGAAAGGAAAATTGTTGAGCTTTTTGGCCAAAGCCTTCAGTCTGGAGGATGTAGGAGGGGGCAGAGACAGAGGAAGAGAGAGAGAATCCCAAGCAGGCTCCCTGCTGTCAGCGCGGAACTCACAAACCGGGAGATCATGACCTGAGTCGAAATCAAGAGTCAGCTGCTTAACTGACTGAGCCACCCAGGCACCCCGATGTCTGCTTTTATAATTCTTGATGGCAGAAAGCTCAGTGCGGAGGTTGTCTTGAGGGATAATGATGATCTGAAATAATTTCATCTATTGAATGTACATGGTGTATAATAGGAGGCGCAACTTTAAAAAATATCTTAAATATTTACTTCTATTGTGAGTGAGTGGACTTTTTTTAAGTTTCTGTTTAAAGACTGTTATCATGACACTTGGACAATAAATAAAAAGCATGGAAACTGACACTATGCTTTTGGATACCCATGTTTCCAAAAGCTATTGTATTTGAACATCATGAATTTCATTACCCAGTCGGTACAATAGATCCTTAGTGTTCGGCAACAATATATCCTGAGAGCTTTGTGAGTTCCCCTGTGCAATGCTTTGTGACCAAAAAGTGAAATGGTCTGGTGAGATGCCTAGAGAGCCGGCTGCCACAGAAGGAGACAACAAACATTCCTTGAGGTGCGGACGCTGGTGACGGGCTGGGCCAGCACATCTGGCAGGTGTCTCATGTGGCCTCTCAGGGGCCTCAGAGACCTTGAGATTCAACTCAGCAGAATTACAGATTACATGCGCTATAGATATTCTAAGCGGCTGGTAAATAATCTGAGGCACAAATATGAAATCCACTACTTTCGAGAAGCTACCACAAACAAACAGTAATCTGGGCGCGGAAAATACTTGCACCTACGTGCGGTGCCCTGCCTAGCTCTCCCTAAGTGGCTGAGGAGGGGGTGCCTGGCTCTTTCACTTCTGATGCTACGTACTTCTGCATTGCTTTGATACTTTGCCAGTGGCTTGCATAGTGCTGATGACTTTTGTAACAGAACAGAAATCAACAGAGTCCTTTGTATCTCTTGAGTGCACGTGGTGGTGATTTTCACTGAGGAGGGCAACAGACTGTATATGATGATCGAATATATATGCTGGATAGAGGTTTATGTAGCAAAGGCAGATTTTGTGGGTAAGTCTCTCCAGTCGTTCAAAAACATTTTTCTGAGCAGCTCGTATGTGCCAGGCATTATGCCTAACCGACGGTCTTTACTGCTCTTCTTTAAGAAAGAGAGACGACTCTGCCAACAAAGTGGTTGTCACTGCAGTTCATAAACCTCAAAGAGACGGGCACATTTTTTTTTTTCAACGTTTATTCATTTTTGGGACAGAGAGAGACAGAGCATGAACGGGGGAGGGGCAGAGAGAGAGGGAGACACAGAATCGGAAACAGGCTCCAGACTCTGAGCCATCAGCCCAGAGCCTGATGCGGGGCTCGAACTCACGGACCGCGAGATCGTGACCTGGCTGAAGTCGGACGCCTAACCGACTGCGCCACCCAGGCGCCCCGAGACGGGCACATTTTTGAAGGTGATGTGAGCCACAGGTCTGGGTGCTCTGTAGCACCATTATTCATTCCTTTTCTACAATTATTCATTCCTTCTTAGCTGCCTCTTAGAGCAAGAAGATGTGACGTCAGAGTCCTTCCATAAATCTCCCAGACTTCTACCCTGGAATAAAAAGCATACCATTAACTCAGCTAGATTCATCCTTAGGGATTCTTCTTGGCGTTGTAATAATCATTGGGAAACAAGGAACAATAAAGAACAACAACTTCCTCCTATTTTTCTAGGGATAGGTTGTAGTAACAGTCAGCAGCCTTTCCTACATCCTAGGAACAATACAAGGAAAAGTAGTTTTTACAAAGTTAACATTCAAAGAAATATTTTAGGGCAAAAAAACCCCTGTTAAGATATTTGTTCCTTGTCTAAACTACCTTAATAAGGGCCAAGACTCCTTCCTTTCCCGGGTTAGGAAAACAAACAAGCAAAGGTCATTTTAAGCCCGAGCACGAGAGTTTGCAAGCTTGTGTGTCCATCTTGCTCGCGTCTGATAATGAATATCTGTCACGAAATGTCGCGACGCCGGACAGATTGGTGGCACAACTCCCCAAAGCCAGGCAGTTGGCATTAATGTCACATTGCCTGTTGTTGTTTCAGAACTGTATGTTTCACAGCAATATCAGCAGCGACTTGAAAGCATTTGCAGACAAGTTCGGTTTTGACGTCCTCATCCTCCTGGCCAGCTACCTGTCGGAGGAAGAGCAGCCGAGACGACAGATTGCCGTGTACTCCCAGAACCTCGAGTTGTGCAGTCAGGTAAGGACCTTCTTCGCTCGGGCCCATTTCACTGCTTCCTAACCTGGTGGCTGTCACAACACGCGGCGGAACGTGGGAACGCACTGGTGGCCCAGAGAAACGGACCCAAGAGATAAGGCCCTGGAGTGGGAGTTTTAAGAAATGTTGGGGGTAGGGGCGCCTGGGTGGCTCAGTTGGTTGAGCGTCAGACGTCGGCTTAGGTTGTGATCTCACGGTTCGTGAGTTTGAGCCCCATATTGAGCCACGTGCTGTCAGCATAGAGCCCGCTTCGGATTCTCTGACCCCTCTCTCTCGCCCCCTTCCCCGCTCACCCTGTCTCTCTCAAAAATAAATAAACATTGAAAAATAAAACAAAATAAAACAAAATACTATCAAAGAACATGAAAGAAATGTTGGGGGTATTTTGCACATTGGGCCGCTGACTGATAAAAATGTTTCATTTGTAATGCTTTCCTTCAGAGTTTTAGTTTTTAGTTTTATTGCTATCTTACCAAAAAAAAAAAAATCGCCTAATTAAAATCGGCAGTGAGATAAATATCGGCCCTTTTTAAAAAATTGCGATGTAATGGAAACACAACATTGTATTAGTGTCTGGGGTACGACATAACGATTCGATATTTGTGTATATTCTGAAGTGACCACCACAGGAAGTCTAGTTAACATGCATTGCCATACACAGTTACAAAAAAAGTTTTTGTGTGAGGAGGACTTTTAAAATCTCCTCTTTTAGCAACTTTCAAGTACACAGCACACTATTATTAACGATGGTGGCCATGCTGTACATTACATCCCCAGGACTTACTTGTCTTGTAACCAAAAGCTTATACCTTTTGACCCCCTTCACCCCCACCCAGGGCGTGTTATTTTATTTTGTTTTTGTTTTATTGCATTGTATTGTATCGTATTGTATTTTTTTTTAATTTTTTTTTTCAACGTTTATTTATTTTTGGGACAGAGAGAGACAGAGCATGAACGGGGGAGGGGCAGAGAGAGAGGGAGACACAGAATCGGAAACAGGCTCCAGGCTCCGAGCCATCAGCCCAGAGCCTGACGCGGGGCTCGAACTCACGGACCGCGAGATCGTGACCTGGCTGAAGTCGGATGCTTAACCGACTGCGCCACCCAGGCGCCCCTCGTATTGTATTTTAATTCTGTTCTATTCTATCTATTTTATTTTTATTTTCTGTCTTAAGTTTAGTTGACAGGTGTAGAACCTAGTGGTTCCACAACTCCATGCCTTATGCTGTGCTCACAAGTATAACTCTGGCACACTAATCCCATTGACTGTATTCCCGTGCTGCACCTTTGATCCCTCGTGACCACAAAAGGCCTTTTAAAAGATCCCCGTGTCTATTTGTCTTCTAGACTAAATCCAAAAAGAGAAAGAGCGTATCTTTTTTCACCCAAAGAAGGGCAAGTCCTCCTGCGGATGATGTTTGCTTAGGACTCCTATTCGGTCATACGTAAAAAGGTTTAGTCCCTGTCTAAATACCTATTTGGTGCCCAGTGTTTAGTAGCTGGTGACCTAATGCTTTAATCGAAGTTGGCTTGTCTCCGACTACTAAAATTCTGCCTGGTTAATTAGCCAGCTCCTCTCGGTTGACAACTGAATTGTTTAACCCAACGTTTTGGAAATGATAGAAGAGGTAGACAAAATTAATCAAAATAGGGCACTGGAATGCCAAACTGGGTGTATTTAAGAACTAATATGAGAACCTACGTGATTCATTATAATAGGGACGACATGAACTTAGTTTTCTCGCTAGTCTTTCCTCATTAACGGATTAGACACCGGTCTATCCGCAGGTGGCTACAGCCAAAGTCTTGACTCCTTTCTTGTTCTACATCGTCACTCTCTGTCCCCCGAGAGATCCGTCTTGGCTGTGGTGCATGTGACTGTAGGTACTCACAGACTCTCTGTGCATTCTCCAGTCCAAAGATGTAAGAGCCCCTGCTTCTGCTACAGATGTTTTGTACCCTCCCTTCTGACCCGACCCTCACACATCTGTGCGTTGCCTCACCAGCCTGTGGCTTTTTCAGTGCTTTTTGTCTGCACTGGGTTCCAAAGCTCTATTTATCTTTGGTCACTGGTTTCCTAGGGGCAGACTTCTATCTCCAAAGCCTCCACCATGGTGGTTTTCAAATCATTTTTAGCAGCAAATCGGTTTAAAAATTGGTGAATCTGAAACAGACAAAAGTGGGAGAGCACGTAAAGGGATCAGACACCCTTGAGCCAGCTCTGCCCTGCCTCCCTCTCTTCTTCCCCACGGGCTTCCCCAGCCGTCACTTGAGAGACGGTTCCACTGAGCAGAACAAGGTCAAGACTACTCTAGAGAATGCCTCTGTGTCCACGTGATCACTGTTGATGAAAAGTCAGCCTCTGCAGAGTTCAAAACGAAGCTCCTTTAGTTGTTAACTACAAGTTATTTAACCTTGCTGGGTCTCTGTTTGATCATTGACAAAACAGGGACAAAGGATCCCTACCTCGTAACAGAATTATTTTGAGGCTTAGAGGAGATAATGCACATAAAACCTTTAAACTGTGCCTGGCATGTGGAAACACTCAGTAAGTGTTAATTATTATTATCATCATCATCTATGTGATGATGATAATAACAAATATATTATTACTATTGTTGTTGTTACCGCCACTGACCCTGTGGGGCCGTTTCAAAAGCCCAGTGTGCCAAATTTCCCTGACATTTCCTAAAAAAATCATAGAGCTGCAGCCCGGTTCTGGCCTCACACCAGCTGTCACACATTCTCTTGGCCTCCCAGGTGAGCTTTGTCTGTTCCAGGCTCCCCGTCGATGCTCCCTGGGGCGGGAAGAGACAGTTGGGGCCCCGAAGTGCTGTTAGGAAGTTCCACCTCTGGTAGCTTTCTCTTTCCTATGTTCTCCTTCCCCTTACGAGGCTTTCCGAGGCAAAAGCAGGTCCCCGGTGCCCGGTCCTAAACAAAAGCCCTTTGTCCACCTGATTGCCCCTTATTCTCACGCGTGTTCCCCTAGTTCTCAGCAACCAGCATTCTCTCTGCTTTTTGCAAACTTAACTTGCACTCCCGTTGGAAGACGGTATCGTATTACGACAAGGAAAGGATTTAAATGGTGGCAATCTCTTAACCCGTAACTTTCAGAAGCAAGCAGAATTGAGCCGCGGGATTTCGAGTTCAAAGAAGAGCCCGTTGAATGGGATTGTAGAAAGAGCCGGTGGTATAGTAAGTGGGACTTTCCGTGTCTTACGTTATGCAGTTTTCAGTTGTTTGAGATCTTCTTTGTAGACGGATGAACCCAGATCAATTTTATATTAAGAAAAGTTAAGGAAGATGCAAGGAGTGCCTGAGTGCTCACACAAACCCCTGTGCCTCCCTGACAGATCTGCTGTGAACTGGAAGAAAGCCAGAACCCTTGCCTGGAGCTGGAGCCCTTTGAATGTGGCTGTGATGAGATCCTGGTGTACCAGCAGGAGAACCCGTCGGTGACCTGTGATCAGGTGCTCCTTCTCGTCAAGGAAGTCATCAACAGGAGATGTCCAGAGATGGTCTCCAACAGCCGGACGTCCTCAACGGAAGCCGTGGCAGGCAGCGCCCCATTGTCCCAGGGATCTTCCGGGATTATGGAGCTGTATGGTTCTGACATAGAGCCACAGCCCAGCTCCGTGAATTTCATAGAAAACCCTCCAGATCTCAACGATTCTAATCAGGCTCAGGTGGATGTAAACATCGACCTCGTCAGCCCAGATAGCGGGTTGGCCACCATTAGGAGCAGCCGTTCATCCAAGGAGAGCTCGGTTTTCCTCAGTGATGACAGTCCAGTGGGAGAAGGTGCTGGGCCTCACCACAGCCTCCTCCCAGGGTTTGACTCCTATAGTCCCATCCCCGAAGGAGCAGTCCCAGAGGAGCATGCCCGGTCTGGAGAACACAGGGAATCCTTTGACCTCTTCAACTTTGACTCAGCAACCATGGCTTCTGGGCAGTCCCAACCATCTTCTCATTCTGCAGACTACTCTCCTGCAGATGACTTCTTCCCCAATAGTGATTCATCAGAAGGACAACCCCCGACGGGGCCTAAAGAAATCAACGGGAGAGGGATGGACATGTCCAAATATTCATCCAGTTCACTTTTGTCAGAGGCCGGCAAAGATGACCTTGTGGAATTTGATGAGGAATTTGTTCAGAGACCAGAAAGTCCCGAGGATAACTCTGAAAGAAATGTGAGCCTGACAGGTTTTGTGGGAGATAAATCTCCTTCCCCAGAAAGGCTGAAAAATATTGGAAAGCGGGTCCCACCAACACCTATGAATAGCTTTGTAGAAAGTTCACCATCCACGGAAGAACCAGCTCTACTCTACCCAGAAAATGTGACCCCAAAAGCAGTAGACACGGGTCACATAGGGCCACCTCAGACCCGTGCACGGTGCAGCAGCTGGTGGGGTGGCTTGGAAATTGACTCTAAAAATATTGCAGACACATGGAGTTCTAGTGAACAGGAGTCTGTCTTCCAGAGCCCCGAGTCATGGAAAGACCATAAGCCAAGCCCAGTGGACAGGAGAGCCTCAGATTCTATATTTCCACCAAAGAGTCTCGAATTCCCAAAGTCAAGTCCCTGGGAGTCTGAATTTGGTCAGCCTGGGCTGGGCAGCCATAATATTCAGGACCAAAATGAGGACCACTTACAGTTTCAGAACGTGCCCACAGAGAAATCGAATCTGCCCAGCGCTTCTCCTCAGGGGGCACACCACCTGATCGAAGACTTTGCTGCCTTGTGGCGTTCTGATCGCTCTCCCACGGCGATGCCGGAGCCGTGGGGAAATCCCACGGAAGATGGGGAACCAGCTGCCGCGGTGTCATTCCCAGCCTGGAGTGCATTTGGTAAAGAAGATGGCACCAAAGCTTTGGCAAATACCTGGAATCTGCACCCAACGAGCGGCGAGACGCCTTCTGTGAGGGACCCGAGGGAATGGGCCATGGCAAAAAGTGGGTTTTCTTTTCCTTCGGAAGACAATTCACCCAGTGAGGCAAATAACGAAGCACCCCCAGAAATCTGGGGTAAGAAGAACCACGACTCCAGGGATAATATCCTTATATCTGGAAACCCCAGATCCGATCTGGACCACGCGTGGAATAGTTCCAAACCGACAAAGGAAGATCAGAATGGCTTAGTGGATCCAAAAATTAGGGGGGAGGTGTATGAAAAGGTAGACTCCTGGAACCTTTTTGAGGAGGGTATCAAAAAAGGAGGGTCAGACGTCCTGGCACCTTGGGAAGATTCCTTCTTATACAAATGTCCCGATTACAGTGCATCCAACGTAGGGGAAGATTCGGTGCCCTCCCCCTTAGATACCAACTACTCCACATCTGACTCCTATACTTCGCCAACATTTGCTGGAGACGCAAAAGAAACAGAAAACAAGCCATTTGCTAAAGAGGGAGGTTTTGAGTCACAAGATGCTAACTCTGCCACAGGGGAGACTGAAATGCCTCCCCAGTCGCCGCAGCAGCCACCTAGAAATCGAATTAGTTCAGGTCCCGGGAACCTAGAAATGTGGGGCTCGCCGGATGCGGATAACAGTTCGGAAACAAATGTCACTTACAACTCCGAGAAGGATTTACTGAGGACGGAGCCCACAGATGATAAGAACATCTCCATGGAGGATGACATCGGGGAAAGCAGCCTGTCCAGTTACGACGACCCCAGCATGATGCAGCTGTACAATGAAACAAACCGACAGCTCACGCTTCTGCACAGCAGCACAAACTCCCGCCAGGCGGCCCCTGACAGCCTCGACTTGTGGAACAGAGTGATTCTGGAGGACACGCAGTCCACTGCGACCATCTCCGATATGGATAATGATTTGGACTGGGACGACTGTAGCGCGGGTGTGGCAATCTCCAGTGAAGGTCAAGCACAAGGATACATGATTGAAAGCGCTGAACCGGAGACCCGATTTTCAGTGAGACAGCTGGAGCCATGGGGTGTGGAGTATCAGGAAGCAAATCAGGGGGACTGGGAACTCCCCGCACCTTCTGAGCACAGCAAGGACACTCCTGCCAATGGATATCACACACTGAATGAAAAAAGTGGACAGCTGATCGCAAATAGCATTTGGGACTCCGTCATGAGAGATAATGACATGTCTTCGTTCATGTTACCAGGCCCCTCATATGTCACAGATTCTGAACAACACAAATCTCCTTCTGGAACTCCCAACTCCTCAGAAAAAATTAAGGACAGTTGTATCCCAGACATGCTAGAAGCCTCTGGAGCCAGTGAGTCAGGTGCACTTGATCCTGATAAGCAGGACACATGCAGAGGAGCCCTGCCACACGATGCGACATCCTTGGCAACCAACTTTGAGAATCCAGGGCATTTTGGACCCTCAGATCCGTGGAGAGGTCCTAGCTATGGACAAAGCAAAGGTGAGGAGGAAGCCCATGGAGCCACTGCTAGGGAGCACCTCCGTGAGGAGGAGATGACAGACGGAGCTTCGGAGCAGTCTGGAAAAGGGCAAAGTGACCGGGAAGGCTCTTCCCCGGTTGCATCTGAACATCAAGAAATCTGTGATGAATCCGGCAAAATCAACTCTCTCTCAGTCCCTTCCAGCCCTCAGACTGAGGAACCCCAGGGCATTTTAGAGCACGAGAGGGGGTCTTACAATTCAGGTTCCTGTGATGTGCGTGCAGAAGTGTCCACAAATGACCTGCGGGCAGAAGAGACCTGTGACAAGCACCTCCCGTATCACAGAAATTCAGATGAAGCCCCTGACACTTCCAGTGGGCTTGGGCTGAATTTAACAAAAACTGTATCTTTACCTGAAATGAGTCTTGAGAGCACTGAAGGGTGTAACGTTCTGGAACCAGAGAGAGCGAACCAAGAGCCACGCCATGAATGTCCCCAAAGCCTTGACATTTGGGATGGCTCTGTAGACAGTGATGTGCAGGTCAATGTCCCAAATTCTGAGATTACTAAGAGTCTTGAAGTTGAGAGTACTGAAAACAGCCTTCCAGGAGCTTCTTCATCAGGAAATTATCGCAGAGATAGTATTTCTAGTGAGTATACACATTCGAGTGCATCGAGTCCTGGCCTAAATGATTCCTCAGCTCCATTGCCTTCCTGGGAACATGGACCCAATATGGGGCATCAGGAGCAGAATCAAGATGATTGGAGCAAACAGAGTCACCAAGAATCTGAACTAATTACTACTGATGGCCAAGTAGAAGTAATTACTGAAATGGAGGACCTGGACAAAAACAGAATGGACAGGTTTGAAAAGAGCTTAGATCTCAAGGTTCCTAAATTTTTAGAGATTTGGAATGACTCAGTAGATGGTGATTCCTTTTCCTCTGTATCCAGCCCTGAAACAGGCAAATGTTCTGAGTATTCCGAGGCATATCAGGAAAGGTATGTAGTGGCTAGCCAGCAGGAGAAAAATGACCATGACCTTCCTAAAACTGTGCAGCCAGAGGATGCCAAGTTCATTTCAACAAGTTCAGGTTCTGATGACGACAGCATAGGTGATGAAGAGTCAGTGGAGAAAGAGGTCCACTTGGGCACTTGCCGAGTTGCTCAGAGCGACCCCAGAGCTTGGGATTCAGAGAATGAACCTAATAAGTTCTTGGCCACCGCTGATCCCAAGTCTGAGGAGTGTCCTGCATATGTAGGCAATTCAGAAGCAAGAGAGAACAAGCCAGACCCATTCTGTGACAACCAACAAAGCAGCCCCGATCACTGGAATTTCTCACCGCTAAAGGAGACCGAACTACAGGTTACAGCAGTGGATACAGAGATGAGATCTTCTCCAGAAACAGGGAAGACGGGAGAGACCATCTGGCAGCTCTCTCCCAAAAGCGAAACAAAGAATGAGAATTATTCCAAACTGGAAACACTTGGCTTCTCAGCTGAGCGCTCCGAGCGGTGGAATGCCTCTCAACAAGAAGGACGACCGATGGAGAGCGCATTTGAAAGGGAATTGCCCAACCCAAGTAGTGTGTTAGAGATGAGTTCTTCAGTATACCACAAAGTGAGTCCCTGGGGAGTACCCACCCAGGGTGATATTGAACCCATGGAAACGCATTGCACTCAGCCCTTCGGTGATGAACATCGGTCACCCTTTCTGGAGAGCAATGAGGAGAACTCCCATGAGCAACTCTGGAACATTCAACCGAGACAGCCAGACCCAGAAGCGGATCAGCTTGGCCAGCTTGTGATACTGGACCAAATCAAAGAAAAGGATGCTAGAGAGCAAACCTTCTTGTCTTCTGCTGGTGAACAGCTGACTTCTGAAACACCTACCCAAGAGCAGCAGAGTCAGAATACGGCGCTGTCCGTCTGGGATCAGCCAGGCGCAACGTTTACTCACACGGATGAAAATGAATGTGTCATATCTAATGTTTTGACCGTGGAGTGTCAAGAAACAAATCGGTGGGAAGAAGAAAAATCGTACCCCAGTGAAATAACAAATTCCAGCATTGCCTCAGAAGATTTCCCGGCTGTCAGTTCTTCCACCCAGTTGATAAAGAAGTCGGGCTCTGAATGGGATGTCTGTCCTCCTAGGGAGAGCCCCGAAGGCACATTTGTTCCAGATATTTTACATGGCAACTTCCAGGAGGGTGGGCAACTGGCCTCAGCTTCGCCTGACTTGTGGATAGATGCTAAGCAGCCCTTCAGTTTGAAAGCAGATGGTGAGAATCCAGATATACTGACCCACTGTGACCGTGACAGCAATTCTCAGGCTTCCAACAGCCCTGATATATGCCATGATCATGAAGCAAAGCAAGAGACTGAACAGCTCGTCAGGGCTGGAGTGGGACCGGAAGGGGAAGCCAGTGAGTTATATCTCACCGAGCCAAAGATGGATGAAGAACCCAATCGGGAGCCTGGGCAGGAATTTGTCCCATACGATTCAGAACTATATTCTGAAAATGTAATCCCACTGCCTCCGATCAGTGATCAAGTGAACATAAGTGGCTCATCTCAGCCTGCCTCTCAGAGAGGTTCTCCTGGCCCTTCTGAAATAAATGGTGAAGGCGACACAGGTTTAAAAGCAGCAGACAAAGTTGCTGCCCCAGATGTAGCACCGGCTTTGGGACTCGTTGACAGAACAATCCCAATGATGGAAAACGTGGGGACCGGTATTTCTGTAACTCTCCAGGAGCCTACGATGGACAGCAACAGCTTGTTGGTGTCAGAGGGCCTCTCTCCTGAGAGTCAGACAGATGCAGGAGCCTTGTTGGACGAGGAGCAACTTTTTGCTACTGAGAATTCTGCCACGGTTCCTGACGCCCCGTTAGCTTCAGACACTTGCCTGGACATAAGCGAAGCTGCCTTTGACCACAGCTTCAGCGATGCCTCAGGTCTTAACACATCCACGGGCACAATAGATGACATGAGTAAATTGACATTATCTGAGGGCAATCCAGAAACGCCAGTTGACGGGGATGCAGGGAAGCAAGAGGTCTGTTCGTCTGAAGCCTCGTGGGGTGATTTCGAATATGATGTCATGGGCCAAAATATCGATGAAGATTTAATGAAAGAGCCTGAGTATTTTCTCTATGGCGGTGACCCTCCCTTGGAAGAAGACACCCTGAAGCATTCGCTGGCACCTTACACACCCCCCTTTGATTTGTCCTATCTCACAGAACCTACCCTTGGTGTCAAAACAACAGAGGAAGCCGAGTCTCCAGAGGACGAGTCTCTAGGGGCCGAAGCAGCCGAGATGCTGCTTTCCGCCCTTCCTGATCAAAAAAGCAAAGAAAACCACGCCGAGACCCCCAACAGACAGCCTGGACAACTGGTTGTCCTGCATATTCACGAAGACCCCGAGTCCGTTTCTTTGCCAGCAGGAGCCCCCCCCAACCTTGAGCTGTCTCCGTCCAACATCGACTGGGAAGTAGAGACAGATAATTGGGATTCACCAGCAGGTGGCGACGTAGGACCACCAAATGGTAAGAAACAACCCATTCCTCCACCCCCAGAAACTGCTGTTTTCACGCAATTAACATATTTGTAAACTGAGCTTTTCCTACCGACGCGGGGAAGAGAGGAACTAACTTCATTTGCAATGCATGCCTCCCCTAGTCCTGTGTCACAGCAGTCATAATGTCTGCTGCTCCTGTAATACCTTTCTCAGAGCCTATGAGAAAATGAAACAGCTCTCCAAAGAAACAAACAAACAAACAAAAAACCCCTAAAAATGTTCTTAAATTTCTCTCCCCTTAGATGGGGCGTTTGCAAAGATCACACATCTCATGATGTGTTCATGAAGGCTTGTTCTCCTCTTCTCCCCTTCACCTTCCGCTTCTAGGTGCCAGCAAGGGAATATCAGAATTGGAAGAAGAAAAAAGAATTCCGACCCAAGGGCCTGAGCAGGTAACAGCGGAATCCAGGGAAGAAAGGTACACAGAGAGGAATGAAGATAATCACGCGGCACACATGGGTTACATCCTTGTCAACCATGAAGAAAATTCACCCGCAAAGCCAGAGGCCTGCGAGGCAAGAGAAAACACATCTGAATTAGACGAGTTTCACGCAGGTTCTGAAGTAGTAGAGATGCCAGGAACTCAGCTGGCCGGCTTCCCGGATTCATGTCAGCTTGCCTCTTTAAATGAAAGACGAGATCATTCTGCAGAGAGACTGTCTCCCCAAGGTGAGAAGAGATCGGCTCTTGAAAGCCCTGGGCAAGACCAGAATTGGATGGTCTTGGGCCATAGCGAGGTTGGTGGCCAGTCGTTGGAAGCTAGGAACTCAGGGCCTGGATGGGCTGGCCAAGCCGTGGAGTCAACCTCTGATTGTGGCGTGGGCGAGGGTGCCCAGATGCAAGTTCTAGGAGGCATGAAGCCTCTGGAATCCTTAGCCCTAGAGGAGGCCTCTGGTCTGGGCAGCCAATCGCGGAAGAGCAAGAGCCTTGGCGGGGCTGACCCGGATGCAGTTATGCTGCAGGCTGTCGCCCATGACAATGAATGGGAAATGCTTTCACCACAGCCTTCTCAGAAAAACGTGATCCTTGAAACGGAAATGGAGGAGGAGACAGAGTTTCTTGAGCCCGGAACGAGGAAGCTGAGACCGAATGGGTAAGCAGAAAGCTAGATTTATTTATTTTTTTCCTGAAAAACATCGCATTCGAAAACTGGGGAAATGGTGAAGGCCTGTGGAATACGAAGAACACGTAGATGATAGGAGCTTTGCTTCTATGTATTGCAAACCCTCAGGAGAAGCAGCTGCTTCAAAGACAGTGGCCACAAAGACAATGATACTTTGTGTGTGTGTTTAGCCAAAAAAGCCCCTTCAATTTCCACCCAGAGTCTGTACTTACCCTTCCAATCCTTCTACTTACACCACCTACTCAATACCTATTATACTCTTAAACAGGCATCTGGAACCAGAAAGGGGAGGGCAGTTTGCTCACAGTGCTCACTTAATATTTCCAACACCCCTGAGGCGTTGGGTATTATTCCCTTTATTTTGCACACACTGGTGAGGGCGCCTCGAAGAATCAGAGTGAACCCTCTGGGCTTCAAAGGTTTTTCACGTCCAAAGCCAATAGTTTTCCAGCAGACACACTGCCTATCTTACATAAAAGGCACTTCTGATTTTCTGCGATACCTACCTGACTCCTTGGGGCTAAGGAGACGCCTCAGCAGGCTCAAAAATCTCAGTGTGAAACCTTCACTCCCCAATTGGCTGGAAGATTGGCAAACAAGTGATTCATTCGTTCGTTCGTTCGTTCGTTCATTCATTCATCATATGGTGTCTGAGCCTCTGCTTCGTGCGAGTTTCTGGGTAGCTGGTGGATATATAGCAGGGAACAGGATGTGATCTCTGTCCTCAAGCTCCAAGGCCCTGTTGATCCCAATGAGGGTCGTTCATTTCTTTTCATTTGTCCCGATAAAGCCCTCTTGCTCCCAGGGACAAAAGGGAAAATGTGACCAGTAAAGCGGAAGGTCATCTTTCCTCTTTAAAAATACAGTGGAGGGGCGCCTGGGTGGCGCAGTCGGTTGGGCGTCCGACTTCAGCCAGGTCACGATCTTGCGGTCCGTGAGTTCGAGCCCCGCGTCAGGCTCTGGGCTGATGGCTCAGAGCCTGGAGCCTGCTTCCGATTCTGTGTCTCCCTCTCTCTCTGCCCCTCCCCCGTTCATGCTCTGTCTCTCTCTGTCCCAAAAATAAATAAACGTTGAAAAAAAAAATTAAAAAAAAAAAAATAAAATAAAATAAAAATACAGTGGAGGGGCGCCTGGGTGGCTCAGTCGGTTGAGGGTCCGACTTCGGCTCAGGTCATGATCTCGCGATTCGTGAGTTCGAGCCCCGCTTCGGGCTCTGAGCTGACAGCTCAGAGCCTGGAGCCTGTTTCAGATTCTGTGTCCCCCTGTCTCTCTGCCCCACCCCTGCTTGTGCTCTCTCTCTTTCAAAAATGAATATACATTAAAAAAAATTAAAATACAGTGGAAAAGAAGGTATCTTTTTCCTACTCATTTTGGGAGTATAAAGAACTATGCATACCATGTACTCACTGTGAGTCGAAGAATCCAGATTCCAGCCTGGCTCTGCCATGACTGGTTATGTATTTTAGGATTAACCCTACGCTCAGATTTCGTCATGCATAAAATTGGTGGGTTGGGCTGGAGGATCTCAAGGCTTTCTTCAAGTTTCCATTTGTGTGAACTTACTTTGTGTGTAAACAGACTGTGTCCGGGAGAGCTGTGGTGTTCACAAACGACATTTCCCCATGAAAGGAATACAAAAAGCAAGAAGGAATGGCAGGGGTATAGAGTAAGGGTTGGGAAAGTGCCACAAAGAGTTAAAAGCTGGTCTTCAAGTGCAGCTTCAGAAACCCAGACCTCTTCAGTTGGCCTCATCTTTCTTTCTCCCTGTCAAGCTATTTCCTTCCCGAGAGACCCCAGATCCGTTATCTGAAAGAGAGTAGCAGATGCATCCCAGCAGCCCTGCTGGCATTGTTCTAGATTGAGCTAAGAACTCAGGCAGCCTGGGCTTGGCTGAGCTGTGGTTGGCATCTCGTCTGCGTTTTGCACGTGTCCCCGCAACCCCGCAGATGACCCTGGTCGGTGTTACCATACCCCCCCTTTCTTTCAATACAGTTTCCTGGCTCGTAGTTTTCTGCTCAGCCCCTGCAGTAATGAACATTTTCTCACGACCGGGGGAGGGGGGCAGAATCTCCTGCTAGCATTTGTATTACCTTTTGTGTAAATAATTAACTCTCAATGTATTTAAAAGCTTCCCCTCTGTGCTAGGTTTTGAGAGGGTGCAGAGTTGTCTAAAACAGTGATTCTCTAAGTAGGGTCCTAAAATCGGCAGCCTCCGGGTGCCTGCCTGACTCAGTCAGTAGAGCATTTGACTCTTGATCTTGGGGTCATGAGTTCAAGTCCCACGTTGGGGGTAGCGACTACTGAAGTCAAAAAATAAACCCAGCAGCCTCAGAATCACCTGGCGCTCGTTAGGAATACGAATTACTGAGCCCACTCCAGGCTCTTCCTGAACCAAGAAGTTGAGGTGGGGTCCAGCCATCAGTGTCTTAACGCAGGTGATTCTGCCGCACGCTTACGTTGGAGAACCCCTGGGCTAAAACTTACTCCCAATGGGAGGTGACAGTTTACTAAGGGAATTAAACACAGGTGAAGAGGCGGCTAATAGTGTAACATGTAAATCAAGATAGTTAATGACCAACACATGTATAAATATGTATCACGAGCACTTGTCACGGAGCACCGAGCCCTGTCTATGGGCTGCATCATGTTACCATGGCAGGAATCACACAAGGAAGGAAACTGATGTTCGGAAAGCTGAATCACTTGCTGTGGTTTCCAGTTAGAAAGTGAAGAAGCTGGCATTTGAATTTAAATCCTTCTGTGTCCAGGCTGTGTGCCAATGCTAGTAAACTAAGAGAGGGGAGGCATCGGGGCGCCTGGGTGGCTCCGTCAGTTAGGCATCTGACTTCGGCTCAGGTCATGATCTCACAGTTTGTGGGTTCGAGCCCCGCGCTGGGCTCTGTGCTGACATTTCAGAACCTGGAACCTGCTTCAGATTCTGGGTCCCCCTTTCTCTCTGCTCCTCCCCCACTCTCACTCCGTCTCTCTGTCAGAATTAAAAGAGGAGAGGCATTTATACAGGGTGCTTTCGTGGAGGAGGAATAAGGGGTGGCCTGTTATCCAACAGCATCAGGAGGCAGACTGTCCAGGGGCCCCGATATGTTAAAGGGCCCTGCAAAACTCTGAAATGCTCGATACGTTAAAGGGCCCCTGCGAGACTCTGAAATGCTTTTAAAATCTAAAGAAAGAAATGATTATACTCCTGTGTGGATTATAGTTTTTTCTACCAATGTAGGTGTAAAATAAAAGTTTTGGATTTTTTTGACTGAAGGAAGGAGCTCATGAAGGTAACAGTGCCTAAGGCCCAGCAAAGTCATACTGTGGCCATAAGAGGTGTAATTCGGGACAGGTGTTAAAGGAAGGTCATAATCTGGAAAGGCAAAGAAGAGGGTGAGAGCAGCCAAGTTGGCTAGAAAGAGTGAGGGGGAAGGAAACCGTGGACACAGGAAGGTAATCCCAGAAGCAATATAAGATAGTCCTATTTTTCCAACTAAAAATCTGGAAACATCTGACACAGAATTTGATCATAGGACAGGATCAAGACTGTCCTGAAAAAAAAAAAAAATTGGGTTTTCAAAATTGGGCGCCTACGTGGCTCAGCCCGTTAAGTGTCTGACTTCGGCTCAGGTCATGATTTCATGGTTCGTGAGTTCGAGCCCTACCTCGGGCTCTGTGCTGACAGTGTGGAGCCTGCTTGGGATCCTCTGTCCCTCTTTCTCTCTCTACCCCTCCCCTGCTCTCTCTCTCTCTCTCAAAAATAAATATTAAAAAAAAAAACCACAGAAGTGAGCTGATAGTGTATGCAACATGACGTATCAGCCACAAACTGGCTTCTAGCCCTCCCCTCCCCCAGCTGCACCCCCTCACTCAGCTCCCACACCGTTCTGAGAGCAGCAAGCCACATTGTCAAAACGCGAGGAAGCTTTAGGAGGTGGCTTTTCTCCTTGTACTCCCCTGACTGCCTCTTGTTAACAAAACTTGTTATGAGGGCGGGAGGGAAACTCTCCCTTGAGATTTTCAGCACCGTGTTCTGGTTCCCAGGCCCAGTCTTCCCTCTTCCCAGAGACTTTGCCAACACCCCGGTCACGCTCGAGCAGTACAGCCGCCAGCTCAGAATCGCACAGCGATTCCCGAGACAGGGATGGATACGCCTGATCTTCCCGATGTGGTCCCAGAGAACATCGGCACAGTCGTCTGCAACAAACACAGTTTTCTTAAAATGAAGAGCCATTTATGTGCTTATTTTAAAGAAGGCAGGGTTGCAAGGGTGTCACGTGAAAAAAAGGGCAACGTGATTATGTACGAGTCAGGTTTCTCCAGCAAAACAGAACCAGTAGGAGCAACAAGAGATATCTCTCTATCGATCGAGAGAGAGACAGAGGGAAAAGCATTTCAAGGAATCGGAATCGACTC
The DNA here is from genome assembly GCF_018350155.1 of Leopardus geoffroyi. Lineage (NCBI taxonomy): Eukaryota > Metazoa > Chordata > Mammalia > Carnivora > Felidae > Leopardus > Leopardus geoffroyi. Next base: position 18,444,517 of record NC_059342.1, on the reverse strand, counting down.
ACCAAGGTTTAGGGACTGGCAAGTCCGAAATATGGAGGACAGACAGGCCAGCATGCTAGAACCTCAAGCAAGAGTGCTTGCAGTCTGGAGTCTGAATTCTGCAGGACAGCAGGCCGGAAACGTAGGCAGGGTCTCTCTGTTGCAGACTTGAAGAGAGTTCCCTCTTTTTGGAGAAACTTCAGACTTTGCTCCTCAGGCCTTCAACTGACTAGATAAGGCCCACCCACATTCTCTGAATAATCTGCCTTATTCAAAGTCTGCTGAATCTGCCTTATTCAAAGTCTGCTGATTTCAGTGTTAATCGCATCTAAAAAAATACCTTCACAGTATTATCTGGACTGGCGTTTGACCAAATAACCGGGCACCGTAGGTAGCCTAGCCAAGTTGGCACGTAATATTAATGATTGTGGGTTATATTCAAAAACCTGAACAACATGCTAAAGGAGCATGAAACCGTTAACCTTTGTAAACTCACCACCATCTGAATTCTGTAACAATGGGATGATCGATAGACAAATATCGATCCTTGGGTCTTGGGGTAAGGAAAGAGCTGTGCAGGCTGATAAAAGGAAATAATTTCCAAGCAGAGTAAGAAAACAGACTCTATGTGCCTGGTCTCTTGTAGATACATGCAGGGGAGGGCCGCAGGGCAGGGAGAGGCAGAGGAGAGGTGAGCGAGGGGGCGATCTGGCTCATGTGCTTTTGAAACAGTATTTAGAAAGAACCTGATCCTTGTATTTGTGGAGCTGTAGCTTGTCGTCTCGCTCCGGGAGGTGAGTTATTTGGTACTCCCTAAAGTAAAAATGACCTTCAAACACAATAGACGTCATATCCACACAACCTGCTTCTTATGGTCATCTCTGTGCATTCTTTCTTTTTGCATTAGTAACGTTGGCCTTTTTTTTTTTTTCTTCCCCGTGACACCATTAAATCGTTATACGGTTTTCACGAGACCTTCTAAACCCGGACTTTTTCTGTCTAGGACTTACGGTTGAGGAATTAGTATGTGGGGTCTTACCCCCAGGTGAATGCTGAAAATAAAAACAAACAAAAAAAAAATTTAAAAAACAGGTAAAGAAATAATCTGACTCTTTCAGTGTTGGGTAATGATACGTTTGGGCGCTCAGAAGAATCAGGCTCTTTGAGCACATGCTACCCCCTCTCTGGGTCTTGCTGTTTGGACAGGCTGACGCCCAGCTGCACACATTTGCCCTTTCTCCGAGGGAAGCCGATACTCCATCAACTACAGCGTCGCCTTGTTTATTCGAGGTTACGTGGCTTTGCCCCGAACCAACCCTGGAACACCAAGCTTGGCACTGAGTCTGCGTTCGTTTATTTTCGTTAATTCTATCTGATCACTTGGTGTGTTATGTTTGGTGGCGATTAAGTATCATTAAAAGTTCTTTAAATCTGCGCTTCAATTCAGGCCTTCGTCTCCTTAAAAAAAAAATTTTTTTTCATGTTTACTTATTTTTGAGGGAGAGAGAGAGGCAGAGTGTGAGCTGGGGAGGGGCAGAGAGAGAGGGAGACACAGAATTCAGAGCAGGGTCCAGGCTCTGAGCTGTCAGCACAGAGCCCGACGCGGGGCTGGAACTCACAAGCCTTGAGATCATGACCTGAGCTGAAGTCGGACGCTTAACCGACTGAGCCACCCAGGCTCCCCTTCCTTTTGGGGCAAAAAAACCCCCCAATTTTTTTTTTTTTTTTCCAAGTCTCTCCACCAGCCCCTCCTACCTCTCCACCTCTGGCCAGCCCTACCCAGAGCAGACTTCAAATAAATCTGCTCGCACAACTGCCATTTGAGACAAATAGGGCCAGTTTTATTATCCCAGCTTCATAGATAAACAAACCAACTCAGCAAATGAGCTGTTAATGTCATCCAGAAATGAGAAAGTGGGAAAACAGGGACTGGAAGTTACGTCTTCTCCCTTCCAGCCCAGTGCTTGTGAGTAAGACACAGAGGCTGAAACAATCTTTTTTTTTTTTTTTTTTTTTAATGTAATTCTGTAGGTGAATGCATCTCTTCCTCCTCCCATTGTCCCATGGAGGGGTACATCAAGTTTAATGGGCAGAATTCTCAGAGTGTGATTTGGAGAATAACTGAATCCAAACTCGCCTCTGACTCTTCACACTGTCATGCGACCTACTGAGCCCTTTTCATGCCTGGACACGTATCTCACACCGCAGCAGATTAGTGACGGTTCCTGTGTATCAGTGAGCTTCTCCCCATCTGTGGTTTGTGGGCCAACTCGTGTGGCCAGAGGCCAGAGGGAGGTGAGAGAATCAAAACCCTTCGAGGTGCATCTGAGTTTTCCCAACTATTTCTAGATGTGGTATCTTGTGGTAAAGGATTGTTATAGCAAGAGAAAGCCCTGAACGCCAAGATGAGGTGGATAGAGCAAGTCAGCTGTCCGTGGGAGGAACACCCACAGAGGAGCCCTTTCGTGTTGTGTTGGCTTCTAGTCTGAGGAAGAATCCAAGGTATTTCTCCAGCTGGAATGGTGAAATGTCAGAACTAAAGTCAGGAAAAAAATAAAAGACTCCCAGGAAAACTGATGGCATTTGAGAAAGACGAGAAGTCACGGCGTTCAAAAGCAGGATATGTTTGTCTGTCAGGGACCCAGCAGGAGAGAGATGACACATTCAAATGAGGATCATTCGAGAAATATTTAATAAAGGGAGTATTTGCAAAGACAGAAGCGGGAATTCACAAGGAAGGGTGTAGTAGCTCAGGAAGAGAAACAGTATAGCTGTTATCTGAGGCCTGGGGGGCGAGGGGTGGAAGGGGAGGGTGATTATCAGAATTGAGAACAGGAATTTCCATTTCCCTGAGAAGAGCAGAGAGGCCTAGTGTGGAGGGGTACAGCCAGCCAGGGAAGAAGCCAGACGAGTGCATGGAGTGCGTACCCTGACCTCTCCACTTTCCTCCCGCTGATCTCCCACCGGGGTCCCTAAAACCAAGTGGAACTCAGAGCGGGAGAGAGCCTCCTGGGACAGAGAGCAGGACGGGGAAAGTAAGAGGGTGAAGCTGAAGAAGCAAACAGATGTTATTCACTACAGCTGGCTTCATTAGAAAGCAATGGAACCTCGGCTCCTGAAGAGCGGACTGAGATAATGTTAACCTACAGGATAGTTAACGATCCCCCCAGCGCGTTGGACGATCTGTTTCCAAGATCCACGTGAGAGTTCTTTTAGAACCAGGGCTGTCAAAAGTCACCCCAGGATTGGGTGACACTTTGTGGAAATCCACGCTGTGCCAGTGGACGAGACTGGGATGCTGCCTCCCCTCCATTTTAACTGTTGGTTAAGGGATGTGGCTTCTTTTAATGGTCAACATACGCAAGTTTGGTGCTAGGTAATGGCCAGGCAGTAAAATTTTTAATTCACTCCCATAAACTATCTCAAAATGTTGCTCAACCGGAAGATTGAGTGAAAAACACGTAATGCTTCTATACAAGTCCCCCACTCTGCCCAGGGTTAAGTTCAAGCCAGCAGAAAACTATACACTTGCCCCATGTCACAGAGGATACCGTGAAGTCTCTCTATCCTATATATTTTTTTGTTGTATGCCATTGGCTCATGCTGATGGAAGACGTTAAGTCAGCCCAGTGAAACTCATCTGTGTGGCAAGGATGTTGTTGAGAGCATGATATGGGGGAATACCTGTGCTCTTGTGAGCAAATCCAATCCAGTCTCCATCCTGACGGTTAAGGAATGTGACTTCCTTTAATTAATGGCACTTATATAACTGATCGCGTTTATCCTTTTGAGTTGGCTCCTTGAACGCTCACATTTCACAAATGTATCACTCGCCCCTACCGAATGAATAGAATTCTGGAACACTTATTTTATTATATTCATCCAAGTCCTAACTCCATGATGTGATCCTATCCCTATTTTTCTTTTTCAGCTACGTTTTTTAAGGCTTGTTTAAAAAAAGGTTTATTTATTTATTTTGAAAGAGAGTGAGAAGGCACGGGTGGGGGAGGGGGCAGAGAGAAAGGGAGAGAATCCCAAGCAGGCCCTCTGCATTGACAGTGCAGAGCCTGACACAGGGCTTGAACCCACGAATCCATGAATGAGATCATGACCTGAGCCGAAACCAAGAGTCGGACGCTTAACCGACTGAACCACCCAGACGCCCCTCTTTTTCAGCTACTTTTAAGTCATGTGATGGTGGTGGATTTTTTTTTTTTTTAATGTTTATTTATTTTTGAGAGAGAGAGAGACAGAGACAGAGCGTGACCGGCGGAGGGGCAGAGAGAGAGAGGGAGACACAGAATCAGAAGCAGGCTCCAGGCTCTGAGCTGTCAGCACAGAGCTCCGGGGGGCTCAGACTCACAAACCATGAGATCATGACCTGAGACAAAGTCAGATGCTCAACCGACTGAGCCACCCAGGCGCCCCTAGTGGTGGATTTTTGCATATCTATTAATGTCATTAAGTGCATATATCCTGTTCATGGTTCTCCTGAAAAGACTTCTTTTTTTTTTTTTTCCTTGCTTCTTTGCCCTTAGCACCTCTTTTAAGTCCTTGCTCTTCCTCCATCCTATTTCCTGCACATTGAAATTCTTCTTTTCACTTAAGACCCAGACCAAGATGCCATTTCCCTCCTAAAACATTCTCCAGTCTTTTCAAACAGAAGGAAACCCTTTCTCTCCTGAATCGTCCTAGGCTTTGCACCTGTTCGGTGGCCTTCCTCACGTTCTGCCTCTTGTTGTATTTATCAGAGTCTTTCTTATTCATGTGCCTGGATGGAAGCCACTAGAGGCTGTGGTCATGGTGCGTACATCTTTATTTCCCGCATTGCTGCAAACAGCGTTGATACTCATAAAGTTGTGGCTTCGAGTCAAATATTAATTGAAGGGGGAGAGCAAAGTCATTTAGATGAGGGAATCTTAGAAACCGTAGTGGAGAATCTAGTTTCCTTCTGCCATTCAAAATCATTTAGATTTTCATAAATGACATTGGCCTGGGGTTTTCCTTCATCATCCGGCTCTTGTCTAGTTTGGGAATCAAAGTTATATGCTTTATGGCACCATAAAACAAACGAGGGAAACTTCTCTCTTTTTTCTCTTCTTTGGAATAACTTGTATAATCCAGGGGGATCATCTAATACATGAGGATTGAGCAGTACTTAGAGAACCATCTGTGTCTGTTGCTTAGTTGGAGGGATAGATTTTTTTTACTGGTAATTTTATTTCTTGGTGATTACTGGTCTATTCAGGTTGTCTAATTCTTCCTGTGTCAACTTTGCTATTTAATATTTTTCTGGAAAATTGTCCATTTCATCAGTTTTCCAAATCTTCAATAATAAAGTTGTTCATGTATTATTTTTTCCATCTGCAGCTACATTCTTTTATTCCTAATATTCTTTATTTGTATCTTCTCTCTTTTTGTTCTTGTTCAGTCTTTCTAGAGATGGGTTCACTTTCTTTTTTTAATATTTATTTATTTTTGAGTGCTTGAGAAAGAGCGTGAGCTGGAGAGGGGCAGAGAGAGAGGGAGACACAGAATCTGAACCAGTCTCCAGGCTCTGAGCTGTCAGCACAGAGCCTGATGCGAGGCTCGAACTCATGGACGGTAAGATCATGACTTGAGCTGAAGTCAGACGTTTAACTGACTGAGCCCCCTGGTGCCCCAGAGATGGGTTTGTTTTCTGATAACTAGATTTGATCTTTATTGTTTTCCTTTTGTTTTTTGTTTGTTTTCCACTTTATTAAATTCTGCTTTCGTCTATTTTTTTTCTCGATAACTGATGGTTTTCTTCCCCTCAGTATGTTTCACGGTCTTTGTATTTATCTCAGAGGTCCCCGCTTTAGCCCCTGAGCACCAATTACTATTTGCTTCTGCCAGCATCTCCATAATTGAGCTACAAGTTCATACAGTGCCATAATGCTTACGTTCCCCTACTGTTCACGAACGATTCCAGTGCAAGACAGAAATTGAAGATTGGAATTACTTGTCAGACCTGGATCTTTCAACTAGCATTATTGGACATGGCCTCCTTCTCCACTTATTATAATGATCTGGCTGAGTATAGTGACCTCCCCAAGCCCCAGTACTCTATCAGTCCAGCCCACAAACGCTCTACTCAACTTTACATGGCGGCCTTGCCCTGGTCAGCCCAGATGGATCCTTCAACTACACTCCCGTCTCGTCCTATCAATCAACCTGGCCCTACAATCCATACTCCGCTGACTGGCTTGAGTGAGACCTTTCAAATGCAAATATCTTCCTTTCACTACCCTCTTTCTTGAAACCCTCCAATGTTCTCTTATTTATTTTGGAATATAATTCTGATTCCTTACTACAAGCCTATAAGGCCCTACGTGTCCTAGTCACTGCTTACACTTCTGATCAGTAAGAGCACTCTCTCCCTCAACCCTGAGGCTTGCACACCAGACCATTTCCAATTTAGTGATTTGGTGCCAGCGGTACTCTCTGTCTAGAACTCTCTTGACATGGCTGGCTTATTCTTATCCTCATGCCTCCCCGGAGAGCTCTTTCTTCTATAACTTCTCCGCCTCCAATGGCAGAATGTGTACGGCCAAGTTATTCTACGCAGAGGTTCTCAACGAGGGGCGATTTTGCCTCCCCACCTCCCCACCTCCGGGGACACGTGGCAATGTCTGGAGACATTTTGGATTGTCACACTGGGGCAGATGCTGCTGTCATCTAATGGGCGAAGGCCTCGGATGCTGCTACACAGCCTACACCACAGAGCAAAGGATTATCCAGCCTGAAGTGTCAGTATTCCCAAGGTTAAGAACCCCGTACTTCCCACTGCCCTGTCTCCTGTTTACTTGTTTAGTTGATTTTGTTCTGTCTCCACATGGGAGAATGCCCTCTGCCAAGTTGTTTCAACACAGTTTGCCTTGCATGAAACTGATAACCTCTGGTGTTTGCTGCTTCCTTTTCCAGGGGACATGTCGTAAATTTAGCTTGGGAGTATCTTAGTTTGGGCTACAACAGATTCCCACAGATTAGGTGGCTTATAAATGACAGAAATTTGTCACCGCTTTGGAGGCTGGAAATCTGAAATCAGGGTGCCAGGAAGGTCACGTTCCGATGAGAGTCCTCTCCTTGGTTGCAGACTGCCAGCTTCTCGTTGTGTCCTCACACGATGGTGGAAAAGAGCAAGAGAGCTTTTCCGGGGTCCTTCTAGAAGGGCACTAATTCCAGGGCACCTGGGCAGTCAGTCAGTTGAGCTTCCAACTCTTGATTTCAGCTCAGGTCATGATCCCAGGGTGTGGGATCGAGCCCAGTGTCAGGCTTTGCACAGAGCATGGAGCCTGCTTGAGATTCTCTCTCTCTCTCTCTCTCTCTCTCTCTCCCCCCCCCCTCTGCCCTTCTCTCCTGCTGCTCTTTCTCTCTCTAAAATAAATAAATAATAACAATAAAAAAAGGGCATTAATTCCACTCATTAGGGCTCCACCCTAATGACTTCATCTCCTCCTATTTCCCCAAAGCCCCACCTCCACCGTCTGTCACATGCGATGCGGGAGTAGGGTTTCAACAGGTGAATTTAGGGCGGGGGGTGGGTGGGGGGGGACACGAACATTCATTTCATAAGAAGGATATGTACCTTTTCAGATGTTGCAAAATCCATCTTTCCCCTTCTTTTGAAATTTAAGACTATAATTACCTATTTTTAGTGTCCTTATACTTCTTCTGGCAGCCGTTCCCCCAGGAGATTCTTATCCCCTTTCACTTTTCTTAAAGTGATGTTACCTACTTCTCTCGGCCTCCTGGAGAAGAGCAGGTGTGCCTGTTCAACTTGGCCTCTACCAGTTTGTCCCGAGAAGTAAAACTGTTCTACTTACTTAGTCGTCTCTTAGCCCATCAGCTCAGGTAGCAGTTGACAATGTATATCTTCAAAGACCTTTTTTATTCTTTTTTTTAACCTTAATTTATTAAACGATGATTTGAATGTCTTGGGCTCTCAAAGCATAAAACTCCCCTGGAGAATTTGACGGCTATCACACCCTATTTGTCTATATAATGATCAGGATGCTACTTATTGCATTTAAGCAGTAATTATTTTTTTTTTTTAAGTAATTGTAACTAATTCAGTGCAATGGATAAAATAATACATTTCCTCAAGTGCCCGGGTGATTCTGAGTTAGGGCTCTTTTGCCCTGATGCTGTCTGAGAGAACATCCTGCAAGACAAAAAGAACATCATTGGTGAAAACCGTGTCCCACACTTCCCCCTTGAGTGAAGTGCCCCTTAAATATTTTAAAGATTTCGGGGCGCCTGGGTGGCGCAGTCGGTTAAGCGTCCGACTTCAGCCAGGTCATGATCTCGCGGTCCGGGAGTTCGAGCCCCGCATCAGGCTCTGGGCTGATGGCTCAGAGCCTGGAGCCTGTTTCCCATTCTGTGTCTCCCTCTCTCTCTGCCCCTCCCCCGTTCATGCTCTGTCTCTCTCTGTCCCAAAAATAAAATAAAAAAAGTTGAAAAAAAAATTTTTTTTTTAAATAAAAAAAAAATATTTTAAAGATTTCTATGGTTGGCTTCAGGACTTAATCAACTTACATATCAGCTGCTGACTTTTTTTTTTAAGAGAGAGACAGAGAGAGAGAGAGAATCCCAAGCAGACTCTGCACTGTCAGCTCAGACCCCTACTCGAGACTCGATCTCACAAATCCTAAGATCCTGACCTGAACCCTGAGATCATGACCTGAGCCGAAATCAAGAATCGGATGCTCAATCAACCGCGCCGGCCAGGCATTCCCCAGCTGCTGACTTTTAAAACGGATCATAGGATAGATTTTTTTAGGATAATTACCGTGTCTGTTCTACAACATTTAGCTCCCCTTTCTGCAGCGGTCAGCAGTTGCCTTTTCCATCCGAGAGGGGAACTCCTAATGAGCTCGCACCTCACACAAAGGCAAGACCCCCCGTGTTTAGCCTTCAACCTGGACACCCAAGGTACAACCCGCCCGAAAGCCCCCCATTCTTCCCTGACAGCGTCTGGCGCGTCTTGGCTTTGGGAAACGCACTGACGCTTTTGGGGAGCCTCTGCCAGTCAGTGACCCTGCAAAGTCACATCTTCCTGATGCCCACCCCCACCCTTAGTCTCCTCCAGAAATTATTTCATCACTGCTCATAATTCTGAAGAGTTTGGCAGGCTTTTCACTTAAAGAAAGATACAGACAAATTTCCTTCTTCCTCTTTTCCCTTCCCCACTGCCCTCCCACCGCCCCCAACAGCCATGGTGAGAAAATGAAATGCCCTTCATTTTAAGAATAGGAACTAACATTACTTAAGTACTTATCATAGCCAGGTCCTCTGCTGGGTAATTCACTTTCTTATTTTATTAGTAGTGGATCAATTAGAATAGTACCTAACACTGCCCTATCCCCCTAAGGTAGTCCCTTCCCCCCACCAAACAAACTAAAAGGTCATGTAACACGGAACTTCTAGCAATCCAGTTCTGGGGATGGTACCCATAGTTACTTTCTTGCATTGACACTTTGCCTGTTGGGGATCAGAAGTCTTTGGTTTGTCTGACAATATACTTTTTGTTCTTTGAAGAGCAAACAAAACAAATCACGCCTTTCTGTCATGTAAACGTTTCGTTCCTATTTCATTTACCTTAAGCATGTCAAATATTTCTGTTAGCCTTTTTAGAATTAATAATTGCATTTATAGCTAACATTTACCGTGCGTTGATTTTCACCTAAACTCTTTAAAATTTCTACCTAGATTGGCTCAGTTGGTTAAGCATCAGACTCCGGCTCAAGTCATGATCTTGCGGTTTGTGGGTTCAAGACCCACATCGGGCTCTGTGCTGACAGCCCGGAGCCTGGAGCCTGCTTCGGATTCTGTGTCTCCCTCTCTCTCTGCCCCTCTCCCGCTCACCTGTCTCTCAAAAATAAATAAGTGTTAAAACAAACAAACAAACAAGATTTCTACCTAGATTATCTTTCTTTAAAGTGCCATTTTTATTGGGGCACCTGGCAGGCTCAGTAGGCAGAGTGTGCAAATCTTGATCTCAGTGTTGTGAGTGTGAGCCCCATGTTGGGCACGGAGCCTACTTAAAATTAAAATAAAAAAAAAAAATAATAAAGTGCCATTATTATTATTATCCACCTGCAAATCAGTGGTCAGAGGCACCAGGAAGTTTAGTCACTGGTCCAAACTCGCTAATAAGTAGTAGAAATTAGAATCAGACTTGGGCCTCTGACTTCAGGGTCTACCTGCTTTATGCCCACCCACCTGTCTTCCAGCAGCCAAAGCTGTGTGGTTCTTGGGCAAACATCCTAACCTTCTCTGGAACCTCCAGTGGGCCTTTATGCACCCCATCATGCTTCCAAAGTCCATTTTATTACGGCCTTAGCCACTGTCCACGAAAACAATCACGCTGCCATCTCACCGGGTGTGCTGTGAAGCTACAGGATTTTTTTTTTTTTTTAAGATGTTTCAGGGAACTAGATTCCTTCTAACCTGTGCTTTGAGCCCATTCACATCCAATCTCACTCAGGAACAGGGGGTGCAGCAGTTTTTCCCAGCAGACACCAAAATCAAGGCGGCGTTTCTGACTCCACCACCTGGATGAGAGAGTATTTTGTGCTCTCAGAGGAAACTCTGCACAGCCCAGCTCCACCCCCAGCCCCAGCGTCAGTGGTGGCCGGTTCCCTGGGGGGGGGGGGGGGGGGAAGGGGGGGATCTGGGAGGCAGGTGATCATCCTTATTTAGATGTGCCAGTGATCATGTGACCAGAAAATGGAGGCGAATCCGTATTTCCACTTAACAGTTCCAGAAGGGAGATGCTGAGGAGCTGTAAGGCAGCATCCTCGCCCTCCCGGGAGCCAGCCTCCTCTTTTCCTTCAGAAGGTAGGTGGGTCCCGGGGCGGCTCTGGGACGATCGCGTGTCTGAACGACAGACTGCGATGGAGAGTGTTCTCGGGGACGGGTCTGTTGTTGCTGGGAAGTTGGAGAGGGAGCAGGGAGGGGGATGGGAGGATGTGGGGGCTCCGCCCAGCCCCCTCGCCGGTGACAGCTGGCGGCTGCGTTTCATTCTGTATCAACTCGGACCGGAAAGGCTTGTGGTCTTTGACGCTATCCCCTGCCCCTCCCTTGGCAGTCAGGTAATTAAGGAACACAGACCGCACAGCTATAGACATTGTTTCTTCCTTTATGTCTAGGATGAAAATGGAGATAGAAAATCAGAGGAAGTGACAATTTGGGAACTGCTTAGGATATTAATTACAGTGTCTATTTGACAAGCGGATCGGCCCTGGCCCAGTGGCATTTTTATTTTTTATATCCTTGCTAATAGTTACTGAAGCTGGTAACACACACTTCTTTTTTCAAATGAATCTTGTAATCCTTAAATCTTACCTAAGTTCTAAGCTGCGGATATAGGTCATCCTCAAAAATGGGCTTGTGTCGTTCTCTACCGCCTTTTCAGAATCGGGAGATACAGTACCCTACGTACAGCATATCAATATTTCACTGAGATACTAAGTTATATAAGAAACTAAAACAAAATGACCACCTGGTCAATTGCAAGCAAGAAATACACAGGTTATTAAATTCCTCTGTGGAAACCAAAAAACAAAACTAGACCCCCCCTGGAAGTGATTTAAAAGTGATTGTTCCTGAGATCCGAGTACTGGTCTTGATGATTTAAGCGAGGGAGACCTCATCTGTGTAAACCGCCCCCTTCTTTCATATAGGAATTCTTGATGTGGTGTCAGTCTTAATGCAAACTGCCTTGTGAGAGGAGCACAGCTCCCAGGCTTACCTACAACTGGATGTTTGCCCCAGGCCGCTCCCACAGAGAAAACGGGAGTTCTCACCCTGTGAGACCATTCCAAAATGTGTGATTTGATGAAAGTTTTCTTAAAATCATAACTGATCGTGTTTGCAGAATGTAAAATCTGGAATCATTAGATTAAAATTCCTGGTGATTAAAAAAAAAATGACCCATGACATTTCTCTTAATTGCTGAGAGACTTCTGAGCTTTATTGATTAATTACACATATGCAGGGTAGTCAAAGCTTGGTACTTTAAAATGGCTTGGACCTTGCTTTGCAACTCAGAGACAAATAAAACATTCAGCAGCACCCAGACATCCCCGAGACGTCGCTTTGTAATGCAAAGTTCCCCTTTATGTCCTGAATAAAGTAAAGCTTCAAAGATGCTTAAGGATAATAAGCCAGAGTCTTCTATGAACAAGAAGGCAAAGTAACGTTTTTTCATGATTAGGGTTCTCTTTGGTATATCCCAGTGACTTTCCATTCACATTCCATTTGGTTTTTCAGACTTGAATGGCTTTAGTCCTGGGGAAAGAGTTCTCTCTTATTAAAGGATCATAATACTTCCTTGACCTTTAGACTTCATACTTTCTTGCTAGCCAGAAGACAAGGGTGTGGGGTTTGCCCATAGGTTCACGTGGTCAGTATAGGTTATGATGGGAAAGCTCGAGTTCACCTACAGCAAGTAAAAGCTTATTTTTGTTTTTTGCTTTTTGTCTTTTTACCTAGTCTGGAATTGCTTGCCCTTTGTTTGACACGCCAAGATCTTGTAGACAGAGGCTTGACGTGAACCATCTTCCCGCTAGAGTGCTTGAATTGGGGATAAGTTCCCAAGTATTTTTCAATTCCAGTTAATAGTATAGCTGGGGAAAATGGGCAAGGGGAAGAAGGGGCAGAAGGAAAGGCAAAGAAGGACAGATTCTGTCCCTGGTGTCCTGTCTGCATCGGAGTTGACAAAGAACATCTGGATGCAGGTCCTTCTGCATTAATAGTGGCAGGAATCTTGGGGGTCCTGGGGGATAGATGTGCAAGCGAGGTGCAGGAAGGAGAAGAGGAGTGGATGCCCCCTCTCTGAGGACCATTATCATTTGAGGGCTCTGGCAAGTCCTTTGCCTACTATTTTGATAGTTTCCTGTATTGTTCTCTGTATTGTTCTTACATCCTGAGTTTCTACTGCTAGGGTAATAGAAGCTGAAATAAATCTTAGAATTCATTTACACTCACTTCTTCAGTTTACAGGCAGGAAAAAAAAAAAAAAAGAGCCTTGGTTACAGTGAGGGATTGGCTCAAGGTCACAGTCAGTGGCTGAGCTGGGATCAGGACCAAGTGCCCACAAGCTCTTGATCTTGTGCTATTTCCTTTCACCCGGCAGCCTTAGGAGAAGCCTCTAGCGAAATCTCGTCCATGCATTTAAAGTTCTCAGGGCTTAAAAAAAAAAAAAAAAAAAATTACCAGGCTTCTATTTTAAGGATGAGGTGGCATTTCCTAGTTCCTTCACAACCCTTAAAAATTGGGGGGAAATGTAAAAACAAAACAAAACAAAAATGGGGGGAGGTGGGAAATGTAACTGAATACCCCTCTCAGAGCTTGTGCATCTATTATGAACAAGATGCTGTCCTTAAGGATGGCACGCGATGCACACATAGTCAAGAAGCAGTCTCTCCCCTCGCTCTAGTGGGGACGAGGGGGTAAAACAAATGGCTTGCAAAGGGCAGAGTGAAGTCAGTTCATAAGAAGTGTAACGGTGGAGCCCTTAAAGCTGGAAGAGCCTCTCTCCTCCTCTGTTGTAAAGGAGCAAATACGGGATACAGCAAGTACGCAGATAAAGTAGATTCAATAGTTGGGAGAAGGAACGCTTCAGCAGAAGGGAAGACAAATCGAACTCTAGAGGCAGGAGAGCCGTCAGCAAGACTTGGGAACCTGGGAGCCCTTTTTGTCTGCAAGGTGGAGCCTTTGTGGACCCTCGGTGGGCGGAGGGGGGGATCCGTCTAAATGGTGGACAACCCCCGAGGGTGAAACAAAGCGATCTGTGTCCCAGGTATTGGCAGTGGGAAGCCAGTGTTTCCTGAGCCCGCTGTTGTGATTGGTATTGGCGCGGCATTGGTGTGGCACTGGGTGTAGGAGAGACGGGAAGCAAGGGTGTGAGGGAGGGGGTTGTCCACCTGAGACACAGTAGAGGCTAGAACGGTGGCAAGCGTGGAAAGAAGGGAGGGGATCCCAGAGGGGCCCGTGCGGCAGAGAGGTAGAGGGCTTGAAAACTGAGGGAGGTGAGAGTCTACTGGGGAGATGCCTGGAGAAGGGCGGGCACATCCTGTGACGGGTGATCATTTCATTCCCCGTGACCGAGGGTCTGCAGCATCACTGCACTTGACAGAAGTTCACAGAAGCAAGGTGAAGAAAAACCATGAGTGTCTCCATCTGAGCGAGACAGAGCCAGCTTTGGTGGAGGCACTCGTGGAGAGCTAGAGCCACGTCTGATGAGTCAGCATGAGGTCATGGTCCCATGCTGGCCAATAGTTTCTATGACTACACTTAGCCACCGTTACCAAGAGCACAGGCTGCAAGCCTCTGTGTCTGCTGAGGTGTACCTGCTGGGGTGGGATGGGAAGAGGATGGTGACATTTTCCTCTAGTTTTCTTCCCTGCTGGGCTGTGGCCAACTCTAATCTTACAGGTATATCCCAGTGACTTTGAAGGCAGGAGATCAGGCCAAACGGTGTCCGGAACAAGCTCCGAGAAGATTCCGACCCACAGAAAGGAAGAACAGAATAAATCCTACTTATGGGTTGAGGGTTGAGGATAAAGGGGAGAGAAAGGGAACAGGAGACCTCAGATGTAATCTAGCCCCCTCCCAACCCCACCCGTTCACCAGGTGCAGCCCAAACACTACCTCTTGTCTGGGGACTTCTAGGTTCATCGATTCTATGCCCTCAGTTGGAGGAACCCCTCCTGCCTCTGAAATTCCGTCATTACCTCACGTGCCATTTCACTCCACTTGTGCTGTTTTGTGTGAACCCATATGTGTGTTTCCTTCTTTATCCTCTTAGATTCTAAATTCTGGAAAGGCAAAATGTGTGTCTGAACCGTTCTTTTTGTGATATGCCCTCCCCCAGACTAGTTTCATGCTTTCCATATGGTTCTGGGACTGAAATGTTTGTTGAACTCCTACTTTAAAGAGTAACCTGGGGGGCGCCTGGGTGGCTCAGTCGGTTGAGCATCCGACTTCAGCTCAGGTCACGATCTCGCGGTCCGTGAGTTCGAGCCCCGCGTCAGGCTCTGGGCTGATGGCTCAGAGCCTGGAGCCTGCTTCTGATTCTGTGTCTCCCTCTCTCTCTGCCCCTCCCCCATTCATGCTCTGTCTCTCTCTGTCTCAAAAAGAAATAAATGTTAAAGAGTAACCTGGTAAACGAACTGAGTACCGTAGAAGCGACATCCGTCAAAGCTCACGGGAAGCTGGTTTGGAAACCTCAGGTGGATAATTGGAATGTTTAGGTACAGTTCTGCCTGTGGACAGAGATCTTTCAACACCTCTTTCAGGCCAAAAATTCATAAAGGAACACAGGCTTTCCATACCAGGATTTAGTGCTGTCGGAACCCAACACGGAAGCTCCATTTTGAAAGCCACCAATGCCCGTGAAGCAAGGGAACCTTTTATTCAAAGAGGAATAAAAATGTTTCTTAGCAAATTCATTTTTCTACAGCCAACTCCCAGAAATACCCAGGCAAGGTTGATGAAACTGGAAGTTGCAGAAATAGCTCTTCCTAAAATAAAAGAGGAGCGAAACCAACCTAATGTGATCTCAAGAGAGAAGCGGTGCAAGAGATAGGTTAGGAGGGCAGGTAAGGTGGAGGTGATGGGAGAGCTGAAGATTTCTGATCCAGGGGAAGGCTAGTACTGATAACTAAAAGAAAGCTTGGGATGGAGCAAAACCCCATAGGAAAGTGTTCTTTGTGCCTCAGACTAAATTCAGGGATGATCAAAGATCATGTCCTTGGTATAAGGCCTGAGACTGGGTTTGACATAAATGGCCGTCACCAAATTTTCCACGTACTTACCGGTTGATCAGCTCAAGGCTTGTTTCTACCTAGCTTGATGGGGAAGGTGACTGGTCTCAGGCTATTCCTTTTATTTCCCAGTCCTAACTGCTATTCGCTGGCATGGTAACTAGGAAATGCGAGGGATACACCAGACAGAGTTTTGGAATCTCCTGTAACGCTCTAATTCTGTGAACAATTATTCAAAAGCAGAAGCACATTTTCTCCCTAAATATCCGTCGACCTGTCACAACGAAGACATGGCAATGTAAAAGAGGTAGCTAAATGAATCCGAGCGCTCTGGAAAGCTGGCATAGCTGTACGATACCCAAATACGTCTCTCAGGAGAGTATGAAATTAATCGAGTCCCGTAAATTAGCTTCATAGGATGTAATTATACTATGCAGTGGGGCATGTGTAAGTAAAGGCAATGGATTCCTTGTCTCAGTCTCAAGGGGCCTGACTTGGGCTTCCCTCTTTGCCCCTCCTAGAAACAGTAGAAGGGCTTTCTTGGAGCTAGGTGTACTAGTGGAAAAGATCCGATAATATACTCGTTTGCTTGAGCTGCCGTAACAAAGCATCATCAACTGGCTGGCTTAAACGACAAAAATTAATTCTTTCCCGATTCTAGAGTCTGGAAGTCCAAGATCAGGATATCGGTGGGCTTGGTTTCTTCTGAGGCCCTTGTCCTTGGCTTGGAGATGGCTGCTTTCTCCTTGTGTCTTCACATGGTCTTCCTTCCATGTGTGTGCCCTACTCTCCTCTCCTTGTAAGGACACCAGTCATATGGGCTTAGGGCCCACCCAAATGACTCCATTTGAACTTCATCACCTCTTTAAAGTATTTATTTCCAAATATACTCCATTCTGAGGTACCGGGGATTAGAATTTCATAACATGAATTTTAGAGGACAAAATCCAGCCCGTAACAGTTACCTTAGAAATGTGATAGTGGATGTGCTGAAAATTCCTGTTGATTCCGTGGTTGGTGACTGGCCCCCATGCGTCATTTGCCATATTCCTGTGCTGAGTCTAAAGGTCACGTCAGGGGTTTCATGACCATCTTGGTGACTCACAGTGAATATGGGAGGCCTAGTTTAGCCCCGAATAATCGTACTATATTATTACTTGCGTTTTTAACTTTAATTTATGGCAATACATTTATTTATATTGATATTTAATTATTATGACAATTAAATACTGTAAGAGTAATACTAAATATTATAACATAACACAAGTCATAGTAAATAATATAACTTTTGCCAAACATTTTAGTCGTTATCTCTTTGAAATCTTACATTATCTCCTCTAACAAACCCAATTTGTGGATGACGAAATGGGGTTGATACCTTTGGCCCCACTATGATAGGTTGCCTCTCTAGTTTTGGTCATTCTGGGTTTTTTTAAGTTTTATTTCTTTATTTTAAGAGAGAGAGAGAGAGAGAGAGAGAGAGAACTAGTGGAGGAGGAGCAGAGAGAGACAATCCCAGGTAGGCTCCATACTCAGCGCTCAGTGCAGAGCCTGACATGGGGCTCGAACTCACAGACCATGAGGTCATGATCTGAGCTGAAATCAAGAGTCAGAGGCTTAACCGCCTGAGCCACCAGGCGCCCCTGAGCATTGGTTTTTCTTAAACTGGTCTGAAAGTCTACAGAGAAATTCCTGGCAGGAGAATGAGGTTGAGGGTGGAGGTATGAAGGAAGTTCTTTCCAGCTTTGAATTGAGGACATAAGGGAGTTCAGAATCTTCAGACACCTTAGATGTGATCTGGAATTTTCCCATTGCCAAGAGGCCGGCTAACCTGGATCTGTTACGCCCTAACCCTTGGCAAGATGGAGGAAAGAGGAAAAGAGAAGTGGAGGCAGGGATGGGGATTAGGGATTCTGGAGCTGCCCGGGAGTGAGTATATAGCCAGTTCCTTCTCCAGTTTGATATAGTCCCATGTATCTAGTTTTGCTTTTATTGCCTGTGCTTTTGGTATCATATCCCAGAAATTGTTGCCAAATCCACTGTCATGAAACTCATGAAACTCCCCCCCCCCCCATGTTTTCTTCTGGGAGTTTTATAGCTTTAGGTCTTATATTTAGGTCCTTAATCCCTTTTGAGTTAATTTTTGTATATGGTATATGGTAGGGGTCCACCTTCATTCTTTTGCTTGTGGATATCCAGTTTTCTCAGCACCGTTTGTTGAAGAGACTGCCCTTTCCCTATTGTGTGGTCTTGTTATTCCTATCAAAAACCATTTGACCAGCGACGCCTGGGTGGCTCAGTCGGTTAAGCGTCCGACTTCAGCTCAGGCCATGATCTCGGGGTTCGTGAGCTCGAGCCCCGCGGCGGGCTCTGTGCTGACAGCTCAGAGCCTGGAGCCTGTTTCAGATTCTGTGTCTCCCTCTCTCTCTCTGACCCTCCCCCGTTCATGGTCTGTCTCTCTCTGTCTCGAAAGTAAATAAACGTTAAAAAAAAATAAAAAAAAAAAAAAACAAAACACAACATTTGACCACAGGTGCCTGGCTGGCTCAATCATTAGGGCAACCCTGATCTCAGGGTTGTGAGTTTGAGCCCCACGTTGGGTGTAGAGATTACGTAAAAGTAAAATTTTTAAAAATTATTTGACTGTATAGGCGTGGGTTTATTTCTGGATTCTCTGATCTGTTCCATTGGTTTATATTTCTGTCCTTATGTTGGCATCGTACTGTTCTGATCACTATAGCTTTGTAATAACTTTTGAAATCAGAGAGTGTGAGACCTCCAACTTCAGTCTTCTACTTCAAGATTGTTTTGGCTATTTGAGGTCCCTTGAGAGTCCATATGAATTTTAGGATAGATTTCTCTATTTATTCAAAAAAAAATATCTTGGAGTCCAAGACACCTGCTTTTGAAAACCACTTTTCTATTATAACTTTTAGCAAAATTACCAAAATAATAACAGCAATATCTAACCTTCTGTAGCATAAACTGTGACATGTGAACATGTCAAGCAGTATTCTCTATCCTTACCTAAATCAACTCATTTAATCCTGACAACTCCCTATGTAAGTAGTGTTACCTACCCTGTTTACAGACGAGGAAACTGAGGCACGTAGGAATTCTGTAACTTCCCTAAGGTCACACTTTTTTTTTTTTTAACGTTTTTGAGAGAGAGAGAGAGACAGAGTGCAAGTGGGGGAGGGGCAGAGAGAGAGGGGAGACGCAATCCAAAGCAGGCTCCAGGCTCCAAGCTGTCCGCACAGAGCCCGACGTGGGGCTCGAACCCATGAACCATGAGATCATGACCTGTGCTGAAGTTGGATGCTTAACCGACTGAGCCACCCAGGCACCCCTAAGGTCACACTTTTTTAATATTAAAGTATAACTAACATACATTGTTTGTTAGTTTCAGATGAACTATGTAATGACTTGACAATTCCATACGTGACTCAGTGATCATCACAAACCCCCTTTATCTATCTCACCCTTCCCCCCAGCCACCTCCCCTATGGCAACCGCACTGGTTGGTAAGAAGAATCACTATGACAGAGCAGTTCAGGCTGCATTTGCTGAGCTCTGGGTAGATACAGTCCAAGAAGATGTGTGGAGAGGCTCACATATCACGCTGGGCTAAGTTTCAGAGCTGTGCTTGGAAAATTTTGTTCGGCATTAGCGTGTTGAGAGAGAGAGAGAGAGAAAATTTAAAAAACAGAAAAAAGGAAAGAAAGTTTCCTTGGTTTACCTTTGTGAGGTACACAAAAATCAGATTTATTTTCTCTGGGACATCTCAGAGTCTATGATAGGTTCACATGTGTCATAAAATTTCTTTTTAAAAAAATTTTTTTTTCAACGTTTATTTATTTTTGGGACAGAGAGAGACAGAGCATGAACGGGGGAGGGGCAGAGAGAGAGGGAGACACAGAATCGGAAACAGGCTCCAGGCTCTGAGCCATCAGCCCAGAGCCCGACGCGGGGCTCGAACTCACGGACCGTGAGATCGTGACCTGGCTGAAGTCGGACGCTTAACCGACTGCGCCACCCAGGCGCCCCAAAATTTCAAAAGGAGGGTATGATACATGGTGTTTCCCAATCTTAACCTGGCACAAAGCCCTTTTGTATAGATCTGTGGAACCTCTTCTTTGGCACAGGCTTTGGGATATGGTGGCTTAAAAAAATGACAGGAAGCTTCCCTTCTGTCTCTTTTGCCACTGGGACAGTTTGGAACACTCAGGTACAATTCCTTCCTGTGTGTCCATTTCTTTTCCTTTTTTTTTTTTTTTAAACGTTCATTTATTTTTGAGAGAGAGAGAGAGAGAGAGAGAGAGGCAGAGCACGAGCAGGGGAGGGGCAGAGAGAGAGGGAGACACAGAATCGGAAGTAGGCTCCAGGCTCTGAGCTGTCAGCACAGAGCCTAATGCGGGTCTCCAACTCACAAACCCTGAGATCATGACCTGAGTGGAAGTCAGACGCCCAACTGACTGAATCACCCAGGCGCCCCATCTGTGTGTCCATTTCTGCGTGTGTCCCTATTGGTCTCAGGCCTGAACTCATGGGGAACTGACTGCAGGAATGGATTCCAGAAATCTGCCTGTATCTTGCCATAGCCTGCTGCCTGGGGTCACTGGGGTCGGAGGGGTGACTCTATTTTAATTCGCAGCCAGTCACTGGGTGGGAATGAAAAGATGAAGGAGCTTTATGCTAGAGGAAAGCAAGGAAAAACTGAGCCATCGGGAAGGAAACCCAGAAAATAAAAATGGGATGGTGTTACCAAAGGTACAGGATACTGGAACATCCATCAGGTATTTTATTCAACAAATACTCGCTGGGGGCAGGCTGTGAGTGGTGCCCTCAGCACCCCTGGGATTTTATGGGGAACACAGTACCAGCTGGCTCTTTAGAAGCTGACAGTCAGCCCATCCAGAAGGAAATAGTTCTCTTCTCCGCTTCAGTTTCTTCATTTGAGAACCAGAAACAAATAACAATGACTTAAAGGGACGCTACCCAAAGACGATGTTGATTTCAAAAGTACGAAAACTTTCGGAGGCAGGAAAATGCTACGCGAATCAAGTTTTTTCTTTTTCTTTAAGGAAAAGAAGAACGTACATGAAGTCGTGGAATTTTCAGAACCAAAAATAGGGGGAGATTTTTTTTTTATTTTTATTTTTTTAACGTTTATTTATTTTTGAGACAGAGACAGAGCATGAACGGGGGAGGGGCAGAGAGAGAGGGAGACACAGAATCTGAAACAGGCTCCAGGCTCTGAGCTGTCAGCACAGAGCCCGACGCGGGGCTCGAACTCACGGACCGTGAGATCATGACCTGAGCCGAAGTCGGACGCTTAACCCACCAGGCCACCCAGGCGCCCCTTTTTTTGTTTTTTAAAGACACAAGATGCAAGACTAAAACACAAAAAGCCACACGCCTACGGAAATAAACACAGAAACAGTCAAAGGAGCCCAAGGCCAAGACTAGACCACGGGAACAGGGAAACTATCAAAAGGCAGAGTTCAGATACTGACTGTAAAAGACGGGTAGAATCAGATAAACTGAAGAGAAGGCACTGCAAAAGATGAATCGGCAGGTGCCGCGAGAAGCAGGCAGTGGCCGGGCGTCTTTTATTTTGATGTCCCTACCTCTTGCACGGCCCAGACCTTCAGAGATACTTGTGAGGAGGAACGGATACGATAGACGTGTGGCCAGAGGGGGCCACCTGGCATGGTGGGCCGATCGGAGGCTGGGCTTCTCCGCCTTTCTTCGGTGACGCTGACATCCCGTGTTTCTGTGTATGCCTACGGCTTCCTACACTTTATTTTGGGCGACGTTGAGATCCCTGGTAATATGGCTGGGGGACGTGACAGCGTCGTATTGCTACTGATAAACAGCTGAAAGCACTACTTAGCACTTCATTTTTCTAGCATTAACTTGACTTTGCCCAAGAGAAGATTTCCAGAAACTCTTACAGAATCTAATTATTCTTACGTTACCTCTTCGTTTTAGAATGCCACACGTGCTGATGTTTTAAAAATGGAAACAACACAGAAAAGTAAATGAATAAAAAGCAAAAGGCCCCTTTTTCCCATACCTAACTCCATATGGATAACTTCTATTAATAGCTTATGTCTATTCCTTCTAGAATTTGGCTGTGCCTAAACATATGTATCAGTGTGCATAACTATACAAATATTATTCTAAACATACCATGTTGAGATTTCATTTCTTTATTAAATATATCTGAGATGCCATTTCGTGTCAATGCATTTACATTTTTTTTTTTTTGCATTGATATATCATAATGAATTTCGTGCCCTGTTCAATCACTCTTCTATTAATGGGCATCTAAGCTATCCCTTACATTTTTGTAAAAAAAACAAATCACTTAAGTAGAAAATTTCCTTTAGTCAGTGAATGGACAAGTCGGGTCCAAGGCTAAGGGCACAGTGGTGCAAAGTAGCCCATATGAGAGTGAAAGAGACGGCAAGACGCTCTCGACAGTTGGGTTGGATGCTTCTCCCAAGGCCTCCTAAAAGATGAGCCACTTGTTGCCAAACTCAACCATCACCCTAGCCTATGTGAGCAGAAGATTAGGGGAAAGGAGAGTGAAGGAATTTTCAAGAGTCTTTGCTGGTTAGGAATAGTGGGGTGAGTCTTTTTCTGCCCCTCCAAAGCCAAGTGAGGGTTGCTCCAAGCGGGTCATGGGTAAAGATTCAGAATACCTTCCATGGTATTCATCCCACTCCCAGCTGGTGGTCTACGTAGGCAGTGGACTTGTGTGTGTGTCCTGAGGAAAGTGGCAGGGAGTGGCCTGAGCTACCATAGTGTGATGGGGTAGGGCGATACAGGATTCCTACATCATACAGTGACCCCACAGATAATAGTGGACTTGAGTCATTTTTAGAGCACCCCACCTGTTTTGCGCTGAATTGTGTCTCCACCCACTCCCCCTACACACAAATTCATATATTAAAGCCTAATCCCTAGCATCTCCCATTTGGAGATGGTGGTCTTTAAAGAGATATTTAAGTTGAAATGAGGTCATTAAAAATGGGACCCTAGTCTGATATGATCGATGCTCTTATAAGAAGTGGAGATTAGGATACAGACACACATTAAGGTGAAGAACACGAGAGGACACAGGGAGAAAGTGGCCATCTCCAAGCAAAGGAGAGAGACCTCAGAAGAAACTAACCCTGCCGACACCTTGCTCTTGGACTTCTAGTTTCCAGAATTGTGAGAAATCTGTTGTTTAAGGCACCCAGGCCGTAGTCTTTGTTAGGGCAGCCTTCCCAGCAGACTAATATGCCACCCAAGGTAAGAAGGCCCCAACCAGAGGCCGTGTCAGGAGCTGAGGACAGAGTGAGGCCGTGGCAAGCCAGGTCTCCGGTACCAGAGGAGAGGGCACCGGGGAGTCCCCGTGGGACCTCACAGAGCTCAAGCAAGGGAGCAGAGGCCGGGGGCTAGAGAGAACTGAGCCGCCTCCCAGACACCGGGCTGGGGAGAGGCGTGGGAGTGGAAATACACCCCAGCGTCTCCCAGCCCCCACTGCACCCTCCCACCTACCCAGCCCCTTCCCTGGGTCTAAGCTGTCTAAGTAGAAGGAGGGAGGGAAGAGCCCTTCCTGTCCTGAGCTCCCTGAGGCCCAGCTTTGGGCGGTACCACTAGGAGAGTGAAGTGAAGGAGATTGGATTGTGAGATGCGAAATTAGCCGTTCTAAACTGAATTGGATTTTAACAACTGAAAGTGACAAGGTAAAAGGAAGCGGGGAAAGGAGATGAAAATAGTACATTTGGGATAGCAGTCATCAGAGAAACGTTCAGCTGTTTTGTATTTGTATCACCATCAAATTCATACCCCTCAAAAAAAACCCGGGTTCTTTTATTACGGTAAACATCTTTTTACATATATCATATATTCTTAGAATTGGAATGGCTGGTCAAAAGTCACCTGCAGTTACCATTTGGATGCATAAAGCTCCAAACTGTACCTCCAGTTAAACTCTTTATACTCACGCAACCATAGTTGGGGGTGCTGCTTGCACAAAACATTAAAGCTTCACAATTTTTAGAGGCATACGTGCCCGACTTTGAGAACGGAAATTTTTTTTTTTTTTAATTTTTTTTTCAAACGTTTATTTATTTTTGGGACAGAGAGAGAGCATGAACAGGGGAGGGGCAGAGAGAGAGGGAGACACAGAATCGGAAACAGGCTCCAGGCTCTGAGCCATCGCCCAGAGCCCGACGCGGGGCTCGAACTCACGGACCGCGAGAT
Organism: Leopardus geoffroyi; assembly: GCF_018350155.1. Lineage (NCBI taxonomy): Eukaryota > Metazoa > Chordata > Mammalia > Carnivora > Felidae > Leopardus > Leopardus geoffroyi. Next base: position 18,420,482 of record NC_059342.1, on the reverse strand, counting down.
CGTGACCTGGCTGAAGTCGGCCGCTTAACCGACTGCGCCACCCAGGCGCCCCGAGAACGGAAATTTTATCCAAGTTGTTTTCACGCCAACTATAGCCTCCAAGGTCAAGTCCAGTCCTGCTTGCTACCCAATTTTGTACCTAAAGGTTTAGTGGAGCACAGCCTGCTTTTGTGCTACCGCAGTGTTGCACAGTCTCCCCAGAGACGGTGTGGCCTTCAGAACCTAACATGTTTAATATCTGGCCCTTTACAGAAAAACTTTGCTGAGCCCAGCTCTAGAGAGGTCAGACTCAACGTCTCTACCACACCCTGCGGGTTAGCAAATATAATTGCTTGAGCAGCAGTTGGAAGAGTATCTATGGAGGCTCCTGTTCATATTTCTGGCGTCTGAGTGTGTCCCCTCTTTTTTTTTTTTTAATGGTTTTTTTATTTTTTTGTTTTTTTGAGACAGAGAGAGAGAGAGAGAGCATGAGCAGGGGAGGGGCAGAGAGAGAGAGGGAGGCACAGAATCCAGAAGCAGGCTCCAGGCTCCGAGCTGTCAGCACAGAGCCCGACGCGGGGCTCGAGCTCACAGACTGTGAGACCATGACCTGAGCCGAAGTCGGACGCTCAACCGACTGAGCCACCCAGGCGCCCCTGAGTGTGTACCCTCTTGAACGTCTGAGGGAAAGGAAGTAAAATTAAGTCAGGGAAGCCATTGCATTGTGCTGTGGGGGAGAAGAACCCTCGTGAGCGTATCTCCTAAGGCAAGGGGAGGGCAGAGAGGTCTCCACAAAGGATAAATTCCAGGTAGTGTTGAGCTGGTGAGGTGGGGGGGGTGGGCAGGATTGTAGGAGCCTGGGCCAAATGCCGTCACTTGGTCATCCGCAGAAGCCGTCATCTCCAGCAACTGAAGACCGGCTTCACTTCTAAAGACCAACAGTTGTCCATATCTCCTCCCCACCCTTCGTGAGAACCTCTCCCTTGCTTAGCCACGCCCACACTCACATGCTCCTAATATCAGGAAGGAGCTTTTAAGTTTTTTTTTTAAATTTTTTTTAATTTTAGAGAGAGAAAGGGAGCATGTGAGTGAGGAGAGGGGCAGAGGGGGAGAGGGAGGGAGAGAGAGAGAGAGAGAGAGAGAGAGAGAGAGAGGCAGGGAGAGAGAGGGAGAAAGAGGAAGAAAATCCCAAGCAGGCTCCTTGCTCAGCAGAACCTAATGGAGGCCTCGATCCCACAACCCTGGGATCATGACCTGAGCCAAATCAAGAGTTGGATGCTCAATCCAGGAGCTTTTATTGTTGAGGTAGAGGGCTCAGTAAATGCTACCAGGTGAATTTTACCTAATTATGTTTAGAGCAATTGCTTCTTTATAATATCATTTCTGTAAGACTCAACTCACTTTTCTAAATTATGTTTTAAAGAAACTTAACTTGTTAACAAAAGTAATTTGTCGGTAGAGAATTTTGATGACCAAGTTCTGATACGTGGTGAGATATTGGGAGGAACATTTCACCAGAAAAGCAGGGAGCCTTCACATCTAAAGGTGCTTATTCAATAGTTGTTTCTCCTTCGCCCCTACGTGCTAGGCTCTGTGCTAAGCACCACATGAAGTCTTTTGCCTATGTGGAGGGAGGGATAGGAGTGGGGAGGCATGGTGGGCTGGGGGAGTAGACAAGTTATGAATAGGTGATTGTAAAAAGTATGAAAACTATCCAATGTGAAGTGAGCACAGGAAACTATGGCCCCTGACCCATCTGTGTGCATTGGGGGTGAGATCAGTACCTGAGATGTCCAAGGGGAGTAACAGAAGACGAGCAAGATTAGCAGGACCAAGTAGGGAGTGGGCAATAAGAAAGGAGGCTCTGATTTGGCATGGGGCAGGGGGACAGACCAGGAAGGCCTCGAGACCTTTCCCTTCAGGCAGTGGGGAAGACTGAAAGGATTTAAACAAGAAGGTTAGATTGAGACAGATACTCACTTAGTGATCTGGAGGGCGTGGGGAGGAACATCAGAAAGAAAAGGGGAAACGGGTTTCTGCAAGGAAGCAATGGACTTGAGCGTTTACCCATTGGCATAAGTGGCATTAGCAGTGAGAATGGACAGGAGAGGTGAGGCGAAGCCAAGGGACTGGATGGTCACCTGGATTGGGAAGAAATGGTTAGAAAAGAAGGGGAAGTAAGAACGAGTGTTGGTTTGGAGGTTTGCGTGCTCAGGTACTAGCTAGAGACATTCACTGGGACGTGGGATGTGGCAGCTTGCTTTTACTGGATGGTAAAGTATCTCAACATTTAGCGACACGACAAATACAAGTACATTATAAATATCAATAACATTTAGCAACACAACAAATACAAGTACATTATAAATATCAATAACATTTAGCAACACAACAAATACAAGTACATTATAAATATCAATAACATTATATATATTATATACATATCAATAACAAATATATCACAAATATCACACAACAGATATTATTCTTTCACGGTGTCTGTGTGTCAGAAATTCAAGAGTGTGATCAACTAGGTGGTTCGGATTCCGGAAGTTGCTGCCAAGGCATCAGCTGGGGCTATGGTCATTCGAAGGCTCAATGGGGGCTGGAGGAACTTTTTCCAAGTGGGTCACTCACCTGGCTATTGGCAGGTGACCTCCGTTCCTTCCTGGATTTGAACTAGAAGCCTCAGTTCCTCACCAATGGATATCTCCCTAGGGCAGCTTGAGTGTCCTTACAACACAGCAGCAGACCTCTCCCAGTGAATGACCCGAGAAAGAGCAGAGAGGAAGCCGCGCTGCTTTTTAGGACCTACTCTCAGACACCACACGCTGTCCCTCCTGCTTCATTCTGTTCTTTAGAAGCGAGTCACTAAACTCGATCCAAACTTAAGGGAAGGGGAATTAGGCTTCCACTCTTGCAAGGAGCGTCAGAGAATTTGTGGACGTTTTTTAAAACCACCCCGGAGACTATCGGATGTGGCTGATCTGTGGGGAGGAAGATGCTGGATACCGTTTTGTGCCTGTGGAGTTGGAGACGCCTGGGAGTCATTCAGGCTGTGGACAGAGAGTCCCTTCATGAACAACTACATTCCCGTCCTCAGGGTGAGATGATGCCGCTTAATTTCATCGTCTCAACAACACACAAATGACTGATCTGTATTAAGGTCTTTGAAAACACACGAAGAGACAAGGGCATAAGCTTCCCAGGCAGGAGGTGGAATTCTCCATGCATCTCCATTCCCGGCCAATGGTTTCGTTGTTACTAAATGCAAATGGTTGCAAAGGATTTAATTATCGTTAAAAGCAAATGGTGGGAAGCGATAGGATGGTCTTCTTTTCCTGCTCGGTGTTCCTCAACTTTAGTGTTCCTAAGATTTATTGTAAAGGATTTTATACACAGAGGATTTCAACCACATACGTTATAATTCAGGGAACAGCTCAAGAACCTTATCCAAGGGCCATTTGGACCACAAGTCACCTTTGCCACCTGCAGACTTTTAGAATCTGACCCTGGGTAAGGAGACTGCATTGTGTTCCTCTCCTCTGAGGACCCGAGAAAAGATGGCACGGCTTGTGGGTTTCTGCAAAATCTCTAGAGAAGTTGGTATCTGGGCGAGGGCCCAATGTTTGTGTCTTTCACTTTGTCATCCTCTTTCCCTGTCATCACCCCTTTCTTACCTGCCTCCGCTGGCTGGCCCCTAGGGGCCACAGCGCTTATCTGTTCTAGGGTAAGGAAGCTCAGCTGAGCAGCTAATTGTTGCCAAGAGCCTCATTTTATGGGCTGAAACCCAGTTTCCTGTTGTGGGACCTAAGCTCCCTTCCTTTCCTTGGGATCAGCGTGATTAAGCGGAGTGTGAAACCCAGGGCAGCCTCTCTGGCTTGCCTCCCACTTGAGTAATTTGGTAAGTGCCCTGGGGTTCACAACATGGCACCCATTCTTACCTTAAATTGTGCAGCCTACTTTATCAGACAAGAATCCTGAAACGGCAGTCCTCCAACCTGTGGGCTTTAAACGGCTAATTTACCTACTTAACAAAGGAAGGCAAGCACCTCATGAAAAGTTTTGTTTGGTTTTCCTTTTTTCCCTGTCTCGCCGTTTCTAGAGGAAGCCCCTTGAACAGTCCGGTATATCTTACTTGACCAGAAGGAAGCCAGGAGAACTTTTTTAGAAACTCTGACATAAAGGAACTTTCTCTTTATGTAATCATTTTCCCAAATATAGCCAAATATAACCATATGATATTTTTCTAAAGAACAATTAAGGTCTTAACCTGCTGCCCTACCTCTATGGAGCTATATTTTTTAGTGGCCAATCTCACAAGAATGATTATACTCCAAAAGGGTTGCTGCGTACTTCTGGGTGTCTATGCCCATCAGGAAACATTACCATCTAGAAATGCTAGATGTGTGTGTGTGTGTGTGTGTGTGTGACAAATCTTGATTCCCTGCTCCTTTCCTATTAAAAAGAACCTGATCTCAGGCAAGGCTAATCCTACAACAACAGTTAAATTCTTCCAGATTCAGTCATGCTGGAAGGATGTAAAATGTAGAATGGGCTTACCGCTGTACCTGGTCTAAGAAGTGCATTTCACTGTGTCCAAAAGTTTTGTGTTTGCGGTCATTCACTAGATGACTGCCTAGTGCCATGCGACTGCATACTAGCTGCTTTATGAAGTCCCAGGAATACAAAATCAACCAATGCACGTGGAATCCACTCTCAAACTGGAGAATCACTTATGTCACTGTCCCCCTGAGTTGGTATTCATGATCGTGAGAGGTGGTACACAGATTTAATACAAATAGCATCGAATCACATAAGAGCGCGGTTCTTTTTTGGCTTCCTGGGTTGAGCTGAACTCCGGGAATTCAGTCCGTTTGATTTTCTAATATCCGAATTCAAAACTATTTGTTATCTTCTAGGAGTTTCCTTAGCTGCCTTCACAACTTTTGTTTCATGGAGCTTTGTTGTCGGTTATTTACAAATGGGTTTTTCGGTTTCCAAATTGTCTTTTCATGATTGATTTCTAGATGTATGTCCCTGAAGTCAGAGATTATGGCACATGTGATATTGACTTCTGGTATTTTGTGAGACATTCTGTATAGTCAGTTTTTGTAAGTTTGAAAAAAAAATTGTGTACTTTTGTTGGGTACAGATCTATTAGATCAAGCTATATTATTATATTCAAATCTATATCTTTATGCCTTTTTTTCAGATTGATTTATAAATTCTTGAGAAGTCTATTGAAATATTCCCACACAAAATTAATTTTTCTTATAACTTACGTTCAATATTTGTTTTATTTTGGGGCTGTTGTTGAAAGCATATAGGTTCTGGATTATTATATCTTCTGAAGAGTTATTTCTTTTACTGTGAAATAATAACTTTCGTAAAGTTTAATAATGCTTTTCTGCCTAAAATGTATCTTGTTTGATATCAATATTGTGATGCTTGCTTTCCTGTGGTTAATATTTTTCTGACAGTTTTTATGTCACTTTATTGTCAACCCTTCTGCCTCATTATATATTTTTTAATGTTTATTTTTGAGAGACAGAAAGCACAAGATGGGGAGGGACAGAGAGAGAGGGAGACACAGAATCGGAAGCAGGCTCCAGGCTCCGAGCTGTCAGCACAGAGCCCGACATGGGGCTCGAACCCGCAGACCGTGAGATCATGACCCAAGCTGAAGTTGGACGCTTAACTGACTGAGCTACCCAGGCGCCCCTTTTCTGCATTATTATTTTTAGATGTTCCTTTTTGAAGCAGCCTGGCTAGTCAGGGTAAGTGACACTACCAGTTAAGCCCGACAGCCTCAGATCTCAGTGCTTTCATACAAGAAAGGTTGAAAAATTATTCCTTAATCGCTACAATCTCTTTCATATTGTTCCTTTTCCGCAGGGGGACTTTTATTGCCAGTTCCTCTGTCTACTGCATCTGATGGCAATCCCTCATAGTGTTTTTTTCCCTTGTGTAGTTTGTAGTTTGAGTTTTTTGGTTTTGGGGTTTTTTTTGGTGTGAGCTCATCTTTCAGAGAGATGAGATTTAATTTTAATCTCTTGACTCGGGTTACCTACATCATTCGGGTAATATAAATTGAAACATGCTCGGCATACAAGTGCATGCCTAATTCTTACAGATTGCTTCTCGTTTTCCATCCAAGATTCCAGGCAGACTTGCTTTCCAAGGCCAGAGACAAGAGTTTCCTCTCATCCCCTTTTCAGTAAAGGGGCCGTTCTTTAAGGTCCACTGCTTCCTTTAGAAGTTCTGATCTAGGCCTTTCTTCCAGCACCTGGAGGTCACTTCTCCTGGGGAGCCCTAAAGCCTGTGTCCAATCCAAAATCCTGTGGGCTACTTTCCCATCAGCTTTCTGGAGTAACTCTGTTTCTGTCACCTGGGGATTTCCCTTGGTTTCTTTCAAGTTTGGAAATGTATTAATTACTTTTTGCTGCTTTATCTTATACAGCATTTCTTTGTATTTATAATGATACAGGGCAGTATACTTTTCCAGACACTAGTATTTTTTTTTTTTTTTATCAGAGTGAAAGTCTTGAGTGAAAGCCTGGGGGTTTCTACCTTGAATTTAATAGCATCATTTTATTTTTATTATATTTCACTTATGTGACAATTTTAGGCAAGTGCCACTAAGTTTCCATATATACCTGATACAAACCTTCCTTTCAAAATAAAAGTACTTAACTAACATAAGTCAATTTAAAGAAAAGCATTAAGCAAATTAACAGGCGCTAGATGGAAAAACCATCAAGATGATATAGAAATACTCGTTTAAAACATAGTTGAAAGCATTTGATGCCCTTCTGAGCATTAAAAATATTCTTTTGTGTGTGAGTAACCCAAACAAGATGTGTATCATCCACATGAGCCTAGGTTGAGAATGTGGGAAATGGACTTCCCAAATTAGGGCAGAGTGAGAGTCAGATACTCCCTTCAAAACAAATAATAAAGGCCAGCTGTACTAGTCAGAATGGGCTGGATTAGGATGTGGTAACAAAGAAACTCAACATCTTCGGGCAAACCACAACAAAAATTCCTTTCTTCTTTACATAGTCCGTGAGCTTTAGTAGGGGCCTCTGCTCCTCATAGCCACTTGGCCACAACCTGACAGAGTCCCAGCTCAACCACCAAGAAGGGAAGCAGCCCATGATACCTACGCACTGGCTCCTACCTACTTCTTCTGCCCAGAAGTGACACCTACCACTTCTGGTCTCATTCCCTTTGTCGGAGCAAATCACCTGACCACCCTAATTTCAAAGGAGAGCAGGAAAGTCCAATTTTACCATGTGCCCAGAAGGCCAAGAGCCAGAAATATTTGGTGGAGAGCAGTAACGAGTAGAAAACCATCCAGCAAACAAACAGTCTTGGGTCCATCCTCTAGATGGAGACGTGGAGCTGAGCATCTGTTTGAGAGGTCAGCCCTAGTAGAGTCCCACTTGTATTTTACAATTCCTTCAGCCTCTTTGGTAACTCCATTCTGTAGACAGAATACCCCAAATTGAGTATGGCTATGGATGGATAAGGAAAAATATTTACCTTCACGCTGAACAGATTTGTTACCTAATAGATCCCGAGAGGCATCCACTATTGATCTTAAGTCTGTCTTGCTCAACTGCCAGCTACTCTGGTTGGCCACGTCATTTCTATAAATATTTACAGATCCAAGGCATGTATGTGGTTGAAGTATTTACAATGAACACAACTAGCGTTTCTTTCAGGTTTTTGCCTCCAGGCTATTTTGGTTCAACTTTCCTTCTCTGTCCCCATGGTTTCCTAAAATGACCCTATGGCCTTCTGTAATAGCCATCGTCTGAGAGTCCCTCTTTTCTGATCACCCCTAACTACAACCTTCAGTTTTCCCTTCCCCCTCTGCATGCTACTGCTGGCTTTCTAGCACCTTCTTAACAGGATCCCTGCTCTGTGTTGCCAAAAAGTATCGAGAGACAAAGGCTCTATTCACTAACGTCAGTGAGTTCAGAGCACTAATGGAGTCTATGGAGATTTATGTCATACTGAAATTTGCTCTCGCCTGGGTTAATACCCAACCTTAATTGTATTTTGTCCAACAATGGCACATACTTCAATTGAATCACAAATATTATGTCTAAAATGAGGGAATGTAATACGTTAAACTTAGTCAATGCTAATTTACAGAGTACTCACATGTGTATTATATTTATTCTCCATAGTCCCTGGGATATTAGGTATTTATTATAATCTCGATTTAAAATCACAAAGGTGGTTGGACAATTTTCTCAGGGCTAATCAGTTTGTCAATACTAATGTAGAATTAAAATCCAGAACTATACCCTCAGATCTGGGACTCTTAAAGTTATTCCCTGGATGTTTCCCATAACTTACGAACATTAAGAAAACCTACAAAACTATTTTATTTATATTGAAGCATAGTTGACACACAGTGTTCCATTCATTTCAGGTGCACAGCTTAGTGATTTGACACCTGTGTATGTTGTGCTGTGCTCACAAGTGTAGCTGCCATCGGTCACTGTTACAACACCGTTATATTCCCTGTGCTGTACCTTTCATCCCCGTGACTTACTCTTTCCATAACCAGAAGCCTGTGTCTCCCACTCCCCTTCACGCGTTTTGCCCATCCCCCATTCCCTCCCCTCTGGCAATCACCAGTGTGTTCTGTGTATTTGTGGGTCTGTTTGTGTTTTTTGTTGGTTTTGTTTGTTTGGTTGGTTGGTTGGTTGGTGGGCTGATTTTTAAGATAACTGAGATCATATGGTATTTGTCTTTCTCTGGCTGATTTCACTTAGCACGATACCCTCCGTGCTCGTCCATGTTGCCGCAAATAAAACCTACAAAAATTTGAGACTGATACGATCTACCTATTTTAAAGCCCTCATATTTATTTTTGAGCTAAGGCCAAGCACCCTTATGTGCACCTTTGTGCACTCCATGAAATAGGTACAGCTATGATGTCTTTTTTTTTTTAAGGTTGACTCATTGAAGACCAGAGGAAATAACGTACATGTGCATTTAGGTAATTTCAAGCTCAGTAATTCAACGCATATTTTTCGGGTATTGACTTCTACCAAGTGCTGGAGACATAACAGTAGAGACAGACGTGGTTCCTGTCCCATGAAGCTTCCAGGCCAATAGAGAAGGCAGTCATAATAGATGATAGAAAGAACAACAATAATAACGGGTCACGTTTTTTTCCCTTTTCGGGTTACTTTTTTGGCATCGTGCCTTCTCCCTCTTTTATTGGTGTCGAAATAGAGGAACAGAAAGATTAGATAATTTGTCATATGACACACAGTGAGTGATAGAACTAAGATTGGAATCCATTTGCTCTTAAATAGCAATTTACAGATACTAGAGGATGCATGTCAAGGAGAACACATACAGATTACTTCACATAACAGGGGATCGTGGTAAGGAAATCTGAAAAGCTCCACCATCATGGAAAACCATCCCGCTGGGTCCCAGGACTTTCAAACCTGGGGTCTAGCACAGGCCTTCTCTTTGCTCACCACCCCCACCTCTATTACTGGACAATTGGTTTGCGGTGTCTTTCTTTGACACTATTTTCCTTGTTCCTGCCAATATATTATTGCCTTTGACTCCCACACCAACCTCTTGCTCACTGTCTTTCTGCCAGGGTGCAGGAATTCGTTTTGGAGAAGACACAGGATAGAAGCCTCAGCAAGCGTATGGAGATAGAAACTCCCCGACATTGTGTCTTTGAATTCTTTTTGGGGTTGATGGGTAAACGCATGGACATTCACTTGTCTCAGAGAGCAGCACTGAATTATTGGTGATAGTCACTATTTTAACCCCATCGTCCCATCTCCGCAGGAATGAGGCTCATCTGTTCTGTTCCTCTATATCTTGTCTCAGAGAGCAGCACTGAATTATTGGTGATAGTCACTATTTTAACCCCATCGTCCCATCTCCGCAGGAATGAGGCTCATCTGTTCTGTTCCTCTATATCCTCAGCACATAGTCGATATTCACTACATACTTTTGAATAAATGAAGCAAATACAGTAATCATTAGAGACGTAGAATTTTGTTTTTATCATGGTGCTTTACTGGCAAGAAGAAGTTTGACTTGGGTCCTGGAGAAATTAATCATCCAGGTAAGCAGATTCCAAATTTAGTAGACACAGATTCAAGTGGAGAAAAGTGTCAGTAACAGAGAGGGAGGGATTAAATTTAGAATGCTAGCACAAAGGTTTATCGTGCTTAAATTTAGATTAGTGCCTACATCACAAGGACTAACCCCAGATGAGTGAAGTTACATGGAAGGCATCAAGAAGAACGGCGTATTGGGGCGCCTGGGTGGCTCAGTCGGTTGAGCGTCTGACTTTGGCCCAGGTCATGATCTCACAGCTCGTGAGTTCGAGTCCTGCGTTGGGCTCTGTGCTGACAGCTCCGAGCCTGGAGCCTGCTTCAGATTCTGTGTCTCACTCTCTCTCCGTTCCTCCCCCACTCACAGTGTGTCTCTTTTTTTCAAAAACAAATAAACATAAAAAAATTTTTAAAAAATAAGAAGAAAAACATATTATCGCGACCAATGGGGATATACTGAACAAGGGACAGGAGGTAAAAATAAGTCAAAGGAGATTCACTGTGAACAGTAGTCCTATGAGAGCATATGCATTTGTCACAATTTTCTCCAGTATTTTCCTATTCTCCTACCCTGGGCTTACATATAAGCAGTCCTGGCCTCCATACCGTTTAGAGAGAAGAGATAATAGCTCATTACCAGAACTGTCTTCACCAACATGTAATTCACGATGAATCTTTAAATATTCAAAGAAGGATAGAAAATAACATCAGTTGGTACCTTCGCGGGAACGTTAGGCACTTCGCATTGATTGCTTAACTTTTCAGCAACTCAGCGACGTAGGGGGTATATCCCTAATGTCCTGATAAAGAGAGAGCAGCGGAGTATGCTTTCTCTGCCCAACAGCAATTTAATATGCTCAGATTTACACACAGGAAGAGATCTGTACGAAGTCGGGCCTGTCTTGACTCCAAAGCACGGATGTTGCCTCTGTTGTTGAGAACGTATGAAATGCCCACCTGGAGTATATTTTATTAGTTATTTGCTTTTCCTGTTTCTGATTTTTTTTTTTTTTTCCTCCTGTGGTGTGTGCTTACTTACACGAGTTGGTAGGAGAAATGGCTTACTGTGTGCACAGAATAAAACTGGTCTCCGTGGGTCTTAGTCCTCCGTGGGTCTTAGTCGCAGAAAGTCTTAATTCTCAATGGGGCCACTTGCACTAGCCCTGGCACACATACTGAGGTTATTCCAAGGGAGGTGAAAATGTTATCCTGGGATCTCTGGGCTGTCCTTTCAGGGAAAGATAAATCCCATACGATTGTTTACACGCTCTGCTTTGCTCTTTTTCAGACTGCTGTCAGACGATGTAGGCATGGACGTCCCCCTGGAGGACGGAATGCTGAGTCCCAGTGCTGCAGACATGAGGCCTGGTGAGAGGAGCATTTCTTCATTTCCTTCGGGGGTGTTCTGTATCCCAACACTGTCGTATTCAGTGAGAGAACCATTCCCTAGGCATCCAACTTGTGATTTCCGTGATAAAAGTGAAGGGAGAGAGAGAAAAAAAAAAAAAAATGTGTGAGGAGGGTGGTAGGCTCGATTTGGTTAATTTCAGGGTTGATGTGAATACCGATGCTGCCTCGTGGGGGCCGCCTTTTCCCTCCTGGGCCACAGCTGGAGCTGCCAGTGTTTTCAGTTCCTGGGATAAGGAGCTACCCTATATCATCATACCAAATCCTAGCTCGCACCTAGGCTCACCATATTTGTACTTGACTGTCAGAATGTGTACAATTAAAAATGTGATGTCAAGAAAGCTCGGTATCCTGAGTGCTGAAACAGACAAACAAAGCCCTTCCACACCACAGGTGTATAGCTCACGGCATATCCAAAGAGAATTTTAAATTTCCAGTTGCCTCCTACTCACGCTTCGTACTGAGGTCACCCTTTGCACCGCACCAGCTCCAGGATCGTACCAAGATCCTGAGCCCTGATGTTATCGGCCAAGCCTAGAATGGAACAAGAGAAAAGCAAGTCATTTTTTTCTTCTGTCCAAGTATTTAATAGGGCATTTTTCAAGATACTAGTCATGTGACATAATTATTTTTAAATGTTCGGTCTATGGTCAAATAAGCCTCATAGCCACCGTATGTCTACACTGCTCTTGAAGGTTCACAATGCACTTCGAATAACACAGGCATTAAGGCTATGGTTGTCCTATATGGTAGCGGTTAGCTACATGTGGCTATTTAAATTAATGAAAACTTAAGATAAATGTGGAAAGTTCAGTTCTTCAGTTGCACTGGATTCATTTCAGGTGCTCAATAGCTACACGGAACCCCTCATCACAAAAGATTCTTTTGGACAACACTGCTCGGAGAATTCCTATAATACAGAAACCCAGTGTTTTTCAAACTTATCGGCCAACAGAAGCCTTCTTCAAGTATAATACATAAAAATATTACATGGAACACAGTTTGGGTGATGGTCTATACAGAGGAAAAAATTTAATGAAAAAGAAACAGTGTCACCTCCCTTAGGGCAAGAGCCGAGTTAGAATTCTAGAATTGAGAGGTATACCAAGCTGACTACAGATCATACCCAGTGTTATCAGGAACTGAAGAGAAGTATTTGAGGAGTAACTATGAACATAATAGATGAATAAGTAAAGTTCATAGCCTTCATTCCATAGGAGTGATGTCTACACGAACCATTATGAGATCTATGTAAGCTTAGCTGTTTTTCTTATGCATCATAAAAATTCAGTTCAACGTTACATCAGTGTCAGGTTCTTCCACCTGAACAGGGTAGTTCTGAAAACTGGCTCCCACTTTTTATGTTTATGTGGCCAGGGCTGATGTGGCTGGGATAAGCCCAGTCCTGAGGCCCACTGGTCAAGAAAGGGATCCAAATGGCATATAAGGATTTTTAGCAGGTGTGCCTTTGCTTAAGGGCCTTAAAAATGTTTTTCACTGGGGCCCACACCCACTGTTGGCAGCCGTGTATACAATCTAGTACTTGATGTTGCTATTTTTTTTCCTCTTTAGAACCTCCCAATTCTCTGGATCTTAACGACACTCCTCCTCGCAGGATCAAACTCACTGCCCCAAATATCAATCTTTCTCTGGACCAACAAAGTGAAGGGTCTATTCTCTCTGATGATAACCTGGACAGCCCAGATGAAATCGATATCAATGTGGATGAACTTGATACCCCTGATGAAGCAGATTCTTTTGAGTACACTGGGCACGGTAAGTTGCCAAGTTGTCAAGGCCAAAGTTACGTGAGAAATGAAAGATTATTTAAGTGGCACGAGGAACAGATGTCCCATTTGGTTGCTGGTGGCTCCTTTCTGTGATTTCTAGAATATTCTCTTTGCATCTCAGGTCATAGGCGGCTGTCATCGACAGTTTAGAGCGTGATACCACAGGATGGTTCACAGAGGTTGTACATAGCCATCGCTCCTTTGTTAAATGCTTGTTCTCGGCAGGCCTTGTGCTAGGCACTGGGGTTGTGAGAACGCTATTACATGCTGTGTTATAAGAAAATTAGGGCTGGGTTTGCAGAAGCAGAGAAATTAGAGCTTACTTGTTTCTTTGTACAAGCGCCCACTATCTGGAATGTTCTTCCTTGAAGTCCCTTCCATAGCTGGCTTCTTCTCTTTATTCAGATCTTCATCAGTTGCCATCAGAGACCTTCCTTGACCTCTATAATCAAAGGCGCCTCCCACACCCACCCACCCACCCCCACACCCAGTCACTTTCTATCCCTCTACTTATTTAAAAAAAATTTTGTTTAATGTTTATTTATTTTGAGAGAGAGAAAGAGAGCTTGAGCAGGGGAGGGGCAGAGAGAAAGGCAGACACAGAATCCGAAGCAGGCTCCAGGCTCTGAGCTGTCAGCACAGAGCCCGATGCGGGGCTCGAACCCCCGGACAGTGAGATCATGACCTAAGCCGAAGTCGGATGCTTCATCGACTGAGCCACCCAGGCGCCCCAACCCCTCTGCTTATTTTATTTTCCCTGTGTCAGTAATTAAAACCCATCATTTAACTATCGGGTTGCATAGTCTGCCTTGCAAAGGCAGGGACTTTATTAGGTTTGTTGCTATACGTCCAGTAAAGCAGGAAGGAGGGAGGGATGACCTGGGGGTGATAGGAGAAGAATAAAAAGGAAGAAAAGTAAAAGTTGGTGGCTCAAACACTGACATTCCTGATAGGAATATCAGTCTCATGTCGTTCCTTCTCTTGCTCAGTAAAATCAGGTTTGTTAAGAAATGTACAAACACAAAGCACTTGCTTTATAAAATGGCATTCCACAGTTTCTGCTTTACAGGGTGGCGTTTATAATATTTGAAATTCAGAGTGAGAGTATCCTGGGCACAGCTACTCCATTATGAAAACTATTACCGTCAAAAAGGAAACAGCACAGTGGAATGATGCCCTGATGCCTACAGCCGTGCTAATTCCAGCAGCATCATTTGTAAGAGAACGTAGTTAGGAAATTCATCAAATTAGTTGAGTAATTCAATCAATGATCACTGAGGCCCCGGGGCTCCTACCATGACGAGCACAGATTCAGACCCTGCCTTCACAAAGGATAAGGCTTTATTTCCTCAAGTTAAAAAAAAAAAAAAACAAAAAAAAAACAAAACAAAACTGGCCAAACTACTTGTACTGTAGTTCCTGATGTGTAAATAGCGATTTTGTATTGCATTGGTACTGTGTTCTTGCATTGCTGTAGTTATCTGGGTGTTTGACTCTGTAAGTTAGAAATACACAAATGGAAGGTGAAAGGGCTTGAGTTCATGTTCTTTCCCACCGTGTCAGAGACTCTTCCCCAGCTACTCTGCCCACCCCAGCCTCCCCCAGCCGCCCCAGCCCTGTTCCTGCTGATAGATGCCCACGTTGTAAGAGTCACGCCTTGACTCAAATCCCACAGAAGACAGCTGGGGCGTGAGCTGGTCCCTCCCTCTCTCCCCCTGTACCTCCCCGTTGTCGTGGAGCTCCGTGCCACACCACATCTGAACCTTTTATTTTTATAAATAGCAAAAGTGCCAAGCAAAGTGGTGGTGGCTGAAAAAGCTGGTAATTAAAGCTGTCACTTGCTGACATCGTTTCCTTGTATTCAGCTGACAATGTTTTGTTGAAAGAACCAGTTTACCAACCACAACCCTACATTTAGGTCTTAAATTCAAAGGACAGAATTTTAATGTAAGTTGACTTTTAAAGCCCACTTTGATTTTCAAATATAAGATGTATATCCGGGCCCTGTTTTAAACAAACAAGAACGTGAAACGTTGAAAACACAGAAAGCCATCTGAAGAGCTTTGTTTTATAAACCTGCAGATACAGATAACAGACTGCGTAAGAGAGAGGACGACATTAAAGTCCCAGCTTACAAAGTAAATGCCTGAAAGCTGCATGTTTCTGGGTCTCTTGCATTTTGAACCCAAGTGTATGCGTTCTAAACACAATTGGAGTTTTGAAGGCAACAGTGTTTCAAGATATTTGGTGAGGGATTCACTTAATGAACCCTTTCGTAGTGCTTACCATGTGCCGGCATTTGCGCTAGGTGCTTTATAAATATTAAGTATTTTGTAAATATTAAGCATTTATAAATGTTAAGTATTTTAACCCTCAGCCCCGTTAATGTCCGCTGTATGGG
Organism: Leopardus geoffroyi; assembly: GCF_018350155.1. NCBI lineage: Eukaryota > Metazoa > Chordata > Mammalia > Carnivora > Felidae > Leopardus > Leopardus geoffroyi. Next base: position 18,404,790 of record NC_059342.1, on the reverse strand, counting down.
TAGGAATCATGTTTGCCCCATTTTAGGATGAGAACACGGAGGCACAGATAGCTTAACAACTTACCTGAGGTCAGATAGCTGGTAAATGTCAGAGCCAGCATTCGAACCCGGAGCTGTTGTCCATGACTTTTGGGCCATGCTGCTTCTCCATAATATACTGACAGTGAATAAGAGGGGGTCTTTCACTAGATGAGGCTGACACACGCAAAGCCAAGCCTGGTAACCTACCCTTCCATTTATTTACATGTCTTTGTATCCAGCCATTTTCATGACTCCAGGGCTCTTACCTTACCCAGCCCTTGAAGAACTCTCCTGCCATTTGCCTGTTTTATTCTGTAGCTGATAAGCAAACGTTTCTGGCAGATTATTTGCCCACGTTGTGGTTTTGCTTATGAAACACTTGTGAATCTCACTGTCAAAAAACATTAAACTGGCCTCCACTGCTATAAAATTTTCTTTAATAATTGTGTCCGAGGGGTTGGAAAATATCATTTGAAGGACTGATAGAATTGAGCTTGACTTCCTTTGATATTTACAAGTGCCAAAGATACTAAACATACGAAGATGCTGAGGGGGTTAGGAGGTCAGTCTTTCAGAATAAGGGAGAGCTGAGCCTTGTTATTAGAAACATGCTTTGTTATATTAATTCTAGAAACTTAAAAAATATCCTAAGGTTGGGGCGCCTGGGTGGCTCAGTCGGTTGAGCATCCGACTTCCGCTCAGGTCATGATCTCACAGCTCATGGGTTCGAGCCCCGCGTTGGGCTCTGTGCTGACAGCTCAGAGCCTGGAACCTGTTTCAGATTCTGTGTCTCCCTCTCTCTGCGCCCCGCCCCCCCCCTCATACTCTGTCTCTCTCTGTCAAAAATAAACATGAAAAAAAGAGTTAAAACAAAAATATCTGAAGGTGAGAAATATGATGCACTATTTCTGCTTTCCAAACTCACTGTAGTTATTTTTTTACCGTAATTCAGGTCTCAGCAAAAGCATTTCATACAAGAAAGGGAAAAACGATCAAGAATTTTAGCCTGAATACTTCTGATAAGAATGTTGTAAGAAACATTCGCATGCTTTTTGTATTATTTTCCTCCTAGGCTCCTACGTCATCTTTAGTGACCTCATCTGAGCTCCCTTTTCCCAAAACTCACCCCTAACAACAGCCAGTTTTGGTCTGAATAAGGTGCTCCAACATTTTTCGCAGATAATCAAAGCCTGCAGGTGACCAGCTTGTAAAATCAGTTCCGTGTTTTAACTCCACACCTAAACTACTCACGACTAAAACAAGTGTTAATCTTGTTTTACCCACAAGCCACCTCGTGCCAGATGGTGCGGTCTGAAAGGACGATTTTCTCGGCGCTCGCGTTATGCTGAGTTTTATCTTCAGACAAACTTCCTGCCTGCTCTTTGTCAGCAAAAGAACTTTACTTAAAAGCTTCCCAACTCTATACAGGATGTCTTTCCTCTAACGAGAGGAAGTTCAAACAGGGTCTGCTAAGGTGATGCACATCATCAGTGTCTGATCACACTGTGGAAAGCTGGTCCCCGTTCCCAGAGACACATCCCTGCTGGAGGCCACAGCTAATCCCACCTCTAGGGGGTCCCCTTTACTCACCAACAGTGGGTCCCCCATGGTGTCTGTACAGCACAAGACGTTCGGGAGCCTGTGTGTCAAGTCATCTCTCAAAAGACAAAGGAAAGGGGCGCCTGGGTGGCTCAGTCGGTGAAGCGCCCGACTTCGGCTCAGGTCATGATCTCACGGTCCGTGAGTTCGAGCCGCACGTCGGGCTCTGGGCTGACGGCTCAGAGCCTGGAGCCTGCTTCAGATTCTGTGTCTCCCTCTCTCTCTCTGGCCCTCCCCTGCTCATGCTCTGTCTCCATCCCAAAAATAAATAAACATTAAAAAAAAAAAATTAAAAAAAAAAAAAAGACAAAGGAAAATGTTCCAGGTGACTCCTCCCTGGGGCCTAATTGACTTCAACCGTCATCGGGGAGAAAAGCTGGTTACTGAGGAAGGGAGACAAAGAAAATTTCTAAGCATTTCTTCGTGAAGAGGGCATCAGGCCAAAAGTTAAATTTGGAGGCCCTGGGGCCAGCTAAGTGAGTCCTGAGGTTTTTGAAAACAAAAGATGATGGCTTGGGTGGGGGGGAGAATGGTAATTTAGAGTAAAGTGGAAGAATTCGGATCTAGAGGAGATTGCTAACTCAAGGGAGTAAATAAAGCCATCTTTGCTTCTTACTGGCTTATACTGTTGACTTTTAGAAATGAACACTTTGAGAATGTACCGTGCACCCAGCTGTTAAATAATGTATTTTTCCCATTTATATCAATCAGAAGAAGGTGGGGAAGGAAAAGGAACTCCAGCATCTTGCCAGCTCTCATTCTTTGAGGCCAACAGAGATAGCATTCCATAAAAGGGTCCACACTTTTATGCCAAAATGAGTAATAATGCTTGTTTTAAAACATCAAGTGCAGGAAAAGTCTTGTGTATTTGTATACATACATACTTTTAGGTAGAAGTGCCCGTTCTTACTATGAAACAAGGACCAAAAATGTAGAGACGAATGTGAACAGATTCAACTATATAAACATACTAAGTTTCTGTTTGGAAAAAAAATATATCAATTTAAAAGCTCAGCACAAGGGTGCCTGGGTGGCTCAGTCAGTTAAGCAGCCGACTTGGGTTCAGGTCATGATCTCAGGGTTCGTGAGTTCGAGCCCCATATGGGGCTCAGTGCTGACAGTGTGGAGCCTGCTTGGGATTCTCTCTCTCTCTCTGCCCCTCCCCCACTCTCTCTCTTTTTCTCTCAAAAATAAATAAACATTAAAAAAAAAAAATTAAAGCTAAGCCGAAGCAGGAAACGCATGGCAAACCGTGACAAAGTTCTACATAAAGAACTTCAGCAAATCAGTAAGGACCACAAGAGGCAAAGGACCTTACAGGTGCCTCCCTGTCAGTAAGAGAAATATAAATAGCTAATAAACACTTAAAAGTGTTACCTTCTTTAATACTTAAAGGAATACAAATAAAAACAACAGACCGGTTTCACCATCAATTGTCAAGGGGTAAAAACTTTAATATCCTCCAGAGTTTTTGGAGGAAAACAACTCCTCATATATTTTGGTGTGATACACTCAAGGACAAAAATATCCATAAAAACTTCAAGAGCTTACAGTGTCTGACCCAGCATTCACCTGCTAGAAAGTTAACTTACAGCCACACGTGCACAAATGAAGTAAGATAACTGCACAAAGATACTTATTGAAGCAAGTTCTCTATAAGAACGACAACAAAATAGAATAAAACTAAAGTTCTATCACTGTGGGATTGACAAACTAAAAGACATCGGCAAAATGGAATACCCTAGGGCTACTCTTTATTTCATTTTTATTATTATTATTTTTTTGTTTTTTAAGTAGGCTCCATGCCCAATGTGGGGCTTGAACTTGTCACAACCCACGAGACCAAGAGTCACAGGCTCTACTGACTAAACCAGTCAGGCGTCCTTCTGGGGCTACTTTTTAAAATGAGCAGTGTTTGGGGCACCTGGGTGGCTCATTCAGTTAAGCATCTGGCTCTTGGTGTGGGCTCAGGTCATGATCTCACGCTTTGTGAGTTTGAGCCCCTCGTTGTCAGCACAGAGCCTGCTTGGGATTCTCTCTCTTTCCCTCTTTGCCCCCCGCCCCGCGCTCTCTCTCTCTTTCTCAAAATAAATAAATAAACTTTAAAAAAAAATTAAATGAGCAGGGTTTAGGGGTGCCTGGCTGGCTCAGTGGGAGGAGCATGTGACTTTTGATCTCGGGGTTTCGAATTTGAGCCCCACATTGGGGATAGAGATTACTAAAAAAATAAATAAATAGGCTTTTAAAAAGATGAGCAGGCTACGGGGCACCTGGGTGGCTCAGTCGGTTGAGCAACCGACTTCGGCTCAGGTCATGATCTCATGGTTTGTGAGTTCGAGCCCCGCGTCGGGCTCTGTGCTGACAGCTCAGAGCCTGGAGCCTACTTCCGATTCTGGGTCTCCCTCTCTCTCTGCCCCTCTCCGTCTCATGCTGTGTCTCTCTCTGTCCCAGAAATAAATAAACATTAAAAAAAAAAAAAAAAAAAAAGATGAGCAGGCTTGATATTCCCTGAGATGAAAAGACCCCTATGCTATATTATTAGATACGAGCACATTATAAAAGAAAATGTATAGAACATGTAGAATGTATAGAACAATCATAAATAGGGTGGGGGGTATGCTCGTGTGCATGTGCATAATAAAAAGAATACAGAGCAAACAATAATGAGTGAGAGCAGGACTGGTGATTATTGCTGTTTTCATGGACGATTGTCTGTACTGTTTGTACTTTTGTTAGCATCTTATTTTTCCAACCAGAAAAAAGAATACGGCGTACAATGTTTTTTAAGCGAGGTAGCCTCGATCAAAGCATGCAGAAAACAAAACAGTCACCCCACACTGATCACCTGGGTCAAGCTAGAGCAGGCCAGCGAGTCCCAAACAAGGATAAAGGCTGGTGGAAGGTGAGCTCGCTGCAGGGCAGAGCATGTATGTACAGGAACATTGAAGACAAGCCCACATCAGAGCCCAGAGCTCTGAGGGCACGGAGGCCAGATGGAGAACAGAGTCCCAGGAAGGAAACTAAGATGAGCGTCCAAGGGCCCTCAGCCAAGAGGAAGGGAGAGCAGGAAAGGAGTCCAGACAGGGAGTCCAGTGCAGATGGATGGATCTGCACCAGTGATGCGGAACTTGGGCTGCAACCAAAGGTTGCTGCTTTCCGTCCTCGGTAAGACGAGGGGCACTGGCGGGAAGGCGGAGGAAGCCAGAGTGAGCCTGCCTGTCTGGTCGCTGTTGGTGTTGGCAGAAAAGGCTGGGACTGCTTCCCACCTGGCTTTCATTTTGCAATTCTAAGTCACAGATAATTAGACACGTTTGAGTGTGTCTTGAGGAATCTTCCAGAACCTGATGGCTTTGTTGTGGTCCCCTTACAGATTACCTGTATTTTCAGGAACTTGTCCAAGCTTTTCTCTATTTACCCAGCTGCCTCAGTTTTCACTGGGTGCTCTGGGCAGGTTTCTAAGCTAAGCGTAGAGTTGCTTGGTGGAAGTGAGTAACAAAGGTGGTTCACGCACAATTTCCAGGCCCAAGGAATTCGCAGCCTCGTGGTAAAATGAAGAGAATGAGACAGTCACGCATGCAGGATACAGTGTGATAGCAAATTACTTCAAAGTCAGCTTTTGTGTGGGCAGGTCCATTATGCCTACTCCTCTGCCTGATGCGTGGTAGATAGGAATAATATTCGTACTATCGAAGTGCCATAAAATAAATATAAGTACAATGTAAATCAAAGGTCTTTTCCCACGAATGAAAAAATAAGAAGGATCGTACCTCACAGAATTATGGTGAAGGTTATAACTAATCTTTTCCTTCAAATTACTGAAACATACAGAGAATAACCGTTGTTAAACTCTACTCGTAGTTGAAGTAAAAATGAAAACAGCTGCTCTTTCAAAAACTTAACATGGTTGCTTGTTTGGGGATGCACGAGACTGTGCAGTAAATGTTCCCCCGAAGAATGCTCAGCGGGCTTTGGTATTGCCTCATGTGCCCACAAATAGGAGTCTTATGAGTTTTTGGTCTCAGAGCATTTCTGGTCTACAGAGTTGTCTGTTTCTTGCTTACTATGAAATCTTTCCATAGCGTATTTTGAAAACTCCGTAGGAGGTAACACCATATTTCTGCCCAACTTCACTCCCAGTAGGGAAGGGAGCTCAACTCCTTTGTAAGAGTCTTAGAGTGGGGGGGTGGGGGGAGGGTCTAGGCTGGTGGTATCGAGACACCTAACACACAGGATACACGAGGATCTGTGGCCCAAGGAAAATAAAATGATCTGTGCCTGATAAATAGACTTTCACCCCATGAGGACAGTGTACAAGTCTTCAACCTGTATGTTCAAGGATGAGTTGGCGGCAGCCTATCCACCCATAGCCCACCAACACAGGGCATCTCTAGCCCTGCATCTGTCCCCACCCTCAGTTTGGCCTTAGCATGGATTTGGTCGTTCTCTCAGTCAATAAATAAGACCTCACTGAATATCTTTTATGTGGTCAGGATGGTATTCATCTGTATAAGGGCTGTGCCAAACAGAGGGTGCCATCAGGTTGACTCTGCCTCTGCCAGGAGATGGCCCGTGGTGGAACTGCCTCACCTGTGGAGTCTTGCTCCTCAGTCCTGCTCTGTGCTTCCCTTCCAGAAAGTTCCACAGCTAACAAAGATTCCGGCCAAGAGTCGGAGTCCATTCCAGAGTATACGGCGGAGGAGGAGCGGGAGGACAACCGGCTGTGGAGGACCGTGGTGATCGGAGAACAGGAGCAGCGGATTGACATGAAGGTCATCGAGCCCTACAGAAGAGTCATCTCTCATGGAGGTAGTCCAGCTCTTTGCGACTCTGGGAGGTGGCGAGGAGGGCAGCCGTAGTTCTTTACTAGAAAAATGAAAGTAGGGTTCTCTGAGGCATGGCATCCTCAAAACCCTGTTCTGCAATCGATATTCAGGGGAGTGTAGAGCCAAGTGCATTACCTCATACGCAACTCCATAAACAGTGGGAAGCCTACTATGCAAAAAATAGCTTTCCAGTGTGAAAACTGCTTTTCACACCGCATATCTGACAGCGGTAATCTTCTGTGCAAATTTCTTGAAAACTGCAGCTGTCCATTTAAATAATGTCTGTTTGGAATTCATATGGGTCAGTTGTAGGTTTTTGGTTTTGTTTTTTTTTTTAACAGAGTTGACCTACAATGTTGCATTAGTTTCAAGGGCACCACGTAGTGATTCGACAATTATATACCTTATGAAATGCTCAACCAACTGCCAGTTATAAGATAAGTAAGCCATGGAACGGGAAGTACCGCATAGGGAAGATAGTCAATCATATTGTAATAGTTTTGTATGGTGACAGGTGGCGACCACACTTCTCGTGGTTGTAGGGTTCACCTGAATAGCTTTCGCGTCTGTGCTGCTGCGACCTGTAGTAAGGTCGCTACCCCAGAGGTCATTCTAGAAACCAAATGGTCTTTTGAATCCTCTGAGAAGCTTTAGGAATAAGTCTCTTGAGGCTCAGCCTGGTCGGTTCTCCCCCTGCTTGAAGTTTGCTTTTCTGCGGACTCCGTTTGCATCTGTGCCTGATGACAGGCCTTTCCAGTGAGAGCCTCCACCTGCTTTAGGGACGGACCAGGGAGAGAGAAAAGCTGTGTGTTCGGTCTTTCCAGTGCTTTCTGGGAGCTCCGGGAGCCTCGCTTGATTTTGGATTCACAGTCAGATGAGCACAAGCACCACAGTGAATGTTGTCAACCTCAGGAGACATAAACGGCTTTTTTTAAGTTTTCTGCTGCATGCGCTCGTTTCCTGCAGTCCTGAGGCCCCACCCTAAGCGCTCAGCTCTTCCAAAAAAGTGTCAGCTGACGAGGCCATTGTTCTCTCTTCCGGGGACAGGGAAATAGCGTCTTAGCGCTGCATTAAACCTGTAGCTTTTGTTTTCTACCAAGCAGAAGGACATTTTGTCTTTTCACACTTCCTTCCGCCAGCCAGATTATCCATCTTCCATTCAGGCACTGCTACCTTCGTGTAAGTATCAGGACCCCCCAGGGACTCCGACCTCGATAGCCAAAGAAAATGCCCATAGGTGCCCCTGGCCACGGCCTTGCTTTGCCCTGCCTCACTGCCTGACCTGCGGTGGTCCTGTGGCCCAGGGACAGGTGCTGTGGGGGCGGGAGGCAGTTTGCTCCAAGGGAAACGTTTGCAGAGCCCTGCAGAACGAGAGCTGGCCCGATCTCGCTGAAGGGAACAGCCAGCCGGCCAATAGAATCAACAACCCCTTTGTTCCACAACCCGAACGTCATCCCAGATCTTCCCCGAAGCTCCTGCCTCCTCAGTACCACCCATCAGGTATTTGGGGTTTGTTTGCTTTTTGGAAATAAAAAGAAAACCACACAGAGCTTGATTATAAAAGTAGCCTGTGCCCATTCAAAAAAAAAAAAAAAAAAAAGGTCGAACGAGGTAGAAAAGTCTGTCGAAGTAAATCAGAGTCACCTAGTAGTCATCTGTGTGTTTACCACGCGGGGTCTTAACTTAAGAGCCCCTTTGATGTGAAGAAGCAACATCACTGCTTCCCAGCGCTCCCGAGTCCATCCGTGCTTTGCCCGAATCAGGAAAGAGTGATTATCATCCACACGGTTGGGTTAAAACACAAAACAAAACCAAAAAAAAACCCCAAAAAGCCACCGCTTCTGCCTGTCGCACACTTGGTGAAAATTCAGCTGACCCGTCGCGGATCACGTGGTTTGCTGTGCCCTCCGCCCCAGCCACCCCCTCCCCTGGCCTTCGCTCCCCTCCATTCTGTGTCGTCAGCTCGGTTTTGTCCATGCGTCTGTCCAGTGTTGTTTGGAAGAAACGGCCACCTTTCCTGTCCCCAGCTCTGCCTCGGCCTCCTCCGGGCACTGGCCTGCATGAGTGTGCCCCTGGCTGCACCCATCCGGGACGTTAGCGGGACGCTGCCTCTTGCTACCCCTGAACAGCTGTTGTGCTCTGTAGGTAAAGACTGAGTTCAGATTTTTACTTCTGAATTTGCCAGAGTTTGGTCCGCTGTGTTGGAAGCTGACACCTCCTTCTTAGACGCTACTGATGAGAAAGCGACACTCCCCAGATACCAATCTCTTGTGTTTGTTATCCTGGCTTCTGACGAGCGTGTAAGAAGCAGCAATCCATAGTGAGCACGGGTCTTGGCGTGTCTGGCATTTTCCCACAAAGAAGTTCTCCCGTTCAGGCCAACAGGAAAGCGGCAGCTCGATAACTGCAAGGTGGGGGTGATTAAAACCGCCACCTAAGTTCGCTGCAAAGCCAGACTCTGCCAAGGGTCATGCCAGCTGGGAGCACGCGTGAGAGCAGTATCCGAATAATGCAGTCTTCGGCTTTGGTGACCTTGATAGGAGCTATGGTAGGAGGCCTTGGACACCATATAGAAGAACAGAGCTCAAGACCTGTCTTTGCCACTAACTGCTCTGTGACCTTGGGACATGACCTAGCTTCTCAGCCCTCCCTTACCTCAGCAGTCAAAAGAGGTGATCTCAGAGCCAGGGTCACCACCCATGAGCCCATGAGCAATATTCCTGTTATCTGCACAAACAAACAAACAAAAAACCAAAGAGAGGTCTAGGTGGTTTGGATCAACAACAGCGTGGGGTCACTCGGAGGCCAGAAACTGGCTTTTTATGAACTTGGGGACGGAGAATGTATTTCAATAACCAAGGACAGTTAAACCAAAGCATTATAATGAGAAGTTTCCTTTCTTGTTTTTGTTTTGTTTTGTTTTTTGTGTTTTTGTGTTTTTGTGTGTGTTTGTTTTGTTTTGTTTTGTTTTTTGTTTTACTTCTTTTATTTCGTTATAGGAGATTCAGGTAACTTCTCTGCAGTGTTGCTGGACACATGACCCTGGAAAGAATGAGAAGAGTTGCGGGCTGGTGTGTGTGTGTGTATGTTTTGGTTGCGACTGTCACATCCTCCCTCCTCTCTCCATTCCATTTGCTGGCCGGCACACTTGTGTCCCATCCCTCTCATGCCTGTCTGTTCTGCCTCAGGTAAGGTTTGCATTATCGCTCCAGAGGGTCTCAGGAGGCCCCCCGGTGGCATTGCTGATGCACCTCGGCGCACACACCCTGAACTCACCTCCTGGTTCCTGAGAAGAGAGCTAAAGTACATGCTTTCAAAAAGCCATCCTTCTAATGAACTCTTCAGCTGCTGGCAGCCGACTTCCCTTGACTAAAGCTGCAATAAGCTAAATATTAGCACACAAATCGGGTTAGCCGACCCCCTCGAAGGCATGTGCGAGGAACCAAGAGCAAACAGACCCATTCCTTCCAGTTACCGCCCTTTGCCAGCAAGGACGATCTGAAATATCTCCCGAGCCTGACAGCAATGGCACCAGATCTGGGTCGGGAAGGAGAACTTCCCCGAAGAAGTCTTTTTCTTCTCGTTCCTTTCTTACGTCTTCCACCGTCTCTCCTCCTCTTCTCTTCCTCTGTCTCCTGCCTCTTCTTCCCTTCCTGCAGCTCCTCTGCCCAAAACTACAAAACTCCACCTTCACTAGTGAATTTCAGGCATTTTTATATAAAGAGACATTCCTGACTTAGACGATGATCAGGACGTGGCGAGTTGATTCTTCAGTATCCCTTCGAGTTAATGAGCCTGGGTGAACGTGACACCACAGCATTCCAAGGACAGGCACATTGACACAAAGAGCTGAAATGCCATTTAAGATGACTTCTGAAGTACTGTTTAGAAACCTCGGACTGTCCTTAAAAAAAAAAAAAAAAAAAAATTAGAATTAGAAATTCTCCAGAAATGGGAACAGAAATCAAAGTAGCTGAGTGGTCATGATCTTGAAGTTAGGTTGACACCCTGGAGCCAAGCAGCTACATTTACAGAGATGCTTTTGTACTTGTTTTTAAGTTGGATTCATTATGTCTATTCTCTCTTTGAATGAACCCGGTCCTTGGCATTGTGCGCAGTCTAAATGGCCTACCTTTGTGGTGTTAGCATTGGTGTAGCAAAGCCACGGTGTCCTTTGTGGATTTTCATTGGGTTCTGAATCTGTTTAAATGAAATTGTTCGGTGGAACAAACACTTCTTGTATTACAATGTATCTCCTGCCATCTTCCTTCACATCTCGTTCTTAAAGAAGTTGGTAACGACCTGCATGTTGGAAGAGGCAGAACAAAGCAAATAATCCATAGGGAAGCCACGGCAATCCTGTTTTGCAAACGTGGGTTACATCGGGTGTATACTTACATAGGTAGCATTTTCTAACACATGTGGAGTAAACACTGCATCCAACAACCTCAAATTAGTCATACACACAAACCCATAATTTGATATATTTTTAGTTGGTATCACTCTTTCCCCCCCACCTCTTTTGTGGTAGGGTCATACTGTCTTTGTAGAGAACGTCTTATTAAGCTGCTTTTCAAGAGTTAAGCCCATCCAAGTCTATATCCAGCCGGTGTTTTCCTGCCATGTAATCACCCGAGGGGTATTTAGAGTTCTGAAAAAAATGAAACGCACTGAGTTCAGATCAGGCTCGAGGGTATGTCCTGTCTGCCTCCTCAGAGCTTTGAGGCAATCTCTACGTAATGATTCTGAAGTCCAGACCTATGTTATATGACAAAAATTCCAAGTGTTTATGACGGGACATTAAAAAAACGAAAACACGGTGCATTCCTTCATTTTTAAGTCTGAAGGACACGAGAGACTCCATGCACAAACCCGTGGAGGTTTGACCAACAGCTGCCATGAGTGTCCAAGATAAGCTCTGAGGGAACACAGAGCTTAGAGAATGCCCACACAGCTTTCAGATGTGGGTAAAATGTCCTGCGATGTCCCTATATTTTTCTTGACCCTTGGAGTTCACACTTGCCTTTTATTTTCTCACCCACGTGCGTATAGCACCCCCACCTCTGCTTCCTGTCCACGTCACCAGGAAGTAGTTCTCAAGTTTTCGCAGAAGCACATATTGTCGTAAAACGCAAAGAGAGGTTGGCTTTCACCAGGCCTTTCTTGAATTTGTTCTTTTTTAAAAAGATGAGGCTCTGTATTCTGTGCTCAGTGACTCTAGGCCTGGCCAGAACTTTCCATGGGTCAGTGCACTGTCTGTTGAATCTGGAGATCCCAGGGACACTACAGGCAAGTGAACCAGTCCACAAAATCAAAATAAAGGTGTTTTGCTTGTTAACCTACTAGTATCTGGTCACTGGAGTATGTGAGCCTGATTATATTGCAGTTCAGTGACTAGATTTTCCCTTTAAATTAACCAGAGTCTGAGAAAAACAGCTAAAAAGGATCAGGGAGAGCCTCTTAGCCATTAAAGGACTGAAGCATTATATATTAGAAACCTGTAAGTCAAAACCCCCATCCTTTGCTAAGTTGAATATTTATATACCCCATTCATGACTATGTACAACACATATAATCGTCCATAATAAATGGATATGCCATTTATGCAAATATATTCACACTGTATATTTAAGGCTGTATACAATATACATATATTATACTCTATGATAACCACTGAAAATAAGGTTATGTACTTACAGAAGTATAGTCTATATAATACTCACTTAAAGATCTGTTACATTTACGCACACACGCTTGCCAAAGCTTCTAGATTTGCCCTTTAGGTTAAATATTATCTTGTTAAGAGCTTTCAGTTGGTCACAAATGTCTTTTTGTTTGTCCCCCAGGATACTATGGGGACGGCCTAAATGCAATCATTGTGTTTGCTGCCTGTTTTCTGCCAGACAGCAGTCGGGCGGATTACCACTATGTCATGGAAAATCTTTTCCTGTGAGTGATATTTATGGCAAAGTGCTTTGAGTGAATGTCTATGGCATGGCATGGCAGATAGTGCATCTTTAATGGGAGGAAATAGATGATGTAGAATATTCTAAGCCTTTGATGAAAAGTCAATGAAATCTCTGTCAAGGAATATTGCTCAAGAGGCTAAAGCCTTGTCAGTAGAGTGATTCGAAAACAAAACGAACACAGTCTTGCCTGCACTCTCAAACCCTGGAACATTTCCTTTGGATAAAGTGTTATTTTTATTCCCCCCCGTAACATGGCTTCATTTATATCATTCACTTGTGCCTTTGGTACATGATAACATTGTTGACATTTTTGAAATTCGGGTTCTAACCTACGTATTTTTTTTAGCGTACGTGCATTAAAAAAAAAAAAAAAAAAGATAAAAACAAGATAACCCTACAGATAAATGAGCAATACTCACTCTCAGAGAAATAATCTTAGGAAACTGCATTCTTTTCAAGGTAAAGAGGTAATATGCACAACCATTCTTAAATGTCATACGCTCTGTAATTTAAATGTCATATAATCATGTTGTAAATAAGATGAACTGTTTCGTGTGGGAAATGAAAACCCTCCTCTTCCTTCCTGTGATCAGATATGTAATAAGCACTTTAGAGCTGATGGTAGCTGAAGACTATATGATTGTGTACTTGAATGGTGCAACCCCCAGACGCAAGATGCCAGGGCTGGGCTGGATGAAAAAATGCTACCAGATGATTGACAGACGGTACGTGGGCATCATTATTTAATCTCCGTTTTGGCTTCCTCAATAACTCCCATTCCTAATTCCCTTTCATCTACCGAAACACGTGATCACGTTTTGGGAACATGGAATTATGCAGAGTTAAGAAAGGACAGAAATATTAAGGAAAGTTCACTTGCTGCCCCAAATCTGAAATAAAGCAGAGCTCCCCTAGGTTTTGCTAGGTGTTGTCATCTCAAACCTGGCGACCAAGTCTGTTCTAAACTATGTGTATGCCGTTGCCGTGTGAAGGTGCGGTTTGTCCTGATAAACAGAATATCCATGATTCTTTTTTTTTTTTAAGTTTATTTATTTATTTTGAGAGAGAGAGAGAGAGAGAGAGAGAGAGAGAGAGAGAATCCCAAGCAGGCTCTGCAGTGCAGAGCCCAACTCGGGGCTTAAACCCACAAACCATGAGATCATGACCTGAGCCAATCAAGAGTCAGATGCTTAACCAAGTGAGCCACCCAGGCACCCGTGGAGTATCCATGATTCTTCACTGGTTTTACGTGACTGGTTTTATGTGTCTTTACTGGTTTTACGTGTCACTTACGTGACATAAGTGCTGCTTATGTGCACTAGGACTGTTGATCTGGGCGACTGTTGGGCTTATAGTCCATCATTCGCCGAGATAGTTCAAGTTAACCACCAGCCCATTTGGTCCCGTGGTGCACTTTTTTCCCCAAGATACTTCACTTCCATCCATACTGGCTTGAATAGAACAAAACATGTTAGGGGCACCTGGGTGACTCCGTTGACTAAGTGTGGCATCCCCTTAGACGTGGCTTCGTGCATGACAACATGCGAGTGCCCTGTTATGTTATCTAAGATCCATTTGATGATCTAAACATTCATAAAGTAGTATTGCTAATGCTTCAAAACATGCCTGAATATCAAGAATGCTAAAATGGTAATCTGAAAGTCAAACAACCACATGATCTACTGTTACTTGTTTCATAATACAGAAGAAGAAACCAAGGCTTAGTAGAGCAAAGAAATTGGCTAAGTTGCTAGTAAGAATGTGTTCTTTTCACAACAGTAAAGATAATGCTGGCAAAAATGAAAAGAATTGTTAAGCAAAAATGCACCCTGATAGTCATAGATTTATGCAGTCCAGAAGTAAGTACACCCATCCTACTTTACATTTATTCCTCTGGGAAAATGAGGTTGGACTCATACAAGTTACAAATTATATCTCAAAAAAATTGGGGGGAGGGGGGCACCTGGGTGGTTCAGTCAGTTAAGCGTCTGCCTTCAGCTCAGGGCATGATCTCATGGTTTGTGAGTTCAAGCCCCGCATCGGGCTCCGTGCTGACAGCTCAGAGCCTGGAGCCTGCTTCGGATTCTGTATCTCCCTCGCTCTCTGTTCCTCCCCCACTCACACTCTGTCTCTCAAAAATAAATAAACATTAAAAAGTTTTTAATAAAATAATTTTTTTACTAATCATGGTCATTCAGTTCCTTCCCATCAGATAATAGGAACTTACCTAGAACTCTCTAATATTATAATATGCTTATTTGGGGATATACTTTCCATTTTAACTCCTACTGAAAATGGGTTAGGAGTGATTTTTTTTCTTTTCTTTTCTTTCTTTCTTTCTTTTTTTTTTTTTGTTAAATAGGTTGCGAAAGAATTTGAAATCATTCATCATTGTTCATCCATCTTGGTTCATCAGAACAATCCTTGCAGTGACACGACCTTTTATAAGGTATGGTTGTTATTATACTAAAAGTACTGCTAGTCGTTTTTCAAAATATGTGTTCATTGTCCTGTAAATAAGAATTCACAAACACAGACAGTATTTAGGAAGACATATTTTGCCCCTGCCTTTCCTGGAATGCTATTTTGGACTGTGTAGCAAAGAACCCTAATTAAGGGTGAGCATTATTTTGTAATGACTATTTTCCCCCACTATTACGAAACACGACCTCTCTATTGCTTGCTGTAACACAGAGGTTGAAGTGGGAGGGTTTCCATGCCATAATACAGAAGGGAGTAGGTAATACTTTTAAAGTGACTTGGTAATTTGTAGAGCATAGAAAAGGCATCACAACGCAACAGTGGAAAAATAAAGACAAACCAAGGACAGAAACGGGAGTGGTGTGCCTTGTCTTAATTGTTCTGTTTCTTCTGAACACATATCATGTAGGTCACGAAACTTAGGGAAAGAGTCTCGGCAGCCATTTTGAGAGCTTTTTTTTCATTGCCCATGAGGATTCTGGATTTCGATTCAGTTCAATTCTGTGAATATTTATCCACCATTTATGTTGTGTTAGATACTGTATAACCTTACATTTTGGGGACACAAGGAAAAAGAAAACATGCCTCATAATATAGTGAGACTTGAAACAGTTAAATGAAAGGGACAGGATGTATTGCCTAGAGAGCTTTAAAATAAAATACAGTCTTACCTAACATTGGGATGCAGAGGAGATGAACTGAAAGTTTTCTGTCTCAAAGTTATTGATGAATTTCTAAGAAACATTCTGATCACTTGTGGAGGAAAAAAAAAATGCTAAAGTTTAAAAATCTTTATTTATTTATTTTTTACAGGGACATTTACCGTGCCTTCCCAATTCTACCTTTTTTGTTCAGTGTTCCCTTACATGTATGTAGCATGTCCACCTCCTACTTCCAACCATTGAGTAGCATCTTTCAACCTAGTTTTCCTCTGGCAAAGTTTAGTTCTTTACCATACCATGTGAAATTGCTTTAAAAAAATAATATGAGAGGGGCGCCTGGGTGGCTCAGTCGGTTCAGTATCCGACTTCAGCTCGGGTCACCATCTCACCGTTTGTGAGTTCGAGCCAAGCCCCACGTCAGGCTCTGTGCTGACAGCTCGGAGCTCGGAGCCTGGAGCCTGCTTCCGATTCTCTGCCTCCTTCTCTCTCTGCCCCTCCCCCACTTGTGTTCTGTCTCTGTCTATCAAAAATAAATAAATGTAAAAAAAATTTAAAAAAAATAATATGAAATATTTAAGGTATACAAAAGCCACTTACTTTAATGATAGAAAATGCTTTGGGATGCCGGGGTGGTTCAGGTTAAGCCTCCAACTTTGGCTCAGGTCATGATCTCACAGTTCGTGAGTTCGAGCCCAGTGCCAGGCTCTCTGCTGTCAGCGCAAAGCCCGGAGCCTGCTTCGAACCCTCTCTCCCCCTCCCTCTGCCCCTCCCGCCCCCACACTTTCTCTCTCTCTCGCTCTCTCAAAAATAAAAATAAACATTAAAAAAAAGAAAATGTTTTGATAAGGGAATAGGAATCAATGTACATGAAAAGCTTATAAAAAATTTAATGGTGGGGTGTCTGGCTGGTTCAGTAGGTGGAGTATGTGACTCTTGATCTCAGGGTTGTAAGTTCAAGCCCCACACTGGATACAAAGATTACTTCAAAATAGAATCTTTTAAAAGTTTTTCTTTTCAAATTTAATAGCCAAGAAAAGTAAATGTTAGTTATCATATCCACTCACTGATATTTGTTTGATCATTTGGGTGTTATAAAACAAATAAGTTTCTTGGTAAATAACAAAACTTTGTTACTGTAAGAATACTGAGAAGTAATTCCAAGTCAACATCATTTGTCGAAGGGAGTTTCAAGATGGTAAGTACAACAACGGAAATAAAATGATAGCAAAGAGTATTGTGGTAAATTACAGAAACTCATGGCTTACATTTACTGAGTATGTACAGGCAGTATTTCATTTAATTGTAATGTGAGTCCTCTGAAGGAGGTGCTGTTTACTGTTTCCCTCATGCAGGAAACATCCCTGAGGTTCAGTGAAGTCAATTAAGTTGTCTAATGCAAAAACCAGCAAACCCCTTTCTGTAAAAGATCAGACAGTAAATATTGTAGGTTATGTGGACCATCCGGTCTCAGTCACATCTGCTCAATTCTGCCATTATAGGTCCAAAACAGTCGATAGACACTATGTAGATAAGTAGGTGTGGCTGTCTTCGAATCAAACTTGGTATGTGAACACTGAAATTGAACTTCTTAAAAATGTTTTCATATCACAAAATGTTCTTGGTGTCAGATTTTTTTCAAATATCAAAAAAAAGGGGCGCCTGGGTGGCGCAGTCGGTTGAGCGTCCGACTTCAGCCAGGTCACGATCTCGCGGTCTGTGAGTTCGAGCCCCGCGTCGGGCTCTGGGCTGATGGCTCAGAGCCTGGAGCCTGTTTCCGAGATTCTGTGTCTCCCTCTCTCTCTGCCCCTCCCCCGTTCATGCTCTGTCTCTCTCTGTCCCAAAAATGAATAAACTTTAAAAAAAAAAAATTTTTTTAAAATATCAAAAAAAAAAAAAAATGTAAAAACAATCCTCAGCTGGAGGACTGTAAAACAAAAACAAAAACAAAAACAAAAAACCAAAACCAAAACCAAAAAAAAACAAAACAGCTAACAAGCTGGCTTTGGTGCATAGGCTATAGTTTGCCAACCCCAGGTCTAATGTAAAATAGCCAGTAAGTGATAGGCTCAGACTTTGAACCCAGTGGTCTGCCTAATTGTAAAGAAAACACATTTCAAGTACTTAAATATTATAGCCTACCGTCTCATCATGGGAGACCCTCCCTCTTTAAAGATCCCCCTCTGAATCAGTCTATATCAGTGTAACCAATTTTTAGACCTGAAAAAAGAGGTCACTAAAATGTATGATAGGTCCTTTTGCTGCTGAAGGAGAACACCTATGTTAGAGGTAGATGGGAAATTCATTTATTTTTTTTAATGAATTGTCTGTGGCAAGTACTGGGTTAGGTGGAGATTGAGAGGCACGGCAGCTGACATAGACAAGTCAGCAATTAAAACAGAGGGTATAGCTGAAGCAAAATGGGGGTGATAACACGGTGAGGGTGAATTTGGGGTGACAGGTAGAGAGTAAAGGCTGAGAGCCTGCGTCAAGAGAGGTGTTCCAGAAGAACGAGCCTTCAAGGTGAGTTTTGAAGAACCGATAGGATGGACTAGCTGAAACCACGTAGAAACAGCGGGTCCAAACACACCAAGAAAGGGACAACGTGACATGTTCAGAGAACGGTACATTCTAGTGACGTAACCCTGGAGCTGGATGGAGGGTTCCCCTTCCACCCACTCTATCTTTTATCAAAACCTGAATTTAGCTCAGGAAGTCCAGGGGAAGGAAGAGGTGGTGTGTGTCCATCCAAGACTTCTCAGGACGACTAGAAGTGACTCTGTGGAGACACAAGTCATTCACCGCCAGTGGCCCAGGGTCAGATTGCAAGTAAAATGTGAAAGATAACCGTACAGAGATGTGACCCCGCAAAACCTTCCTTCTAGAATGCACAGTAGCTGAACAGAAGGCAGTACAATTGGCAGACGGCTCAGCATGATCTCTAGACTGGAGAGGTCTTTTTCTCGGAAACCATTCCAGAAAGTTCGATGCTTGATCAAGTTCCCTTTCAAGTGGAATGATACTTAAAAAGCAGTTTGCAATTACACCAATAATACACAAATGCTTTCTCCTTATAAAACATCCAACCATTACCGATAAGACTAAGTTCTTCCTTCAACAACTGCCAGTTTCTGTTCGGAACTCCTTTCCCCAGAGGCACATTCCTTGATCAGTTGCAATAGTATCTTTTCATGTTGTCTTATATCCATCTACACACATCTAACATGATAACGTGTAGATGAAAGCTGTTTGTAATTCAGATCCAGTTACTGGAATATGGTTTTGGTCCATCTGGACTGAACGCGCTAGCTAAAACTTAAAAAAAGAAAAAAAACTAAAAAAAAAAAAAAAAACCACAACCAATTAAGCTAAAATATTAAGAGGAAAATGAGTTTATACATACTTTAAGAAGTTAATGTTTTATTTTTGAGACAGCACAAGCAGGGGAGGGGCAGAGAGAAGGGAACAGAGGATCTGAAGTGGGCTGTGTGCTGACAACAGTGAGCCCAGTGTGGGGCTTGAACTCATGAATCTCAAGATCATGACCTGAGCCAAAACCGGACACCCAACCAGCTGAGCCACCCAGGTGTCCCATGTATACTTGCAAAATTGATCAACCTCGGGGTGCCTGGATGGCTCAGTCATTTAAGCATCTGACCCTTGGTTTGGGCTCAGGTCATGATCTCCGTTTATGAGTTAGAGCCCCATGTTGGACTGTGTGCTGATATCACTGAGCCTGCTTGGGATTCTCTCTCTCCCTCTCTCTCTGCCCCTCCCCTGTCTGCCTTCTCTCTCTCTCTCCCTCTGTCTCTGTCTCTCTCTCTGTCACACACACACACATGAAATAAACAAACATGCAAAAACATGAAACAGATCAACCTTGGAAGAGTCTGAAAGAATTAATGCCAAGATTTTTGTTTAAGAACAAAGAAACAAGCAAACAAAGCCAAACGAACCATAAACCAATGAATGTGGAGAGTGGCAGAAACCTCTGAGAGGCCATGTGATGTGCGGTCAAGAGTGTAGACCCGAGGGGGATGGGAGAATAGGTGATGGGGATTAAGGAGGGCACGTGTGATGAGCACCAGGGGATGCATGGAAGTGAAACCCTATATTGGACACCTGAAACGAATATAACACTGTTAACTAACTGGAATTAAAAGAAAAAAACTTACAAAAAATAAGAGTATAGACTGGTCAGACTGCTCTGGTTGGAATCCAGGCGCTACCATATACCTGAGGTGAAACCTTAGGCAAATACGTAACTCTCTGTGTGTCGAGTTTCCTTATCTTTAAAAAAAAAAAAGAAGAAGAAGAAGAAGAAGAATTAGAGGTATCTGGGTGGCTCAGTCAGTTAAGCGTCTGACTCTTGACCTCGGCTAAGGTCAGGATCTCGCAGTTGGTGAGCTTGAGCCCCAGGTGGGGCTGTGCACTGACAGCGTGAAGCCTGCTTGGGATTTTTTCCTCTCTCCTCCTCTCAGCCCCTCCCCAAGTTTTAAAGGAGCACTGGGAACATCTTTTAAAACAAAAAGGGAATAATAATAACAAGCCTACCTCACTAGGCTTAAGAAGAAATAAGGGAGGCGATACATATAAACCTCTTAAAACAGTATCTGGCGTGTTGCAACTACTCAGCTGTGTAGCCTTTCTTCTTAGTAAGTGCCGGGCCAACGTGTTAACTTTTTCAGGATTTTCAAGAAGAGGCAACACACTTAGAAGGGATGAAGTGGACACTAATGATATCTTTTCTCTCTCTTTTCTTTTAGCTCAAAATTCAGCAGTAAAATTAAGTATGTCAATAGTTTATCAGAACTCAGTGGGCTGATCCCAATGGACTGCATCCATATTCCAGAAAGCATCATCAAGTAAGTCATGATGGTTTCCAAGATTTGGTAAGAAATACTGCATGTTTGGAGGGGATTGGAAAACAACTCACCTCTGGAATACTGGGGAAATGTCGTGAATTCTATTTAAAATAAATACTGAGTGTTTTCCAATCAGTAGATATTTTTTTCCGAATACCCATAGAGACCTGTTCTTTCAGATTCTCTTTCACATAATCTTCTCTTGGGGTTATCGATCATTGCTCATTTCACCTTAAATTTTGATCCCCTTTTGCAAAGCACAGACTTAATATGAATCAGGGCACCTGCTGCCTGTGTCTCCCTCTCTCACAGACACAACAGGGTCTGAGCACAGCTTTGCCTTCTTTATTGCCTTGTGGAAAGTAATTTAGCTGCCCGGCCCTAGGAAAAGGGGGAAAAAATAAACTATCTTTTCTCTGTTTTCTTCTAAATCCCTTTTCTTCACGGGTCCCTTCAGGTGAAAGGTAAGGCAGAGTGGTAGGTGGCGTGGGTAGGGATGATCCCCTTCCTCAGGGTAATGCAATTAGCAGCCCGTGAGGAAACAGCATGGAGCCTGAAGGGTGCTGGATCGTGCTGTAAAAATAATGAGTAACAGTTAACACCGGCTGCTTGGAGCGGAGACTTAAAAGTACGGATGCCGAGGAGGGAACTCTCCTGTTTGGTTCACTGTTGCAAAGAACCGTTGTTCTCTGTGGGTTGTGCTTTTCTTCCTCTGTGTCTGATTCACTCATTTTTTTTTTTTTTATTTGATTGAAAATGGGAGGCCTTTAAGCTTTAGCTCGAAGAAAACAGACAAGACAGACAAGGATAGCCTATCTTCTTCCATAAGATGGATAGCAAAGTAGACTTCCCAATTTGCACTTCCAAAAAAGAGTCCTTTTACTAAAAAGAAAAAAAAAAAAAAGGCGGGGGGGAGGGGTGGGCAAAGAAGCTGGAAGGAAAAGACTTGCATTTATTTCGTGGCAATACCGTATCAGGCATTAGAAGTGCTCTATGTATGTAGTGTTTAATCCCCATAGTAAACCCCCAAGTACAGGGAAGGGAAGCTAACAACGAAGAAAAGCTACTTATGTCAAGTATAAGTAGGAGCAAGGAAGAAATGGAACTAGAATTCAGACCCAGGTCAGCCTGGCAGCAGAATTCTCACACCCTTTTCTAGCAGTTTCCTTCACCTCCCTTAAAGTATTGGAAGTCCTAGCTCAGGAGTAGATGCGTTTGGTTTTCCTTCTCTTGATATGAGGTGAACACGGGATAATGATTTGGCTTAGAACTGCCCGTTGGCTTAGCCGAATCAAGCAGTGTTCGTGTGATCCTAACAGCGGCTTTGACCCTCA
This sequence comes from Leopardus geoffroyi, assembly GCF_018350155.1. NCBI lineage: Eukaryota > Metazoa > Chordata > Mammalia > Carnivora > Felidae > Leopardus > Leopardus geoffroyi. The sequence goes on along the minus strand of NC_059342.1, from coordinate 18,383,039 downwards.
TTAGCTTGTAGGACTCCCACCCCCTGCTTACCTCACAGCTCAATCCTGCTACCTCAAAAAGGAGCATCCCCACCTCCAAGCTCCACTCCTACGGTCGGTCGGTAAAGTCACTGGAGTACCCACCTCCTGTAGGGCTGTCTCCCTTTGCAAAAGATGACAAGGACATTATCTCTTCAAGTGGAAATGAGCACTGGCCACTTTCTAGCTAAATAGGGCAATGCCTCCATGGTGTGGGAGTTGGCGATAGAGAAGAGAATGGGTTTTGGAGGCTTAATAATAGATTTGAACCTTCCTGCCAGCCCCTGATATCGAGCTGGGGCGCGTGGGTGGCTCAGTCAGTTAAGCATCTGACTTGGGCTCAGGTCAGGATCTCGTTGTTGGTGGGTTCCAGCCCCACATCAAGCTGTCTGCTGTCAGTGCATAGCCCACTTCGGGTCCTCTGTCTCTCTCTCTCTCAGAAATAAGTAAATATTAAAAAAACCTCTCCGTGCCTCAGTGCAGCATCCAGAAAATGGGGAAGTAAGGGGCAATTCATAGAAAGGCCCCAAGGATTGGGTGAAAATGTGCATAATGCATCCAAGAGCCTTCCCAGCAAGAGTTGGCAATCCAGAATGTTATTTATTATAATCAGGTTGCTTTTAGAGACTCATTATCTGATAGGAAAGTTTAAATGAGAAGTTAAACATGCCCAAGGCACTTTTCATTCATTGACACCCATCAGTTTTCAATGACTCCATTTGGGAGAAGTTTCTTAAGGAGAAAAGGGCTCCATTTGGGAAGATTTTCTTCTGGAGGGAGAAATTTACAACCATCCCTGTCCTCCCCGTGTGTCCATGTTTTTCTCCCGTCTTCCGCAGTCCATCTTCTCTGGATGTCCTTTTTGCCACTTCTGTTCCTGGCCCGCATTGTCTCATTTTCATGTTACGCCATTTTCAAAATGAGAGAAGCCATAAGCCTATTACTGAATACCATCCGGAGAATCTAATCTCGGCCAGTCCCAAGACCAGTAGTCAGCTAGGCTGGAGCCTGTCATCAAAGGACTTAAATGAAAGAAAAAGTTGCCCAATCTGAAATTAGATTTATAATTGTTGATGACAGTATATTCTTGTTATTTGTGACAATCATGTTCTAGAACCCTAAACGGCGAACCGTTGTTCCTAGGAGGAATACAGGGCTAAGTTCCTGCAAACACCTGGTTAATTTCCATTTACCAATTAACATAGAACCTTGTTGTGTGTTTCTGTGTAAAAATGGCTGATTTGATATATATTGCTGACTCACTAACATTGAATTCACGGCCAACAGCACCATAGCCCCTGCCCAAACAAAGCTTCTCTAATGCACAGATACTCTCCAGAAGGCACATCACAGACTTCTTGTGCTTAGGAATGCCAGACAGCGCCTAAACACTCTGCTTGGGGGCATTTTAAATGGCGAAATTACCAATTAAAAGCACAAGAACAGGGAAAAACATGGCACTAAATAGACAGCACCTGTTGGCAGCCTGAGACTGCGAAAACGAGAAGGCAGAGCCTTGTTTTGTTGGGCCTCGACTGGGAAGGTGCACATCAGGTGGCTCAAATTTTTTGCCACTAATAAAAGTAGTGAGTCACCATAAAGGCGCCACAGGTATTGATGTGGGGGGGTCAGAAACAAAATGCAAGCAGCAGGCAAATTTGCAAACAATGCAGAGAACCTGCAAATAATGAGGACTGGCTGAAGCTAATTATGAATTCTAACTCCTCCATTATATCCCATGAAAATACGTTTTTCTCCAAAAAGGCAATTTGATTCTTTTAGGGGGTAGGCTTTTTCTCTCACGTTCTGTCCTTTAAAACACGTACCTGTCATTTTCTCCGTCTGTTGGCTCATCTTGCTCATTGCATTCATTTTTATCCCGTAAGGTACGATGAAGAGAGATCTTATAAGAGAAGTGTGAGGTAAAATCTCCTGATCTACAATTCACGCTGGACCCGCTGTGTGTGTGCACCTGTGTCTTAGACTCGTGGGTGACCTCAACATGCTACCAGAGCAAGAGGTCATTCTATCCGTCCCTTGTTGCATACCATTCCTGGTCTTTGTCTTGTGTGTAAAGCTGTTGAGGTCAGCCTGATTTGCAACTGAAACCCACTAAACCAGATTCACCCTTGAGCTGGCCCAGGCTGCAAGCTGTCTCTAACTATACGCAACAGACCGGTGTGGACGTTTTCAGCTTTACTCCGCCAGCATGTTTCTGCTCTCCTTGCAACTTGTGTATCTACCTACCTTTATGAAGGAATTTGCAAAGTAAACATGCAGAAACACCGAATGGGAGGAAATGGCACCATATCTAATCGAAGGAGCGTGTCTCAGTGCTCCAAAGGATGGTTTTTAAAGGCACATATGCTCCACTTATGTTTGGCTCTGCTTTGCTGAGTGACTCTCTCACGCTGTGCTTGCTTCTTTTCTGTTTCTTTTCCACATCGATAATTTTTGCTCATGCAGACTGGATGAAGAACTGAGGGAAGCATCAGAAGCAGCTAAGTAAGACTTGGTTTTCGTTCAGCAGCTGGCGTGATGTTGGCTTGCGTTTCAGGAATGAATCGGGAGAAGCCGCATGCCTGGCGTTTTATTTTTGCATCCTGATGATAATGCTGCACTTTAAAGGGTCCCCTCTGTCCCACATTAGATGTAATGTCTGGTAGTTGTACTACAATCTGTTTTCCCCTGTGATCTTGGTTACCTTAAGGAACGCATTTGTTACTGTTTTTTTTGTTGGTGGTGGTGGTGGTGGGGTTTTTTTTTTTTTTTTTTAATGTACATGTAATTTTAGGCAGCACAGCAAAGGAACACATCACAGGCACCATCACATATAATATATCCAGATCGTTGTTAGATAGTTTGAGGCCACAAAAGCTCATTAATTCATCCTAATAAGAGAGAAACGATGACAAGTCGAAATTTGGACTATGGAACCAATGTCGTGACTTTCCACGTTTTTTTAAGCCCCTTATTTAGTGACTTGGAAATATGCTCAACTAAATAGCTTCAGAGTTATTTGGATGAATAGAAAAAGGATCATTACTCACTATTGTTAAAGTATACCTTTTGAAAAGGCAAAATCTTAACTTTAATACAAATATGAAATGATACCTGCCAATGATTTTATTCAACTAATTATTTAATGACAGACCCAGTAAAGTGTAAAAACCAGTTCAAAGGACGCTCGCAACGCTAGATTTCTGTAGGTGATTTATAAAGGAATGTTAGGATAAGATTATTGGTTTAGATGCAAAATGGATCAACATCCAACAGGGCAATAAACTGTAAATTAGGATTATCTTTTCCACTGGATTGAAATTATTAGCATCTCTGTCCCCCAAAGAGTTTTAAAATAGCTCATCAACAGAAAGTCAACTCAGCATTGCTTTCAAAGAACATCCCAGTAATTTCCTTTTATTTCCAAGTTCAAAAAATTTTTTCTGACACTTTATGTCAAATGCAGACGAGTACTATTTGGAATGTCTACTATATTAAAGCTTTTCCATTTCAAGTATTGCCTACACCATTAATATTTATAACTAGTTCTCATTTTAACAGATAGTGCAAAAGCAGAAACCTGGGCAATGTCCAAACAGCTACAAATTCTGAATAAATACGTTTTGGTTTTTTTTTGTTTTTTTTTTCTGTATAGATGTAAATGCCAATTCCTCATGAGAACAATCCATTGAGCTATTTTTTTTTTCCTATAGCACATTTTTATTGCAGGTGCTATGTAGAATTATTTGCCCACAGTGTGGATCTTTTGGGTAAAAAATCGAGGATGAGGGGCACCTGGCTGGCTCAGTCGGAAGAGCATGCAACTCTTCATTTCAGGGTCATGAGTTCAAGCCCCACATTGGGCATAGAACTTACTTTAAAAAAAAAATTAAGATTTGAGGAAAGATTTTTGCCTTAGAAATGTCAGCATAGTTTAGTGTTATAAGATTCCTATGCTGCGTTGGTTTTCTTTCAAGATAATGGACACCCACGTAGACTAACAGTACTCAGAAGTCTTGACATTTCTACTCTAACAGAATCTTCTCGGTCTCTAACTCAACTGTTACAAACCCGAAGTTGGGAAAGGAAGATGTTAGGAACCAAGGAACCAGATGTTGGCGTGAAGTGCCCTGTTAGCTTTTATCTGTACTCAGCTTACATTGTGTCATGAGATTCCCCGGAGACAGAAAGAGCAATGAATTTCTGTTTCAGATTCTTTTTTTTTTTTTGGATGATATTATCCTTATGAAATTAAGGAGGTGTTTTCAAGACAAAAGATTGAGGGGAGGGAAATCAATAACTTTCCAGCCAAACCCATTATAGAGTCATATTGCCGTATTCTTTCATTATCTCCATTAAAACCTTGCCCTTTTCCATAGAATTTCCCACTCCACCCCCATCCATATTTCTACCCTTCCTGTTTAGCTCCCATAATGAAACAGTTATCATTTGGGATTTATTGTGTGGCTTTCTCCTTTTTTTTTCTCTCTCTGATCATTCCTTCTCTTCCCTACGCCCACAGACTCTCTCCCTCGGTATCTAACTAGCCTCAGGTGGTCCTGAGATGTCTTGATCTCCTTGCTGAAGGAAGGACCCAGCATATCTAATACAGAATAGATGCTCAGGAAATTTCTGCTGCATAAATTGACAAATGTGCCTAAGATTAAGTTCATCCCTGTAGAGCAGGGATTCTCAGGCTTTGCTGTGCATCAGAATCACCAGGTGCACTGGTTCAAACACGGTATCCTGGGACTCACCCCAGAGTTTGATTCAGCAGGCCTGAGAATCCGGAATTCTAACATGTTCCAGTAATGCCGATGTTGCCTGGCTCAGGACCGTGCTCTGAGAATCACCACTTTAAAATAAATGCCTGAGTAGAAATAACTAGATTTGTCTTAGGAGTCTATGCTCTCGCTTTGGATTCAGTGGGTAATCTGCCTGTCTGAATTCCCCTCCAACTGATCCTCCTTCTTTTGATGGTGACATTACACGTGTGAGGAATTGAAAGATATTGGCACATTTGAAAAAGTAATAAGAATTTCACTGTCGGCCCCACAGAGGATTGAAATGCCTCTGAATCCTACCATTTTAGCCTACTAACCACATCTCCTTAACTATCTTTCAGCCTCTGGAGTGACTCCCAAATCCTTGGACAGACGGTATATGAGGATTTGGGGCCCAGAAAACTTGGTCACTGCAGATCTGTGGTTTAGTTCTAGAAGCCAGATAACCCAGGTTCTTTCTATTAACAGACACATGCTGACTTTCCACGTGACCTTTATTAGAAAGCTTCGGGCTGGTTCTAACCAAAGCAAACATATACCTTGTCATGGAACAAAATCTATCTGTTGCTTTGCTTTCTTTTCAAATGTTCACCTTCTCCCCACACACACACGGCCTCTTCGTTGACTTTCTTCAGCCTGTCTTCTGTTTTCCTTAAAACTTGGCATCTATCCAGGAAAGAAAAGATTTTCAAAGGACTAATTGTATAGAGAGAGCCATTCTTATTTTAAAGAATCCGTCCGCTGCCTTTGGAGGGACAGTATTAAATGGATTGCAAATTGCTGTTTTCACGGGAAGGATCTCGCAAAGTTAAAAAAAAAAAAAAAAAAAAAAAAAAAAACCAGAAAAGCTAGATTCAGAAAAACGCCTTTTCTTGACTCCGCTCCAGCTTTGCTAGGTCTTCCTGGCATACTGTCAACCCCTGCCTGACGGCCCTTGTTCACTCAAGTTGCCAAAATCCGCTGTAAAAATACCTGACCACCAGTGAGAACGGTGGAGGGAAGAAGCCCTCTGCCCTTCCCAGGGAGATCGCCTTCTCCCATCTCAACAAAATGCCCGCCGTTAGGAACTGAACCTCTCGTGTTCGAGCAGATACATTAGCTTGTGAAATTATTCACATTTACAAAAGGAACTCTCATTTAAAAAGATTGTAGAATCTCTATGGGGCGCCTGGGTGGCTAAAGTCGGTTAAGCTCAGGTCATGATCTCACGGTTTCGTGGGTTCAAGCCCCACGTTGGACTCTGCGCTGATGAGCCTGCTTCGGATTCTGTGTTTCCCTCTCTCTCTGTCCCTCCCCCGCTCAGGCTCTGGCTCTCTCTGTCTCTCAAAAAAAAAAAAAAGTTTAAAAAGATTGTAGAATCTCTTTAAATAGTCTTCGCCGATAATAAAATATAAGAGGAGAGAAAGTACAAGTTGAAATCGATCAAAATTAATATAAAGTACATTTGAAATTTGCTAACAGGAATTCTGCCAATATGGAATATCAAAAGCGGCGAATATTACACCAAAAGCATGAACACATTCATACATTGTAACAAAACTATTATTTCGTTATTTTATATGGCTACATTTTTTTTTCTTTCTGGACACATTCAGTGCAGGTTAATCTTAGGATTCACTTATAGTACTGGGACACAGCTCGGCTGTATTGTGTAAGTGTCCCAGTATTTTTCTGTAACAAAGCTGACATTGGCATTTTTTTGTTAGTGTCTAGGAAAATCCTCATTCTTGTACAAACTGAAAGTTAACTGTGTTCATGTGCACATAAAAATGGGGCTGCTTGAGAGGGACTGTCCATTGTGTATAAAGTATATCATTTGGGTTACAAATAAAAATGTGCAATATCGTGATCTCCGAATAAGATAGATTGAAAAGTCAGGAAATAATAACAAGAACAGAAGAGACCCCTGGAGTTGTTTGGAATTTTCCATCTCCCTTTTATGTTTCTCAATCATGGGCCATTACTAAGTTTCAAAACCGGTGGTAAAAGAATCAGGTGTAGATTTGTTCGCCATTGGCAGTGAGACCCACATCACACAGTTTAAAATACCCGAGAGTGTTGTGCCTACAAAGTGGTAACAGTGGAGAAAATGTTTACTTGCTTCCTTTTTTTTTTTTTTTTCCCTTGCACTCAGAACTAGCTGCCTTTACAATGATCCAGAAATGTCTTCTATGGAGAAGGAGTAAGAACTCACCATCAATAACAGCTATGTGGTTACTTGTAGTATTGTATGGCTGGGCTCTGAAAAAAAAAAAAAAAAAACGCATCAAGGACTGGGTAAACTCTGTTTAGATGTTCAGCTTTCATGTTCTCTGTTTCTCAAATCAGAAACTTAAAGAGAAGTGTGCCAGCTTCGCACTGTCTCTTTCATGATCACTATTACATTCCTTAAGGACAGCTGAAGTCTATTTGGCATTCTGTTTTCCAATCCAAAAACGAGCAGAAAAATGAATATTAGAGCCAGATGTTAAGAGCATTTGGGCAACTCTGCTTTCTAAGTTACTTCCTCTATTTTCATTAGTGAAAGTTGGGACTTCCATTTGAACTTCGTATCTTAGTGGATAGGGGAGAAAAGTGTCCTTGTTTTGAAAATTCCAAGAGGCAACAGAGTCTGGATGGGACTTTAGGAATGATCTAGTCCATCTGACCTCATCCTGTGACAAATAGAAATCAAACACCTAGTGAGGGCTCACCATGTGCCAGGTTCTATGGGAAAAGCCTCATGCACATTATCTGAGTTTTATCCTCAGAATAATCCCACAAGGTACATGTTGCAAGTATGGAAAGAGTGGCATAGAGAGATTGTCTGACTGGTCCAATGTTTTATAGCGGTAAAAATGTCCCAGGGCTGGGCTTTGATTCTGCATGCAGACCCAGTGGCTCTGAAATCAGAGATGGTCATAATTCTGGAATGGGTGTTCAGCCCCTGATCTAACTTTGGTTAGACCAGAAAAGGACACACTTAGGTGCTTCAGAGAACGGAGTTGACTATTGGCCAAGTCCCTTTCAGGGAATGAAGTGTGGCCGCCAACGTGCTCCCAGAGGGAACCCGGCGATCCTGTTAAGGGCTCCTCATCTGATCTGAGCTGTGGCGAATTTAACACTGCCCTTCCCAGGAACCCAGGAGGGGCAGAGATCGGATTTGCATGTCTCAGCTATTGTCACGTTTTGTTCTCTTTGGACCTCCTTTCCCTCAAGGTCCAAAGCCAGGATGGAAAAACCATAATGCCACAGCTGTGTAGCCGCCACGTTGACCTTGTAGTTTAAAGTTGGTGGACAAAAACCCCAGAGAGAAGGTCCCCGCTAAGGAGGAAAGAACAAACGTTGTAAGGAGATCTTTGAATTCACACAGATATTTTTCAGGAGGTGACGCGTGCCCCGCCTCTTTGAGATGAAGACAGTTGCTTCAAGCACATTGCCAAGCAAACATTCTGCAGGGCAAAGAGGAGTCCCCGAAGCCACTTCCGTTCTTTGCGCAAATTTTCCCTCTGCAAAACAGCGCCCCTACAGCAGAGTCCCGGGCCTGCAGTTAACGAGCAGCGGGGCGTGACTGTCACTCACTGGCCTATGGCTGCCACATCTGCGGGCTTACCCACTCCTTTGCCTGTCCTGTTGGGCTCCTTGTTTGTACGGAGGGGCTGATCGGGTTGGGGAGAGGGCAAACAAGAGGGCACTGCTCCTTGTTTGCGTTCATTCCAGGGCTGGGCGTGGGGGAGGGAGGCTGCTACCAAGGTTAACGTTCCTTCCCTTAGAACATATTCTTCTCCACGTTTCCGTCTTCTTCAGCCCGGCCTTTCCCAGGCACGTGATCTCAGCGCAAAGGATGAGATCCAAGCCGAGGGCCCAGAGTGGCCAAGGAGTTCTTAGGCTGACTTCTAGCCCTGGCTTTCTGGCTTTCGTTAGTATCAGAATAAGGGGCTTTATTTACCTTTTTTCTGGCTCCTGCCTGGAAGCATTTTACACCTTCCGTAGCTAGTATCGAATGGAGAACCTGAAGAAGGAGCAAAGGCTGTTTTTCAAGGAGCTCAGGCAAGCCAAGAATGAAATGAAATGAAATGTGCCCCTCTCCTTTTCCTTAGAGAAAGAAAGGAGAGTTATGCCCCCCCCGCCCCCTCTTCCTGTATAAAACACAAGAGTTTTTATTCATCACTAAACAATATTCTCAGATATTTTGTAAGGAAACTCATTTAACATATGTGAGAAGCCGAAATGGCCTAGGGTAAAATTATCAGAAGGTTTCTCGCTGGAAAGCTGGTTAGAGAAAACCAAGCCCCTCTGCCCAAAGGTCAGGGAATAATCCTTTTGTATTTCAGTTCCGATTAAAAGTAAGTTGTTTGTTTTCTTTTTTCCCCCGAAAAAGCATACTGTTTTCAAAAGTATCCCCAGATGCTTGTCTCCTTCACTTCCAAGTTTGGACTTTATTTGTTCATTCATGTCCTAAGACTTGCATATGCTTTTAAAATATTTTTACATAGGGGCGCCTGGGTGGCGCAGTCGGTTAAGCGTCCGACTTCAGCCAGGTCACGATCTCGCGGCCTGTGAGTTCGAGCCCCGCATCAGGCTCTGGGCTGATGGCTCAGAGCCTGGAGCCTGTTTCCGATTCTGTGTCTCCCTCTCTCTCTGCCCCTCCCCCGTTCATGCTCTGTCTCTCTCTGTCCCAAAAATAAATAAACGTTGAAAAAAAAATTAAAAAAAATAAATAAAAAAAATTAAAAAAAATATTTTTACATAAATAAGTAGTGTATCTGATCCAAGGGAGGTGGTACTTACTAGGGGAGACTTTAATTAGTAGCACTGTTGGTCACTTTACTGTCCCCACAAGATAACTGTTGTCTCAAAAATTAAACTTCAGTGGGGTTTCCTGTATTTATTTAAGAATCATCCACTTTTGACTATCTCTTCTTCAATAAACCACATAAATAGGTTTCCATGTTTCAGCTTTTTGTTTACCAAAAGCTGAAGGGAAAATTGAAGCCCTAGAAAGTTTACCAAAAAGTCAGTATGGGGGCGCCTGGCTGGTTCAGTTGGTGAAGAGTGCAACTCTTGATCTCGGGGTTGTGAGTTCAAGCCCTACGTTGGGTGTAGAGATTACTTAAAAATAAAATCTTTCGGGGTGCCTGGGTGGCTCAGTCGGTTAAGCGTCCGACTTCGGCTCAGGTCATGATCTCACGGTTCGTGGGTTCGAGCCTCGCGTCGGGCTCTGTGCTGACAGCTCAGAGCCTGGAGCCTACTTCCGATTCTGTGTCTCCCTCTCTCTGTCTCTGCCCCTCCCTGGATCACCCTCTGTCTCTGTCTCTCGAAATATTAAAAAAAAAAAAAATGAATAAAAATAAATCTTTAAAAAAGTATGAAAAATGAGGTGCTTCAGAATGGGCATCCTGGTGTAAGGGGTTTTGTTTGATCGTTTTTTCAGATTTTTATCAGGGCTCATTTAAAAAAGATCCTGAGGTACTCACAACTGAAAACACTTGAGACTTAATCCTTAGCAAGCCTCGAGAGAGAGACAGGATTGATCTATTTCACGGATACAGAAATGGAAAGTTAGGCAAGGCAGGTGACTGGCCCAAAGCCCCAAGCCCCAAGCTAATAAGTGGCAGAATTGAGCGAATGTGAAAGGAAAGCTTTCTTTACTCCTGTAAACTCGATGGGCAGGCACACGGGTTACCAATGGCTTTATTTGCAAAGCTGCTCGAAGGATCCCCCACCCGCCCCCAGCTGCTGCACATCCCACAAGCAAACCACAGTCCCCGTGCAGTGTGCGGAGGGTGGGGCCGGGAGGGCAGGTCTCATTGAAATCCACAGATGCCTCCCAAACAGCCTCTTTCAAACAGCGTGTTCATTTGTTCCTGGCTGAAATTCTTCTTTTGAACATACAGACCGGAACTCTCTGGTCAGATGGGTGTCAGAAAGTTGTGCTAGGTTCACTAAGAGGCAAAAGAGAGAAACCAGTGGAGCGGGGCGGTTTGGGAAGTATTTTCTAGGTAGTTTTGGGAACCCACTAGACCTTAAGAACAACCTTGTCTCAGGTGATAAGAATCCATCGCGTTCGGGTGGACTGACCCCTGTCATGCAAATTCTTGGACTCTCGCAACTCTTGTGGGTTCCTTTGGGAGAGGGGGGTAGTTTTTCTCTTTCATTGTTGCCTTGTATGTGGCATTTATCAGATTACTGATTTCAGGCAGATCATGTATTCGCCCCACAAGGGAAGGTCATTGACTAGAAACAGGTAGCCCCCTCCTTCCCAAAATGCAACAGGGTTCCTTAATCTACTTCAGCAAAGAGCCCTCACACCCGTCTTTTGCCTCCCTAGATCATTTTGAGAGGCGTAAAATGCTTCCAGAAAGAGTTTCGTAAAAATAAATAAAAATTCCACATTTTAGAGAAAGCCTTGGTCATGAGGGAGGGTTGGCTTTTACTGGGTTTTTTTCTAGCATAAGAAACTTGCATGAGCTCTTTTCAGTTAAGTCGTTGGAGGAAAAAAAAAAAAAAGCAAAGCACACGCCACTCCCAGCGATCACCAAATGCTTCCTATTCAATTTCTAGTGTTTCTCATTGTGTTCTTCCTTTTTTTCTAAGTATTGACCTGAAGCTGAAAGGAAAGCCCTAGTCCCGCCCGGCTGGAAGAAAAGGATGTTCTGCTTCCTGATTCTGCTGAAACATACCCACCTGGAAGAGACAGGGCGGATGGTACTTTTTTTTTTCCACTTTGCACTACCTGGTGCCATTCTAAATTTCTAAGGGGAAACACAGTAAGGGAACTTGTTTACTCTTCACGTGTTTTATGAAATTGCGTGTCCTTTTCCTATTTTGCCAATTACGTGCCTCGAAGATTTCGGTTGAACCTTAGCAAGAAAATAAGACCTTCCGTCTCCGTATTTGGTTACCCCTTGGTGCCGTGATATCTCCTCTCTTAGACTGGTGTTGACCAGTGAGATACCCTCGGTCCACTGTTCGTCGCGAGTGGATTTGTTGGCCGTAGATTAGCGGGATTTCTCCTTGGTGACCATTTCAGGTTTAAAACCCAGGGGGCTCGACTCTCCCTAGGCAAGTTACCTTCCTGTAGCTCTGCTTTTCAAACCCTAAGCTTGCTGGGCACAGTTGGAAGGCAGACCCCGGTGGAAAGCTGTCATCGGCCATGTGCCCGCTTGGTTCTTGTCCACGTGAATCCTCTCTTAGGTCTCAAAGGGACGCCAGACTTTCTCATTCACCTCAGTTTTATTTTGGTGATCAAATTGGGTATCATGTTGTCTGTGAGTGGTCTCTTTAAAAATCGTTCTTCCTCCAATGAATGTTGGAAATTCATTACCCGGCCACGCTCAGCTATCTAAATGTCTCTCGCAAAAAGTAGTCGGCTTTAAGTCTCTTTAATCTGGTCACTTCAGTCACCTCCCTTTAATCGCATTTCATTTACCTTGAATATGACCGTGTACTATCATTTGCAGAGTTTCTCTGTGGAGTCTTCGCATGCCCTTTCAAAGGCCACACGTGGCCTCGCATCCGTGGGCCTCCAGCGGGAGGGTTGGCAAAGCTGTGGCCAGACTTAGCGTGCCTCCTGTTTTCACGTGGCCTTCCTGTGAAGGATGGCTTTCCCATTTGGGCTGAAAAAAAAAAAGTTGTTGTTTTAAATATTTCGTGACACCTGAAAAATCATTCGCATTTCAGTACCCATAAATGTCTTACTGAAACATGGCCACACAAATTTGTTTACAGACTCTCTGTGACTGCTTTTGCACTACAGCAGCAGAGTTGAACGGTTGTTCACAGACCACGTGGCCTACAAAGCCTAAAATATTTACTGTGTTTGTGGAACAAGTTGGGCCCTGCCTGCTCCTGCACACCTGTTCTTCACCGCCCCCCTCCCGCCTCCCCCGCATTTGGATTTGGATATGAGTTTCTTCGGCAGAATGTATAAATAAGCCTGCAAACTAATTTATTCTTTAAAAAGAAAATGTTGGCCTCCGGAGTCCGTAAAATAAATGGCCTGCTGAGAAAAGACGGGGAGTCCCGGCCACAAAAGCATGGCTCACGGTATGTTTACGTGACTCAAAGTGAAGCCCGCTGAGAAGGCTTTGGGCTATTTACAGGTGTTGCCAAGGTCCTGCCCTTACTCTGGGAACCATTGTCATTCTCTGGTATCACCCGTCGCTAGTAAGCTAGCAACCGTAAGAATGGAGTGGAGAGCGGGGTTCCGCCATAGACTTAGGGTGATAACCGCATCCAGGAGAGCTGTCTGGGGTGCCCTGAGCCCTGGATCTCATGAGCTTTGAAACACTTGGAGGTGGACATCTTTGTACAGGTGACCGAATTTTGCTGACCTCCTTCGCTTTGTGACCTCTCCCACCCACCTTCCAGACATGTTCTCATACACACGGGTCAGCTCTCTTTCCTCCATGAGCCATAGTTCACTGAGCTCCCCCCTCTGTGTCCCTCTCAGCTGAGCGTCTTGTCCAACTGTGTTCTCTTGGGTCACCTCCCTCCTAACCTCTGTCCTGTCCAATAGAAAAACCCTAGAACATGCCCTGTCTCTGAGGCCAGCTCCACTTTTGGAAGCCCAAATTAGGCCTCTCCCAGAGCTTAGTGTTGACATAAGACCGGTGACCTAATACTCGGTTGGTTCACCCATTGACCACTGTGGCTCTGGCACAGTTATTAACAATGCTCCCTTTTGCTCAGCCGTGGTCCCGTTTTGGAAGACGAATTACGTGGTACCCCCCCGCCCCAGCCACAGGAAGGAATGAAGAAATCAGTGTTGTGTTTAGTGGCGCAAGCCTAAGGATAGAGCCAACCACACACAGCAAGAATTTCACCAGTCACGTTTCCCTTGAGCTTGTCTGGCCCGTTCACCTGAAAACTACTCAGGTGGTGTTCTGTCTGAGGCGTCGTCTTCCTCCCTGGAAATTATGACCATCGTCCGCAGTCACTGATTTTGTTTGGGCTGATCTATGGGCTGCATAGCCATTCTGATAGGCATCTGCTGTTTTATTATCTTAAGACCATTGCACGTGCTAGAGAAAAGCCACTATGTAAATTCAATCCAAGTAAATAGAATTCTAGAAGAATCCTGGAAAAAAAAAACATCATCCCTAAGCAGATAGGTAGACAGATGTAAACATTCACATCAGTAGCTATCTAGCCCTTGCATTCTAAGCGTTCTTGCTTTGGTTCTGACTTCTGGGAACTGTTTTACACTTTTCCTGTCACTTTGTAGTTTAGGGAACCAAAGGATCCCACGGCAAAAGTATTGTTCTCCCAAAGTGGCACTACTCTTTGCTTAGTTCCTCGATTAAGAAAGAGAACATAAATCTGCACTGAAGTTTCTGTCAAGGAGTGAGGAAGTTTGTTTCGCGGCAACCAATAGCTGGTTGTGGAAGAAAATCCTGAGGTTCCCATTGAAGCCATACGATGTTTTATGGGGTTACCTTCTAAGATACACTCCGACATGTGTGAGGAAGTCACTACTCTAAGCTTTTGTGTTGTTAAAATCTCATTTTAAGTATTTGGTTTTGGTACTACGTTTGCAACTCCTCTAATCACAATGCCTCAGTAGTTTGCTCCCTTAGAAACGTTTAGATGTGCACAAATTAATCTTTTATATATTTGAAAGTTTTTCTACCATGTATTGGATTGCTCAGACTAAAGTATCTATTAGACTTTGTTTTGGTAAATAACTAAATGATTTCTCCCTAAATAGCGTGGATCAATAATATAAAGATGTAACAACACCATATAAAAAAAAATATATATATATATATATAGCCTCTCTGTATAATTCAGAAATAAAAATTGATTCCGCAAGTTATGGACTTTCTTTTTCTCTGTTTGTCGAGAATCTTTCTCTAGTTTCACTTGTGCAGAAGACTTCTGTGACTATCTGTAGCCTGGCCCTTGGCACTCATTTTGGCTTTCTGGTCACCCAAATAGATTCCCTTTTCATTGTTTTGCCTTCCATGCCTCAATGACAAAACCTCTCAAAATGTGTTGTTTAGCCTCTGGAGAAGCAGTGTCTCCCATTGGAGGCATCTCCATGTTTCACAGTTACTTGATTTTTTTTATTTTTTTTTTATTTTTTAATGTGACAGTTACTTGATTTTTGTCAACTTCTCCTTTCTCTGCCCTTTGCCTTTTTGCCTTTAACACCAAAATGCATTAATGGCATTTTCCTTTTAGTTTGGGGTCCCCCTCCCACTTCCACTTTTACAGCCTCGGGCAAAACCAGACTTGGGAATTAACCACTGTGCTTAAAAGAGAGAGAGAGAGAGAGAGAGAGAATCTAATAAGCAAATCTGTGCCTCTCCGAAAGTGGTGGGAGTAATCAAATGAGAAGCTGTTCTACAGAAAGTGAGACCTTACATGTTCTCATGATCTATGACTGAGTCCTCGTGGGTATTGTCCTCTGCCCAAAGAAGGTAAGAAGGACAGGAGAAGACTGAGAAGTGATTATGGTCAAATGAAGTTCATGATACTGCAACGTAAACTGTTCCGTGCATTCTCCCCCCTTTCCCTAACTGTGGTGGTGGGAACTGGAGGCAGGCTAGGAGTCCAGCACTGGGGGAGAAGATGGGTAGAATGTGGTAGATACACCCAGTAGCAGATTATACAGCTGTTAGAAGTAACCGACTAGGGGAGCCTGGCTGGCTTAGTCGGTAGAGCATGTGACTCTTCATCTCTGGGTTGTGAGTTCAAGTCCTGCGTTGGGTATAGAGATTGCTTAAAAAGATAACTTTGTTTTTGTTTTTTAACGTTTATTTTTGAGGGAGAGAGAGAGCATGTGAGCGAGAGAGCAGGGGAGGGGCAGAAAGAAACAGAGAGACAGAATCTGAAACAGGCTCCAGGCTCTGAGCTGTCAGCACAGAGCCTGACACAGGATCCGAACTCAAGAACCACGAGATCATGACCTGTGCCAAAGTTGGACGCTTAACCGACTGAACCACCCAGGTGCCCCTTAAAAAGAAAATCTTTAAAAAAAGGCAACAAACTACACATTCATAAGAGCATCACTTACAGGGTAGAGTGGAAAAGAAAAACTCAATAAAACTTCGGGTCATTTATGTAATGTCTAAACCTATACAGGGAGACACCAATGCTCCCTATTATACAAAATCCATGCATATATAAGGGTTTAGCACGCTCATTAGTTACAGGAAGGGGCAGGAGTAGGGATCCAGGATGAAACTGGGAGCCAATTGGAAAAACCACAATCAAAAAGAACATGGGTTGAAGTTGAAAGAAAATAAAGATCTGTTCCACTTTCGGCCATAGATCCTGGAAAAGCTGTGTCCAGGCACTCCGCGTCTCCCAAAGGGCTGTTTCCTCCGCAGCTTCTGTCGTTGCGCCATTTCTCTGTGTTGGCAGCATCGGTGGACGGCGTCTCGCAAAAAGCCACCCTGGGTTCCGTTCACCCAGGACAGTCACGAAGGGTTTAATTAAGCTGGAGCTTTTTCGTCGTACATACCGAACTTCACGCTGCTGTGGGCTCCCCAGAGCAAAGAGATTGCTTTATGAGGCTCATTTTCCTCTAGAGGTGCACTCACATTCAGGCAAAATAGCTCCCTTTGACCAGGAAAAATTACCGCTTTTCGATACATGGCCATTTGAATGATCACTTAGATGGCAGACACTAATAACTTAGCCCCTGGAAGAGGCTCGGACCCTCTATGCTTGATCATACCCTCCTTATAAAAGCCTCCCTCCTTAGATTGGTGAACTTCCTGTTTCCCCTGTAGCCACCATCGCCACAAAACAAATTCTGGTCGATTCTCCTTATTTGAGGTAGTCCTGTCCTATAAAGTCACTGAGAAGAACGCCGAATTAGCAAATGCTGACCTCACTGGTGGTCAGTTCCAGGGTTAGGTTCCTGTAAGCCTCTGATCACGTGGTTTCCATGAACTGATCGGTACGTAACACATAACCTGTTTAATGTGTGTTTCTGTTTGAATACATTTTAATAAATTTTTTTTTCAACGTTTATTTATTTTTGGGACAGAGAGAGACAGAGCATGAACGGGGGAGGGGCAGAGAGAGAGGGAGACACAGAATCGGAAACAGGCTCCAGACCCTGAGCCATCAGCCCAGAGCCCGACGCGGAGCTCGAACTCACGGACCGCGAGATCGTGACCTGGCTGAAGTCGGACGCTCAACCGACTGCGCCACCCAGGCGCCCCTGTTTGAATACATTTTAACAACAACAAGTATTGTTGATTCATTAACACTGGACTCACTGTCAACAGCCTGAATATAACTCACGCCTGGATGAAGCTTATCTTGCACATGAATTTTCTCCATAAGGAGAAACTCGTGTTTAGGAACACTAGCTCTTCTCGCTGCTTGGGGACCATTTTCAACAGCGAAATCTGCAGGACGCCTGGGCGGCTCAGTTGGTTAAGCGTCCAACTTCAGTCCGGGTCGTGATCTCACGGTTCATGGGTTCGGGCTCCACGCTGACAGCTCAGAGCCTGGAGCCTGCTTCAGATTCTGTGTCTCCCTCTCTCTGTCCCTCCCCCACTTGGGTGCATTCTCTCTCTCTCTTTCTCTCTCTCTTTCTCAAAAATAATTTTAAAAAACATTAAAAAAATTTTTTAAATAAACAGTGAAATCCCCAACAAAAATCACAAAAATGCAAAAAACCATAGCATTAAACTGACCATGAAAAGGACACTTGTTTACTGTAGGACACCAGAATAAGAAGCAGAACCTTGCCTTGTTTGACCTCAGCTGGGAACATGCACATTAGGCAACTGAAAGTTTTCACTGTTCTGCACATGTCCCCAAATGACCATGAAGGCGCTATGAGTCTGGATTTTGAGGTTACAAATAAATCGTAGCGAGTAGGTGAATTTGCAGTGTGGGATCCTTGAATAATGAACATCAACTGTGTAGGCCAAAGTTCAGCGACCTAAAACGACGTGCGTTATTCCATTTCTGTGGGTTAGAGATCCAGATACATCCTAGATGGTCCTCCATGCCAACGTCTCGCAGGTTGCGATCACAGTGTGGGCCCAAGACTCAGGCAAGGTTCAACTGGGACAGAATCTTCTTCCAACTTCATTCACATGGTTGTTGGCAGGCTTCAGTTTCTCCAAGGTTGTTGGGCTAAGGGCTTTATCCCTTGGTGGCTGTTAACTGGAAATGCCCTGAGTTCTTTGACTCATGGGACTCTCCAATATGGCAGCTTGTTTCATTGAAAGCAACAAGAAAGGGTCTGCCAGCAAGATGGAAGTTACCACTGTTTGTAACCTAATCACCAAAGTGATGTCCTGTCACTTTTGCTGTATTCTATTGGTCAGAAGCAAGTTACTAGATCCCACCCCCACTCAAGAGGAGAGCATTACACAAGGGTATGAATCCTAAGAGGTGGGATCATTGGAGACCATCTTAGAAGTTGCCCTGTCATCTGCCCCAAGCCTTCTACAAATGCCTCTTGACCTCTGTCTCTTCTCATCTATAAGTAATGATATTTCTCAGTGTTTCTCTTTTCTTTTTTTTCTGCCATCCTCCCGTGACTTCAAGTAACACATCTCTTCAGATTATTCAAATCCTGGTTTCAGTCCCAACCTCCAACCCCCCACCATCATTTTCTCACTCAGTCTCTGTGCCCACCGCAATCCCTGGGTGGCGGGAGGTGCGGGGAATTTCATTCTCTCCCTTCTCTGACCTGATGAGACAATTTCTCTACCATCCCATTGTCCTCAGAATCACATATACCGGGACTTAAAAACTGGTTCAGCTTCCCAGCTTTATTACTCTGGGCTCGTTACTTCACTCCTTTGGGCCTTCGTTTACTCATTTTTTAAAATGTGGATGAAACCCCCATCTTACGTGGTTTCGTAATAGTTAAATGGGATATTAGTGCCCAGAGAAGGCATTCAATAATTATTAGTCGTCTTCCCCACCCTCTTTGCTTCTTCATGTTTCCATTTACCCAGACTTTTGTCTGTTAACGTGCCAACTTCTCCCAATCTCCTGCCAACCTCACCTTTTAGTTCCCGTCAACTATGTCAGCATCTGGTTTCCTATCCCACCCCCTCTTCCAAATAGACTAATTCTCTTTCATCCTTCCTCCTCTTCTCTCAGAGCTATTTTAGTCCATCTCTTATGCCTCCCCTAGCTTGTTCCCAGCTTTCATTTCTTATCTTTGCTCAGTTTGCCTCCATTTTTTACTATTTGGAAACAATCTCCAACTTGCAAGAAGAATAGAAGAAGTTACTCTTTCTGAAACACCCCAGAGGAAGTTGTCTCCATAACACCTTATCACCCCGAACGGTTGGTGTGTTTCCTATCTCCAAGGACATTTTCATGACCCAATACATCTATCCAAACCAGGGACGTTAACACTGAAACGTCACCATCACTTAATTCGCAGAGGCCATTCGCGTTTTGCCTATTGTCTCAGTAAACGTCCTCTATGGCAAAAGGATCCAGTTCAGAATCACACATGGCATTTTGTCATGTCTCTTTGGTCTCCTTCAACCTGGGAACTGTTTTGCAGCTTCTCTTTGACTTTCACTGTAGGATTGTAGTCCTGACCGGAACTCGTGCAAAGTAAGCGGCAAAGACAAAAGCAGGTACAGCACTACCAATGTATATACGTTACACGAAGTGATATCAGTGACCACCATCAGCAAGATTCAGGCCATTGCTTCTGAGTTTAGGTCCCAATGCTGTTCCTCCCCAACTATGTGATCATGAGTATGTCCCATTAAGCATCAGGTTTTTGCCAATGTTACTTTTGCTTGTGTTCAGGTGGGGACACCCGGAAACACTGTTTTTCTTCCTCTTTTTTCTTTTCTCACCTTTTCTTCTCTTCCTCCCTCCTTTCTTTTTCTTTCTTTCCTATTCATTTTTTTTCAGTTTTAGAAAATGATCATGAATTACTTTTTTTTTTAATGTTTTTAAACATTTATTCATTTTTGAGAGACAGATACAGAGAGCAAGCAGGAAAAGGGTAGAGAGACAGGAAGACACAGGATCTGAAGCAGGCTCCAGGCTCCGAGTGGTCAGCACAGAGCCCGACGTGGGGCTCGAACTCACAAACCGTGAGATCGTGACCTGAGCCGAAGTCAGATGCTTAACCAACGGAGCCACCCAGGCGCCCCAATCATGAATTACTTCTAATGATGTCAAAGAACCAATATGAAACTATACAAAATTTGTTTATTCTGTTCATAAGAAAATTTTTCCTAACAGATTTGGCATTTAATAACCTATCCTAGGACACGTTTCTCCATAGGCTCAAATACGATTCCTGTGCCTGTTAGTATCAAATCAAGAAGAGTTTCAGTAACAGACTCGGTCAATTGCTCTACTCTCTACCCCAACGTTTTGCCCCTGAAACTCAGAATAAGAAGAGGGTACTGTGTGGCCCCTGACTCCTAAAGTCATGTGCATAGATCTGGACAGTAGATCTCACTCATAAGTTCAACCAGCTATATTTCTTTGGACCAAAAGTTTCTGACCAGAAGCCTCTCCCTCTCCCTCTCCCTCTCCCTCTCCCTCTCCCTGCTACCCTCCTTCCTCCCAGGCTGGAGAGGCTGAATAGAATACAAGTCCCTCTCAAAAAGCTGTCTGCTTCTCATTTTTCTTCTAGTTGATACATTATGGACAGAAAGACCTATAGTCTGGCTTACAGACACGTTAGTTTAATGGACTCGCATGTAGAAGAATAAAGAAAGGATGTCGTTGGAGGACTCATGTGGCTCACGTGTCTCATATCAAAGCGAGTCAGAGGTATTTTCAAGCTCGTTCAGGGAGGTGGGAGATACCAAGGGCCAGCCTTCCAAAAGCATGGCTTTCTCTAAGGTCATGGAGAATGTCAGTCTTCCCAAGTCACTCTTGAAAAACACTGGAATGACCAAGGGGCTCTGAAGAAATGGTAGCCTCATCTCTAGTCTTCACCTTTACTATGCCTTTTGACCGCTAGATGACTCAGAAATGAGATCTCACTTAAGATGTCAGTAAGGGAAACACAAATAGAAACGCTTGCTATGTTTCTAATTTTCATTTCCCCCAAATGCATATTTAAAAAGAATAGTAATGTAACACATGTTTGCTGTAAAATTTTCAGACATAGACCTATTTAAAGGACTTTCCTTTGGGGTGCCTGGGTGGCTCAGTCGGTTAAGCCTCCGACTTCAGCCCAGGTCACGATCTCACGGTCCGTGAGTTCGAGCCCCGTGTCAGGCTCTGGGCTGATGGCTCAGAGCCTGGAGCCTGCTTCGGATTCTGTGTCTCCCTTTCTCTCTGCCCCTCCCCCGTTCATGCTCTGTCTCTCTCTGTCTCAAAAATAAATAAACGTTAAAAAAAAATTTAAAAAAAAAAGGACTTTCCTTTGTATCAGTCATTTATTGCTGTTACAGATGAAGCCAAAACTGGGTGGCTTAAAATAATAACACTCATTCATTTTACCCACGTACCTACAAGTTCGTCGGAACTCGGTGGGGGTGGCTCATCTCTGTTCCGCACGACATCTGCCAGCTTGGGCGGGGGCTGGAGAAGCCACGTTCAAGTCTGACTAACCCGGATGGCAAGTTGTTCGAAATGTTAAGCAAATTTAAAGCTACACTTTTCCCGACGATACATATCATCCAGGTGGTTTTATAGAAAAATGAGAATTCTAAGTAAAAGGAACAAAGTAGCTGCCTCTCACTTCCTAAAATACAATTTTAAAAAGTTAAAAACATGACTTTCACACAAATATAAAATGAATGTGTCGAAGACATATTCCAGGGGCTCCTGGGTGGCTCAGTTGGTTGAGCGTTGGACTTCGGCTTAGGTCATGATCTCACGGTTCATGGGTTCGAGCCCCATGTCAGGCTCGGTGCTGACGGCTCAGAACCTGGAGCCTGTTTCGGATTCTGTGTCTCCCTCTCTCTCTGCCCCTCCCCCCTCACCCTTTGTCTCTCAAAAATAAATAAACGTTTTTGAAAATTTTTTAAAAAGAAAGACACATTCCAGCCATTAATTAATTGTGCGAAGTAAGATGTTAAGCCAATTAAATGGATGAAAACCAGGGTTATATGGAGTATATCAGGAATGATCAAATGTATTTGCTCATAGATGTACATAATCAGATATGACCCAATAAGGCAATAAAATGCAACGTTTGGCGTTGTCATTTCTACTGCTGAAAATCAATTGTGTCTTGATCGAATAATACACATTTCTGGGGAAATTACCTCTGTTCCTCAGCCTCGGTCTGTGTACAGAAACAGTTGTCCCTCCACAACCCTCCTTGTCCAAAATGGGTATGTGGCCTTGCCTCGCCCAAAGGATCATTCCGTCCCCCAGTGAGAGACTGGGACATGGCTGTATGGTCCCACTGGAGTCTAGAAGACAACGAGATCCTGCAGAGGGCAAAATCTTTTGTGAGGGCCTCCACATTCTCAGGGCCACTTGGATCTGGAAGGTTTTAGGTTGGAACTTGTTGGCAGATATCCTGGCACCACATAAAGCCAGACAATGAAGAACGTTGGAGAATGAAGACAAGCCGTTCAGGGGGAACAGAATGCCCATGACCCCGCTGCCTGACCACAGCTCTGATCCCTGAACTTCTCAGTTATATTCAGTAGATCTCCTTTTTTTTGGTTTGCTTAAGCCAGGTGAATGGATTCCTCACAATCCAAGAGGGTTCTCCAGCCCTAGCTGCTGCTTCTGTGCGAGCCCAACGAAACATATATTCACTGGTCTGTGCTTCGATTTCCTCTTCCATCGAAGGAATGACCAATGCCAACAGAGAGTTGTAAAGATTAAGTGCATAATAATATAAACAGAACATGTTTTTCCAATGCCTAGGTAACAGAAACGTCACATACCTTAATTTTTCTAAATTGAATTCTATCTAGCCCTAAATCTCCATGTATTAGGATGAAAAGACTCTCAACGCCGGTCATTATCGGAGACTCTTTTACTCTCTAGTGCTAATAAACGTCAAAAGTGACCTAAGAAAGATTGTTTGGTCTTTGTTATATCATGGTGGCTACCGGGATGGTCAATGTCCAAGACTTATGTGGTCCAGGTGTCTGTACAGCCTCTTTGCCCTCTAGGGGATCTGGTGACTTAGACACAGCTCCCGAGACTAAGGTGTTTGATATTCGGTGCCCCTAGCAAATGCATCAGCCCACCCCATCAGAAATCCTGCTCCTGCTTGGACACTCACATAGAAGACATTGATGCCTGTGGATTCTTCTGCCCATTTTCCCTCCCCCAAGTTTCTGGAGCCACTGCAGTCTTAGGCGACTGACTCCCTCTTTCAACCCAGTGACTCCATCTGCACACTATCTGCTCCCTCTAAGGAACATCCAGCTAAATTCCCCTCCCACATAAGAGCCCGGTTAGAGTTGTACTACAAACGCCGTGTAACTTCCGACTCGCGCCGGGAAGACACACAAATTAACAACTGGTGGTAGGCAGCCTCCAGGAGGACTCCCCGTGATCCCTGCCTCCTAGTATTCACGCCTTGTGTAATCCTGTCCCCTGGACTGGGGGCTGGCCCTAGTGACTCACCCCAGCGAACAGAATACAGCAGAAGTGATAGAATGTCACCTCCAAAATTAGCTTATAAAACAACAGTAACGTCTGTCTTGTTTGCTTTCTCTTTCTCCCTCACTGCTCCGAGGGAAGCCGGATGCCATTCTGTGAGCTACCCAACAGAGAATCTCATGTGGCAAGGAATCGATAGCTAGGACCACAGCCAGAAAGGACCCGAGGCTTGCCAAATGCCACAAGAGCAAGTTTGGAACCAGAGAGATCCTACCTAAGATATGCCTTGAGTTGACTGTGTGACCTTGGCCAAAACCTTGGGTTCAGTCTTGTGAGACACCCTGAGCCAGCCAGGCAGTGGGTTCCTGACCTACTGAAACTGAGAGATGATAAATGTGACTTGTCTTAAGACCCTAAGAAATTAGAATAATTCATTACACAGCAACAGATAACTAATATACCTCCCTTCAAGATCGGGAGCCTGGAATTTTCTGGAAACGAGGGTAAAGTAGTAGTCTCACTCTGCAAGTCTCTTCTGGCAGGGCTTGGGAGACATCAGCAAATTGCTTAGTGAATTACCCTGTGACAAACACAAGCAAATTACCTGCAGCCATGTGAGTACGTGTAACAAGAATCTCTACAGAAGGAAATTACCACCATCTGTCTCGGAGAGTCCAAACTCCATTCCACAGTCCAGAAGAGCCACGCTTACTAAACTGCATGATAATCAGCGGCCTCCCAAGCCCTGCCAGCGAAAGGAAGGAACAGAGTCGGATGCTCACAGGAACAGTGGAGAGGTAGCTGCCCCAGTCCCTAAAATGCCCCTTGGTGTTCCTAAAGAAACCCATACCTGTTCCTGTGGCCATAAGAAAACAAGCCAGTTTCGTTTTGGGTTTCCAGAGACAGTGGAAAGTCCTCAAAGGCTAGAACTCCCTCCTCTACCATGAGACCCTGCCCTAAACCGGGGATTCTGGTGTAGTCTGGGGAATCCAAGCGTTCTGTGAAGGCTGCCTCCATGAATATGAACCCCATATACCGCACCCGACATCAGAGAGTAATTTGTGGTCCAAGAAGCGGGGCTCTGGGGACTTTGCGATGGTCTCCACCACCAAGGCATCAGTACATTCGTGCCTAGTGTACCCCTGAAATTATATGCGTGGGGCGGAAGGCTAGGTGTGTGTAGCCCCGGGGCGCCCCACTGCTTTTGTGTTCAATGCCAGCAACACCGGCAGATCCTGCACACGATGAATAATGGAGTCTGGATTAGTAGCTGTGGGCCCTGGGTGTGGCAGGACACATTTGAAAACATTTTCTCGTCCGGGATGTGCTCACCTCTCCATCATGGTTCAGCAAACGAGCTTTCTTGCTTTTGTGGACCCTCCTGTTTTCCCATATGGGCAAGAGTCGGAAAAGGGGAGAAGACGCCAGTGCTGAAAACAGCACGAGACCAGGGGCATCTCTCGTGGATGCCGCCCTCTCGTCACTTGGAACAGGTCTCATACTAGCCCCTGGGTGTGGAACTCCCATCTGATTGTGACTATGGAGAGAAGCAAAATTCGGGCTCCGCTAATGACTTCCTAGGAGACACAAGGCCAGTCTCGGAGCTGTTTTAATCACCACCTCACCTTCGGTGAGCCTCGGGAACATGAAAAAGATCACCCATGGGAGTCACGGGCCTAAGGGATGATAACTGAGTATCTCTTAACTTCAGTTTGGAAAAATCTGGTTAAATGGAAGGAGGCTTCCAATTTCCAGGCCAGCGTGTAAGGAGCTTAGAAGTTGTCTCTCCTGTCCACACAAGAAAAAAAAAAAATGAAAACCAAAAAACAGCCACTTTTATATCTCATCAGAGAACGGAGGTCATAGGACAAACAGCTGCCCCTAAAATAGAGGTGACAAAGAGGCAGATACAGAGAACTACACGTACCCGAGTGGAAGCTTAGAAGCAGAGACCTCCATGGGGACCAGTGCCAGGGTAGAAACACCTAGACTGTAACTGACAAATGGCTGGAGGTCTCCGTGTGGACAAGTCTTGAGAGTAAGGAATTCAAGGCGGTGGGCAGTCAGAGGGGGAACCTCGCACCGTTGTCATGACTTTGATCTCTGGGGCCCCTACCGGATCGGCAGGGAAGATCAGAGAAGAATCCCCCAGCACTTCCAGCAAGGGAAGGGCAAAGTAGCCATTTTTAAATACACCCAGAATATTTTGTTCTTTACAACATCTGCCCTCAAGAGCCTAACTTCCTGAGGTTTTACCAGAGCCCAAATGACCTGAAAGAAAGAAGGAAAATCACCAACTCCAGCCTCCCCCCCGCCCCATCAGCTGTTTTTTTTATAGGAGAAAAAGCAGTGAAGCTGAGAAGCACGGGGAGGGTCCCCGCCCAGGGACACAGGCTCAGTCAAGACTGAGACCTAATCATGGGACTGTAGCGTACTTCCCCCTTCCCCACACCTCACCACCGTATCAGCAGGGCTCCTATGTAACGGGGGAATACAACAGAAAGAACTGCGTGTCTCAGACAATATTTAACGAGTCTCTAGGGAGACCCCCAAACCACAGGGGTGACACAAACAAAGACACCAGAGAAGGTTAGCCTCTGACACGTGCCGCTACAGCAGACAGCAAACGGCCTAACGCTTGGCCAGATACACAGAAAACCTCCCACCAAACACCGATTTTCCTCCATTCCTTTTGTTCGCTATACGACGCCCAGTTTTCAAGAAAAAAGTTGCAAGGTGTACTGACAGACCGATGACATGACGGATTACGGTATCATTGAATGGATTCTTAACAGCAGAAATGAGTCTTCCCAGAGTCTAGGCTGGGAATCAGCTTGCCTCACTTGACAGGAGCTAAGCGTTGTTTTTCTAAGCCCGGCATCTGGGAGCTACGGCGGGCAGATCGATCACCTGGGAGAACCAGGGGAGCCACACGGCCTTGTCTTCTCCACGCCTCCAAGTATACAAGGCAATGTTGGGGAGCACCTGGGTGGCTCAGTCGGTTATGTGCCGGCCTCCTGGTTTTGGTTCAGGTCATGGTCTCACGGTTGTGGGATCAAGCCCCGTGCAGGGCTTGGGATTCTCTCTCCCTCTCTCTCTCCCCCTTCCCCACTCGCACACACGCGCTCTCTCTCTCAAGACAAGCATTCATCAAAAACAAATAAATAGGGCCGCATGGGTGTTGCGGTCAGTTAAGCGTCTGACTCTTGATCTCGGCTCGGGTCGTGATCTCACAGTCTGTGGGTTCGAGTCCTACATCGGGCCCTGCGCTGGTAGCATGGAGCCTGCTTGGGATTCTGTCTCTCCTTCTCTCTGCCCCTCACCCACTTGTGTGCGCGCACGCTCTCTCTCTCTCTCTCTCCAAATAAAAAAAATAAAACAAAATAAACTATAAATAAAAATAAATGGCAATGTTGCTATGTCGGAAAGCCCCAGTGGCTTTTTCATTACACGCTGGTGCTGGCCTGGAGTTTAGGGCCTCAGTCTACCTGCTCAGAGCCTGGAATCAGGGTCCTAGAGTCCCCCAGACCGGAGCTGGATTTGGCAGCCCAGAACCTAGCCAGCCTGGCTCCAAGAGAGACCCGAGTGGCCCTAGCACGATGGGCCCAGAGCAGGGGGGTTGTGAGTTGGTCCTGTGGCCAAGGCTATCCGCTCCGACCCAAGCGCCGAAGGCCAGGTCCACACTCCTCCTATGCCCAGAGCCTCTAGGCCTTCTAGGCTGGGGAAGCAGACTGGAATCCATGGCAATAATGGGAAGGCATCCAGGCTGGGACCCTACCTGCTAATACACAAGAACTACAGCTCTTTCAATAGGTGAGAGATAAATGACCTCAAGGTGAGATTAGGTGAGGAGATCGGGTCCTGAGGACCAAGTTTGGTTGGGTAATAGGATGTAGCATCTGAGCGAGCTTTGTGGCCCAGGAAGGAAGTGTCACACCACGGGGTGACAAACAGGCCATTAAGAAACGGAGACCCAGGGCCAGAGAGACACCCTGTGGTGAGGGAGAAGAAAAGGACGGGGATGGGCTGACTGCATGGTGGAGGCCAGAGATGAGGAGGCCAAGGTTACAGGGGACTCCGGCAGGGAAGCTGGGGTCTGGCCGGGGTGGGGACAGAGGCAGCAGCATCCTCCCACAGTACAGGACGTGCGGCTCACCCGGCCGTTGTGCAGCCATCTTGATGGAAAGTTTGCACAGAGCTACCTTCAACAGGGGGCTTCCCCGGCGGCTGCAGGAGACAGGGGACGCGAGCACCAGCCAGGAGCCCCGCAGGGGATAGGATGGCCAGGATGGCCCCAGCTTCCCGGATTCCTTCACTCACCCCATGCTGGAGAAAAGGATACGGGAAGAAAAGGAAGAGATGAATCACCATTTCCACAGAGATCCTAGCTCAGGTTAGCCCCTTCTGGGCAGGTAGGAGCCTGGGTGACCTGTGGGGAAGGTCAGAGCAAAGAGAGCCCGCAGAGGCTGACTGGAACGGCCCTTGAGGAAAACATTCTCCAACCCGCCCCATGAATCACTGACTCACCCAACTGTCATCCGCACCTCACCTTCGGCTCCACCTCGGGCAGCCTCCACCTAACTCGGACTCACAGGACGAGATTCCAATCCTACCGAGCCCCGAGCACTCCTCCACAAAGAGCCCAGAGGCCTGGCCTCTCCCGTCCCCGCGGTCCCAGGCACAGACCTCTCAGCCCTCCCTGGAGGCAGTGTCTCCCGTGGTCGGGGTCCACCCCTTCTCCCACTGCCTCGTCCTGCAGGAGCTCCTGTCTACCACTCACCTGAGGCCTCTCTGGGACGGGGGGAGGAGAGGTGCGCTCTTGTGGAGGCTGCTAGACTCCTTCCTCCTCCTTGATGCCCACAAGAACCTGGAAACACCAGTCATCAAGGGGGAGAATTTCCAAATTGGGGAGAAAGGCAAGCGGGGGGCGGATTATCTCCCAAACTCCTGAGGTCAGGCTACCAGGTGAAGTCTGGGAACACTTTGGAGTCACTGTTGACAAGGACATCCAACTCTTTGGGGACAAAAAGGCAAACGAGAGCAGGTGCTCGGACCAGCAGCCCTGCATTCTATGCCTGTAGCCACCTGGTGAAGGAGACATGGAGACAAGTCTTCTGGGGCGTCCTTGTCTGCATGGCGAGTCTGGGTGGTAACCGTCATTGTCTCTGAGGTTCTTCCTCTCAGAGGACCCTCTGTCTTACTCAAGGGGACATCCCGTGACCCTCTCAGACCTAACACAGGCTAATGGATCCCCACTCCTTCTCCTGCCCAAGATCCCAACAAGTAGTCAATGAATTATGGAAGGGTTGGGAAGAGATGGAAAATGATACACATGAGTATGTGTATCTCTCCTGAGCCAGCAGCTCACTGATGTATCACAACTCTGTTATATATGCTGTTAACACAGAGGGAGAAAAGCACTTAGATCGATAGATAGATAGAGAAACATACATACCATCAAATAAAGGATCTCATTAATTGCATTTTAGAGGTATTAAGAGGTCAACAGGGATTTTGCTGAAATGTTGGAAAGTAGGAGAGAAAATTCAGGGAACACTTCACGGAGGAAATGACCATAGTATGGTTGAAAACAAATGAAAGATATTGCCACATACAACCGCAATTCCTCCCTCAAGAGGATTCTGAGAAAGGAAGGTATCACCCACTGTCGTGTCAGGAAAACATCAGGTGTGCAGGCTGACAGGGACTTGGGAGAACTGAACTGTTCGGTATAAAAAGAAAATGTAAATGCTGGGGAGAGAGAGGGATACCAGGAGAGAGATAAAGAGGGGAGGAATAAGGTGTGGGGTAAAGACCTGACAGCGCTTAGCCCAGGAGAGGATTTGTAAGACAAACAATGGGGGGGGGGGGGGGGAAGGGTTATATATTGGCTGCAGTGCGGCTGGCACCTTGCTTCTGTGTGGAAGTGGATCCTTCTGGAAAAACTTGAAAGGTGTCTTATGCTTAGGTGGATATAAGGCCAGAACTGATATGGGGAAGTTGCCCCTGAGGACAGAGGAGGTTCCGAATGCAATTCCCGGGGAATTAGCAACACTTCCTGAGAACACGTTAGACTGGAAGGCCGTGGCGCTGGTGGAGATGACCGATGAACAGCTAGACCCTGGTATCATCTGGGTTCTATGTGGAATAAACAGGGAATTGTACTAAAGTAAAAACACGTACGATGAAATGATGGCGTTGGAAAATAGGAAGGCAAAGAGAAGTGTGGAGGGATGTCTTAGGCCCAGATTAAGTACAGGTATCTGCTGGGGTTGAGGGCCCGGGGAGGGGGCAGAGCGTCTAGCTCCCCCTGTGCCCTTCCCCCGACCCCAGGAATTTGGGGGGTTCCTCATGTTCTCAGCGCCCGGTTGCCTAAGGCAGCAGGTGCTTTAGATGATGTGCAAGGATCTTTTTTTCAGGAATTGGGTTTGTTTTTTTTTAATATCATTTGTGATGTGGATTTCCTTCTGTTTCTCCATTTGTTGAAGAGAAATCTCACTTCACAAATATTTTGGGAAAATGGAGACAACCATTTGGAGCAGGTTCAACAAAATTTCTCAGTTCACAGATAAAACTAGATAATAGTTAAAAGTTCTGTACATTTTTGAAGATGGCAAGTACCTTTTTCTCTTTTTAATACAGGTAATTTCTTAAAAATGAATGAACGAACGAACGAAATGGAAATATAGGTATACATATATGCATATAATAATGGTTATATAGTTGCTATAAAGAACTTCTGGTATATGGAAATTATTCACAAGTCTGGGACTTTTAGCTTAAATTCCAGTGTCATTCGTACTTAAAGGAAAGGCAAAACATTCTCTCTCTGGTCACAACACAGTAATAACTTCTCAATAATCATCATCTAACTTGTTATTGGACTTTTGCTTGGCACTTTGGTAATACACATAGCTTTCACTCATCCTGCTAACATTATTAAGTCTGCTTAATATGCTTATAATCCTCAGCTAAGTTGTCATTATAGTCCTGAACTAAATGCTGTGGTGTAGATAGATATTGTCTTTGGCCCCTGGGAAGTCAGTGTCTAAAGAAGAGAAACATCCTTAAATGGCAGCACAAGGCAACAGAGTGTATATTAGGGTCTAAATACGTTGGAAGCAATGTGGTCTAGAGCCAGCTTTGTCACTAACTAGATATGTGATCTTAAACAGGGTCCTTCCTATTCCCAATGGGGCCTCGTTTCCCTGTATTTAGAATGAGAGAACTGAGCTATTATCTCAAAGGGCCTCGTTAGCTACGGAGTCGTAGAAGAGAAAATGTTTACTAACAGAACCATCATCGGGAGTAGGGAAAATATTTGGGTTGTCAGCCAATCTCTTTTATCACCACCCGCCTGTGGTGTTTTATACGTCTGGCATTAACTGCACTGTCGGCAAGGAAGTCCTGAATGGATCAACAGAATGGCTTTTGTCTTGTCAAAGTGAATAGGTAATCTCAGGTTTAAGGTCTTCAACTTCCGGCTATGCCCCCGTAGCCGCCAGGATTGGTTCAGGAGGCAGCCAATCAGAGCAAAGCCCAGGATTGTTGCTGGGAGTTCTCAGAGGCAGATGTTCTCCCTCGGTTGGGTAGTGGGAAAGCCGGAAGGGCTGCAGTCATTCATTCACAAGAGGAGTTGAGCCGATGCTGATGGGAAGCATAACCAAGAGGCTGGTGGGAAAACAGAGCCGGAGATGGGATCAGATCCTCTAGAAGCTCGAAGTAAGAATTCACATAGCCACCCCTGGAAGGATAAGTATGATCTGAATAGGAAATAGAGAAGGGAGAATATTAATATTGAGACAGATGGCGGGAATCTGGAGGGAATATGCTGTATTTCGACGACGTTACGTTGCTTGATTGAAGCAGAGAATTTATATTCATTCAATATGAAACATCTGCATTATAACACTATCGATACCGTCTATGGCAGAGGTTGGCGGTGCAGGCATGCGTTCAGGATAGAGACATGGCATGACTCCGTTCTCACAGAGCTTATATCCCAGCAGAGGGACTGCAAGGTCAACCACCAACTACAGTAGAGGAAGGACGGACCTCTACTGAACCCTTCAGCTCCAGGGTCTGCCAAGGGCAAGGAGAGTCTAGTGGAGGGGGTTGTCTTTGGAGTCCCTGCCTGGGAGGAGTTGTATAGATGAGAAAGCTAAAGCATGTGGGCAAGAATATCACGTACCAAGCTAGATGGTCCTCATTGATAAGCCACAAAAATAGGTCTGTCTGGCTTCAAAGCCTCGGTCTAGGCTCTCACTTCCTCAAAATGTGGTCTGTGGGCCAGGAACATCAGCATCATCTGGGAGCAGGGCTGGCTGTAAAATTTGTACGGCCCAGTACAAAATAAGACCTTGGGCCCCTTGTCCAAAATGAGGAAAAGAGGACGACTGAAGATACCGAAAGATGAAGCTTTTCCTTGTCTTCCGCAGCCTCTCAACTTGCAATGTTTTATACTTGCGGTTCAAAGCCATGCTAAGAAAAGACACGTTAAGGTTTTAAGTTGCTTGTGTGGACTTTCCATCCATCTTTTGATCCTGTCATGCCACTTTTAATGCAAACGTAAAGTTAATTCATATGTGGAATCATCAAAATTATACCATTTGTATTTTGTAACTTATACACACGTTTGTATTTTGTTCTCACCACAACAGTGGAAAACTGAACAAAGCAATTCAATTATTCTTAGTATCTGGCTGCTGCTTCTTCTTCTTCTTCTTCTTCTTCTTCTTCTTCTTCTTTTTAAGTTTATTTGTTTACTTTGGGTGGGGAGGGGCAGAGAGAGAGAGAGGGAACAGAGAGTCCCAAGCAGGCTCCACGCTGTCAGCACAGAGCCCATGTGGTGGCCTGAACTCGAAAACTGTGAGATCATGACCTGGGCTGAAGTCAAGAGTCAGATGCTTAACCGGCTGAGCCACCCAGGCACCCCAGTATTTTACTTCCTAATAACCATGTATTCTATCAGCAATCTCTACCTTCTGCTTCCTGATGAATAAGGAAGAACTGAAAGGAAATGGAACTTTCTCTTTCCTTCTGTGGCATCACTTTGGGCCTAAGTGGTTGGCTAAGATAGAGAAGTAACATAGGAAGGATATGCTAGGGTTTCTTAGTCATTTGTGATTCTTAGAATTATATTTCTTTCTGTATTCACAGAAAATTCTGGTTCTTTTTTAAATTTTTTTAAATTGTTTTTTGAAGTTTATTTATTTTGAGAGACAGAGAGAGACAGGGAGGGGCAGAGAGAGAGAGAGAGAATCCCGAGCAGTCTCTGCACTGTCAGCATGGAGCCTGACGTGGAACTGAAACTCACGAACCATGAGATCATGACCTGAGCTGAGATCAAGAGTTGGACGCTCAGCTGACTGAGCCACCCAGGTTCTAAGGCTGTCAGCACCCCCAACCTTCCTAAGTCACAGACATAACATTACCCTGCACTTGCTTAGAGACGTTGCAGAATTTCCACCAGAGTTTTGTACTCATGACCATCTCCATCATCCTCATACACTTGCGAATACGGCAGCAAGAGACAGGGAACATGCACCTTCCTACTTCCTTGCACATGCAGGCTATATGTACCACCTGACTTAGAAAACCCAGGTTCAAGTTTAAAGTTATTAAGAATTTCAAGGTCACAGTGGAGCATCAAACCAAGCCCAGGTCCTTCTAAGGTCAGAGCCTTGTGGGCACAGGCTGTAGCCTGTGCCTAGGAGCCTGTGTCCAGGAGCTTGTGAGCAATGCAGGTTCTCAGCTGCCCCACCCTCCAGCTTCATGAAAATCTGCATCTACACAAGATCCCCAGGTGATCGGTTGGTGTATTAAAGTTTGAGAAGCTCTGGGCTAGACCACTGAAGATTCTATCTCCCTAGCTTGACACTGACTTTCCTCCCTGGCCGGGTTAAGTGGGAAAGTTTTTTCTGGTCTCCTGCTGCTCTATCATCCGCCTTTTGGGTCTACACCAGGATGTTCATGACGCACGGCCCGCTGGCTTTCCTGAAAACCTATTTAGGAGGCTTTGCTGACATTTCAAGTTTCCTCTGCCTTCCACCAATGGCCTTTGTATATTCCTGAATCCCAAGGAAGAGACCCCCAAAGCAGATGGCAGGGGCTGGGCCGGAGGCAGAGCCCCCGCAAAAGATGAAAGTCTTGTTAATTCACACATCAATATGTAACTGAGATGTCCTTGTTATTGAGAATTCAAAAGTGAGAGTCTTGTTTTCTTCCACATGTGCTATTTAATTCCATTATTTCCTTGCTTTTGCTAGTTTTGAATTTGCCCAGAGGGCAGAAGCGTTCTCCATACTCTTCTCCCGACTTTGGGTTGAGGAATTTCCTAATCAAAAATTAGATAGGCACCTGGCAGGCCCAGCCGGAAGGAAGAGCCTACAACTCTTGCGTTTAAGCCCAAGAGGAGGAGAGAAGGGGGTAGAAATGTTATTCTGACATTCTCTTTGACAGTTCCTAAGAATAATAATTTGAGAAAAGAAATTAAGTCAGAATTAGGAAACTTCTTCTTTCACTTTCAGCCTCAGAAATAAAACAGAATTACTCCAGAGCTAAAACAGAATTGCCCCTCAGTTGGGGAGCAAAGCTTCACTGCACCACTAGGTTCCAAACAGAGACAGTATTTTCTTACACAACAGTGGCCCTCCCTGTCCTGTGAGGGAGGGTATAGAAGAAAAAGAAGAAGAAAAAGAAGAAGGAAGAAGAAGAAGAAGAAAAGAAGAAGAAGAAGAAGGAAAAAGACAAGAGAGAGAAAAAAAAGAAAAGAAAGAAGTTTTGAAAAGACACCTGTTACTCCCTGGATGGGAATGGCTTCCTTCTCCTCTAAAGCTCCATGATGAAACCCAATGGCCAACCTTGTCAAGGCCAACTTGCGGCTTATCGTTGATCAGTACCGTTCTAACATTCAGACATCTCAGTTTTAAAACCAAGCTCCTCTGTTCCCTGACCAGAACTGGAAACGGCACACAGAAAGGACGAGCCAGAGTAGGGGGTGAGGAAACGGCACAGAGAGAGTGGGCATGTGACTCGGGCTCACGGACAGAAGGGCCACACGACTTGGACCCACAGAGGGAGTGGGGGACGTGACGGAGACCCGGAGAAATTGGGAGAGATGTGACTGGAACCTCCTGAAAGTCCTGGACGTTTCTGCAGCTCTGTCCTTCCCCCGCCACCCACGACTAAGGCAAGGCCAACAACCACCACAACAAAAAACCCCAGCCGAGTAGTTAGCTCTTTGAGGTTGATTTTCTACTGCTAACTGTGCCGTGAAGTATTTCCTTATAAATTATCTCGCTTGCACAATGATTGCATTCTCTCTTGGATCACCAGCTCAGGACATTCGGTGGCATGAGTGACGGGGACATTTTAAATTCATGGGAAATACAAAACCCCCTTTGTGGGCATTGGTTTCAGCTGCTGCCTCAGGTAACAAGAGTGAGCTAAGTTTTCCTCCTTTTCCTTTCCTTATCCATTGATTCTCTGGCCAAGGTGCTATCAAGTAGCCTGCTGACCCACAGGCCAAGAGAGGGAGGAGATGAAAAGCAAATTAATCCACCAGATGGAGAGTGGGATGGTTTCCTCAAGAGGCAGCTGCAATTCCAAAGCCGGATCAAAATCGGGTTCAAAAAGTAGAGTCCTGCTTAAAAAGCTGCCGGCAGGGAGATCTGAGTGGGCGAGCTTGGCCTCGGATGGAGGGAACTCACTTCTCTTCCTCCCTTTCTCCGGGGCCTGGAGCTAGGCCAGTCCAGGCTGGGAAGCCCCCACCGCCTGCAGTCAGAAGCTCTGCGGTTGGTTGGACCTTGGTTCAAATCCCGTGTCTGCCCTTCTCGGAAGCTCAGTTTCTTCATCTGCAAAGATCCATTGGACTGTCACCTACTCCATTGGCTTTGGGGGAGGAACCAGTGAGAAAATATATGCAACGACCTTACAGCCCAGGGCACACAGAGCTTAGTAACAAATGGCAGTACCGGTAGTGATAATTATTGTTTTAAAGGGGAAGCTGGTGCCCAGAAGCCCAGCATCACTCATTCATTCATTCATTCATTCATTTGCATATTCGCCCTTGAGTGTCTAGGCTACTGGAAAGGCAAGCCTTACCTGAACCTGAGGATGTTCAGAAATTGTCCTATTAAAAGGTGTTCAAACATTCCGCTGTAAGGTCGATAATGTTGGATCCAATCAGGAAGCAGAGCGGACCTCAAGTACTGAATCGAATCTGTCCTCAAGGCCAACCAAGTCCTTGAGGAGGTGATTACATAGCACCAAACCGGGCATACTGGGTATTCAGGGGACCCCTGGGATACGAGCCAGCCCTCCAGAGCTCAACCTGGGTAGTTCTGTCCCCTCCCCAGGGGTTTTGGAAGGGGAGGGAGCACCGCTATTGGTGTCTACTTGGGAGAGACCAGGATTCTGCCAACCTTTGTACAATGCACAAGACAGCTCCCCACAACAAAGAGTTATATTGTCCAAAATGTCGGTCGTGCAAGGGTGAGACACCGTTAGTAGATGGATAAGGAGTATTTCGGCCCGGTAATCTTGATGCCTTTTGTTAAGCCTCAGAACCTTCTCTTCATCGGTGTTTGCTGTGGCCATCTTACTCAGCCAGGTGCTGGCTTTCCCACTAAGGAAGTCAATGTGGCCTTGAAGGATCCTTGCCCGAGACCCTTCCTTTTTCCAGCTCTCAGTGAAGGGTCAGGTGTATATAACCACACTCACCCCATCCGCATTCTCCACGGGACTTGGAATGTAAGCTAAGTATCGTATAAAATATATACTCCATATAAAAGAAATAATCTTCTAGCAACTGGGGTAAGTCTGATGTGAATTTTGTGCATCTAAGGCTTTATTTAGCTACCTTATCCCTTCCAAATCGAATTCTCCAGCTCCTCTTGGATTTTGTGAGCCACACCGTATCCTTCCAGTAAATTCCCTTTTTGCTTCAATTAACCAATTTATTTTGCTTGCAACCACGATGGCTTACCTGAAACAAGAATCTGCAAATTCCTTCAGTGACTTCCAAACGTCCTGTAGGATCCAAAGTCTACCCCATCCCAGCCCTCTGACAAACATGGGGCCCCAGAGTTATCCTGGCTCATACCCTACCTTGCTGGGATCTGCCATTTGGTCACCCAGTCAATCAAAGGATCAAAAAATATTTATTCGCACCCCAAGTGTGAAACAGTACCGGCTCAAGGAAAAGTCAAAGTAGAGAAGAGGGTCTAAAATTTGTTGCGCGCCTCCATTTGCTGAGCGCCGCGTTAAGGTCTTTGTATTTAGAATCTCCTCTTGGCCTGGTCGCTGTACTAGAGGTGGGAATTACCAGTCCGTTTCACATTCAAGAGAAATGAGGACAGCAAGGTTAACGAACCTTCATAAGACCGTATATCTAGCAGTTCTTAGAGCTAGGATGGGAGTTTAAGTCTGTGTATCTCCAAAGACCATGGTTTTTTTTTTTTTTCCACCTCTATAACCGGTGTTGGCAAGCTGTGGCTCATGGCCATATTTTACCCCCCATCACCTGTTTTTGTAAGTTAAGTTTTATTCTAACAACCGCCCCCATTTTTTGCCATATCGTGGCAGGAAGTCCTACTGTGTGGTCTGCAGATGGTTTCAAGGCTTGCCTCGCGCCCCTTCTCAGCTACCTAAAACAGCTCACTTCGTTTGCTTTGACACGGCTTTCCGGATCCCCTGGATCTGTGGTGATGACTTAGGGGCGCCGTGAAGACTTTTGCCAGCACGCCTCGTCCCTGTCACTCTGCGAGGTGCCTGATGCTCCCCTTAGAACCCTTCTTAGTACTGTCTAGAAACCTTTCTCATGTATCGAGTTTAAGAGGTTATAAAACTGGGGAAGAATTCCGCATTAGTCAGGATCAGAGCATCTGATCCACTGGCTTTTCACTGGAGGTTGGGCCCGGACAGAATGGGTCTCAGGAGGAAGAAGGCCAGCAGCTCAGCTCCTCGGTGAGGGGCTCCGGGGTCCTGGGTGCTAACGGGTCCAAAAAACGGGCATCAGTCTTGGTGGGCTGTCGGGGGATGGGGGCGAGGGAGCACTGAAAGCACAAAAAGCACACTTTACACTGTGACCCGGCACCTACCTGCCCCATTCCCCCGCCCCTGGTTCCACGGGCCCAGATATTTTCCTTTCAAAAAAGGCAGGTGTAGCAGTTGTTTTCATCCCCTCTATAAACTGATAGACGGGGAAGGGGAGGCATCCAGCCACTCGGGAAGAGCATATGGAGACCCTCAAAGGGGCTCCCCGTTTCGGTGAAGTCGCCCGAGCATCTCACCGATGCCCCGACTCCTTTAGATCATTCTACTCGCTTGGCATGACAGGCCAGACCCAGGCCCCCTCCATCCTCACTCCTGGACGCTCTCTCCTTCACAGCCTCCATGCAGCCAACTCAAGGTAGCCTCCGTTTCCTGCCTGTGACCCCTTCCCCGCGCTCTCTGCCGGGAGTGCCCTTCCTTCCGCTGGCACCCAGCTGGCCCTCTCTCTGCAAATGTTTCCTCTCGCCCCTCCCCCAGCCTGTTTGGTGTAGGGTCCTCCCCCTCTCCCTCCCCGGGGAAGACTCTGTCCTGCTCTCTCTCCCTGCACAATAAAGCGTTTCCCCTCTTGCCTGACTTCTCCCTTAGACAGTACCTCTGTGGACAGCAAGGACGGGATTGCGTCTCTGTGCTTAGGCACCTGATTCCGCGAGTGGCACCGGCTGGGTGCCCAGAGAATCGTCAGGTGGGCACTTTGAGACACACGGCCCGCTGTTTTAGCTTTCTGCCGAGTGAAACAAGCCAAGCACAGACATGCGCACGTCCTTCTCGCACATTTAGTGCTATTCTTACGGCACGTTATTACTTCTGTGCACAAGGAGGGCATTAAAAATGAGCCACGACATAAATCGTCATTTTAAGAGCAACACATTTGGGGCGCCTGGGTGGCTCAGTCGGTAAGCATCTGACTCTTGATTTAGGTTCTGGTCATGATCTAGCAGTTCCTGAGTTTGAGCCCCATGTGGGGGCTCTGAGCTGGCAGCACAGAGCCTGCTGGAGATTCTCTCTCTCTTTCTTTCTCTCTCTCTCTGCCCCTCCCCTGCTCACGCTTTCTCTCTCAAAAAGAAACTTAAAAAAAAAAAAAAAAAAAAAGAAATATCATGGGAGCCATGAAAGTAATTTTAAATTTCCTCTCAATCCTGTTAAAAAAAAAGAAAAATTAAGAGGAGAAATGAATTTTAATACGAT
The DNA here is from genome assembly GCF_018350155.1 of Leopardus geoffroyi. NCBI lineage: Eukaryota > Metazoa > Chordata > Mammalia > Carnivora > Felidae > Leopardus > Leopardus geoffroyi. Next base: position 18,344,523 of record NC_059342.1, on the reverse strand, counting down.
GTTTTACTTCACCTAATATATTAAAAGCATGATTGTTTCTAAATATCCTCTACATTTGAAAAAAAATATCGAGAGTTATTTACATTCTTTTTTTTTTTTTTTTTTTTTTTTTTTTACTCAGACGTCAAATCTGCTGTGTGTTTCACACTTACAGCACATCTCAATTTACCAGAAGCCCAGTTCGAATGCTCAGAAACCACATACACCTCACAGCTGCCGTGCTGGGCAGTGTTGCTCTGGAGACTAACCTTCCCATCACGCGCAAAGGTGGGAGATGGACGGGTCTTGTGCTGAAAGGCTTTGAGAAGAAAGCCGAGAGTCTAACTGCTTCTTAAAAGACTCTCAACCCATGTTTCCATTGACCGCCATTTTAGGGACATTCCTAAGCATTTCTGGGAGCCTGTGGCACAAACTGGATGGATAACCCCCTTCCCACCACTGGCAACTTAGGGTTTAGCTTCTTTGAGTTGGTTAGTTCATTCCCACTTACCCACTGGCTTCCCACCTTCCATTTCCCCCTGTTGTTTCCTCTGCTCTCTTAGTCTTTCTGAGTTTGTGCTTTAAAGTAATTCATTCACTGGCATCTTTGTGGGGTCTTTAGAGAGAACCAAGATGAACATATACGTTCAAGCCACCATCTCTAGTGAGATGGCCATACCAAAGTGTTGATGTAAGATGGGATCTCACCCATCCAATTAGGACTGACATGATGGCTGTTGTCAGGAGTAAATTAATCAGTAAGTTTTCCATATCATTGGAATTTGAGGGTATTTTTTTTTTATTTGGCCTACACATTTTTTATTAAGTGTGCCTGGTATTTTGGTTTAAACCATCTGCCAATCCTATGCAAGCAATAATTGGTTCCTGGGGCGCCTGGGTGGCTCTGTCCGTTACGCATGCGACTTCGGCTCAGGTCATGATCTCATAGTTCATGGGTTCGAGCCCCACATAGGACTCTGTGCTGATAGCTCAGAGCCTGGAGCCTCTTTGAGATTCTATGACTCCCTCTCTCTCTGCCCCTCCCCGGCTCGTGCTCTGTCTCTCTCTGTCTCTCAAAAATAAATACATGTTACAAGATTTTTTTTTTCAATAATAATTATTTCCTAAAGGAATGAATGGGGGAATGAAGAAATACATCAGGGTAACTTCGTCTTCAAATGTCACCCAATCCAGTTGAAACCAATGCCACACCCACCCACATACACTCCCTGTGGGTCACCCTGGAGGGAGCCTGGTCCTTATCCCAATCATTGGCCCAGCTCAATTACCTGCAGAGTATCACCCAGGTACCACGGAGCTAAGAACCCCCTTGCTGTCGCAACTACGACTTTGCAAAGGCCCTCAACAGCAGAGAGCCAAATGGAAGAGGGAGCCATGAGTCAGTCATTTCCACCTCCTCTCAACCTCATTGCCCCACCGTCTACTAGAACTGACCACTTCCTTGCAATATTCATGCTGCCTTTTGCTTTCTTTAGCATGGGGATTTCTTAACTTTGCTTTCCCCAGCCTTTGACCTCATTTCTTCTTTTGAAAGGTGTTGAATTTCTTTCTGCGGTTTTTCTGGAATGTTTTTAAAATGTAACCGAAGTCTTTCTCACATACAGCAACATTAGAATCTCATCTTTATATGTCGTCCACCTAGGGCTGGCGGCCTCGGGGTCCTTTTTGGGTTTAGTGGGACTTACTATTTCATTGCTCTGGCATCCAAGAGTAAGTGAAAAGCAATTCCAATATGTAGCAGACTCTATTTAAAATGCCAAAGAGGGATCTCATAAGATATGGGAAACCTTGAAGTCCTTCTTTTGCATCAATGGAAGCCTGGAGAATCAAGGAGTTCTCAGATCCCGAGATCCTATTTAGTTGGCTTCTTTGGTTGAAATAAGAGATAGGTCAGTTAGGTACTGCATAGATCTGGACAGTAAATAGTAACGAAAAAGGAAGTTCTAGAAGCTGCTACAATGGTAATGATACACAAAGGAAATTTCCACAGAGGAGATAAATAAAGAGAAGTAAATTTGGGGATGGGGTGTCACTGAAGGAAGAATCCGGCTGTTAAAGTTTATAGTAGAATGGCCAGTAAATACGCAAATTGAATTAAACTGGAAACTCTTCAACGCTCATCCCATAAGCTTCCAGAGTTCTGGTCGCAACAAGATTCCGCGCGTGCTGCCCCCCCCCCCCACCTACGTGTCCCATATTTTATTTCCCCGGCACACACTTTCAGCTCCGTGCATTGGGACATATTTCAGTCACATCGCTCTTGCGAGCCATAAAGAAAATAGGATGGTCCTAGGAAACACCTGCATTACATTGATGTTTCGTGACAAATCTTTCCCTTATAAAAACACCATATTTGCCTAGGTTTTTATAGTTTTGAAAACATTTCAAAATGCCTTATTTCACTTTATCTTCGCAGCAGCTCTCTCTCTGTAAACAGAGAAAGGTACTCTTTTCCGACATTTTATTTATTGACCATTCTGTTGGCTTCTCCCCCTGTTCCTTTTTTTTTTTTTTTAATTTTTTTTTTTAACGTTTTTATTTATTTTTGAGACAGAGAGAGACAGAGCATGAACGGGGGAGGGTCAGAGAGAGAGGGAGACACAAAATCGGAAGCAGGCTCCAGGCTCTGGGCCATCAGCCCAGAGCCAGACGCGGGGCTTGAACTCACGGACCGCGAGATCGTGACCTGGCTGAAGTCGGACGCTTAACCGACTGCGCCATCCAGGCGCCCCTCCCCCTGTTTCTATAAAAGACTCCAGGTGGAATGACAGACTTCGCACCCCCAGTAGAGTTCAGGGCCAGGACGAGATGCCTGCCTCCTGACCTCTGGTCTGGTACCCGATCCATTGAGGCTCTTGTCACTCAGACCTCAACTCTGGGCCCGGAGATGGTCTCCGACATAAACTCGATCAAAAGCACAGGACCTTGGGGGTGGACTCAGGGTGTGTCATGGTGGTGATTCAGGGCTGTAAGGGTCCTGCACCCGATTCCACTGTGTGGAGGGGCGGAAGCCAAGGATAAGGTTGTTGTGCAGATTTAAGCACCTTCTCCACTGATGAGTTTCTAGAGCTTTGGTCGTCCTCTTCTCCCTGGTACAGGGGACACCCTTACAAATGGAGATTTCCCTTATTAATATAAATGTCTCAGGAAAGGTAACTGCTATTCGCTTTTCAGAGCTTCTCCTGTGTCTGCTCCTTCTTAACAATAACTAGCCTAAAATAATCCTTTTTTTAAAATGTCTTTTTAATGTTTATTTATTTTTGAGAGAGAGAGAGAGAGAGACAGAAAGACAGAGCATGAGAGGCAGAAGGGCAGAGAGAGAGAAGGAGTCACAGAATCCGAAGCAGGCTCCAGGCTCCGAGCTGTCAGCCCAGAGCCCGATGCGGGGCTCGAACTCACAGACTGTGAGATCGTGACCGGAGCTGAAGTCGGATGCTTAACTGACTGAGCCACCCAGGCACCCCTAACCACCCTGAAATAATCCTAAGGCCAAAGAGGCATATTTGAGAGTGGCAAATTCTGCAAATTCTGTTCCTCTTTGAGGCACACACCAAAAAGGGGAGCTCAGCATTGACGGTGGGGGCGGGGGGTCGGGCTGAGTGGACTGAGGAGGGTGACTGCACCTGCCCTGGGGACTTGGGGAGCCAACTGGGTGAGGGAGGCATTGCCACAGCAGGGAAAACTTGTGTGGGGAGTCACAGCCACACCCCAGGGGGCATGGAGGGCAACGGCACAGGTCACTGTGTCCCGTGTAGGGAATCCATACCCCAGGGGGATGAGGAAGGCGCCCACGCAGGAAGGGGGAGCAGAGTGTAAGGGGGGTGAAAATGGCTTTCACATGGTGACGTGGACAAGTCAGGGCAAGGGCAGGGGGAGGAGGGCATACTGAGAGGCTCAGGGGCAGTGGCTATGACCAGACATACTGGTTACACACTGGGGGACAGAGCAAATGAAATTTAAGGACATGGGGAGCCAAATTTCTTACTGTTGAAGCCAGGAGTTACAAATGCGGGAAAGGAGAAAACTGGAACACTGTGGTATTGAATAGGAATTGGATGCATTGGGAGTAGCTTATAGTTTTCGACATATGTAGATAGCCATAGGACTAAGTAGAGATGACAATGTGTCTGGGGGCACCTGGGTGGCTCAGTCAGTTAAGCGTCCGACTTTGCCTCAGGTCATGATCTCACAGCTCGAGAGTTCGAGCCCCGCGTCAGGCTCCGTGCTGACAGCTCAGAGCCTGGAGCCTGCTTTGGATTCTGTGTCTCCCTCTCTTTCTGCCCCTCCCCTGCTCATGCTCTGTCTCTCAAAAATAAATAAATGTTAAAAAAAATTGGAAAAAAAAAGAAAATGTGTCTGTACATGTATATTTTTATATTCCTATACCTATAAAATATGTATGTAGCTGTATACTTACAAGTATCCCACAATGCTGTCTGCTAAGAGGGCTTCTAATAGCAATTAACACAGCCTAGATTTCATATTCTTGAGACGGTTCTCCACTTTGGGGGAACTGGCTGAATGCAGGGCTGAGGCAGGAAACTTACAAAATGGACTCTGGCAAAAGGCGAGGAAGTGATAGGGGCATATCAAAAGGACACAGAAGCCAGCTTCAGCATCAAAATAAATCATCATCACAATGGATTATAACTTCTTGAATACAATAGAAAACCATGAGTCCTTAGCAATGCGACTATATGGGTAAATTGCAAGTGTAATGAGAAGGGATATTTACATAGATCCTTTCCCATGAGATACAGATTAACTACAGCGGGGAAAAGAGTAATTTCCTATTGGAAAAAGTCGCAGACACTACCACCAAGCGATCAAATGGAACGTCGTCTGTAACGGGGGAAATTGAAGTCGTGTACTCCTGATAGGTTGCTTAAGAATCAAGCGTCACCGGAGAAATTCCTGCCAAAGACGCGTAACCTAAACCTTCTACCAGACAAACCCAAATTGAGTGATGTCGATAAAAAACAGGCCTGCAATCTTCAAAGGCATCAAAGTCAGAAAAGTCAAGGAAAGCCTGAGGCGTTAATCATTGTAGTTTGGGGAGACCAAAGTGGTTGACAATTAAAAATGCAACCAGGAATTTTGGTGGATCCTTTGCTTATAATGGACTCACTGGAGTCACCCCCCCCCCCCAATGGGGTGTGAGGCATAGACGGTTGTAATGCAAAAATGCTGGGGCGCCTGGGTGGCATTTGACTTCAGCTCAGGTCATGATCTCTCGTGGCTCGTGAGTTCGAGCCCCGCGTCAGGCTCTGGGCTGACAGCCCGGAGCCTGGATCCTGCTTCGGATTCTGCATCTCCGTCTCTCTCTGCCCCTCTCCCTCTCACACTCTGTCTGCCTGTCTCTCTCTCTCTCTCTCTCTCAAAAATAAAAAAACAAAAAACAAAATTCTAACTTAAACATTTCAATGAGGGTATTTTGCTTTTGTAAAAGGATGTCCTTGTTTTCAGGAAATATTCTTGGTTGTATCCAGGGACGAATAGTGTATCGCGTCGTCAACTTACGATCCAATGGCTCAAGGGAAGAAAATGCTTTGCGCCGTTCCTGCAGTTTCTGTACGCTTGAGATTGCTCAAAATAAAATTCACTTGAGACCAAATTCGTTGTCAGTTTTAAGAAGAACAAGAGCAACGGAAAAGAAAGGAAGAAATATGACATCGTATCAAGAGACTGCAGAGCGATGGTGGCAGGGAAAGATTAATGGTACGAGTCCCACGTGGATCCCTTTCTGAGCAAGTACAATGCCCTTTGCAGTAAGTTAGTCACTGAGGTGGAGACCAAGATAAACCACGCCCGTTCCAAAGAAGGCAACTGGAAGGGTTTTCTTATTCCATAACCGCAGACAAGCCCCAGAGAGGTTACACGAAAGCGAGTTCCAGGAAAAGCAGAGTATCATTCCCATCGTTATTGAGAAAGAAGCTTTTCTTACTTGCCTTTGTACACACACCTGGGTAATCGGTAAACACTAGTCTCCTTTCATTTAAAGAGAAACGTCATCTCAGTGAAAAAGGTTTGAACCGGGAAAAAGCTTCTTTAAGCAGTTTTGGAAAATAGAGGAAAATAGAAACTGCACCACCCAGCCAGGATGACGATGATGCACTTCGTGTGCTCCTCGGGGTCTTTTCACGTGCCTCCTTTTTTTTTTTATTTTTATTTATTTATTTTTTAATTTTTTTTTTCAACGTTTATTTATTTTTGGGACAGAGAGAGACAGAGCATGAACGGGGGAGGGGCAGAGAGAGAGAGGGAGACACAGAATCGGAAACAGGCTCCAGGCTCTGGGCCATCAGCCCAGAGCCAGACGCGGGGCTCGAACTCACGGACCGCGAGATCGTGACCTGGCTGAAGTCGGACGCTTAACCGACTGCGCCACCCAGGCGCCCCTCGTGCCTCCTTTTTAAATGGCTGGTGATTCTAGCATGCGATTATTTTCTGAGCGCAGCAAAGAGGTCACACGTGGGCTTTGAAGTTGGCTGACCAAGTTCTACAACCGACTCCTGCCACTCTGTGACTTTGAGTTTCCTCCTGCACCAACTAGGGTCAATATACTCCCTTGTCTTGGGGTTTAGGAGAGGGTTAAATGAGATAATGGATATAAAGCACTTAGCACGGCATATTGCACGTTTTACGTATTCGCCAAATACGTATGACTGAATCGCAAGCACTTTCCCATGTTTTCGAAACACTGTCATAATTGCCACTATTAGAGGCCCCTAAAGAGGTGCTCAAGGAAAGCTTTGGTAGGTGTCTCTTTCAGTGGTCGGCGCGAGAGTCTGCTGGCTGTACAAAAAACTCGGTTTCCTTTTCTTGCTGAGCACACAGCTGGATGACATTTCCCAGACACCCTGGCGGTGAGATGTGTCACGTGACTGACTTCCAGCAGTAGGCGTGAGGAGAAGCAAGGTGGGCCGCTTCCCCGGGCGCAGTCCTCCATCTTCTTTCCCTCTGGGGCTCACCAAAATGGCGGCACTCCACGTCACCGGGGTGGCTCTCGAGATAACATTTTGAAAATGGCAGAGCTGTCATTTGATGGAATCCTACAACGCTGTGTGGAAACAAAACTCCCCCTGACAACCAGAGACCCCATCTTGGGCGGTTAATGAATGAGAAATGTTCTTTAATTGTGTCTGAGTCCTTGTTTGTCCATTTGTGTTTATCTCTGTTACAGCAGCAAGCATTACTCTGATGTATACGGTCTACGCTTGGTTCTAAAAGAAGATGTGAAAAAACTCCTTTTTTTTTCTTTCTGTCGTCTTTTTTAAAAATTATTTTTTAAGATTTTGTTTTTAAGCAATCTCTATACCCAACGTGATGCTTCAACTCACGACCCCAAGACCCCTGCCTCTCTACACATACTTGCTTTCTTTCTTCTGCTTATTGTGGCTAAACCATTGCTTCCTAGCTGAGGTCAGTGCTGCCATTTGTGATGAGACACTTTTTAATCTACACGGAGGCATTGTTCCAGCCTCTGTCCCCATCCAGTGTTGTCTCTCTACTGCATGGCTGTGAAATTCCCCATCTTTAAGAGGAAGAGTCTCCATTCACTTCTTTCTATCACAGCCTCATTTCTCTACTGCCCTTTATGGTAAAACTGCTCACTTTTCCGTGCAAATATTCCAAAAGAAGTCCCAGAGGGCACAGTATGTCTTGTACTTAGTTCCGCGAAGTGTGCTTGTGGCATCTTCAAATAGCTGATTTATGCAAGTGTTTCTGAATCATCAATGTTAACTTAAATTGGCAGAGGTTACCCACCAGAGTATGACTAGGTTCTGGTAGTAAGAAATAGAACTCAAAATTTTTGTTTGACGTGCGGATAATAATAGAACTTTTTCAATATCCTTTTTTCACTTGTGTCTTGAACCTACTCCAATCAGGCTGTCAGTGTCACCAAGGGAGCCCGACAGTTATTGTCACCTCTACCAGTGACTTCCCCATTGTCAAACCCAAAGGTTCGTTCTCCAACTCAAGTTCCTCTGCCTCCGGCTGGCTTTGACCCAGCGGATCCTTCTTCCCTCCTTCCTGTGGCACCATTTTCCCTGGCATCAGTTCATCACTCTGTCTTTGCTCTCCTCCTGTCTCACCCACATCCTCTGAGCCTCCTTGCTTTTTGACCCTCATTTTCCCACCTCTAGACCTCTTTCCCTCTATGCAACACTCATTCCTTATGTGATCTCATACAGGACCAAGACCTTTCCCTCTGCTTTCACTGAGGTATAATTGACGGAATTGTAAGATGTTTAGATATTGGAGGCATACATATATGCCTTTCACGTTGTGAAAGGATTCACGCCATAGAGTTAATTCACACACCTGCCATCCATATTTACTTTCCTTTATTTATTTATTTATTTTGGTGACAATGCTTAAGTTCTGCTCTCTTAACAAATTTGAAATTTCAATTCAATAATACAGTGTTATCAGCTACAGTCACCATGTCCACCCATTAGATCCTTAGATCATATCCATCTTATAACTAGAAGTTTCCATCCTTTCAGGAGCCTCTTCCTAGCTCCTTCATGCCCCTCAACCCCGGCAACTACTTTTCTCCTTCCTGTTTTTATGAGTTTGATTTTTTTCTTTCTTTCCTTCCTTCCTTCCACCCATCTTCTTTCCTTCCTTCCTTCCTTCCTTCCTTCCTTCCTTCCTTCCTTCCTTTTTGCTTTCTTCCACATATAAGTAATATCATGTAATATTTATCTTTGTCTGGCTTATTTCACTTAACATAATGTCCTCTAGAATCATCCACATTGTCTCAAATGACGGAATTGCCTGTCAATTTTTTGTAAGGCTGAATAATATTCCATTGTATATATACTACATTTTCTTGAAGGATTATGATTTTAAATGCCATCTATCTGACGAGGAGTCCTCAATTTTTCTCTCCAGCCAATACTTCCCCTCGGAATTTCAACAAGGAGACCTAAATTCTTACTCAATATCCCCATTGGGATATCTAATAGAAATTTCACATTTAACATGTTAAAAAGAGGACTCCTAATTTTCATCCTCAAACTATTTCTCCTGCAGTCATCTTGAACTCAGTAACTTATTCCATTCCTCTGGTTTCTCAGGACAAAAACCTTAGAGTTTTCCTTGACTCTTCTCTTCTCTTTCTCTTCTTACTACATCCAGTCCAGTGGCAAATTCTCTTCATTCTACCCGATCACTTACAATCCTAGTCTCCATTATCATCATGGTCCAAACACCTTCACCTTTCACCTACATTATTGTAACAGATCCTTAACTAGACTACTCACTTCTACTGTGATTTCTTCAGAATCAATACTACAAAAACCTTCTGGAGCAATCCCTTCGAAATGTAATTTAGATCTCTGAGGATTACCTTCTTACTCTTACTCAGCCCTAAATGTCAGATTGCCATTCTTCATTAATGTCATAAAGTACTTTTTCTAATTTCTGATGAAACATGAAGAATGTGTTCCTTTGATAATCACCATTACCCAGAAAATGTTAGGAAGTCATAGATTCAATCAAGCAACAAAAAAAATTTTTTTTTTTTTAATCAATAGCCACAATAAAAAGGCAAATAACCCAGGTAGAAATGAACATACCATCTAAATAAACATATCTTCAAAGAAGATAGATAAATGACCAATACAGACACAGAAAGATGCTCAACATCATTAGTCATTAAGAAAATGGGGTACTGTGAGAAAAGGCATTCATGTAGCCTTTTTCCAATTAAAGTCTTGAATTCTAAAAATAAAGAGATCTGATAAGCTTCCAGAAAGAATGAGCAAGCTACCTCAATGGGAAAGAATCTGATAGGCACCACATCCGACCACAACACTGGAAGCCACTAAACAGAGAAATATTACACATCACAGAGAGAAATTCCACACCCAGGCATTATTTCGTTAATCGTTGAGAGCAAAAGAAAACACAATTTCAGAGAGTAAAGCAGTACATCTGTGAGGTACTCCATTTGAGGAAAATACCCAGAGAAAGACTAATCAAACATCAAATCAATCAGAATGTAAATTTCAGTCTGGGAAAAGACGAAAAAGAAGGCTGACTGGTAACCAACGAATCTTTATGCATGTTTACATAGTGAATAAGTAGGAAGATTCTGAGTAGAAATAGATAAGTCTAATTCAGCCTCTTGAACTAGACTTATATGATAAGAATAATCCAAATCACAATCTAGAATTAAAAGCACTAAATGACATCAGAAAAACCTAGGCATTGAGAGTTAGGCAGAAAAGAAGAGGGACATTCAAATGTTTGAAAAGTAACCAGATGTGAATTTCTAGCTGAATTTTATCCTACCTTTAAGGGACCGACAATACTGCTTTTATTTTATTTTATTTTATTTTATTTTATTTTATTTTATTTTATTTTCTTTAATACTGCTTTTATTTAAACGACTGTAAGCCACAGAAAAGGAGGGAGAGCCCCTAATCCATTTTATAAAGTCAAACTAAACTTAATCACAGCTGATAAAGGTATTGAAAATGACAGGCAAGTTGGCAAATATAGAGCCAAGAAATCTAAATAAAATATTAACAAGTAGAATTCAGTCATGTATAAAAAGAAAAAAAGAAATAAAAAAAAAAAAAGCAGACCATGATTTCTTCCATGAGGTCAAGAGCATTTCAGTGCCAGGAAGTCTAGCCAGACAATCTATTACATAAATCCTTTGAGGAGGAAAACCTGATGATCATATCTTTAGGTGCTTAAAATGTATTTAGTAAAGTGGCCCATTCCTAATGAATAACATGAGAATTAAAGGAATTACTTAATAATAAAGGCTATTCACCAAACTGATGGCAGACCGGATCCTAAAGTGCAAAAGGCTAAAACCATTTTAACTAAACAGAAACCACACAGGGATGTTCACCATCATCCTCATGGCCAAACACGGACTTCGAAGAGATCCCAAACTTGTTGACGTGACAAAATTAAGTAACGGACTTAATATTTGAGAATAGGAATAAAACTCTTTGGCTTTGCGGTTGATATAGTGGTATCCCTTAAAAAATAAATACATAAAATAAAAATACAAATAGGGGTGGGTGGCTGGGTGGTTCAGTCTGTTAAGTGTCTGACTTCCGCTCAGGTAACCATCTCGTGGTTTGTGAGTTCAAGCCCCACACCTGGCTGTCTGCTGTCAGCACAGAGCCCGCTCCCAATACTCTGTCTCCCTCTCTCTCTGCCCCTCCCCACTCACACTCACTCACTCTCTCAAAAATAAATAGACATTTAAAAAATGCAAATAAAAAAAGACACATAACAACAACAAAACCAAAGAGACTCGAGAAAAGGTAATAAGAGAATTTGGTAATTGGTCGGACAAACAACTATTTTAAATAGAAGTAGAAACAGAAAAATGTTTCATTCACAACAATGGCAAAATGTAAACTATTTCAGAATAAGGTTAGCAAGAAAGAAACAAATCCCACGTGAGAATCGATGTTTTTAGTTTTTATGTTTAATTTTTTTATTACATGTAATTTTCTTGAAAACAGAACAAGTCTGAACAAATGAAAAGGGAAACTATGTTCATGAATGGGAAAACTAATGGCATAGAAATGTCAGTTTTCACAAATTGATGCGTAAATTTCATTTGCTTTCCATTGCAACACCGTATTCGTTTCCCATCACTGCCATAACAAATTACCACACATTCAGTGGCTTAAAACAACACAAAACGATCCTCTTACAGTTCCGGAGGTTAGACGTGCGAAATCAGTCTCAGAGGTTGAAATCAAGGTGTGGGCAGGACTGGATCTACGAGGTGGCTTTGAAGAGAATCACTTCCTTGCTTTGTTCATGTTCCTGTGGCCCTGTCACCCTTCCTCCAGCCTCAAAGCACACCAGTCTGATCTCTGTCACCTCTTCACCTTCTCTCACCATTCTGACTGCTCTGTGTCCCTCTCATAAGGATTGTTGTGATGACATTAGACCCACAGGGTAATTCAAGATCATCTCCCATCTCAAAATCTTTAACTTAATCTGCAGGGTCCGTTTTGCCAAATAAAGTAACATTTACTGGTTCCAGGGATTAGCTGGTAGACATATTGAGTGGGGCAAGGGGCACACATTATTTAGTCTACCACAAACACTACTGTGATTCTTAAAATTATTATGGAAGAATAAATGTTCAAGAAGAACCAAGAACGTATGGGGGGAAGAAAAGTAAAGGGAGGGTAACATTAGAGACATTACAATAAAATCAGTATAGTATGGCAATTGTATTAATTGCCTAAAGAGTAAAGTCTCAAATGCAAATGAAAACGAAACCCAAGGCACCCACAGTGGGAAGATGAGGACTTCCTTAACAAAGACTGGAATCCCAAAAGCTATTTTTTTTTTTTTAAAAAGGACAGCATATTTGAACATCAACAAGAAGGGGGGAGAAAAAACGTATTTGGAAAATGTGCCAGGTAAAAATCAACTGACGAAAAAATAAATACGATTCCAAAAAATCGTGTCATGCCCAAACCAAATGTCCTTCCCTCCATCACACAAAGAGCTCTTGCAAATGGAATGAGACCAACCACCCGTTAAAACCAGCACACTCTCCCGCCCGTCAGTGTCTCCCTTTCACCATCTTCTATCTCTAAGAGAGCCTGCTGGCTCATCTCGAGGCAGTTTTCATAGCTCTAAAATGCTATTATCTTTATAATCCTGTAGCTGTCACAATCACGTGAATGATGGCTTTGCTGGGGACTGATACTAATATGGTTGTCTATTCTAGCCAGTGAGGGAGTTTTTCACTTCTCTCTCCTGCTGTTTAAACTAAAAGAAGAATGTCCTTATTCATTTGGTGTCTTTCCTTCTCTTTCTCTCTTCTGGAAATCGCTTAAAAGTTTCCACGGCGAGCTGTGTTTGGGGGTTTTTTGATTTTATTTATTTATTTTTTTAAAACAGATCCAATGTTATTTTGCATTCGGAGTCATTCTCCCGTCTGAATTTCAGATTTTAAGGTGGGGTATTTTGTTTGTTGCAGTATGTCAACTTTTCCTTCGTCTTTTATTCAGCAAGTTTATGCTAAATTTGCAAAGAAAAAAGGAACGACCCAGAGTTGGCAACACGGGAGGAAAATAGAACCTCATCCTGTGCCTAACACTGTATGCTCACTTGTTACGCCCATAAAAGAACTTTCTATTTTAATTCAGACTCTTTTCCTCTCTTCTAAAATATAAATCCAGACTGAAGATAATGTGTGGGTGTTGCAGACAAGTCTCCATTGAAATCCAAATCTAGAATCTGCAGAAATTCTGGATGATGTTGTGGTGACGAGCGTCAGACAGAGACAAAAGTTCTCTTCAGGAGAACAGCGTGATTGATAGAGGAAATAGACCGACAGTGGAGTTGAGAATACCAGCCCCGGAACTATACAGGCCTCAGTCTGAGTGTCTTACGAGTTTTTTTCTTTTTAACGCTCCCCAAGCCTCAGTTTCCCCATCTGTAAGATGGGAAGGAGAGAATAGTATCTGTTTCACAAGCTCGTTTTGGAGATTAAATCAGATCAGGCGCATAGTTGAGCCAAGAGCTTGGCATATAGTAAGATCTCCAGCGTTCGTTATCATGGTTTTGTCCCTGTGCTGAGCCGTGAGCCCTAACTTAGGAGACTGGCTATGCTTCCTCCTTTCTTCTGGGACCTCCGATGTATGAGGGAGAGGCTAAGTAGAGAGATTTCCAAGCTCTGGTCCTCACAGCCCTGTGGTCCCACAGAGGGGCCTCGAGGGGGACAGGCGCAGGCATCAGCATGAGGCTGTGATGGTGGCTGAGAAGCTTTGTTTCTTTCTGTTTTATATAAAAGGAACCTGCCTAAGATTTCACTTCAAAAACCACTGATGCTTATGCTCTGCAAGGCCATTACAATTCCATTATTCGCTAGACATTCCTCCTTTTTAAGAGGACCTCCCCCAACTTTTTAGTGATCTCTTGTCATTATCCGTCCTTAGCCACCTGATCCCTCCTGAGAGAAGGAAAGGAAAGCATTCGAGAAGCCCGTGTGTTTTCGGGTGGATTGCTTTGATGGATTATGCCTTCTAGGAGGTGCTCGCATTTTAAAAAGAGTCCAAACCCAAACGAGGAAAGAGCAAATAAAGATTGCTTTTCTATGAACAGAAATCCCAGCACTACTGAGAAGATTTGGGGGCGGAGGGGTGGGGGGGGGGGTTGGCAGGTTCTTTTGCAACCCCTTCCTTCACGAAATCGTAATGACCAGCGTTCGGGAAGAGATTCTGAGCCTACAAAACCATTTCTCTTCCATTCTCTCCGTGGGTTAACACATGCTGCCCGTGAGTGAGGTGCTACTTTGTTTCCCGTCTGCATTTCCAAGATGAGGGCAGGGAGGTGGCTCAGTGAGGCCCGGACTGGAGCCTTGGGCTCCCTCCCCAGGCCTGCCTGGTCGCCTCCACCCATTTGGGAAGCCAGGCCTGCTGATTACCCACAAGGCGCAGCCTTTCGAGCATTTGCAGAAATGGCACAGACAGGACTGGTTTTTCTGACGCTTCCTCCATGAGAATAAAGGAATGGCTGTAGCAGACCTGTCAGCTCTCAATGAGCTCTTTGTGCAAATAAATTCCAGGGTTTTTATGGACGATGATGGCAGTGAGGGCTGCCTCTCCCCCCACGGTTGTCAGAAAGTTGATGTTTCAGCCGTGCCTGGCATCCCTCCAGAAAGCTCTTGGCCATATGCACAACTGGTTGCAGACTCCTGGATCTGTGAACTTCAGAGGCTGGAGAAGAGATCTAAAAAGCTTAGGGCAAACCAAGAGGTCCTCATTTTTAAGGAGTATATTTTTCTTTCCCTATTAAAATCCCCAGTGAAATATGTATTTTTTTTTTAAGTTCAAAAAAACCCCCCAAATCATACACGAAAGTCATTCGCTAATCACTGGGGGAAAAGATTGCCTTTTGCTATCATCCGCTCACAGAGCAAAGCTGGCTGATTTGTACTTACACGCTCATATCAAGACTAGCTGGTATGGGGCGCCTGGGTGGCTCAGTCGGTTGGGCGGCCGACTTCGGCTCAGGTCATGATCTCGCGGTCCGTGAGTTCGAGCCCCGCGTCAGGCTCTGTGCTGACAGCTCAGAGCCTGGAGCCTGTTTCAGATTCTGTGTCTCCCTCTCTCTGACCCTCCCCCATTCATGCTCTGTCTCTCTGTCTCAAAAATAAAAATAGGGGCGCCTGGGTGGCGCAGTCGGTTAAGCGTCCGACTTCAGCCAGGTCACGATCTCACGGTCCGTGAGTTCGAGCCCCGCGTCAGGCTCTGGGCTGATGGCTCAGAGCCTGGAGCCTGTTTCCGATTCTGTGTCTCCCTCTCTCTCTGCCCCTCCCCCGTTCATGCTCTGTCTCTCTCTGTCCCAAAAATAAAATAAACGTTGAAAAAAAAAAAAATTAAAAAAAAAAATAAAAAATAAAAAAAAAATAAAAATAAACATTAAAAAAATTAAAAAAAAAAAAAGACTAGCTGGTAGGAGGGCAGATGTGTAATAAGATCTTGATACATATTTGTTGAATGAGTAAATGAATGAATATGTCCTTGAATTTGAGGGCCAAGTAATTATGATAGCACAAATAACAGAAACGACACGATAACCTCCTCTGGGATCGTCCTTCCTTACGTCTGATGCCTTGGAAACACCAGCAAATAGCTCTGAGGCTATAGCTCAGTGTTCTCAGGGAGACCATGACCTCGATGGTCTTGGCAGCATCTCTGAGTGAGGAGAGCCACGTTGGGGGTATCGATGAGGTTTTGAAGTCTGGCGGAAGGCAGGTCTTTCAACGTAGGATTGCGACATAGGAGTCTAGGATGAGTAGATGCAGCCAGATGAGGGTCTTACAGGAAATTCTCAAAGAAGCTTGCAGAGAAGATCGTCATTCAATGTTGTTCAGTGAAAACTGAGCAGCTGTCTGACGTTCATTCGACTGGGTTGTTCCAAAGCGATTTGCGACTCTTATTATCTTGAGCAAAAATTTCCTGGAACAGAAAGGCCTGACGATGAAGACAGTGGAATAGGAAGGTCATGTTAATGAAGATACCAGAGTAGTACAGCCATACTCATCTAGACCAGAGTCTGTAAGCTGCAGCCCAAAGGGCGAATCTAGCCTTTGGCCTGTTTCTGTGAGTAATGTTTGATTGGAACGTGGCCATGTTCACTTCTTAAAGTATTGTCTGTGGCTGCTTTCCTATTACAAACGCAGACTTAAGTAACTGCCATACGGATACGATGGCCACAAAGTCTAATCTATAGTTACTATCTGGCTTTTTCCAGAAAAAAGTTTGCCACCCCTGATATACAGACAGTAAGCTGGGTGAGAGTAGATGGTTTCCGTTTCTCATATTTATTTATTCATAATTAAATATACATTTACATAAATTAAACATAACATTTTAAACATATACATTTACATAATTAAACATATACATTTACATAAATAAAACATACGTTTACATAAATACATAGACATTTATTCATCATTCAAAGTATTTCTTTAAGCACCTCCTGTGGGCAAGGTACCTTTGTAGGCGCTGGGAATGCAGCACTCAGTGAGACAAACACCTTCTTTTATGGAAACAAGTCAGTAAATAATATAAATCAGATGATAAGTGCTCTAAAGAAAAATTAAGCACGGCGGGGCGCCTGGCTGGCTCAGTGGGAAGAGCATGCAACTCTTGATCTCAGGGTTGTGAGTTTGAGCCCCACGTTGGATGTAGGGGTTAATAATAATATATATATATATATTATATATATATATATAATATATATATATATATGGGTTGGTAATCAAGAAAGGCTTCTCTTAAGAGGTAGCGTTTGAGTAAGAACCTGAATGAGGTGAATGAATTATGTCCAGGCTGTCGGGAGAGATTCCCACGCATAAGGGACAGAAATGTGAAAGTCTGAAGCTAGACTAAGCTGGTGTGTTGATAAGAGCAAGCGGGCCGGTGCATTTGGAGGGGGATAAGCAGATAGCAGCGTGGAAAGAGTCGAAAGTGGAGGGGTGGCGAGGGCCCGATGAGGTAGGAGAGCCTCACTGCAGGTGACTGGGTTTGGATTTCATTCTGACTACGATGAAAAAGTCACTGGAGAGTTTTAAGCAAGGGGGTGATGGGAGCCAATTTCTGCATTAAAGGCTCAGTCTGGCCACTGGGTAGAGAACGGACTGTCGAGGCACAGAGTAGAGGCAGAAATGCTACCACAGGAGAGAAGTCATGCCTGGATTACTCAGCAGGGACCAGAGATGGTACACACACACATGAGTGTGATTTGGGACAAATTTTATAATTTTTTTTTTCAACGTTTATTCATTTTTGGGACAGAGAGAGACAGAGCATGAACGGGGGAGGGGCAGAGAGAGAGGGAGACACAGAATCGGAAACAGGCTCCAGGCTCTGAGCCATCAGCCCAGAGCCCGACGCGGGGGCTCGAACTCACGGACCGTGAGATCGTGACCTGGCTGAAGTCGGACGCTCAACCGACTGCGCCACCCAGGCGCCCCTTTCTTTTTTTTTTTTTTTTTTATAATTTTTTTTTTTGGGGGGGGACAAATTTTAAAGGCATAGTTAATAAGAGCTGCCAATGAGTTGGGCGTGGGGTATGAGAGAAAGAGTCGAGGACGATTCTGAGGGTCGAGGACTGAGTGACGGGGTGGACGATGATCCCTTCTGCCGAGACGGTGGAAGACTTGGAGGCGGGTGCTGGTGAAATCAGGAGTTCTGTTTTGTTCCTGTTAAATTTCACATGCCTGTTAGACATCCAAGGGAAGCTGTCACGTTCACAGTTGGACGAGAATACGTGCAAATGGGAGAGATTGGGCATCAGACCTAATTTGGGACTCCTCAGCATATGGAAGGTATTTAAAGCCATGGAATCTGGTGAGATCACCTAGGCAATAACCACAAAGAAAGAGAAGGGCCTGATTACTAAGCCCAAGGGCCAGTGGTGGGCTGGTGGTGGAGCACATCTCTTCCCAAACCCCCGGCAGTAACAGCTGCAATTCAGCCATCGTGGAAATATTTGCATTGTGAACATTGGCGAACACCACACTCGAGGCCCCCCACCCCCCAACCCATGGAGCCAATGTTAAACATCGACCAGCACACCACTGCCTGGGACCCTCACGGGTAGAGGTCAGGAAAAAGCACGAAGAAACTGTGTAAGAGATTGACAAGGGCTAGAATGTGAACTAGGTAGGAGGAGCAAGAGTGTGGCGTCCTTGTCCAAGGTTATTACGTTTTTTTCACGTGGAGCGACCTCTCTACAGTCTTTCTCTTTTCGCCCTTCACAAAGGCTTCAGGCTGATAAAACATACCACGTATAGAGCATAAATCTGTTTGTTTACCTCTCCAATCTCGCCTTCACTCCTAATGTCTTCAACTCATCCTACAAGCCCCTCGTGCTCTGAGAGGCCTTTATATGAGAAAGATTTCCATGAATTTTAATGGGAAAAAAATGATGACGTGTTCTATTTCAACCCAAGCAAGATACCCAAGCGATTTCCACAAATAGAAAAATATGTCATGGAAAGCAAGTCTAAATAAGTAATAGAAGCTAAACTGAAGGTGAGTAAGTTGATACTGTGTATAAAATTTAAGTTAGTAAAAATGTGTTTTAGTCACTGAGGAAAAAAAGTCTTGAAAGGGGATAGTAGAACATTCTCTGGGATGTGTATTCTTTTTTAAAAAAAATAATTTTTCACATTTTCTTCAACTTTTGCGTTTCACGGTTATCTTCTACTCAAAATGCACTGAAGAATAAAATTACAGCACGGGGCACCTGGGTGGCTCAGTCGGTTAAGTGTCCGACTCTTGATTTTGGCTCGGGTCATGATCCCGAGGTTCACGGGATCGAGCCCCGAGTCCGGCTCTGTGCTGGCAGCGCGGAGCCTGCTTGGAGATTCACTCGCTCTCTCTCCCTCTCTCTTTGCCACTGCTCACTTGCACTCTCTCTCAAAATAAATAAATAAACTTAAAAAAAAATTATAGTACAGAAAAACACACAAAGACCTAAAGAAAGGCTGAACATAAGATTGCCAAGGCTGAACACAAGATTGCCTTGAAAGATACAGGAACGATATATACCCACAAGGAGTCCGAAAGGTCCTAGAAGATGCCATCCACTCACCCTTCCTGCCTGGCTCGCACATGCAAAACAAAATGTCTGGGTTCATCCAAACATGTTGCTCCAAGATGTTATCTACCTAGAAACCATTGTGTCAAGTGACTTGGTGAGTGTGTCTTTGCCTACAACCATAATGTGAAAAGAGCACTTCTTAGACAGTATTTAGTTATCATGTTTTGGGTGCAAACTTGTTACGTTAAAAAAAAGAAGGGGGGGTGTGTGCGAAAAGTGCTAAAACTTCTCAACACCAGTGCGATGTCAAACCAGGTAAAGGTTGTCTATGCTCCGGTGTGCAGAGGAAGAAACTAAACATCAGGAAAGGAAGTCATGTAAGAAGGACAGCTAATGCAGTGTCTAATTTTGAGCAAGCAAAATTAGAGGGTGAAATCTTTAAATAATGGTTTCTTTAATTGTGCAACTAAAATACTTCCTCATATGCTTCTCGGCATTATACACCTGCTTCAGCAGCAGGGAAACAACAGAGCAGAACACATACTTGGGAAGAATAACTCTAAAATAGAAAGCTACCACAAAGGTGCAACGTCAGCAAAATCCACCTATGAGCCATCCGTGAATGACAATGGCTGTTGGAGGGAACATTTTATACTGGTTTTCTGGGTTCCGCTCAGGGATGCGGGGAGACTTACCCCTAAAACACAAAACCAGAAGCACTTGGCTGGCTCGGTCAGAAGAACGTATGATCCAGTCTCAGGGTGGTGAGATCGAGCCCCACATTGGGTGTGGAGATAACTAAAATAATAAATAAATAAACTTTAAGAGACACCTGGATGCTTCAGTCGGTCAAACATCTGACTCTTGATTTCGGCTCAGGTCATGATCTCACAGTCATAGGATCAAGCCTGAAGTTGGGTTCCACGATACAAGTGTGGAGCCTGCTTGGGACTCTTTCTCTCTCTCCCTCTCTCTCTCTGCCCCTCCCCTGCTTGCATGCACAGGCACACACACAGGTGTTTGCGTGCATACGTGTGCGCTCTCTCTCTCTCTCTCAAAATAAATATATAGCAGTTTTTCTTAGGGGAGGAGGAGTCAACATGGCAGAAAAGTAAGGGGACCTGAAGTTCCCTCGTCCCTCGAACACAGCGGTATTGAGGCCAGAAGCCTTGAAATTCCAGGAATCCGCCCCCCCCCCCCAACAGAGTGACAGAAACATCTCTAGGGGCCCACGGGGACAACTGGGCAGGCCATAAGTGTGTGATTATGAATTGGGAGAGATAAAACGGGTGGCGTAGGCACAGAGGGGAGGGATCCCCTTCTGTGGAGAGACAAGAGGAAGAGAAAGAGAGGCTGTGAAAGTGTAGGATTGAATTTAGACCAGCGAAAAACCACAGACTGGAGAACAGAAAAAAACAGAGATCCAATTTCTTTTTTAAATTTTTTTTTTTTCAACGTTTATTTATTTTTGGGACAGAGAGAGAGACAGAGCATGAACGGGGGAGGGGCAGAGAGAGAGAGGGAGACACAGAATCGGAAACAGGCTCCAGGCTCTGAGCCATCATGAGCCATCAGCCCAGAGCCTGACACAGGGCTCGAACTCCCGGACCGCGAGATCGTGACCTGGCTGAAGTCGGACGCTTAACCGACTGCGCCACCCAGGCGCCCCGAGAGAGATCCAATTTCTAACTCTATCCAGGGTTGCAGTGCTTTCTCGGGACTGGGGCTGGCTATGCTGTTCAGGTGCCTGCGGGGGAAGGGGGAGCTAGCACCTGGCTCGGTAGCAAGCTCAAAGGTACATTTGGAGAGAGCAGTCCCCTCCCTTGCGGGCTGTGGGAAGAAGGCATATAGCCGCTCCATGGACAAAAGGCCCTGCAGGTGCCAGCCAGAGGCCCTTTGTCAGCTGGGCAGAGTGGCACTCCCCTGGAACCGGGATGTGTGGAACTGGATCCTTTAAGACATCAGGGTTTGAATCCCAGCCAAGCTCCTGGGAGGTGCAGGAGACGGTGGGGTGGAACAAACCAGCCCGCTCAGGCCTGCGCAGCACTGTAGGGTGGCCTGAACAGAGGGGTCTGGGAGACCTGCTCCAGGGAGGAGAGACTGGGGTGTCGCCATTTTTCCTCCCCATCACCAACAAGGTGGGTTTTCAGGGAAGGGACAGCGGGCCTACGGTGGAGGCGGGACCCGCCTACACCAAACTATGCCCCACTGTGCCTGGTAACTACTGAGCAAAACTGACACCGATCGAACCAGACAGACCCTCCTCCAAACCAGCACAGCCATTGGTACGAAGTCACCGTCAGATATCAGTGCAGCAGTTTTGCATTTTCTGATTTGATTCTTGGTCAATTCTTATTATATATATATATACATATTTTTTTTTCTTCCTTTTCTTCCACTTATTCCTTCCCTTCTCTATTCTGGTTATTCTGGTTGGTTTTCACACTAAAGCACAGTCTTCTTGAGTGCACATGTAACATTCTCTGAAATAGATCACATACTCAGTCACAAAACAGCCCTCAACAAATACAAAACGATCGAGATGATACCATGCATGGTTTCAGATCACAACGCTGTGAAACTTGAAATCAACCACAAGAAAAAGTTTGGAAAGCCTCCAAATGCATGGAGGTTAAAGAACATCCTACTAAAGAATGAATGGGTCAACCAGGCAATTAAAGAAGAAATTAAAAATATATGGAAACAAATGAAAATGAAAACACAACAGCCCAAACCGTTTGGGATGCAGCCAAGGCAGTCCTAAGAGGAAAATACATGGCAACCCAGGCCTATCTCAAGAAACAAGAAAAATCCCAAATACAAAATCTAACCACACCTCTAAAAGAACTAGAAGCAGAATAGCAAAGAAACCCCAGCACCAGCAGAAGAAGAGAATAACAAAAGAGCAGAAATAAACAATAAAAAAAAAAAAAACAACAACAAAAAAAACCCAGTGGAACAGATCAATGACTCTAAGAGCTGGTTTTTTTGAAAAAATAAACAAAATTGATAAACCCCTAGCCAGGCTTCTCAAAAAGAAAAGAGAGGGGCGCCTGGGTGGCGCAGTCGGTTGAGCGTCCGACTTCAGCCAGGTCACGATCTCGCGGTCCGGGAGTTCGAGCCCCGCGTCGGGCTCTGGGCTGATGGCTCAGAGCCTGGAGCCTGTTTCCGATTCTGTGTCTCCCTCTCTCTCTGCCCCTCCCCCGTTCATGCTCTGTCTCTCTCTGTCCCCAAAATAAATAAACGTTGAAAAAAAAAAATTAAAAAAAAAAAAAAAAAGAAAGAAAAGAGAGAGGACCCAAATATATAAAATCACAAGTGAAAGAGATATCGCAACCAACACCACAGAAATACAAAAAAGTATTAGAGAATACTAGGAAAAATTATATGCCAGCAAACTGGACAACCTGGAAGAAATGGACAAATTCCTAGACACCCACACACTACCAAAACTCAAACGAGAAGAAATAGAAAATTTGAACAGACCCATAACGAGCAAAGAAATTGAATCAGTTTCAATTGAATCAGATCTAAAATCTCCCAATAAATAAGAGTCCTGGGCCAGATGGCTTCCCAGGGGAATTCTACCAGATATTTAAAGCAGAGTTAATACCTATTTTTCCTGAGCTGTTCCAAAAAATAGAAATGGAACGAAAGCTTTCAGACTCATTCTATGTAGCCAGCATTACTTTGATTCGCAAACCAGACAGAGACCCCCTAAAAAGGAGAATTATAGGCCAATATCCATGATGAACATAGATGCAAAACTTCTCAACAAGATACTAGCAAATCGAATTCAACAGTATATTTAAAGAATTGTCACCATAATCAAGTGAGATTCATTTGTGGGCTGCAGGGCTGGTTCAATACTCACAAATCAATCAATGTAAGGCATAACATTAATATAAGAAAGGATAAGAGCCATATGATCCTGTCAGTAGATGCAGAAAAAGCATTTGACGAAATACAGCATTGTTTCT
The DNA here is from genome assembly GCF_018350155.1 of Leopardus geoffroyi. NCBI lineage: Eukaryota > Metazoa > Chordata > Mammalia > Carnivora > Felidae > Leopardus > Leopardus geoffroyi. Next base: position 18,321,472 of record NC_059342.1, on the reverse strand, counting down.
TAATAAAAACCCTCAAGAAAGTCGGGATAGAAGGAACATACCTTAACATCATAAAAGCCATATATAAAAAGCCCATAGCTAATATCATCCTTGACGGGGAAAAACTGAGAGCTTTCCCCCTGAGATCAGGGACACGACAGGGATGTCCACTCTCACCACTGTTTTTTTAACATAGTGTTGGAAGTCCCAGCATCAGCAATCACACAACAAAATGAAATAAAAGGCATCCAAATTGGCAACGAAGGAGTCAAACTTTGACTTTTAGCAGATGACATGATACTCTACAAGGAAAACCTGAAAGACTCCACCAAAAAGCTGCTAGAACTGATACATGAATTCAGCAAAGCCGCAGGATACAAAATCAATGTACAGAAATCGGCTGCATGTCTATACAGTAATAATGAAGCAACAGAAAGAGAAATCAAGAAATCAATCCCATTTACAGTTGCACCAAGAATCATAAAATACCTAGGAATAAACCCAACCAAAGTTGTAAAAGACCTGTATGCTGAAAACTAACAGAAAACTTATGAAAGAAATTGAAGAAGACACAAAGAAATGGAAAAACATTCCATGCTCATGGGTTGGAACAAATATTGTTAAAATGTCAATACTACCCAAAGCAATCTACACATTCAATGCAACACAATCAAAATTGCACTGGCATTCTCCTCAGAGCTAGAACAAACAATCTTAAAATTTGTATAGAAGCACAAAAGACCCCAAATGTTGAAAAGTAATGTTGAAAAAGAAAAACAAAGTGGGTGGCATCACAATCCCGGACTTCAGCCTCTACTACAAAGCTGTAATCATCAAGACAGTATGATATTGGCACAAAAACAGACACATAGACCAATGGAGTAGAATAGAGAACCCAGAATTGGACCCACAAATGTATGGCCAACTAATCTTTGACAAAGCAGGAAAGAGTATCCACCGGAAAAAAGACAGTCTCTTTAGCAAATGGTGCCGGGAGAACTGGACAGCAACGTGCAGAAGAATGGAACTGGACCACTTTCTTACACCATACACAAAAATAAACTCAAAATGGATGAAAGAGCTGAATGTGAGACAGGAAACCCTTAAAACCATAGAGGAGAAAACAGGCAACAACCTCTTTGACCTCAGCCGCAGCCACTCCTTACTCGACACGTCTCCAAAGGCAAGGGAAATAAAAGCAAAAATGAACTATTGGGACCTCATCAAAATAAAAAGTTTTTGCACTGAAAAGGAAGCAATCAGCAAAACTAAAAGGCAACTGATGGAATGGGAGAAGGTATTTGCAAATGACATATCAGATAAAGGGTTAGTATTCAAAATCTATAAAGAACTTACTAAACTCAACACCCAAAAAACAAATAACCCAGTGAAGAAATGGGCGGAAGACATGAATAGACACTTTTCCAAAGAAGACATCCAGATGGCCAACTGACACATGAAAAGATGCTCAATATCACTCATCATCAGGGAAATACAAATCAAAACCACACTGAGATACCACCTCACACCAGAGTGGCTAAAATTAACAACTCAGGAAACAACAGGTGTTGGCGAGGATGTGGAGAAACAGGTACCCTCTTGCACTGTTGGTGGGAATGCAAACTGGTGCAGCCACTCTGGAAAACAGTGTGACTGGAATTTATCCCAAGGATACAGGAGTGCTGGTTCTTAGGGGCACAGGTACCCCAATGTTTATAGCAGCACTTTCAACAATAGGCAAATTATGGAAAGAGCCCAAATGTCCATCAACTGGTGAATGGATAAAGAAGATGTGGTTTATATATACAATGGAATACTACTTGGCAATGAGAAAGAATGAAATATGGCCATTTGTAGCAACATGTAAAGAACTGGAGAGTATTATGCTAAGTGAAACAAGTCAGGCAGAGAAAGACAGATGTCGTATATTTTCACTCACATGTGGAATTTGAGAAACTTGACAGAGGACCATGGGGGAAGGAAAGGCGAAAAAATAGTCTCAAACAGAGAGGGAGGCAAACCATTAGAGACTCTTAAACACAAAGAACAAACTGAGTGTTGATGGGGGGTCCGGGGAGAGGGGGAAAATGAGTGATGGGCATTGAGGAGGGCACTTGTTGGGATGAGCACTGGGGGTTGTACGTAAGTGATGAATCACAGGAATCTACTCCCGAAGCCAAGAGCACACTGTATACACTGTAGGTTAGCGAACTTGACAATAAGTTAGATTTTTAAAAAATGATAAATAAATGAATAAATAAATAAACTTAAAAATGTTTTCGATTAAAAAATTATAAACAAATAAACTTTAAAAAACAACAAAATGCAAAACCAGTAGTTGTTAGGAGAGAAATGCAAACGTAGCTGGCACGAAACAAGTTTCCACCACAACGGGCAGCCTCTTCACCCTCTGCACAACCTACATCCAGAGCTCCGTTTCTCCCTTGGTACTGGTGATAACACTTCCCAAGCTAGGTTCCCAAGCCCTTTTGGAATCTGGCACTCTTTCCTTCTCTGCCACACATTTTCTTCCACATCACCTTCATGTTTTGCTTTAGAGAGAAAGCTCAGCCAATTCCCAGAAATCTCCATATTCTGCTCCACGGAATTCTAAACAGAGCAAGTTGCCTAGTTGGGTGCAGAAGTGTCGGACAGGAAGTAGACTTCATGATCCTTTCTCTTCGCCTAGCCCTATCATCGACAGCACAGATAATATCGTCTCGTTCAACCACAAGGATTACTGTTATTACTGATGTTATTTTAAGGCCACCTCATGTGGATGTTAATGTCTTCATTTGCACTGTAATTTCCCTTCTCTTCCTACCCCCTAATTGTCCGCAAGTTGAAAGGATTGCTCACCAAAGGCAATTGTGCAAGAAAGAGGAAACACACATGTTCATGCTATTCCAAAAGTTTGTGACACCTTGTGGTTTGAGACAGGGTTTTCCTTTCCTTCTGTCCACTCTTACCACCAGCTTGTTTCCCTGCAATGCCAAATTTATTGTTTCCCTGGAATAGAAGACTCCCAAGTTTGTGAAACACACGACTTTCTAGGAGGAAATATCTGGAAGATGCCCTAGACAAAATGAAAAGCCAGAGTTAGCAGATGTAAGCTGCTGACCATGGGCCCCATCCACAGTAAGAGGAGCCAGTGGGGTCCCTGAGAAACCAACATGCTGGAAAGACAGCCATTCCTGTCCTGTGAGGATGCTATGGAATGTGGTGGAAAGAGAGTAAGATGGTAAGGGCGCCTGGGTGGCTCAGTCGGTTGGGCGTCCGACTTCGGCTCAGGTCATGATCTCGCGATCTGTGAGTTTGAGCCCCGTGTCGAGCTCTGTGCTGACAGCTCAGAGACTGTTTCACATTCTGTGTCTCCCTCTCTTTCTGCCCCTCCCCCGCTCATGCTCTCTCTCTCACTCTCTCTCTCTCTCTGTCAAAAATAAATATTAAAAAAAAATTTTTTTAAAGAGAGTAAGAGGATAGACCCACATTTTAATCCTAGCTCTTTTACTTTGATTAATACAATTTTTCAGGGCCCAGGATGGCTCAGTTGGTCAAGCATCTGACTTGATTTCAGCTCCGGTCACGATCTCATGAGATCAAGCCCCGCATCAGGCTCTGCGCTGATAGCATGGAACCTGCTTGGGATTCTCTCTCTCTCTCCCTCTCTCTCTCTCGTCCCTCCCCTGCTTGCACCTTCTCTCTCTCAAAATAAGTAAATAAACATTTTTGGGGGGCGCCTGGGTGGCTCAGGCGGTTAAGCACCTGACTCTTGATTTCAGCTTAGGTCATGATCTTACAGCTCATGGGATCAAGCTCCCACGATCTATACACTGGGCTCTATACACTGACAGTGTGGAGCCTGCTTGGTATTCCCTCTCTCTCGATCTTTCTCTGCCCCTCCCCCACTCATGCTCGCTCTGTCTCAAAATACATAAACTTTAAATAAATAAATAAATAATAAATAAACATTTTTTTAAAAGTACATAATACATTTTTTTTCATTAGTTCATTCATTCAGTAAATGTTTATGGAGGTCCTACCACATACCAGGCATGGGTCTGGGTTTTGAATACATAATGAGGAACAACAAAATGTCTCCCTCTTCAAGAAGGTTAAGATGAAGAATATACTAGATGTGTGATATTGATCAACGTACTTAAGCTCTAAGATATATGAAGGCTAAATAATACCCACATCATAGGTAAAGATTAAAATGAAATAATACACGTAAAATGTTGTTCGGTGCCTGGGACGTGGTAAGCAGGGAATAAATTGTAGCCACTAAGTACGTTCCTTCCCCACTCTCCTAGTTCCCAAAGTCCTTCTTTCGTTAAGCGAAACACCCCTACGAAAACCCTGACAACCAAAGGTATCCCAGACTTAGTGTTTGTTCCCCTGTGATTTTAAAGGCATGGACACTTACTGGAACTGGGTTGGAAGAATTCTCTAACCCTGAGCCCGAGGTACACTGAAGCCACACTGGAAACCTATGGGGCGGGGGTGGGGGGGAGCGGGAATGAAGTGGAGAAGTTTGGGGACTTAAACTGTCTGGACAGAAAATACTACAAAATCTAACCAGGGAAATGCAAAGTTATTCCCATGTCTCAACAATGTGGGAAGGATCCAGAGGAGAGATAATATATACTTTTGAAATATTCTCACGCTGCCTTTTAAGACATCTGAACTGAAAAGCCTCTCCGATTGACTAGGAAATCCAGCAAATGCTTGGTTACCAGCTGTGTCCCTCAAAGATCGAAGCGCTCAGGTTCCACGAAGTTGTGGCACGACCTTAAGTAAATGTTTGTGTGTAAGTTTCCGAAAGCTAGCTGGCATGGATACTAATCTGGAAGGAGAGAAAGGGGATTTTTATTCTAGGCCATAAAATAGATCCTAGAATGGGTTGTTCTGTTTTGCGTTTCCACACCTGCCCCCTCTCCACTTTAAACATTCTTTGGTAGAGATGTGAAACAAACAGGCCTTTATATCTACTAATTGAGTAAGCTGATCTTCAGCCAAAAATTACCCAGCTCCTAATACCCAGGTATGATAAAAGCGTGAACCTTAAAGGTCATTCTACACATACACAAGTCAATGGGGTGGTTGCGTGAATCCCATGAATTTTCCAGTAAAGGAAACAGCCAAGGAAAAAAAGAGGCTTTTGTTGCAGAAACTTCTGACCGAATTAGAAACAGACCAATGTGATATGGTGTTTATCTGGGAAACTGTCTAGTCAAATCCAGTCTCTTCCTGGCTGGCGAGGAGCTGTGAGGTGTATCACTTAGGACATCCTGGGCTAAAGAGAATGTAAGACCCTCTTCTTGTGTCAAAGGATCAACCTCACAGGCTTTTTGATTTTAAAAAAATTGGACCTCCACGTTTAGTTGTAAACTCTTAAAAAAATTTCTTTTAATGTTTATTTATTTTTGAGACAGAGAGAGACAGAGCATGAACGGGGGGAGGGTCAGAGAGAGAGGGAGACACAGAATCCGAAACAGGCTCCAGGCTCCGAGCTGTCAGCACAGAGCCCGATGTGGGGCTCGAACTCACGGACCGCGAGATCATGACCTGAGCCACCCAGGCGCCCCTAGTTGTAAACTCTTTTACATGCAGTTTCTGAGGTTTGTGAAATGTCTTCATTTCCTGACATTTACAAGTGATTCCCGTACCAAAATTATTAATTGAAATTGAATCTGTTCATTGCTATAGAGGTTTAAGAACTTGGCTTAACAGGGGTGCCCAGAAACAGTTTTTGGCAATAAAATTCCTTTCTTATCCTCAAAGGTTTTGATTCTGAGAACCAACCAAACTACACTCATCGACCTTTGCCTGACAGCTCACACAACCAATTAGCTGGGGCCTCATCTAATATGTTTAAATTTTAAATAATTTCAGTGTGGCGATACTGCATTGATGAGTACAAACATTCTCTCTGTTTTGTCAGATTATGTACCTGTTAATGTTTATTGGACATGTAGAACTAATTTCTTTTTTTCTAAGTCTGGCAATTATTTAGGGGGATCCCTGTTCCTATTTCTGCTGCCTATCTCCAAAAGAGAACCAGTAACTTCTCTTTTGTATTTTAGTTCCTCCTAATTGGGACAGCCCCAGAAGATTTTTGTTTGCATGAATATCTGTGATCCTTCAATGTGGGCCGAATGGCATGTTTTCATCAACTGGGGTCTGAAAGTATGGAAAATTCACTGTGAAAGAAAGAAAAAAAGATACCAGAAGACGTAGTAATTTCTGCTGCTTAAGTATTCAATATCTCTTCTTTGTCTCTTCCTAACAGACCTGTATTTTGTTCAGGTCTCTACCTCTCAAAGACGGTGGCTGTCTCCCCAGCTCAGAATTCAATCTGAGACTACAAACTTTTTAGATTGCACCCCAGAGAAAGAAACAAATTTCATATGGCAACCTAGCGTGCGCGCACACACACACACACACACACACATACACGTGCATTCTATGCACTTTCTTTTTTTTTTTTTAAGTTTATTTTAGAGACAGAGCACAAGCAGGGCAGGGGCAGAGAGAGCCCAAGACAGATTCTGAAGCAGGCTCCAGGCTCTGAGCCATCAGCACAGAGCCCGACGCAAGCCTCAAACCCACAATCCTGACCTGAGCCAAAGTCAGACACTTAACCGACTAAGCCACCCAGGCACCCCCATTCTATGCACTTTTTATAGAAAACGGAAAACATGCTTTAAAAATGTTTTGATTTACATTTACACCCTTACTATGTGCGTTATACTTTAATATGTTTCTTCTATTTTTCTAATGTTGATTCTCACCCACTACAGTTGATTTCTCAAGCCACTCGTAGGTCATGACACAAGTTTCAAAACCACTGGTCTAAGCCTGTCATGTCAACGTGACTCCTCTTGGCAGTGACCGGCTTCGAGCTTAGTGACCCAATCAAGTTCATGAGACATGAAGGGAGTCTGCCAGAGACTTTTCTTGAAAAATCTCTTCACACTTCGAATTAAAAGGGTGCATTATACTGAGTTTGTGGATTGGAAGACATTTTTGAACCAAAGAGAATACTGATGTCAAAATATTGCTTTGACAGGTACTTAATGTCAAACTTTATGAGATGTAGTAATCAACATCAGCACTGTCCTTACTGACGAGGCTAAAGCAAAGACGTTTTGAGGCAGCCACCTTGACTGGCTCCTTTTTATACGATTCAAAAAAATGATTTTAAGTTTATTTATTTATTCTTAGAGCATGGGAGAGGGGAGAGGCAGAGAGGGAGACAGAGGATCCTAAGTGGGCTCCATGCTGCCAGTGCAGAACCCCATGAGGGGCTTATCCCACAAACCATGAGATCATAACCTGAGCTAAATCAAGAGTCGGATGTTCAACCGACTGTGCCACCCAGATGCCCCAGCCACCAGGTCCTTTATAATAAAATGATAATAACAAGTATAGTGAAGGAGAGCAGAATTTACCATCCCAAAATATGCCTCTTTGGCATAAGGAATGGCTTGAGCTGGTTATTTTTTTTTTTTTTTTTAAATTGTAAACTTGGGAGAAAGTCTTGTTTTTTTTTTAATTTTTTTTAAATGTTTATTTATCTTTGAGACAGAGTGAGACAGAGCATGAACGGGGGAGGGGCAGAAAGAGAGGGAGACACAGAATCTGAAGCAGGCTCCAGGCTCCGAGCCATCAGCACAGAGCCCAATGCAGGGCTCGAACTCACAGACGGTGAGATCATGACCTGAGCAGAAGTCGGAAGCTTAACCAAAGGAGCCACCCGGGCCCCCCGGGAGAAAGTCTTAAAACCAACCCTTTTGTAAGAGACATTTACATGTCTAAGGGGAACCTCCATTTGTAAGGGTGGCTCCCTCTCTGTACCCGGAAGAGAAGGCTGATTCAATCTCTAGAATCTTTATCAGTGGAGAAGGCATAGACTTAGATCTTCATAAGAACCCTACCCTTGTTTACTGTGCTTTGCTTGATAACCTCTTATAACTTTGCCCCCCACCTCCTTTGTTCTTTAGCTGGAAATAGTACTTAAGATGATGGCTTGGGCCATTCTGGGGAGTTACCCAGTTCTGGGTCTCTCCTTGTATACAGGAGGCGCACACGTTATTAAGCTTCTGTTAGGTTTTCTCCTGCTAACCTTTTATTATGTATGTACGGGGGGCGGGGGGAGGTCTCAGCCAAGAACCTCAAAAGATAGAAGGGAAATTATTTTTCCTCCTCTGCAATAACACTTTGCTCAACTCTGAGTCATTCCAGGGAATTATTGAACTTAAGAGTGTCCTAAGAACCCCTGAATTTGCAGCCATTTTGTCAAAGTATGGGTGTGGCCCGAGGATCCCCTAAACTTACGGCTGACATGTGAAGTGAAGGCACTTCTGTTGGGGACTGTGCCCTGTACCTGTGGGCTCTGGGCCAACTTCAGGTGGTTAGTATCAGAATTGGATTGCAGTACACCAGCTGGTGTGGAAATAATCAACTCCGTACGGATAATGCTTAAATTCGTACTTCGTGCTTCGTACTGGTAATGCTTAAATCCAAACATAAGGAAACAAATCAAGGGACGATCTGCAAAATAAGTGACCTGGACTCTTCAGAAGTGATAATGTCAAGAAACACACACACACACACACACACACACACACACACATACACACATGGTATGTGTTCCAGGTTCAATGATACTAAGGAAACTTGACGACTAAATACCATGGGATCTTAGGATCCTGAGCTATAAAAACAAACAAGGGGCACCTGGGTGGTTCAGTCGGTTCAGCATCTGACTCTTGATTTCAGCTCAGGTCATGATCTCGTGGTTCTTGAGTTCCAGCCCCACATCGGGCTCTGTGCTGACAGTGCAGTGACTGTGTGGGATTCTCTCTCTTCCTCTCTCTCTCTGCCCTTCCCCTGCTTGTGTTCTCCCTCTCAAACTAAATAAATAAATGTAAAAAAAAAAAAGTCAAACAGACCAACAAGAGCTTGTGTGCTTCGACAAGAGTGTCCCTGCGTTTAAGAGATACACAGAGAAGCATTTGCAGTGAGCTGTCACCATGATATCTGTGACTTCATCGCAAATGCTTCAGCAAAACCAAACTAGAACACCCAGCGAGAGAGAGTGAGCAGTGAAGGGAAATGTTAACAAATGGAGAGCCTAAGTGAATGGCTGTTCATTGCCCTGTTCTCTTGGGATTTTTATAAGTAATAACATTGGGGGAAAATTAGGGAATCCAACAGCTGCCTCAAAATGTCCCCTGCGCCAAAAGTCATGTCAAGCATAACCTTTCGAATGGCCTGAATGCCGCTGAATTGTCCACTTAAAATTAGTTAAAATAGGGGCGCCTGGGTGGCTCAGTCGGTTGAGCATCCAACTTCGGTTCAGGTCATGATCTCGCAGTTCAAGAGTTCAAGCTCCGCGTCGGGCTCCGTGCTGACAGCTCAGGGCCTAAAGCCTGCTTCAAATTCTGTGTCTTCCCCTCTCTCTGCCCATTCCCTGCTCTCTCTCTCTCTCTCTCTCTAACACTAAATAAACATTTGAAAAAAATGTTTTAAAAAATTAGTTAAAATAGTAACTTCGATGTCATGTGTACTTTACCATGATGGAAAGAAAAAACTGGGTTCAAATGTCTGCATCAGGGGGCGCCTGGGTGGCGCAGTCGGTTGAGCGTCCGACTTCAGCCAGGTCACGATCTCGCGGTCCGTGAGTTCGAGCCCCGCGTCGGGCTCTGGGCTGATGGCTCAGAGCCTGGAGCCTGTTTCCGATTCTGTGTCTCCCTCTCTCTCTGCCCCTCCCCCGTTCATGCTCTGTCTCTCTCTGTCCCAAAAATAAATAAACGTTGAAAAAAAAAAAAAATGTCTGCATCAGGTCCGTCCCCTCCGAGCAGAGGTGAGGGCAGCCAGAGTGAAGGTCATTGGGTGAAGGAGTCCTGCGTGAGGGACACAGAGGGGCCAGAAAGTGAAGCCTGAGAGAGAAAGGCAAGAGGCAGGTCAGATGGGACCCCCTCAACAAAAATGCCATTCGAAGTATGAGGCAGCTGACTAACAGGACGGGAAGAGCTCTGCTTTCTAGTTGGTTCCAGCCTGGCCGCAGTGCAAGCCCTGGCATCCCAGTGCCATAGAGTGTGGCCCTCACCTCCCCCTCCCCTCCCCACTCCTGCAGGCACGTGGCCAGGGAAAGCTAGCAGGTGCCGGTTCTAACACACAGAGCCCGGCCGGGAGGTTTTTGTTTTGTCCTGAATTCTTTTTTTTTTTTTTTTTTTTTTTTTTTAACGTTTATTTATTTTTGGGACAGAGAGAGACAGAGCATGAACGGGGGAGGGGCAGAGAGAGAGAGGGAGACACAGAATCGGAAACAGGCTCCAGGCTCTGAGCCATCAGCCCAGAGCCTGACGCGGGGCTCGAACTCACGGACCGCGAGATCGTGACCTGGCTGAAGTCGGACGCTTAACCGACTGCGCCACCCAGGCGCCCCTGTCCTGAATTCTTTTTAAAGCTTTATTTATTTGGGGAGAAAGAGAGAACGAGCACGGGCAGGGAAGGGGCTCGAGAAGGAGGGAAAGAATCCCAACCAAGCGGGCCCCACACCGTCAGCGCCGAACCCCACGCGGGCCTCCATCCCACGAACCGTGAGATCATGACCTGAGCGAAATCAAGAGTCGGACGCTTAACCAGCCGAGCCGCCCAGGCGCCCCTCTTTGGTCTCGAGGGTTAATGGGACAGTGAGAGAAGGAACGACGTGGGCACCGCTCCAGATACGTCCTACTGCTGGCGTCCCAGCCCCCGGGAATGGTCTGCTGACGTGCACCTGTACACATGCTTTTTGCGGGTTAATCTCTGCAGTGCAGTCCCGGCCAGGGTTTCTGTGGGATGTGGGAAGGGGGCAAAAAAATATTGCCACCAAAGTTTGCTCTTTTCGTCTTTCATTGCTTAAGAGGGCTCTTTAGTTGTCTGGGTGGCATGTGTTGCTTTTTAGCAAAAAAAAAAAAAAAAAAAAAAAAAAAACCCTCTACATTTGGGGGGACAGTTTCAGGAAAAGTAGAACAATTTTTACACATTTGTTTTCGGTCCTACATTTAACCATCTAAGATGTTCTCCCCACCCTTTCCTGCCCCCTCTTTTTCTTCTTCTTTTTTCTTCCTTCCTCCCTCCCTCCTTCCCTCCCTTCCTTCCTTCCTTCCTTCCTTCCTTCCTTTCTTCCCTCTCCCCCTCTCTCCCTCTCTGTCTTGTTAAAATGTATATAACACAGGGGCGCCTGGGTGGCTCAGTTGGTTAAGCATCCAACTCTTGATTTTGGCTCAGGTCATGATCTGACTGTTCATGAGATCAAGCCCCCTATCTGGCTCTGCCCAGGCCCAGAGCCTGCTTGGGATTCTCTCTCCCTCTCTCTCAAAAATAACTAACTAAACATGGTTTTTAAATGTATATAACATGAAATTTACCTTTTAAACCATGTTTAAGTGTACGAGTCAATGGCGCTAAGTATCCTTTCCTTTTTAATTGAAACTATGTTCTAGAATTATTATTTCTAAAAAAAAGTAATTCATGCAATTGATAAAGAAAACATAATGTAAACACTACGGAAGGGAATGGGATGAAAAAATGAAAGCCTCTCACCCTACCCTCCCACAAGAAACTAATTATACAGGAATAATCAGAGCCCAGTGGAAGGGAAGGGAAGCTCTTGAGTCAGTATTCACAGGTTTTGGTCTCAGCTCCACCAATAACCAGCTGCAGGAGGGGCCTATGGAAGTCCCTGGGAAATTTTCCTCCATTTCTCGGAACCTCTCTTCTCATATGAAAGGTTTAACTTTTTATAAACAGGAATCGTGATATATGACTATTTTTATTGAAATTGTGCATGCGTGTGAGGTGTTTGTACTGGTCAGGATTTCCCAGAGAACAGACCAATAGCAGGTACGTATATGCATGGGAGAGAAAGAGATTTTTAAGGAAATGGCTCAGACAACTAGGGAGGCTGGCAAGTTTAAAATCTACAGGGTAGGCCAGCAAGTTGCAGTTTAAACCCAGAGACAGTCTGCTGGCAGAATCCCCTCTTTTTCTGGGGAGATCAGCCTTTTTATAGTAAAGCCTTCACCTGATTAGATGAGGCCCAATCCTATCACAGAGGCTAATAATATGCTTTCCTTGAAATCTACTGATTTAAATTTAACCTCATCTAAAAAATAATTTCACAGAAATATCTAGAATAATGTTTGACCAAGTATCTGGGCTCTCTGGCCTAGCTAAGGTGACACAAAAATTAGCCATCATGATACTTTTTAAATTTAAAAATACTGAAAAGGCCCAGAGAAGAATTGTTATTCTCTTCCAACCTAGATCCAAACACCTAAGAGCAAGAAATCTCAATATTTGGTCGCCACTATTCCCAAATTTCTATATGGCTAGCTAGGTGAATAAAGAGAGAAATCTAGATAAAAGATGAAAAGCAAATATGACAGATGGGATTTTTAAGAGTAAGTTTATAATTTAATACTTCTTTAAAAGGTTAAAAAAAAAAAAAAAAAGGGCAGCACCTGGTTGGCTCAGTTGGTTGAGCATCCGACTTCAGCTCAGGTCATGAAATCACAGTCTGTGAGTTCGAGGCCCACATCGGGCTTTGTGCTGACAGCTCGGAGCCTGGAGCCTGTTTCAGATTCTGTGTCTCCCTCTCTCTCTCTGCCCCTCCCCCGCTCATGCTCTGTCTCTCTCTCTCTCTCTCTGTCAAAAATAAATAAACACTAAAAAAAATTAAAAAAAAAAGATAAGTCAGCACAGTACATGACCATCTGACTCCTTCCTCTCTCCACTCTCTAGTATTTGTTATTTGCATTATTATGAGTTTTGCATCATTAAGGCTTATACACCTTCCATGACACCTGCTGAATTATAACCTCCACCACTGTTTCATTTTAATTTTATACATAAATATATCCGGTGCTTCTTTCCATCTCTTGTACTAAGCCTTCCATATTATTGACCTCTTCATTTTGATTCTTCTCTTACTTGGCTAGATCTTTGTCAACAGACCTTCTTTTCCTCTCCAAATCGTTTTTGTTTCTTTTTCACGAAAGGTTCATGAGTGTTGAATACACAGCGCTTATTTGTTGGGCCTCAGCACTGAAGGGCCTGTGTCCCAGGTAACCAACCCCTCGGTCCCAGGTAAACAGAGACAGGTGGTCACCATAGCCTGGCCCCTAAGTTCTGGTTTTGCACGTAGAGCCGCTTGGGTTCCTGCTTCCCTGAGACCACAGTCAACAGACTGATCTCTGACGCTGAGCAGTGCCCGGCAGAGGTACGCAGCTGGCCTCAAGTGCCTCCCGTGGACTTGCTTCGGCTGCGTTGAAATCCATCCAATTCTTTCGTCTTGACGTTCGGTAACTCTTCTTCTCTTAGTTTGTTCTAAGGACAAGATGTGCTTTCTCATTACGGAGACGAAATTCTTTCATTATTCGAAGCAAGTATTCATGCTTGTTTCGCACCAAGGATTTCTTTCTGTTCCATTTCATTCTCTTCTCCTCTCCACGAACTCCAGCTACGGGCATGTTTTCTCTCTTTATCTTTCTGGGCTTCCTTTGGAGTGAATTCCTGAGTCCCACCCTGCTTTCTCAGCCCTGCCCATGTAGAACTGAGCCTCATGATTCACGCGCCTCAGGAAGGCCACCATACACGGAACCACGGTCACCTTCTCGTCCAACATCCCCTCGTGAGCACCTGCTGAGCACACTGCTCTCTTGTGTTCTGTTCCATCGTATTTGCTTCGTGCTTCTTGAAAGGGCACAACAATAGAAAATAGGCAATTCCAGTCTGGTTGGGTGGGCAAAAAAGACAGACTTTATAAACAAACAAATTGCAATCTTCCTGGGTAAGCGCCATAATAGAAGAGTGCACTCAGTCCCCTAGGGGCATAGTGGCCGTGTCCGGAAGGATAAGGAGGGGGTGCTCAGATGACGGAGTGTCGGGAGAGGGCACATCCCAGGCAGACGTAGTGACATGCGCGCTACTGAGCTGGAAGAACAGATTCTCATGCTCATGGAATAATGAAAAAATCTGAGGGGGCTGGAGCAAAAGTATAGAAAATGAGATATGCGAGTAGACAGGCAAGTGGGGGCCAAATGATTGCCACTCGGTCCAAAATTCACTCTTTCACCCCAGAAAAAAGGACGTTGATGAGTTTAAATGTTCATATATACTCAGATCTACTGTCCAGGTAGCAGCCTGTATCTTACATCAGTTGTCGGCTTCCTTCTGACTCCTATTTGACATTTCTAGGTGATTACAAAAATATTCCTCTATTTTCTGTTTTCCTCATTCAGCCAGGATGTGGACGAGGGGTGGATCGAAGTTCCCGTCTCCTGAAGAAATCAGCCCTCCCCACTAACCTTTTTCTGGCGTATTGTGAACAACGTGGAGAGAGCAGAGGACAGATAAGGGAGTCTAAGAGAAAAGTTCTTTTCTGAAAACATAGTGGGTTTTTATTTTGCTTTGTTTTAACCTGAAAGCCAACATTCTGGCAGCATCTACCGTCAAGAAGGAACTAACTAGTCGCTCAAGGGTGGGCTGGCGGGAAGGCTGGGTTGACTCACTGGACTGTGGTATTTTCTGAATCGTACAGCCCACAGCACGGTGCTCCCTGATTTGGATCCCACACAGACAACCTGGGTTTGGGATTCAGGAAACCAAAGGAAAAGTTCTTGGGCTTGGTGCATACGTACTCGTAGAAAACCATAACTTCTGGCTCTTAAGAAAAGTTGTTTTGAGTGTAGAGTTGGTATATATATTTTTTCAAAGTAGCAAATCCATTTTAGAAAACAATGTGATAATTTATTGATTCTTTTTTTTTTTTTTTTTTTTAATTGAACTCTCCGCCAAGTGATGAAACGTAGTTTCACCTTACAGGCAATGTTCCAGCCTTAGCGAAAAGGCCGATTTGGATAGAAACCATTGAAGTGGTCAGGAGGGGCCATGAGTGAGGGAAGAAGACAGAAACTGCTGGAAAAAAACAGAGGACGACACATCCATTAGTCACAGTGGGCAAAGTGCCTGGGGCCCATGATACTTTTAGAAACCCACAAAAATTGCTTAATTTTATTTCTTTCAAAATCAGAAGAAAAAAATGAGCATATTGTAATGAACCCAGCCTAGATTATATTCATCTTTATACTAATGAAGTTGTAAAATGTGATTTTATATATATATATATATTAAAAATATGCAATATATTAATATAAGTGTGTTTATATATTAAATTATATATTATGGAGGAAGGAGCCCAGGAAGGCAAAAGTGCTGAGGGCCCATGAAAGTCCTACAGGGACCCTGGCAGTTACTAAATACGTTGGCTCAAAGGCCTAAGGAAACACAAACTCTAATGTCCTCAGTTGCATTAACACTGTTGATGCTCACCGATTTCGTGGGCCGGGCGGCGGGATTGCAGCACACACATCTGAAGTTCCCCCAGCTATTTCGGGAGGCCCTTTCCGCTTGCTCGGTAACCAGGCTGGATTTGTTTGTGCCACCCCTTTATTAACTTCCCTCACCAAGCAGCCACATCGGGAGATGCCGCACCAATGTTCGCGCCTTCAACGGGGCGCCTCCTTTAGCTTTTCTAGTCCTGCTCCCCAAATCGTCACCCCTCGAGATGCCCCAACAGCGCCGTGGTGCCTTCCGCCCTGATCCAACGTGAAAGCTGGGCTTTGCACATCCAGGAATGAGGAGACGCCTCTGCCCGCAGATCTGGACTGCGGGGACTCACTGAAATCCTGACATAGCTGTTCCCACCTGGAGCATCTCCGTCCCTCCTGGAAATGAGCAACTCCAGTTAGTGACCGGTCTCTGCGCCTGCGCCAGGAAACCGCTTTCACCCCGTTGGCCCCTCCCTTGTGTTCCGGTCTCCGGTCCTAGTCGCCCAGAGACGCTTTCCCCAACCCTCCGTCCTTTTCTGAAATTTACACATACTATATGTTAACTCTGCTGGAATGAAGAATAATAACAATACAAATGGGTTTTTTTTTTTTTTAATTTTAAAGGGAAAGTATACACATAGTGCTGACCACACAGCCTTGATATTTGGTTTGTTTATTATATATAATTGAAGCCAAAAATTTCAAAAATTGATGTCTACTTCCAGATATTTCAAAAACCAACGTACACACACGTAGGAAACAAATCTGTAGCAACAAGGTTTTTTTCAGTTAATTCGTATTTTGCCAGAGAGAGAACGAGCACATACGCACGTGTGTGAGTGGGGGAGGGGCGGAGAGCGAGAGGGAGAGAGAGAGCCCCAAGCAGGTTCGGTGCCTCTTTTCGCCACTTATTTTAAGTTTTGGTGAACCGTTTGGATCCATGGTATCTAACGAAAGGTGTGCAATTGATGGTTCTAGACCTACCGCAAAGAAACCCAGGTAGAATATCACGCTGGATTTTTAAACCCAAGTGCCATAGCCCCTTCAGACATCTTCAAAGAAATAGCCAGAGAAAGCAGGGGAAAGATGAGCTGATGGTCCAAGATTGCTGGAAATGCTTTCACTTATGACGGATAGCACTCTAGATATCACTGCCCCCTGCCCTGGGGAAACTGACTTTGCCAGGGGCACATTCTGAGGCAGCGGGTGGGGCTCCGACCCCTTGACCACTTGCCTCCCTCCCCAGCCCTCAAAGCATTGTGCATCCTTCCTGGAGACATTGATGTAGCTTGGAAGACGTGTTCTCAACCAACCCAATACTTTCCCTTTAGAGGCATTTAGAAATGTGGGATATTTGTTTGTTTGTTACTACTGGCTTTAAGTGGGCCAGGAATCCTGAATGCCTTGCCAGACAGAGTTGAGCAAAAGAAAAAAAAAATTTTAACCCAAAAACATCCGTAACACCTCCATAGAAATACATTTGCTTAACAACGGGGGAATTTGATCGAGGGAACTTCTCCCCTTACTGTTGTGTTTAATTTCGGTTTAGGTGTTAAAGGTGTCAGGGAGGATATGTGATGTCGGCTGATACAATTTCCCACATTCACTTTTTTTGTCTCACAGAAGATACAGGAAGCTCCCCTCCTGCCAAGTTCCTGAGGTTCAGGAGTAGCACGGGGGGAAATTATAATGGTCTTCGAGGGATGTCTGAAAGAGAGTCAGTCAGAAGACCTCACCGGGGATCCTAGACCAAGATGAAGGTCACATCCAAAGAGTGAAGGCTACCCTGTCGTCACTGAGAATTGGGGAAGGACAGTCTTATTGCGAACCCTCCCGTTGGAACATCATATCCAACTGTTAGGCTGTCTTCGCTAAAAAATAGTAGCCGCTAAAGAAGTTTGAGGAAGGAAGGTTTAACTATACCTTTAGAATCTGTCAGGTTACAGAAAGTGATCCCCGGCCAAACTCTGCCGCCCATACAGATGTTTATTACGTGTTCGTTTGTGGTCATCAAGGAGTTAATACTGTCCTGTTAGCTCAACGAGATTCTAGATTCTAAAATCCTGCGACACCAATGGCTAAGCAAACTTGACCATTTAGGGATCAAGAGAAATTTTAGGTCTCCTTAAATTTTTACCCCCCTGGACATATATGAGGCATCTCTTTAAGGTATGTTTGGTCAGCCTGGATATCTTGAATCCATTTAACATCGCCAATGAGACCTCATTTCTAAGAATCATCATGCTACGTAATTCAGTTTATTAACAAACTAAATTACGGGTTTCTCCAAATAAAGTCCCCTTCTGACATCCCTTATGCTAATTAGCAAAGTGCTGTTTTGATGAAGTAGTTTAATCCCAGCTGATCACCCCTTGACAACGCATTCCAGACTTCCCCCTAGGTTTTGGCTTAATCTGAAAAATGGATGCAGCATAGAAGTGTGTCAAAACAAATTATAGCCACTGAAACATGGTGACACCTCCATGGATCTCAATGTCACGATCCACACCTAAACATCTGCCGTTCTAAACTTAGAACACCCTGGGTATCACCAGAAACGTCAGGGAAACATCCGGAGCTGAAGGCCAGCAGAGGACTGGGAGAGAGAGACCCAGAAGCAAGGTGACTTCCTCCTCACTCTCAGTTATTGGCAGTGGCATAAGAATCTAGGAATTGAGAACCAATTGAGAGGGAAGGGAGGGAGGAAGAAAAACTCTGGAAGAAAGCATGCCCCTCATGGAACAGCTGTTGAACTCTGAAGAACCCAAAAAACCAATAGGTTGGGCTAGTCACAGAATTCAAAAATTCATTAACAGAATTAATGAAATTAAATGTGTCGTTCGTATAGAAACAGAAGCCGTAGGGGCACCTGCGTGGCTCAGTCGGTTAAGCAACCAACTCTTGGTTTCAGCTCAGGTCATGATCTCGTGGTTCATGGGTTCGAGCCCCACATTCAGACTCTGTGTTGACGGTGCAGAACCTGCTTGTGATTCTCTCTCTCTCCCTCTCTGCCCCTCCCCTGCTCACGCTCCCCCCCCCCCTCAAAATAAATAAATAAACTTAAAAAAAGAAATAGAGGGGTGTCTGGGTGGCTCAGTCGGTTAAGCGTCCTACTTCAGCTCAGGTCATGAGCTCATGGTTCATGAGTTCAAGCCCCATATCAGGCTGTCTGCTTTAAGCACAGAGCCCACTTCAGATCCTCTGTTCCTCTCTTGCTCTGCCCCTCCCTGCTCATGCTTGTGCCCCCCCCCTCACTGAAAAATAAACATTAAAAAAAAATGTTTAAGCATAGAGAGTCTACCAGGCTCAAACTCCCTAAAAGTCAGAGTCGTGCATGACGAACGAGTTCACCTATGATGTCTGACGAGAGTCAAGCAGCAGCTTGGGAGGGAACGCAACCTCGGAGGTGAAGCCAGGATTGTAGCCTCAGGAGCAACCGGGATGAACAGGTGTTGGGGGAGTGAGCTGGCCTCGATAGTCAAGATATAGAAACATCTCATGCCAAATTATGAAATGGAAACAGGAGTGGATAGCTGTGCTAGGCTCTGACCCCATCTTCTGAAATGTTGATTTCTATTTTCTGGCTCATTCCTCTTTGGTTATCTTTTAGTAAGCAACCCTTGGCAAGGTGTTTTTGAAAATTCCACCCATTCTAAGGAGATCAAGAAAAGCAATTTTGTTTCTGTCTGCTTGAGAGATTTAGAAGGAAAAGGGTGGTTTATTGGTAGCTACAGTAATGAGGCGATCCCCCAACTGGAGACTGAGACTCAGGGGCACAGATGGGTCCTTCTTTCTGCCAAATCTTTCCAAATGGAGAATCGTTTATTTTATTCTTTCTTAAAATGACGTAAGTAATATGTGTTCGCTGAAGAAACGTTTGAAACTGCAAATGAAGTATTTTTTAAAATGAAATCATTTGTAACCTCCCCACCCAGTGATAACCACTGCCAACATTTAATTTAATTTTTTTTTTTTTTTTTTTTTTTGAGAGAGAGAGAGAGAGAGTGCGAGCACGCACTGGAGAATGGAGCAGAGGAAAAGAGAGAGAATCTCAAGCAGACTCCAGGCTCAGTGAGGAGCCCAACTCAGGGCTCAATCTCACCACCGTGAGATCATGACCTGAGCCACAATCAAGAGTCAGATGCTTAACTGACTGAGCCACTTAGGTGCCCCCCACATTTTAGTGTATATCTTTACAGATCTGTTTCCATGCATTCATATATGTATATACACACACAAATTTATATACACACACACATCTATGTATATGGATGTATCTATGAATATTCTGAAACTAAGATTACATTGAATATGCTCTTTTGGAATCTGCAAAAGATTTTATTTGACTCATTATATTGTGGACTTCTCTTCACACCAATAAATGTTTGCCTAATCCTGCGGTTCCCAAATGCGCACATGCATCAGAATCACTAGAAAAGCTGCATACATGCAGGCTGTTGGTCTCCACCCACCCACTCTCGAATTTAGCAGTTATAGGGGGGAAGGGGTGGGGATAGGGAGTAGGGGGAATGGGGGTGCAAGAATTTGCATTTCCAACAAGTTGATGCCGATGCCATTGGTTTGAGGAGCACATTTTGAAAACTGTGGTCTATGCCATCACATTAATGATTGCTGAATATTTCATCATATGGGTGAACGGATTTGTTTAGCCGCTCCCTTTGATTTGGGGAAATATATCGAGATTATTTCAAATGCCAACGATGCTGGGATAAACATCCTTGTAGTTAAACCTGTGCTTAATTTTTATGAAAGATCTGTTTCTTTATGTTGAAATACAAGAAGTCAACCCACTTGAAAGATTGCTCCCTACCAGGAAGGGATAGATAGAGGAAATGAGGGGAAATGCTTTATTTACTACTTAGTGTGAGATATGACCTCAATGAGTTGATGAATAAAAATTTTAAAAGCCAGAAAAGAAAAAAATGAAAAGTGATTTTGACAGTGCTTATAGAGAAATGAGCGTATGTCTAAAAAAATGTAGGTGACCTTCCTGTGACCAAAATTTATAGTACATAAAACAAAAAAAAGGAGGAAAAGTGACCCAAAGGGCATTGTCTTGAGACTTGAGATTTTGGACAAGTTTCTAGGCCTATAATAAACTTAAGGAATAGGAATTGAAGGACGTCTCAAAGCTAGATTTCATAAATCGAAAATTGAGTTGAAGGAATCGAATTAAAAAACAGTCAGAAGTAGTATAAAGGAAAAGAAACCTAAGTCTTCCTCATAATGAAATGCAAATCAAATCATTATTCTTTTTTCACCTCGAAGATTAGCGTATATTTTAAAGTTTGATGATACTCAGCATTGGCTAGCACTGGGAAATGGAAGCTCTCATATATCTTTGTTAAGAGGTTAAAACAGTACACGGGATGCCGGGGTGGTTCAGTCAGTTAAGCGTCTGACTTCGGCTCAGGTCACGATCTCACAGCTCGCGAGCCCGACGAGGGGCTCGAACCCACAAACTGTGAGATCAGAGCCTGAGCCAAAGTCAGACGCTTAACCTGCTGAGCACCCAGGCGCCTCTCCTCTCTTGATTCATATTGTTAGTTTAGTAAATGGGAGCGGTAGGGTGGAGAATGAATAATGGCCCCCCAAGATGCCCTCATCCTAAACCCCAGAACCTGTGACTGTGTTCTCTTTCACAGTAACAGGGACCCTGCAGGTGTGATTCAATGAAAGCTTTTGAGGTAGGGAGTTTGTCTCAGATTATCCTGGGTGGGCTTGATGTACCCACAGGGTCCTCAAAGGAGGGACACGGGAGAAGATGGTCAGAGCGCAGGCCATGTGATGACAGAAGCGGAGACCGGCCGAAGCTCTTCTCCTGGCTTTGGGAAGGTGGGGAAAGGAGTCTTGAGCCCAGGAATGCAAGGAATGTAACCTAGACAGAAACGGAAGAGGAAAAGAACCTGCCCTAGAGACACAGAACAGCCCTGCAGACACCTTGACTTCAGCTCAGTGAAACTGACTGCAGACTGCCGCTTCCAGAACCATAAGGGAACATGTGTTGTGACTTAGGTCCCCCGAATTTGTGATGATTTGATAACAATCTGCCTAATAGGAGACGAACACAAAGGGTCCGAGTTGAAGATGACCCTCAACTGTTCTTATTCTTTGGAACTCTTCGGTTTGCTTTTCACGGAGACACAGAAGAACCCTCGCTCGAGTCACTCTTCATGCCAAAGATGATCTCCGCGGCAGCAGAGATATTAACCCCCTCTTGCTTAACCGATACTGGGGTTCCAGTGAAGGAGAAACCAACACTAACATAGCTCATTTAAAAGGAACAATAACCATTTTTCCAACGGTAAAATTTACACGAGATCTTTGTGTAAAGTAAATCCACAACCCCAAACTCCTTGAACGACTCTGGGCATCTGCCAGCGAAACCGTCTCAGGGCTGCTGGGAGCCATGCTTGGCTGAGAATTCTTGCATCGCTGTCTGAGCTGGGCTAAGCACTTTTAGCCTCTAGGGTGTCACCATTTACAGTGCTACTTACTGGGTTTGTGGACACAAGGGGGAAAAGGTGTCCTTGCCTCCTCTGCATTTGGCATAAGGACAGGCAAGCTGTGGGATCCACGTACCCTGGAACCTTGTCATGTTCGCCCAGTGTCCCCCTGTCACTCAAGTTCTATGGTGATCGCTGGCTCCCCTCTCTTTTTTCCGGGCTACCGTTTGAACAGGCTTGAGTGCGCCATGGAGACAAGTTGGAGGGCTGAGTGACTCAAAAGTGAGAATCCCAAAGCAGGCAGGAAAACGCTTGTTAACTGAAGCCTGAGCTGTACGGTGTGGAGAACACTGGCATGTGTGAGTGGGTATGTGGAATTTTCTCCCTGCCACATTCTTTCTGGTGCGGGAAGGAAGGTCTGTGCTACCCGGCAATCATCCAGACAGGATATGTGCATAGAAGGGTCGAGAGAAAAGTGTTCCCAGCTCTAAAATATTGGTGCTGGAGCTCTTCCCATGGTGTCTACACAGAGTTTGGGTATTAGGAAAGAGCATGGTGAGGGTACACTGTGTGTGCGTGCTCATTTGTGACCGGTGACAGGCAAGTTTGTGTTTATTAGTCCTCTAGATATTTGCAGTGACCACCGTTGACTCACCCCTCAGAGAATAGCCCAGGAACAAGCCCTTGGAAGAATAGGGTGAGCCTTTTCCTTTGTGAATTCTTCCCTTGAACCTACCCATCCCTCTGAACACAGAAGCAGACATACAGCCCAGGGTGGGCCGATCGTGGTACCCTGGCCACAGTGACTGGTCCTGGGATGGGCACACAACCCAAGGCCAACCAATCGGGAACATTCTCCAGGATGTTTCTGCAGTAGCTAAAGGAGAGCCTCTCTTCTCTCACTTGGCAGGAACCATGTGACTGTAGGCTTGAAAGTGGCCAACAGCCATGGTCCCAGCCAAGTAGGGAAACCTGAAGGCATAAAGTTCCAGGGAAAGCCTTGTGAAGCTCAGAGGCCTGGTTATGTAGGAGTCACAAGCCACTCCTGGGCCGGTTCCTGCAGGAGGCCAGCTCAACGCTTGTGGTTCCGTTACAGGAGCCAGAATATCACCTTTCGCTGTTCAAGGCAATTCACTTTGTGTTTCTATCACTTGGAACTAACAGGAAATTGACAAGTAGAGATGCATGGAGACCCAAGACATGGGTACTGTCCTCAGAGAACTTACGCTTCACATAGGAAGACAGAGACAACTACAGAAGAAAATACGAGCTAAAATATATTTCAGCACTATGTCGTGCTTACTGTGTATTTACCTGCGCAGCAGATAGATCTCTTGTCCAATCTCTGAAGAATGTGCCAGAGTGGACCATTGAATGGTTTAGAATAATCATCATTGTTTACTTCCCCCACAGGCCTCAGAAGTTTCCGGCCCTTTTTTTTTTTTTTTTTTTGAACAATTTCACCTTCTCAAAGGTAGTGGAGTGGAGCAGAAAAGAACACAGACCTCGGAGCCAGACGTGGGTTGAAATCCGAGTTTGACACTTGTTGGCTGCCTGATTCTGTCAGTTTGCAGGGCCTCCCGATTCAAAGTGCCTCAAACAAGGGTGCCTGGCTGGCTCAGTTGTGAGAGCGTGCAACTCTTGATCTCGGGGTTTTAAGTTCTAGCCCCACGGTGGGGGTAGAGATTACTTAAAAGTAAAACCTTAAAAAAAAAATGCCTGAAACGGTATAGAAGCTCATTTTCCAACCTGGTAAGTTCCGAGATAGGATAACTGGTTAATTCAGTGCCTCAATCACATCATAAAGGACCCTCCAGCCCTTTGATCTCTCCACTTTGCCACTTCAGGTCACAAAATGTCTGTGTCATATCCAGGAAACAGCAGATCCAGAGATGCTGTCTTTTACGAGTCTGAAACCTTTTTCAGAACATCCACCTCCTCTCGTCTCATTAGCCAGACTGAGTCATATGTCAACCTCTAGGCTAATCACTGACAAAGAAAACAACTCTACCCAGTTGTGAGAGCGGGGATAGGGCGTGTGTTAGATACTTAACACAACGAGGGCTCTGCCAGCAAGAAGAAAGGAGAGATGGGAGATGAGTTGACAACTGATCATGTCTGATGGGGTGATATGGGTTAGTTCCAAAGCATCTCTGAGCCTCAGCTTTCTGATCTGTACAATGGGGTTAAAAATATCTACCGTAGAGTTTTGTGAGAAATAAATGGGATGGCAATTTGCTTGGCATACACTAAGTGCCCAACAAATGTTTATTCACTTTCCTCTTTTCTTTTATTAAAAACATTTTGGAACACGGCAGTGTACTGGTCCCTGTGCCAAGTATCAGGGACATGGTGGTAAATAAGACAAACACAATCCCTGGTGCTTACATTCTGTTGGATAGACAAATCATACCCAAAAGTTAGCATCAAAAGTAACTGTGATCATGGAAATCCTGAACATAAGCAGAGGAAGATGTCATAGTCAAGGAATTTTTTGATTGTTTCTTTTCAACTTAAAGAGAAAAAAACCCCACCATAGGTTTTCATTTCTCCTAAGTACCAAATACAGAGAGAAATATTCATCACACACTGGTCTTTGTCCTGTTAGGCTTAGTTGGCTTTTTCCACGAATGAAAGACTTAGCTGAGCTTTCTTTCCTATCTTAATTCTGCAGTGGTCACCTAATGTTCGTAGACTCCCATCACATAGAAGAATATTTTAAAGATCCCTCTGTTTGTGGTTGAAAGAATAACAATGATTTCTCCAAAAAAATGTTAACAAATGATAACAGCCACAGATGGGTGTGGCATAAGGCATAGGCATAGCTTTAAAAATGTTTTTAGGGGCGCCTGGGTGGAGTGTCCGACTTCGGCTCAGGTCATGATCTCACAGTTGGCGGGTTCCAGCCCTGCATCGGGCTCTGTGCTGATGGCTCAGAGCCTGGAGCCTGCTTTGGATTCAGCGTTTCCCTCTTCTCCCTGCCCCCCCCCCCACCGCTCGTGCTCTGTCTCCCTCTCTCAAAAATAAACACTAAAAAAATTTTTTTTTTTTGATGTTTTTAGTTGGGGCAGAACAGTGCACCTGAATGTCACAGGGTAGGGTCACTTCAGAAAATTTTATCCTGTGAGGTACCAAACAGAAGCACTATTTCACGTTCACCAAGTATTTAATTCAGAGTCCTGTCAACTTGGCTGTGTACCACAGTACCTTTGGGAGCTTGGTAACAATACAGATCCCATTGATCCTCAATATTCACGAATTCCATATTGGCAAATTTGCATACTCACTGAATCTATTCGTTAACTCCAAAATCATTACTCGCGGCACTTTTGCGAGCATTCATCGGCATGTGCAGAGGAGCAAAGAAAATCTGAATGACTCGATGCGCACATTCCCAGCTGAGGTGGAGCCAGGCCATGCCCGTCTTCCGGGTCGGCTCCCCTACTGTAAACAAGTGTCCCTTTTCACAGTGGATTGAACGCCACCTGTTTTGCATTTTTGTGCTTTTCTGTGCTTTTTCCTGGTGCTTTCGTCATTTAAGACGGCCCCCAGCGCACTGCTGAAACGCTGTCTACTGATCCCAAGCGTGAGAAATCGGGGATGAGCCTCACAGAGAAAACACATGTGCCGGAGAAGTTTTGTTTAGGCGTGAGCTTTGGTGCTGTCGGCCGAGAGTTCAATGTTAGTGAATCACCAACCTCACACATCCAGGAAAGGAGGCGCAACTTTGCCGAACTGTGTGAGGCTGCTCCAGAAAGCGCTGAAAGGCCCACTTGGTGTGCACGTTGGAGCCTTGGAAAAAAGGGAACAAAGGCTAAATTTGTAGATTCGTGAGATGACCAAAAAAAAAAAAAGGAAAAAAAGCACACAGTGGGCGGCATTACTGTGAGGCTGAAAGCCAAGGCGATTTGCGGTCATGTTATCTGGGGTCAAGAAACGCCAAGCCTTTCTGGACAAGTGCTGGCTGCGTCCCCCCTTTCAGAAGACCGTGGGCCTGAGACGCATCCAGCTCGCAGGGGAGGCTGCTTCTGCAGATCACGAGGCTTCAAAAGAGTTTTTAAATATCTGCTAAGTATTTTACAGGACGGGGGGGATTGTGGCGAGCAGATATTCAATGCTGCTTAGACTGGCGTGTTTTACAAGCAGTCAGCAAACAAACTTGAAAAGACGCACACGGCTGGTTGACAAGCACGTTGTAACCAGAGTTTCTGGGGAACCTAACCCCGCGATTCCCCGGGTGACAATAGTTCAGTATTTGTTCATTTTGTGTTTGCAGTGACTTTCTAGAATTCGAGTACCACGAAGACCAAGAATCGACTGCACCTGGTTTATCCTCATTGGTTTTGAAACATAAGGCGTGGCCCAGACATCTGTATTTTTTCATAAGATTTTATTTTATTTTATTTTATTTTATTTTATTTTGTTTTATTTTATTTTATTTTATTTATTTTAATTCAATTAATTTATTTCTCTCTCTCTTTTTTAATGTTTATTGATTTTTGAGAGAGCACAAGTGGGGGAGGGACAGAGAGAGAAGGGGGGACAGAGGATCCGAAGCAGGCTCCATGCTGACAGCAGAGAGCCCGATGTGGGGCTCGAACCCACGAACCATGAGATCGTGACCTGAGCCGAAGTCAGATGCTCAACGGACTGAGCCACCCCCAAGATTTTATTAGTTTAAGTAATCTCTACACCTGACGTGGGGCTCGAACTCACAACCCTGAGATCAAGAGTCGCCTGCTTCACCGACTGAGCCAGCCAGGCGCCCCCAAGACATCTGTATTTTTGTCAACCTTTGCACTTGCTTCTGAAGCAGTGTCGTATTGGGGGGTCATTTATATAACTCATGTCCACATGTTTCCAAAAGCCTATCATATTCCATCTAGGTATCAGTTGGTATCATTTCCTTTTCTTGGTTATTAGGATCTCATGGTGGACCATCTGGTCTGCCCTCACACACGGATTGCTTCTACCTCCTGTAGAAAGGAAGCAGTTTGGATGATGAATATTTCTAAATACTGGAGCATTCCCAAGAGAAATAACATCTACCTACTGAGACATCTTACATCCATCCATTTATCTTGACACCCCTCAGATTTAAAGCTGCATATTGGCCACAACCGTGATTATTTTGTCCACCGGGGTAAATCTCATTCCTACTCGGTAGGAATTTGCACACAGTAGGTACTCTGCCCCGGCGTGATGATGGAAATGGAATTCTTCCCATACATCCGTGGTTCTCAAGCAGGGATGATTTTGCCCACCCCACCCCCAGAGGACATTTAGCAATATCTGGAAGGATCTTTGGTTGTCACAACTGGAGGGGAGGGGAGGGTGTTACTGGCATGCAATGCGTAGGGGCCAGCAAGGCTGTTAAATATCCTACAGTGCACAGGGAAGGCTCTACCCCTAGAACAGAGAATTAACTGGCCCAAAATGTTAATAGTGGCCAGGTTGAGGAAAACCCCCTTGAATGGATGTAACAGTCACGGTAAGCAATGGCTCTTGTCCGGCACTCCACTCCCGTCAGAGCCCGCGGTTGAAATGACACAACAGGACAATCATGTCATTCCCCACCGCATGCAATAGTAATGTGGGAAGATTCTAGGGAACGCTTTCCTCTCTCCTGTCCCACTGGTTTGTTGCTGTTAGTCTTAAGCCAAGAATGCATGTATTCTCTAAATTTGTTTTCCCCCGAGGTTTGTCTTTTTTTTTTTTTTTTTTTTTGAAAGTCATCTCTAGACCCAATGTGGGGCTCAAACGCACAACCCTGAGACCAAGCGTCGCATGCCCTACTGACTGAGACAGCCGGGCGTCCCCACCCCCACCCCCGAGTTATTACACACACACACCTTCCCTATTTTTATTACCCATCCCTATTTCCTTGTTTACACCACACGCAAAGTACAGCCGGCTTCATAGGAAACAGCTGTACCCTGACCCCCTTTGTGGAGTTTCTATACATGGCTTGGGACAAAAGGCATCCCATCCAGGGACCCACGAGCTTGCACTGTCCCCACCTCCCCCCACTGGCTCTCCTCTAGTGAACAGAGAGGAACCTCAACCCACCAGATACCCAAACTCTCTGACCGCACGGGCTGGATTGGACCCACTCTCCAGTTACGTCAGTCACATGCTTAGGCAGTGAGAAAAGAACACCAGATTCCGAGAGATCAAATTTCCTGAACAGAAATATTTGTAGGCAAGGGGGTGGGGGGCGGGGGAAATGACAGAAGGCTTTAATTCACGTCCAGCATTTCGTTTTCAGTAAGGTTTTGTATTACAGTGAGAATAGAGACGAGCTGAATTTATGTTAGATGGTTGTGGGTATATTTACACGTTTTCCCTTCTACTGTTATGATTTCTGTCGATCTGAGAGGGAAATATATATCTAAAAGGAGATTTTTTTTTTCCTTAAGAAGGTTAATCAGGAGTAAGTTAATTAATTTTTATTCATTGACCACATATTTAAGGAGCATCTTTTTTTTTTTTTTTTTTTTAAGTGTATTCATTTTGAGAGAGAGAAAAAGCAGGGGAGGGGCAGAGAGAGAGAGATAAAGAATCTCAAAACAGGCTCCACCCTGTGAGCGCAGAGCCTGACTCCGGGCTCAAACTCACGAACCATGAAATCAGCACCAGAGCTGAAATCAAGAGTTGGATGATTAACCAACTGAGACCCCAGGCGCCCCTTAATGAGCATATATTGTGTACCATGCTCTGTGCTAGGCCTACAAATACGAAAATGAAGAAGTATATAGAAGTATATAGTATTGCTCCCCAGGAGCAATATCAGCCATTAACTTAACATTTTAACATGCATTTTCCTATTAAAAAAAAAAAGGTACCATTATAGTCTGAGAAAAAATATCTCCAAAAGACATATCTGATAAAGAACTGCTATCCAAAATATACAAAGAACTTTTAAGGGGCACCTGGGTGGCTCAGTCGGTGAAGCGTCTGACTTCAGCTCAGGTCATGATCTCGCGATTTGTGTGAGTTCGAGCCCCGTGTCAGGCTCTGCGCTGACAGCTCGGAGCCTGGAGCCTGCTTCGGATTCTGTGTCTCCCTCTCTCTCTACCCCTCCCCTGCTTGCACTCTGTCTCTCTCTCTCCCTCTCTCAAAAATAAATAAACATTTTAAAAAGTCAATAAAAAAAAAAAAAAACCCAACAGCCCAATTTTATTTATTTTTTTTTTTAATTTTTTTTTTATTTATTTTTTTCAACGTTTATTTATTTTTGGGACAGAGAGAGACAGAGCATGAACGGGGGAGGGGCAGAGAGAGAGGGAGACACAGAATCGGAAACAGGCTCCAGGCTCTGAGCCGTCAGCCCAGAGCCTGACGCGGGGCTCGAACTCACGGACCGCGAGATCATGACCTGGCTGAAGTCGGACGCTTAACCGACTGCGCCATCCAGGCGCCCCCCAACAGCCCAATTTTAAAAATGGGCAAGAAACCCGAACAGACACCTCACCGAAAAAGATATACAGATGGGAAACCAGCATATTTAAAAAATGCTCTGCATCATATATCATCATATAAATTAAAACAATGACATGTCACTACACACTGATAAAAATGGCCAAAACCCAGAACGCTGACAGCACTAAATGCTGGTGAGGATAGGAAGCAACAGGAACTCTCACTCGCTGCTGGCGGGAACGGGACAATGGTACAGCCATTTCAGAAGACGGTTTGGAGGTTTCTTACATGGCTAAACATAACTTACCATACAACCCAGCAATTGTGCTCCTTGGTGTTTACAAAAAAGAAAAATGTCCACGTGGAAACCTGCACACAGATGTCTATAGCTGCTTTCTTCAGCATTTCCAAAACTTATTGTCACTGTTACTTTTGCTGTTGTTGCTATTACGGGATGGGAACAGTGAGGGGTAGGGTAAGGAGGTGAGAGGCAAAACCATCTACACCCACACAGTTTACTGTTCTTCGCCAACATAACATTACTATTCTAGAAAATTCTTGCCCTGGAAGGCAAGAGTTGCAGATAACTTCATTTTTCACTCCAGAACATCCTCAAAGAACCATCGATTCTGCAATAAATAAAAAACGTTGGGGCGCCTGGGTGGCGCAGTCGGTTAAGCGTCCGACTTCAGCTCAGGTCACGATCTCGCGGTCCATGAGTTCGAGCCCCGCGTCGGGCTCTGGGCTGATGGCTCAGAGCCTGGAGCCTGTTTCCGATTCTGTGTCTCCCTCTCTCTCTGCCCCTCCCCCGTTCATGCTCTGTCTCTCTCTGTCCCAAAAATAAATAAACGTTGAAAAAAAAATTAAAAAATAAATTAAAAAACAAAAACAAAAACAAAAAATGTCACCTGACGGTTTGTACCCAAGACCGTCTGAACTTTTTGCCTCAAAATCCTCGCCTTTGCTGTTTCTTCCCCTCCTACACTATTTTATTGCTGTCATTATCCAAGATCCCCGCATCATCAGACCCAACTTAACCAGAATTTTTGATTTCATAAACAGCCCTGCTTGGCTGTCCTCCCACAGAGATGCTACCAAGAAAGAACCTGGAGATGAGGCTCTCCATTAATGTAGTGAGCAATCAACTCTGCATTTTTTTTTTAAGTTTATTTATTTATTTTGACCAAGAGAGAACATGAGTCAGGGAGGGGCAGAGAGAGAGAGAGAGAGAGAGAGAATCCCAAGCAGGCTCTACACTGTCAGTGGAGAGCCCAACATGGGACTTCATTCCACGAACTGAGAGATCATGACCTGAGCTGAAATCAAGAGGCCACCACTTAACCCCTGGCCCTGGGAAGAGAGATTTTGGTGACCCGCTGGGGGAGAGAGGGTGACTCAGGTCTGCCTGTCAGGCTGGGGCATCGGTAACTGGGTACCTTGTCGAAAGATTTTCCAGTAGGACCTGCAAAGTTTGCCTTGGTGTAACTCAGTATAGGCACTGACATGTCATAGTTGGAACCAGCTCTGTTGGGCTTATTCTGATTTCTACCCATCCACAAACCTGCCCACAAAGACCCCTTCAGAGGTGGGAGTTTGGGTCGGCCTCTCAGCTCGCGTGAGGGGATCCACTCCCGCGCCGTATTCCTGCTCCGGCTCCTTTTTAAATTTTTTTTTTTTTTCAACGTTTATTTATTTTTGGGACAGAGAGAGACAGAGCATGAACGGGGGAGGGGCAGAGAGAGAGAGGGAGACACAGAATCGGAAACAGGCTCCAGGCTCTGAGCCATCAGCCCAGAGCCTGACGCGGGGCTCGAACTCACGGACCGCGAGATCGTGACCTGGCTGAAGTCGGACGCTTAACCGACTGCGCCACCCAGGCGCCCCTGCTCCGGCTCCTTTTAAATTCTCTCCTACTTGCGCCACCCGTCCTCCCCCTTCCTTCTCTGTTCTTGCCTACGAGCCAGTTTCTGAAGCGCCAATACCTAGAAAATACAAGTTCCACTCTCAAGGCACTGATGGAGGTGTTCCTGAAGATCCGGAGGGAAAGACACAGGTTTGATAACCAGCTCGTCCTGGTTTTGGCATTCCAGGTCCAGGGTCCTGAGAGCCCTCTCGGTCCTGGGCAAATCGGGATGGCCGGTCACCTGAGATCAAGAGAGGGTAAGACTCCCTCGACAACCTCCCCTTGCCCTCAAGTGCTTCTCCCTGGGCTGCTGGCCCACCCACCACCCTGCCCCCAACAGCCCTCTCTGGTCTTTGAAGCTGGTACCTCCTTCCCTCACATTCCGTAGCCAAACCTAAGCGTGCAGAATTCCCTCAGCAACACAAAAGCCAGCCCTACAGGCCTTCCAGGCTTAGCCGAACAGGCTTCTGGGTCCTCACAGTGCCCGAGGCCACCCCCTTTTGGTGTGTGTGGTGTTATTACACGAGCTGGAGAAGCAATGGTTGACTGCAGGAAAGTATACTTCTATGGACTCCGTCCCTGGAAATTGGAGACTCACGACGGCCATATGTATTCTGTCCCCACACCTTTCCCTCTCAAACCTCCTATGCCTTCGAGTGTTTTAAGGCTGACAGCACTTCTTGAAACGATCCCCTTTTGTGGCTTCCAGATTCCTTTCTCTGGCTTTCCTACCTCTGAGACTATTTTGACTCGGGATTTCTCACCCGCCTCTCCTCCTTGGCGAGGCCCTCAGTGGATGGATGTTCACCACACTTCCTGCTTTTTGGCTCTTTCTCTCCTCTCTCCACACGCTCTCGGGGGGTGATTCAGCAAGACTCAAGACTCAAGAATTCATTCTTCTTGTTTCCGCCTTTGATCCCTCAGTGTGTTTGCATGTTTAAATTTTTTTTTTTCAACATTTATTTATTTTGGGGACAGAGAGAGACAGAGCATGAACCGGGGGAGGGGCAGAGAGAGAGGGAGACACACAGAATCGGAAACAGGCTCCAGGCTCTGAGCCATCCGCCCAGAGCCCGACGCGGGGCTCGAACTCACGGACCGCGAGATCGTGACCTGGCTGAAGTCGGACGCTTAACCGACTGCGCCACCCAGGCGCCCCAGTGTTTGCATGTTTAAAGCCAGAAGCACTGCACTCGAAGCAGGGCAGGGTCTGGGGAAGAAGATGGAAAATTGAGATGGTAACACAGATCAGAGAAAAGCTTCTTTTTAAGACGCCGTTTGTTACAGATTCATATACTGCCTTCTCCGCTTTGTCAACTGAGCTAAGAGTAGCATCCACTCGCAAGGTGGCCGTGAAGTAAAAGGACGTGATAGCTGCCTGGAACATGCAGTAAGGAGACATTTGACAAAGGTTAGCTGTTGTCATTATTAGCTCAATAGGCTTTAAGGGACATATTTCAAGGGGCATGTCTCTTTGGGTGGCCGAGTAGGGAAAGCTTTCCCCAAAGAAAAAAAATTCCTCCTTTGCATCAAGTTAAATGAAGGAATTCTGACTGGGCCAGAAAGTCTACTCATACAAGTCCGATGACAAAGAAAGCAAATTATAAACGTCCAGCAACATTTAAGCTAGCGATGAGTTTTGCCAAAATAAATCCTTTACAAAAACCACAACAAAACACGTTTGCTGATTTTTTTTTTTTAAAGCGGTGGTTTCTGTTTCTTAGCTCATCTTGAAGGTGGTTGAGACACATAAACTATTGAGCTAAATCCGCTCCTCCTTCTGCACCGATACTGTCCGTCCAAGTTGCTCCGACGATTGGCCAGATGTGCGGACGGATAATCCCGGGGAGTAGGAATATTTTCAAGGCCGTCCGCTGAAGGCAACGTTTGTTTTGCACGGCTACGCAGCTGCAGGAAGTAGCCCATCCTCCCCCAGCAAACGATTACGTGATCATTTCTCTATCAGATCCCAAAATTCCACGTATACATTCTAAGGGGCTGCCGGCAGAACCGGCGCCAATCGAGGCATCCTGGGACCTTGAGGCCAGGCTGACAGCGCCCTGTAGGATTGGTTAAATGATTCTTCTGCAAAAGGTTTGTCTCCACCCGGCATATACAGGTGCAGTCTCGACTAGGGTTACCCGGAGTATAAGGCCTCGGGACACACAGCTAAGCATCAACGCTTAAGTCAAAAAGCATTTGTGGGTGAAAGAGAAATGGAGAGAAAGGAGGGTTCCGCCCTCGCCCAATAAACACTGGGCCTGAGGACTCTTGATGAGATTCCCTAAGGCAAACCATATGTGGAAAATGCTCCGAATGAAGATTTGGCAGGCAACAATTTTATAGAGCTGGAAGGAATGGCTCTCAACATATCAAGATGTGATATTTCAGGGAAATTCTGAATGCTTCTTTGTGTTCAGGATCATTATTTTTGCATAATTGAGATCATGGATAGAGCCTTCCAGTTCACTTTCCTTAACTTGGAGCAATTTGCCATGGCACTGTAAGAATATTCCACAATACCGCATCGTATGAATGTAAAAAAAAAAAAAAAAAAAAAAAAAAAAAAGTACACATTTATTCCTCTCTCATGGGAGATTTATGTACTTTTATATATGATCACAAAGAAGGATATGACTAACATTGCACTTAAATGTGGGTTCTCACCTCTTATTATCTATCCCCTTTGGATATTTTCAAAGAAGTGAATGATTGATCAAAGAACCTGAATGTTTTTAAAGGCTTTTCACGGGGTCAAAAACTGCTTTCTGCCTAGATTTTAACACTCTTCCCTGCGGTATGAGTATGTGTTTCTCAACATAGCCTCCTAAGTATGAGGGTGAATATTAAAACCCTAAGTAAGGAGCACCTGGGTGGCTCAGTCGGTTAAGCATCTGACTTCAGCTTAGGTCCCCATCTCACGGTTTGTGAGTTCGAGCCCCACATCAGGCTCTTTGCTGTCAGTGCAGAGCCTGCTTCGGATTCTCTGTCTCCCTTTCTCTCTGCCCCTCCCTCACTCTTCCACACGCGTGCTCTCTCTCTCTCAAAAAATAAATAAAACATTTTTTTAAAAATTAGGTATATATAAAGATTAAATTGTTTTAATTTGGATTATTTATATGGAATTTCAGGATTACATATTCACCATGTGAATGTCCCTTACTTCACCTTGTATGAATTATAACATCCTTTGTTAAGTTGCTCTTAGCATCTTAATGCTTTTAAAATATTTATTAGTATAAGGGAGTTGAGAAGTAATGAGGAGAGACCACTGAAGGATACAGCGTTTCTTTTGGGGGTGATGAACATGTTCTAAATCTGATTGTGACGGTTCTATTAAAAAACATCGAGTTGTAAACTTCAAATGAGTGAATTGTATGGTATATGATTTCTTTCTTTTTTTTTTTTCTTCTAACGTTTATTCATTTTTTTGAGAGACAGAGAGAGACAGAGCATGAGCGGGAAAGGGGCCAAGAGAGGGAGACACAGAATCCGAAGCAGGCTCCAGGCTCTGAGTGGTCAGCACAGAGCCCAACACGGGGCTCGAACTCATGGACCGCGAGATCATGACCTGAGCCAAAGTCGGATGCTCAACCGACTGAGTCACCCAGGCACCCCTAATTTCTATCCCAATAAGGCTGTTTTAAAAAATATTAGCAGAAGTTATTTCCATATTAAGGTATTCAGCCTCCCATTTTATTTTATTTTATTTTATTTTTTTAATTTTTTTTTCAACGTTTATTTATTTTTGGGACAGAGAGAGACACAGCATGAACGGGGGAAGGGCAGAGAGAGAGGGAGACACAGAATTGGAAACAGGCTCCAGGCTCTGAGCCATCAGCCCAGAGCCTGACGCGGGGCTCGAACTCACGGACCGCGAGATTGTGACCTGGCTGAAGTCGGACGCTTAACCGACTGCGCCACCCAGGCGCCCCTCATTTTTTTTTAAAGAGCGAGCACACACACAAGCAGGGAAGAAGGACAGAGGGAGGGAGAGAGACAGAGAGAGAGAATCTCACAGAAGCTTCACGTTCAGTATGGAGCACTCGACTCCACAACCCTGGGATCACGACCTGAGTCAAAATCAAGGGTCACATGTTCAACGGACCGAGCCACCCAAGCGCCCCACAGCCTCCCTCTTCCAAATTTTGTTAGCAAGTTTTCCAATTCTGATTGCCTTCTGCTGTCTCATATTCAGAAGACACATACTTTTAGTTAAACCTGTAATCTGTTCCTTAAAGAATCTGCCCATTGGTTTTGTCTGGAAAATTCCACCACTTGCGGATAGTCACTGGTAGGTTCTTCTAGTTTATTTTATCCTTAATCCATCTGGGGTTTGAGACTGTAACCTAACGTCCTCCAATATGTACCAATATGTACCCTTCCCTTCCTATGTTCTGACGGTTGTGTTGTTCAAAACTGACCTCTGGGCCTCAGAGCCCAAATATAACTCCAGGACAGAGTTGGGGATAAAAAGGAACAAACAATAGCTTTGTTGCTTTTCGAAGCAAAGGAGCCTGCAGCAGGATCTGGCCTTCCCGAACCGCAGGCTGCAAGCTGGCGGGGAGGAAAGGCTTAGGGAGGGTTTATAGGGAAATACAGGATCTAACCTGTTTTGCCAGGAATTGTTTACCTGGCACCAGCCTCCCCCACGGCGTCTTCAGGGTGGTACCAGGTTTCTGAAACAACAGGCTAAGAAGGGAGGAGAGGACGTTTGCAGAAGAGAGGAAAAAGGTGACTTTGAAATCGAGCTTCCCTGAAGCATTAGTGCAGCCATTTTGATTTTTGTTCAGCTTTATCCTTTTAAGCAGTTTCAGTTCCTTTGCAGTATTTTACAACCGCTAACACCTATTTCTGGCTTATTACTGTACTGGTCTGAGAGTTCAAATGTAAACT
The DNA here is from genome assembly GCF_018350155.1 of Leopardus geoffroyi. Taxonomy (NCBI): domain Eukaryota; kingdom Metazoa; phylum Chordata; class Mammalia; order Carnivora; family Felidae; genus Leopardus; species Leopardus geoffroyi. Next base: position 18,285,419 of record NC_059342.1, on the reverse strand, counting down.
AGTAATACGTTTTTAATTTTTTGGTTTTAAAACATGGCTTCATATTTAGTATTTTAAGACTTCTTTACTTTCCTCTCTCAAAGTATTCCTAGCTATTCTTGGATATGTTTTCTTTAAGATAAAATTTAGAACAATTTTACCAACCCTTTGACAATGTGATCGGACTTCCACTTAACAGATGGACTGGTTTGGGAAGGGACGTGTCTAAAATATTTATCATCTAGGACCACAATGTAGTTTTCCCCCCTACAGGTCTATTTTGTCCCACGCACATCTTGAGTTTGAACATTTTTCTGAGTCTGTTGCTGTGATGAATGATACATAATCCCATTATATTGTGAAACCTTTTTTTAATTTTTGCTTGAATGTAGAAAAACTTAATTTTTGAATATCTGGATATTGGTTAATTTTATAAAAACCCTAAGACAAGATTTTTTGGGCTTTCTATTTGGACGAACATATGATCTGCAGTAATGAAAACAGTCTTTTCTTTCCCAATAGTTATAAGTCATTTTAAGTTTCGATTGCATCAAAAAATATTAAATCAGTATGCTGATGACAATCCCTGAAAATGTTAAGAAAGCACACATTAGTTAAATTTTTGACAAGCAGGCTTGTAAATTTTTTTTAATGTTTATTTTTCAGAGAGACAGAGCGTGAGTGGGGGCGGGGGGGGACAGAGAGAGAGGGAGACACAGAATCCGAAGCAGGCTCCAGGCTCTGAGCTGTCAGCACAGAGCCCGATGCGGGGCTCAAACCCACAAACCGTGAGATCACCCCCTGAGCAGAAGTCAGATGCTCAACTGACTGAGCCACCCAGGCGTCCCTCCCCACCCCACCCCACCCATTCAGATGCATCTGAATCTTTTTGCATAATGTGTTAAATTTTCTACCATTACCACACCCTTTTCCTCTCAGATATTTCTGCCTAGAGAATTCATTTTTTTTTAACTTTTTCAAGTTGTTTTTTTTTTGAAAGAGAGAAAGAGCAAGCAGGGGAGGGGCAGAGAGAGGGAGACAGAGAATCCCAAGCAGGCTCTGCACCATCAGCACAGAGCCCCTTGAGGGGCTCCATCCACCAACCCTATCATCACCTGAGCTAAAAACAAGAGTTGGACACTCAACTGACTGGGCCACCCAAGCACCACTGGAGAATTAATGTTTTTATTTATTTTATTATTATTTAAAAAAATTTTTTAAATGTTTTTGAGAGAGGGACAGAGCATAAGTAGAGGAGGGGCAGAGAAAGAGGGAAACACAGAATCCGAAGCAGGCTCCAGGCTCTGAGCTGTCAGCACAGAGCCCGACACGGGGCTCGAACTCACAAACTGTGTGATCATGACCTGGGCCAAAGACGCTTAACTGACTGAGCCACCCAGGCGCCCCAAGAATTAATATTTTTTAATCACTACTCACACACGACACTTGTTGGTTACAAAGTACCACGTTGACCACTGAATTTAAGTGCTGGTAGCTAAGGGAAAGATAATAATCTGTGGAGACACGGATTGATTTCTGAATGGCTAATTTTAATGGTGGTATGCCCCGTTACTAATGCATTCGGTCATGCCCACCGTCAAAGACTACAACCTATGGTAGCCACTTTTGCCATGAACACAGCGTGGCATTTATTTTGTATTTGACATGATGAGAAATAACTTTTATTTTTCTAAGCTAGCTACAAAAGTCCAGTTTAACTGGGCCTACGTGTGAATTAAAACATGGCTTCCTCCTCCCCTAAGTAACTACGAAAGAAACCCTACTTACGTTAGTGAATTATATTCGATGGCTAACACAAATCCATGTTTAGAGACAATACTGCTTCTGTAGGGGAGCAGATTTTGCCACCCCCTAACTTTCCCCTTTGGCATGTTGATTATTTTAAGCTGGCAATTTTTAAGAAGCTACAGACACAAGAGAAACTCTGAAAACCAAGTGCAAGTTGCCCTTTTAAGAGATATTTACATATAGAAGGGAAATCTCCTTCAGTACCAAGAGGGCAATGACTCTCAATCTCTTGAAACTATTGTCAATGGAAAAGGCATGGACTTAAATTTGCCTAACATTAGCCTAGTTTGCTGTGCTTTTTCTGGTAGCCTCCTATAACGGACTCCCCAGCCCCAACCCCTTTCGTCTTTAGCTGAAGGTGATGTTTAGGGTAATGGTTTCTGCCACGGAGTTACTGTTTTCCTGGGTGTCTCCCATGTACGCAGAGGTATACCTGATATTTATTAAACTTTGTTTGCTTTTCTCTGGTTAGTCAGTCTCGCGTCAATTCGATTCTTAGACCAGCTAGAAGAACCTTCATAGGTAGAGGAAATAGTTTTCCTTCTCCACACTTCACATTTGTAAAGCTTAACAGTTGCTTACTATAGAAGCGCCTAGGTACTGCCTATAAAAGAACTGATCTTGTCCACTCTTGTTCTTATTAAGAAATATAGTAACTTGATGCAGTATTTCATTAACTACAATAAACCTTCCATCTCAAAATTGTAGTTTATGTTTTGTGAATGATTCCTAACCATTCCCTATACAAGACCCTAGAGGACAGTAAAAGCAGTGTTTAATAACTGACATATAGGGAACAACTTAAATAATTTCTAGAACTTTCTCAAGGAACTTGAGTTTTTGCTTCCTTTTGAAACCATTTTTTTTTTTTAATTTTTCACCTTGCTCGTCCCAGTAGTATGAATTTTATTTTATAAGATTTTATTGTTGAGTAATCTCTACACCCAACATGGAGCTCGAACTTACAACCCTGAGATCAAGAGTCATGTGCTCTGTGGACTGAGTCAGCCAGGCACCCCATGTCTCAGTAGTACAAATTTTATTAAAGTCATGCTAAAATCTATAAAAGGGAGTCACAACAAATTCTATATAATCCCTATACCAGGCACTAGCAATAGGGTTACGTTCAGACATATCTCACCAAGAGCCATTCTAGAAAGTTGAGGTATCACAGTAGGTAGTTTTCATGTGAGACTTGGGGAAATGAGACTCTAAAGTCTTTATGTCTACTGTGGAGAAAAATCTCTCAAAACCTATCCATTTAAATGCAAATCAGATGCAGTCACGCTACAAAAAAGAGTGCTGAGATAACCTTGGATATTTTTGTAAATTAAAAAGTTAAGACTTGGGGCACCTGGGTGGCTCAGTCGGTTGAGCATCCTACTTCGGCTCAGGTCATGATCTCACGGTCCGTGAGTTCGAGCCCCGCGTCGGGCTCTGTGCTGACAGCTCAGAGCCTGGAGCCTGTTTCGGATTCTGTGTCTCCCTCTCTCTCTGACCCTCCCCCGTTCATACTCTGTCTCTCTCTGTCTCAAAAATAAACATTAAAAAAAAAAAAAAAAAAGTTAAGGCTTAATCATCAATTTTGCTAAACTCCAAAATCTATCATATAATTTAAAGCAAATGGGGCACAATGTTAGCAACCAGCCATTCTAGGTGAAGGTTATATGGTGGTAACTGTACTATTATTTTTAACTTTCTGTAAATTTGCCAATTTTCAAAAATAAGAAATGAAAAAAACGGTCCATAAAAGACACCATGAATGAAGTAAAAACATAAGACATAGACGCAAAGTATTTGTCAATGAGTATCACTGATTTTAGAGAAAAAAAAAGGGGGACCCATCTAACAGGTAAATCCATCTACTGAGAGCATGGGAGAACATCTGCCAGGTGTTAAAAGAAAAAACTGATTTAGATGGCAAGAGACAGCACTATCATATGCCCTCACTGACATCATCTTTTGAGTTTCCAGTTATGTTTTTCTTGGTCCAACGTCGGCTACCCTATTTAATCATGCAAAACACAGAAGTCTACCTGTTGGCACGTTTGCACATGACAAAGGTTCAAAAAATGTGAAACATTCATTCAGGAGGGTCAGGATAACAAAGCTCTCTCCATAAAACGAGAACGTTTTCTAACTTGAAGGAATAAAAAAATGTTTTCTCTGTTGAGTGCCTGGAAACTGTTTGATATTATGACTTTGCTATGTTACCGCTTTCGTTGGCTATGCTTTACAATCAAGTACGTAGTTTTGACTGTTGTTTAAAGTTTCAGCCAAATGATAAAGCGTCACATTTCCTGTTAGATCTTTGGCTGAACAGTATCAGCTTAGCAAAAGGGCACGTTTTTTGTTTTGTGTTTTTTTTCTTTTCTCTTCTTTCTAATCTTCGTTAACTTTGAGCTAGGAGATAGCACGAGAGCCACCTCAAATCACTGGCCTTTTAGGGGAAAAGTAGAGCAAAAAACCAATATGCTGTGAATAATACCAACACCGAAACCGTGTGCCCCAAAACTGGGGTGCCCCTCAGGATCCCCAGGCCTTCGAGGACGCATGCGGAACAACAGCAAGGGGCTGGGTTCCGAGAGAAGGCAACCTGTAATCCAAGGGCGGGAAGCATGAAGACGCAAGGACAGCAGAAGCCAGTCCTTATCAAAGGGAAACACAGATGACATTAGGACGTAAGGTCCTGGGAGGCTGGACGCAAGTGGATCCAAAGAGCAACAGCCTTGATACCTGGAATAGTACAGACTGATGGCTAAAAACTCCTCAGAGCCCTCAGAAATTGCCCACACGTGGCCCGTTCGTGCCACTCCCCATACCTACCTTCCCCTTTCTGTCTGAGATCCCTGCATGGATTGCTATCACTTGAATCACAAAAGAGAACTGAGGCAGTCATATGGGGGCACCATGAAAACAAGGTTTTTTTTAAAACATGTCTTTTAATGTTTATTTTTGAGAGACAGACAGCGTTTGGGGGAGGAGGGGGAGAGAAAGAGGGAGACATAGAGTCCCAAGCAGGCTCCAGGCTCTGAGCTGTCAGCACACAGCCCGCCCAACACGAGGCTCGAACCCACAAACCGCGAGATCATGACCTGAGCCGAAAGGAAGGCGCTCAATCAACTGAGCCTCCCAGGCGCCCTTGAAAACAAGTTTTTATACAGTACAGCTTGATAGCGGGGTCTGAGGAGACCCGGGGGGGGGGGGGGGAGAAAGTAGAGAAAAATATTTGGAAAAACTAAAGTGTCCTCTGTAGACACTAGAACAACAAAGATATCTTAACTTTTTAAATAACCTAAGAGATTTTTTTCTAATAAGCTAAGATGATTCACAGAATCAACTAAACTAGACATCATCACTTTCTTGTTTTAAAAAACATCTATACATTGTTGGAAGGGAAAATTAGTCAGAAATATTCATGTTGAATCAAGCCCCCTTTTTCAAGTTCCCTGAGATGACACATACTGATACACACACAGCACAATGTTACAACAAAGTTATTTACAACGATCACTTAAAGTCAAACTCCTTATGTCACCGAATGAATCCTGCAAGATAAATTATATCCTTACAATTGGTTGTTGCTACAAATTTATTCAGATCAAGAAAACTGTCGTATTTAAAGCTCTCAAAGTAATTTTGGCACAGACGAAATCCTTTTGTTAAGTCCCTGAGCTCTTTTAACAGGCTGGTTTTCGCACCGTCTCTTCCCCAGCCACCCGGGCCACTCAGCGCCCGTCCTGGCCCCATGCTAACTCTAGGTCAACATGTGATGCTATAAACTTTCTAGCCCACTGTGCTCGGGAGAAACCACAGAGCTTGGAGGATAGCACAGTTGGGAGTCCCCACCCCCAAGGGCGCCCCCTAGAGTTTCTCCGATGTGTATGAACAAGGCAGAAGAATCGGATGGGGTGCGTCTCGTCTCACGCATGGGTTTTATTTCTCAAGTTGCCTACGATGAAGAGTCAGCGTTTCAGTGTCTCCAGGGCTTTATGCCGCAGATGCTCATCCAAACACTGGATGGCAAAGAGGTCAATGTCCGTGTCAAACTTGTTGGCAAACAAGTGGTGCTTGCGTAGCATCCAGTTCAAGTCACCTGCTCCGAAGACACACACAGAACGCACGTGGACCCCGCTGCAGGGCGGGTAGGGGGCCCCCTTGGAGACATCACCTTCAAAGTACTGCCACTTGACGAACCTCGCGATCGCGTGCATGTCAGACATGTCATACTTCTGGCTTAGGGACAGTGAGCCTGGGACTTCGGGGATCCTCTGGATAGTGGCCCAGAGATACTCATCTGGACTGTAGGTGTCTTTGGCCCACTCCATAAACTTCTGGATCTTTTCATTCTCTAGCACATAGCCCACATACTTCCTACTGACCACAAAATAGGCACTGCCTGAGAACAGGGGCGTTTCAAGAGGAGGGTGCATTTTGTCCGTCCCCGTGTTGGTCAGCTTTCCATTAACAACTGTATAATGCTTTTTCCACCTTTCTTTTTTATTGGATGGCATTCTCTCGGACTCTAGGTTGTTTTCACCCATTAACGATTTGAGCTTCCGGACAATCTCCAGATTGGTTTTAATAGGGAAATCCATGCCGCAAAGATTTATCAAGTACCTCCAGTCTGCACTCATCCTGTAGAGGTCTTGCATGCAGTTGAGGTCGGCCTGAACCCGACTCCAAGAGGCATACACCACGCTCTCCAGCTGACTGGCCACGAAGACGTTACTGAAGCAGGAGGCGATGCCCATCACCGCGGCCAAAAAGGAATCCTCTGATTTTCTGTCCACGTGAATGCAGTAGAGATTCTGAGGCATATAGATGGCCCTCAGGAGCCTGTCAAGCATTTCGATTTTGTGATGAACCACTATAGAATACGCAATGGGAAACTCCGCCTCTTCTTTACTAAGGGGCTCTACGATATATTTGCGCCTCTTGACGAAAGAATTGCAATCTCTGGTCATGTTTATATAGTCGCTGGTTGTCCACCGAGGGCGCTGCCTAAATTTCACCGTTAGAATTTCAAGCTGTACCTTTTGGATTTCATCTACATCCCCCTGTAAAATTTTGGTACAATTAATATTACTATTAGGATTCTCCCCAACCAGCTCCAAATGCCCAACACTTACAAATTCGGGCTTTTGATGAATTCTTAAAACAGAGAAGGTGACTAGGGAAAACACAAGAAGCAAGACGCAGTACTTAGTGGGATAAGAGAAAAGTCTCCTTCGCAACAACTTTCTCAGCATTTCAGACAATGATCGAGGATTTTCCTTAATTGAGGGCAGTCTTCCAGGCTTCAAACAGTCATGATTCCCCTTCTGTCGTGGCCTCGGGAGGGGTCAGTTTGCATCTGTCAAAACGGCAAAGGCATCTTGAAATGGAGAATGGCACTAAAAGAAAAACAGAAGGAATATATATAAACGTGGTCTTTGCCGACATCTTCTCAGGTTTAAAAACCATCCTCTTGGCTAGGTCAGATATTTAAAATAGAACCAAATTGGCTAATTAGGGGAAAAGGACAGTGTCAGAAGAAACACACCGTCTGTAATATTAATACTAGATTAGTAAAAAAAGAATTCAAGGGGGGGTGCCTGGCTGGCTCAGTTGGTAGAGCATGCAACTTTTTTTTTTTTTTAATGTTTGGTTATTTTTGAGAGAGAGAGAGAGAGACACAGCATGAGCAGGGAGGGCCAGAGAGAGAGACGGAGAGAATCCCAAGCAGGCCCCGCACGGGCAGTGCGGAGCCGGATGCGGGGCTTGAACCCACTAACCGCGAGATCATGACCTGAGCGGAAATCAAGAGTCGGGCGCCTAACCGACGGAGCCGGCCAGGCGCCCTGAGCAGGCAACTCTTGATCTCGGGGTTTTGAGTTCGAGCCCCATGTTGGGTGTAGAGATTGCTTAAAAATAAAATCTAAAAAAAAAATCTATGTATAAAGACGTGCTAGAATGTCCTATAATAAACATTTTACCTCTCAGGAATATTGAAGTACAAATCAGAGTTGAAGACCTAAGCTGTAATTATTTTAACTCTCCACAGTAGGTGAGGTGAGTTCCTGCTCTCCCCTCTTAGTTTTATTAGCACCCTTTGCCTTGAAATCATTACTAATCTGGGTTCCTCCCGACACACCCATTGATGTCCATTGGGTGGCACCCCCGGCCCCAAATATGTAAAGAGATCAGCTCCATTCTGCTCCTCACCAGTTTGGGACTGGAGGTGCTCTTAAGGAGAAGTTCAAAAATAGCCGTGACCATGGGGCACCTGGGTGGTGCAGTCGGTTAAGCGTCCGACTTCAGCCAGGTCACGATCTCGCGGTCCGTGAGTTCGAGCCCCGCGTCGGGCTCTGGGCTGATGGCTCAGAGCCTGGAGCCTGTTTCCGATTCTGTGTCTCCCTCTCTCTCTGCCCCTCCCCCGTTCATGCTCTGTCTCTCTCTGTCCCAAAAATAAATCAACGTTGAAAAAAAAAAAAAAAAAAATAGCCGTGACCTTTAAAGACTCACGGTGGGGGGGGAAACAAGTCCACTGAATTTTCAAACTAAACCAGAAAGGCCTGATTTGGGCCTGTTTTGAACACCTCTCCTAGTTCCATACCACGGGACCACAGGAAGAGAGGACACACACAGTCCAAACCAGGGACACGGATGCCTTTCCTACAACACTTTTAACAGGTTAGAATGATTAAGGCTTGTGAAAAACAACAGTTGTATACAAACGATAACATATGACAGGCCTTTTGTCTAGATTCCAACGAGGAACCCGGCCCATTTTTACTATGTTTACAAGGATTACCAAGTATGTTTTGTTTGCAAAAATCAATTTCATAACTTGGCAATCGCTTCTATAACTAACAAGGGCTACTGCTCTTTTTTTCTTTGAAGATTTTATTTTACTTATTTATTTTTGAAAGCTTACTTATTTTGAGGGAGAGAAAGAGAGAGAGCGAGCACGGAGTGGGGGGTGGGCAGAGAGAGGGAGAGAGAGGATGCCAAGCAGGCTCCACGCCGTCCGCACAGAGCCTGACGCGGGGCTTGATCCTACAAACCGCGAGATCACGACCTGGGCCGAAATCAAGAGCTGGATGCTCAATGAACTGAGCCACGGAGGTGCCCCTAAGGTTTTTTTTTTTAAGTAATCTCTACAACCATCGTGGAACTTGAACTTACTGCCTGAGCCAGCCAGGCGCCCCCAGGTGCTACTGTTCTAACAAAGAAAGTCAAATAATATTGATCATCTCCATACCAGAGTTGGAGATCTGAAACTGGTTTTTGTTTTCTTGAAATTGTTTTTTAAGACCAGTTAGCACTAGAACTAAAAGTTCTAACTAAAAGACTAGATTAACACTAGAACTTTTAAATATTTAGTTAGCAAAGAAACTGTGAATATTAACAACAGAAATAAAAATATACAACTGGCCGTTATTAGTATAACGTTATGAAAAGTATTTAGATTTTTTTTTTTTTTTTTTTTTTTTTTGCCATTTAGAATTAAAGAAAGTCTGGCTTACTTAGTTCTCAGATTCCAGGTAACAGCATTTGTAGAGGGCCTCTCCCACAGTCAGGCTTCTTAAATGTACCAGGCATTTAGCGATGGTGCTATGCCCCACGAGGCTTTTTAAAAAATCTGTGACACGGAAAGGGAAATACGTGAAGGGATGTAACACACACGTAAGTGTACATACACATAAGCATGCTGGTGAACTAATCCTACGTATTCACTTTTTGTTTCTCCAAATTATGGCTGGTTCACTTTTCTCTTTTAAAATGTCTTTCCCGCCAGCCTTGTTTTCCTAATGCTTGTTGTGTATGGCTCAAGTTTGAAAATATTTGCAATTTGGGTCAAGCTTTTCCAAAAAAAAAAACAAAACCTCTAGTAGCACATCCCAAAGTGGGTGCCAAGGAATAGTTTAATGGTCGAATATGATTGGAAAATCCAATATGTTTTACCCTCCCCCCCCCGCCCCCCCACCAGGGAAGATATCTGTGCTCACTGGCCCATTAAAGACAACCTTATAATTGAGTTAGCGGCTTAGTTCATCTTCTTGCAAGTATCTCCTCCACCACCACCCGACACCAGACCTCCTGTATTCAAGAAACATGGGGGGGGGGGGGGAGAGGGGGGAGCCTGCTAAAATACTTAAGCATCGCAACCGCTAAGACATCAGGTCATATAAACAAACTGATGCCACTAAGCAGTTCCTACCCTTTCCCAGCTCAGACATTTGAGGCAGTCTCTATGCAACCACTAAACGATCTGATCTCCAAGCTAAATGAACAGAGAAACTGAAGTGGCCTCACACTACAAAGAAAATAAACTTTTGAAAAGTAACCTAGAAAAGTCGGTAAACAAAAGGGCAACAATGACAAACCTTGGGCAGGGTCCCTGGACAGAGGTCTGACTTCCGGAGTTAACACATTATAAAATGTCCCTTTGCAACAACAACAAGAAATTACAAGACACAGCAAGAAACACACAAGTCTGGCCCAGATACAGGAAAAAAGCAGTCAATTAAAAACTGTCCCTGAGAAAGTTGGGGCATTGGACTTCAAGACTTTAGGTCAGCTATTAGAAGTATGTTCAAAGAACCAAAAAACTAAAAGAAAGGATGAGAATGATATTTAACCAAACTGAGAATCGCAATAGAGAGAAAAATTATAAAGAAAAAACCCAACCGCAATGTGGAATTCCAAAGTACAATGACTGAACTGAAGAAGTGTCCAGAAGGGCTCCACAGCAGGTGTGAGCTGACAGAAGAAAAAATCTGTGGAACTGAGCAGAGGTCAAGTGAGAGAACAAAAAGAAACAAAAGAAGAACAAAAAGAAAAAAGGTACAAGAAAAATGAACAGAGGGGGCCCCTGGGTAGCTCAATGGGTTAAGTGTCCCGACTTTGGTTCAGGTCACGATCTCACAGTGAGTTCGAGCCCTGCATTGGACATTTTGCTTTCATTGCAGAGCCTGCTTTGGATCCTCTGTTTCTGCACTCCCCCCTCCCGCCCCCCCATCCCTCCCCTGCTCATGCTCTCTCTCTCTCTAAAAAATAAATCTTAAAAAAAAAAGAGAGAGAGAAAAATGAACAGAGCCTCATAGACCTGTGAGATACTATTAAGCATATTAACAGGTGCACAGTAGAACTTGCAGAAGAAAAGGTGGGGGCGGGGGGGACAGGAAACAGGGGAGAGGTAGAAAAAAATATTTAAATAATGCCGAAAACTTCCCCAATTTGATTAAAAAAAACTGATCTACGCACTCAAGAGGTGTAATGAGCTCCAAGTATGCAAAATGGTACAATCGTTTTGGCAGTTTGGTCGTTTCTTACAAAGCTAAACATAGGCTCACCTTTCAACATAGTGATCATGTTCCTAGGTTTGTTTGATGGTCTAAGACAATGGCCTATGCTGGACAATGTTCTGTGTGTTCTTGAGAAGACTGTGTATTTTGTCGATGTTGGGTGAATTGTTCTACAGATGTCCATTAGTCTAGTTGGTTTATATTATAGTTCAAGTTTTCTTGTTGACGTTCTTCCTTCTATCCATTTCATAATTATGAAATGTCCTTCTTTGTCTCTAGTAGTTTTTGTTTTAAAGTCTATTTTGTCAGATATTCGTATAGTTACCCTAGCTCTTTTTGGGTATTTGTCTGCATGGTGTATACTTGCATTCTTTTACTTCAACCTAATTGTGTCTCTAAATCTAAACCATGTCTCTTGTAGACATCCTATAGTTGGATTACTTTTTAAAAATCGATATTGCTGATCTCTGATTGGAGATCTTAGTCCATTTACATTTAATCTGCCACTTAAAAAAAAATACTTATTCTTTTGGGAGAGCACAAGGCGGGGAGGGGCGCAGAGAGGGGGACAGAGGATCCGAAGGCGGGCTCTGCACGGACAGTCTGACAGCAGTGAACCTGAAGTGGGGCTCGTACTCACAAACCATGAGATCATGACCAAGCTGAAGTCGGACGCTCAACCGATTGAGCCACCCAGGTGCCCCTAATCTGCCATTTTGCTATGTGACCCAAACACACACCAAGGCTTCCTCACCCAGAGTCTACTAAAGAACCTGGCAAACATTTTAGCAGGGATGAGAGAGTCTCTTAGCAGAGACAGAAAGTCTCTCCCTTGAATACGGATGACTTTCCTGAAAGGGAAGACTTCCTTGTGGACTGACCATGAATGTTTTTAAGTAGAAAAACACAAGTTAAGAAGACATGGAAGAAGGGGCACCTGGGTGGCTCAGTCGGTTAAGCGTCTGACTTCGGCTCAGGTCACGATCTCTCGGTCCGTGAGTTCGAGCCCCGTGTCAGGCTCTGTGCTGACTGCTCAGAGCCTGGAGCCTGTTTCCGATTCTGTGTCTCCCTCTCTGACCCTCCCCCGTTCATGCTCTGTCTCTCTCTGTCTCAAAAATAAATAAACGTTAAAAAAAAAAAAAAAAAAAAGAAGACATGGAAGAAGAAAATAATTCCACCATGTTAAGAAGGAAAGCCAGGACCCAACGGCAATAGATCTTAATACGTCCCTTTTTGAAATTAAAACCAAGAAGCACAAAAATATTAAGGTCTATAAATAACAAAAGTAAACTCTGACCTTTTATAATGCTGATACTAATTAAGGAGAGCTGGTCAAGGAAGGGGACAAGAAGAAAGAGGTCAAACGCACCCGAGGTAACAGTTCAGTCTCTAGAAGCGTTCCAACAGAAGAAAATGAACAACTCCAACTGGTCAGGATTCGGGTGCAGTGAAGTTCTCACTGGAGTAGGAGGACAGACAACAATGACCTCAGGGAGAGTGAGAGAGGAAGCAGCAAGTCAAATTGGAAAAGCAGACAGTCGAGAGGGAACTGATTAAACAGACCCAAGAATCCCAGGCTGACTGACAGTAGGGAAAGAAAGAATCAGCTCTATTTATGCTACAGGTGTTCAAAAGTGTCAGAGAAATGGTGGCAGATCCCAATGGGGGGTGAGAGTGCTTAAAAAACAACAACAACAACAACAACAACAACAACAACAACAAAATAGTTTTGACTGGCAGCTGTTTGAAAGCAGCTGGGTCTTGGGGCACCTGGGTGGCTCAGTCGGTCAAACGTCCAACTTTTGGTTTCGGCTCAGGTCGTGATCTTATGGTTCATGATCTCACCAGTTGTGAGTTCGAGCTCTACACTGGGCTCTGTGCTGACAGCGCACAGCCTGCTTGGGATTCTCTCTCCTCTTCCTTCTGCCCCTCCCCTGCTCACGCTCTGTCTCTCTCAAAGTAAATAAATAAACTTTAAGAAGAAAACAGCAGTTGGGTCTTGGCGGGCCTGGGTGGTTCAGTCAGTTAAGCACCCAGCTCTTCGTTTTGGCTCAGATCATGATCTCAGTTTTGGGGATCGAGCCCGACCTTGGGCTCTGCAATGACAGCGGGAGCCTGCTTAGGTTCTCTCTCTCCTTCTGCCCCTCACCCGTTTGCACACGAGCTGTTTCTCAAAATAAATAAATAACCTTTAAAAAAATACGAAATAAAAAAATAAGAACAGTTAGGTCTCTACCCTGACAGCTGGCCAAGACCCGAGATTTCATTTCTGCAGCCTGGGGCTCACCAGGCCTAATGGAAAGCGGGGTTTCCAACCAGGAAACAGTGGGGTTAAGTGAACGCAAAGACAATAGGTATTGAGATATCCTTCCCTATTTCCAGCTATCAGTTCCCAGCACTTTGACAGCCAAGCCAAAGCAGGAGTTTATTTACTAGGGAATCCAACCAGGCCAAGCCTTAAATACGCTGCTTACATTGGAAATTTCCCCAAATGTTCAAAAACAGATTGTGTATACGGAGAAGAAAAATAATAATAATAATGTCCTCAGAGAGATAGGAAAAAATACTGCATTCAACCAGTCAGTAATTAAAACAGATTATATAGCCTGAAAACAGACAAAACAACACTCCCACCCCATATGCTCTTTTGCAGTATGACCTTGTATTCTACAATCAAGAAACAGTCCAAATTCCTTTCCCCTTGAATCTGGTCAACCTCATGACTACATTGACCAGAAGAGTTTGGCAGATGTCACACTGTATGGCCACCAAGGCTGGGTCACGTAAAACCATGCTGCTTCTGGGGCACCTGGGTGGCTTAGTGAGTTGAGCATCTGACTCTTGATCTCGGCTCAGGTCTGGATCTTAGGGTTGTGAGTCTGAGCCCAGAGTTGGGCTCCCTGCTGGGTGTAGAGCCTACTGGAAAAACAAAAAACAAAAAACTATGCAGCTTCCAATTGGTGGTCTTGGAAAATCTGCTCTCCAGAAATTTCCCTGAAGAACCAGCTTCACTGTTGTAAAAAGCCACATGGAGAGTCCATGGTACCCAAGTCAACAGTCCCAGAGGAACCTAGCCTTCATTCATCCCAGCCCAGGTGCCAGACATGTAAGTGAAGAAGCCACCGGATGACATCAGCTCTTAGCCACTCAAGTCTTATCTGAATTCCTGACCCACAGAATGTGTAAGCAAAAAATAAAAATGGGAATGTTTATGTTATTACTTTGGGGAGGTCTGCTTCACAGCAGGGACTAGAAAAAACCAGAAACCACACAAACAGAACACTTAGCAAATGAAAATGAGCTCTTAAAAAAATTAATGACATGATAGGAAAAACTGAAAAACTCAACAGAAGGTGCTGGAAAATAAAGTGAGAAAACTCTCAGGGAGTTAAGCAAACAGGCAAACCAACTGGTGGGGAAATAAGAGGGGAAAAAAAAATAGTCATTTAGGGAAAGAACCAGACCAGGAGATCCACTATCTGAATAACAGGACCTCCAGAAAGGCAAAACAGAAAAAAAACATGGAAGCAATTAATTAAATGGCTGAAGATTATTTCTCACAAACAAAGAATGGTTGCCAGATTGAAAACTCCTTGGAATACCTTCAACAATGCTGAAGGCAACAATTCCAGATGAGAATTCTTTGAACCAGATAAATTATTAAGTCAATTAAAGGTAAAATAAAAGATTTTACATCTTAAGACACGGAAATTCGCAAAACATTTACCTTTATGCGCTTTATCTCAGGAAATTACTGGAGGATAAGCGCCATCAAAACAAGTATAGGGGTGCCTGGCTGGCTCAGTGGGTAGAGCGTGCAACTCTTAATCTCGAGGTTGTGTGTTCGAGTCCACTTTGGGGGTAGAGTTTACTTTAAGAAACTAAACAACACCAACAAAAAAAACCTAAAGTATAAACTAAGAAAGGGGAAGGTATAAGAATCAGAAAAGGTATATCCCAGGATGAGAGTAAAGGAACATCCTAGGCCATGTCCCAGGCCAACAGACAACCCTAACAGGCTGGGGCAGATCACAAGGCCCCAGGAGAGATGTCTTCTAGATGGAACTGCTGGAATACATGAAGGGAAGAAGCATATTGAACACCGATTTCAACTACAGGCAGAGTTTGCGCAGTGAACTTGTAAACAAAGTACTTTGCAAACAAAGCAAATGATGGAGGGTTGGGGTGGTAATTATTGATTCCAAAGAAATCAGAGACACGCAATGATGAAGAAAGCAATCGGCGTGCTCTGTGGCTTAGCTCTGCCGGGCATCAGTCTTAATGTACACACTAGCTGTCCAATCGAGATCCAATGAAACCTTAACAGGAGCACAGAGCAACGGGAAAGATGGTCATTGAAAGCAATGGGTTGTGTGCTTTGCGCAGCATCACATACCTGCCCGTGGGAGAGGCTCTAAGTGACGTCGTTGCTCCAAGCGATAATCTCATCTACCACCCCTCCTGTTCAATCTCATCCATCACCTCTCCCAATGGTAATGAGGAGACAGAAGAAGTGGGGGGCTGTTTTCGCAAGGGTAAGTACGTAGGGAGATATGTGTAAAGGAAGTCCAGAAACCACTGATTATCAAAGGTAGATTTCGGTTTGCAATTAAGTTCGGAAACGGGAGAAGACCTTACAATGTAAAAACTAACAGCTAAGTATGACTAGCGCACGACTCCGTATTTTAAAGAAACCAACTCTAAAAGATGACATTCATCCCAGTCACACACTTACTAGTTTCGGTGAATTCAGCTAAGTATCACTACCTAGAAAATGGAAAAAAAAAAAAAAAGAAAGAAAGAAACGAGCTACCTGTGGCTCAGGCTCTATTTTCCTAAACTCTTGTTAAAATAATTAATGGTAATAATGAAAAGGCAGAGCAGGAAGAGGGAGGGCGAAAGGAATAATACAGGTTTTGTTAAAAATTTATGACGTAACCTATTTAGACCTCCAAGTGGAAGGATTTAGCGGATTTATGTGAATATGTGTATACATATGTACACACCCCTAAGAACGATCAGGATTTTTCTCTTGAGCCTCTCATTACCTTCAAGACTCCGAGACAAGGGCCAAGATAAAAAGGGCCCTGCACTCTAGCTCTGTTAACCTTGGGTGAGGTTAGAGCTGACAGGTGAGTCAACGGGAAGGAAGAAAAGGGAGGATTTCAAAAAGGTAAACTCCTTTCTTCTCGGCAATTTCCACCACGGTAGTTCTGGCTTCAGTCCAAACAACACTATTATACAGGAGAACAATTCTCTCTACCTGTTGCCTACTGTACCATTTTGAGTAGTGGAAATGGTTTTTTGTCCTTAAAAACATACACATGCGCATGACACGTGCGTAAACAAACGACCAGAAGGTCAAAGCAGGGTCCACAGCCATTGTCTTTCCACTGCAGGAAGGATGGTCTCAGTTCAGTTGGCCTCTAGTCCCACTGGAGACTCCTCTGGGGCTCCATTTCACAAACTCCCAAGGACCGTCGTTGCGTGACCCAGAGGCTGCCGTGACGGGAACAAAATACCCACTATCGTGATCGATGCTAAAGGTGTCGGTCCAAGTATCTCAGAGGATGGCGACTCAATCAAGGGTGACCAAGCGCCACCCTGAAGCAGCCAAGGGAAGGGGCAGGAAGCAGCTAAGACCCCAAGGCCATGTCCTGCCATTCCGGGTAGAGTTCTTCCACCTGTGCGTCCATAGCCTCATCGGAGGGAACCTCGCCTGTCACCTCTGGTTTCTGAGGTGTCACATTTTATTTTTAAGCGTTTTTTTTTTTTAAGTTTATTTATTTATTTTGAGAAAGAGAGAGAGAGAGCGCGCATGCAAGTGAGCAGGGGAGGGGTAGAGGGGGGCGGAGAGAGAGGATCTGAAGTGGGCTCTGTGCTGACAGCAGAGAGCCCAATGCGGGGCTTGAACTCAAAAACCGTGAGATCATGACCTGTGCAGAAGTCAGATGCTTACCGACTCAGAAGTCAGAGGGCTTCCCGAGAAAGAGCCTTCTGTTCGCTCAACAGACATAATGAGTGATTCTCTGTGCCACATTCTGTGCCTGGCCCTGCGGTGGGGGGGGGGGGGGGGGGGGACGCTGGGTTCAGCCCTCTCCTTCAGTCACACCATCTGGTGTTTTAGTTGTAAGATCTTATTTTGTGTGGAAAGAGGGCACAGGAAATGGGGTCCAGAGCTGTTCATAGTAGGTTTCCTATTGCCTGTGTTTCTGTGGCTGGACCCCAAGAAAACTCTGGAACGAACTCTGGGAGATGGTGACCGAAACTGTGGAGCTTGGTGTTTTTAATCATGCTCCTAAGCTTGGAGCACCCCAAGAACTTTTCCTGGCCAGTCTGGAGGAGCAGACACTGTTGGGGTCTCAGGAGCTTGTGCTAAGGTGACACCTCAGGGGGTGCCTGGGTGACTCAGTGGGTTAAGCATCCGACTTCGGCTCAGGTCACGATCTCACAGTTTGCGAGTTCGAGCCCCATGTCGGGCTCTGTGCTGACAGCTCAGTGCCTGGAGCCTGCCTCAGAGTCTGTGTCTCCCTCTCTCTTTCTGCCTCACCCCTGCTCGTGCTCTGTCTCTCTCTCTCTCTCAAGAAAATAAATAAACATTAAAAAAAATTAAATTATATAGCATAACTAATGAAAGTTTCTCAATGACCTGTTGCTGATTTTAGATGAAATTATACATAGGTTTCATCTGTGTGATCACCTGTATGAGAGAAAGAAGGGAAGGAAGGAAGAGGTAAAGAAAGGGTTCTCTACACCTGAATTAATGGCAAGAAAAGGTCTATAGATTTTTTTTCATTTATCCACTATACTATTGTGGGACGAAGCTATGAACTTCAGTGAACTTCATTCATTGCTGGAAATAGCATTCACTCTTCTCCCTATTGCTTCTTCCCCTGGAGGCACAACCAAGCCCTTAAGTAGCTGATGCCAGAAAGAGGAACTGAAACCTACCATTTCTGCCTAGCGGCCTCGGCTGGCCAGATGCACGGCACCCAGGTCTCTGCTGCAGAACTGAAAGCTGTAAATCCACCAAGAGGGAAAGAAAGGAGATGCACCTGGGTGGCTCAGTCAGTTAAGGGTCTGCCTCTTGGTTCCGGATCAGGTCACGATCTCAGTTCGCGAGTTCAAGCCCCGGATCAAGTCATGATCTCACTTCGCAAGTTCAAGCCCCACTTTGGGCTCTGTGCTGACAGAGCCTGCTTGGGATTTTCTCTCTCCCTCTCTCTCTGCCTCTCCCCTGCTCATTCTCTCTCTCTGAAAATAAATAAACTTTAAAAAAAAAAAAAAAAAAAAAGGAAAGAAAGGATCCAGAAGGCTTCCTCGAATACAGCTGACCTGAATCTTGGAAGATGAGTAGGATTCAGACAGTAGGAAAAAGGAGAGAGAACACATCTGAAAGCCTGAAGCAAAGGAAGAGACTGTGATGTATGGCAAACCCAGTTTTAAAACGAAAAGGAGGGGCGCCTGGGTGGCGCAGTCGGTTAAGCATCCGACTTCAGCCAGGTCACGATCTCGCGGTCCGTGAGTTCGAGCCCCGCGTCAGGCTTTGGGCTGATGGCTCAGAGCCTGGAGCCTGTTTCTGATTCTGTGTCTCCCTCTCTCTCTGCCCCTCCCCCGTTCATGCTCTGTCTCTCTCTGTCCCAAAAATAAATAAACGTTGAAAAAAAAAAAAAATAAAACGAAAAGGAAAGTGAGAGATAATAGCTGCTTGCCCCTCATGTTCCGTGGCCCTGAAGACCTCTTTCCAAAATCTATTACAAGAAGTGTGTTTCTCAATGTGGTAAACCACAACAATGAATAGATTTTTTTTCATGCTCATTTATTTTTTAGAGACAGAGAGAAAGAGCACACGAGCAGGAGAGGGACAGAAAGAGAGGCAGACAGAGGAGTCGAGCCCACAGCCCGATGTGGGGCTCGAACTCAAGACCCGTGACGTCATGACCTGAGCCAAGTTGGACACTTAACCGACTGAGCCACCCAGGCGCCCCAAAAGAGGCTTTTTAAATTAAGAGAAGACACAGCATGAAGGAACATATGTTAGCAGAGCACTGGGAGGAGTGAACCCAGGTTGTGTGAACACAAAAAACCTTTGTAGGTTAGTGTCATGAAAATTTGAAGGTAAAGAACAATGATCATCTGTCCGCCCCCCTCTCAAAGACTGCCTACACATCTTTAGTGTTATCCCACTTTCCTGAATGCAGGACTTAGGGCTAAACTAACTTTGAAATGGGACAGACAGGTCCACTAAGGCGGCAGAGTTCCATTTGTGGAGGCAGACCTCGACAGACTTAAATGAAATATATCTACTTATGCGCGTGCGTGCACACACACATTTGTAAAAAAGGAATCTTTACCTCATTACCACTGCAGGCCAAAATCAAGCATGAGAGATCTTATTATTCACTTCAAACTTCCAGACTGAAAAGTAGTAAACTTTTTTCTTTCATTTTTTTAAATCTAATCCTAGGTGGTTTAGAATATTGAATAGACCACCACGGTGTTATGGAAACGAAACTTTGGATTTGAAAGGCACTTTCAAGTTCATTTTGTCTGCTCGTAATTTGGATGATGAGAAAACGAGGGCGCAGACAGCACATGGCTGGCCGGGCCACACATCAAGAACAATTCTCTAGCAGGGGCGCCTGGGTGGCGCAGTCGGTTAAGCGTCCGACTTCAGCCAGGTCACGATCTCGCGGTCCGGGAGTTCGAGCCCTGCGTCAGGCTCTGGGCTGATGGCTCAGAGCCTGGAGCCTGTTTCCGATTCTGTGTCTCCCTCTCTCTCTGCCCCTCCCCCGTTCATGCTCTGTCTCTCTCTGTCCCAAAAATAAATAAACGTTGAAAAAAAAAAAATTAAAAAAAAAAAAAAAAAAAGAACAATTCTCTAGCAGAGACATCTTAACACTGGCCCTGGTTTCCATCCCACCTGCTCGTCACACAGCCCGTGTGTCAAGGGTTTTCTGAACAATCCCGATTTCAAATATTCCAGGCTTTAAACACTTCCCAGGACCAGAAGTTCTAATTCCAAAATACTAGATTCCTTTTTGTTTTTAAAGGAAGTCCTAAAATTCCAGGTCATAACATATGTCTGGATTTTTGGCCTGCTAATCACAATTGTCAGGGTAGATATTCTCTATCATACAGAAAAATATCAAGTTAATCTTTGGCAGAAATGAGAAGTGCTCTTTTCAACATGTTAAAGTCCAGCTCAACCTCTAGCATGTGGTCCTGTTCCCAAATTACAGTTGATCGTCCCTTCTTTGAAATCGAATGTCACTCGCTCACAGAGTCAGCCACAGAGAAAAACAGCAGTGTGAACTCAAACAGGAGGGACTATAAATCACAACTATGTCATGTCCTTTTTCTTTTTTGAATATTTATTTTTGAGAGAGAGAGAGAGAGAGCGTGAGCAGGGGAGGGGCAGAGAGAGAGGCGGACAGAGGATCCAAAGAGGGTTCGGTGCTCACAGCAGAAAGCCCGATGCGGGGCTCGAACTCACAAACCATGAGATCATGACCTGAGCCGAAGCTGGTCCCTCAACCGACTGAGCCACCCAGGTGCCCCGCAACTATGTCATGCCTTAATGCATGATTTCAGCAAGCTGCCTAATCTCTCCAAGTGTTATTAGCTTCCTCATCTGAAAAATCGAGGTCATAATGCCCTCCTCATGGGGTTGGTGGTGTTTAGAAAACCCTACAAAGCACTTCATACAGGGACTAGTATGTGGTAGCTTCTCCACAAACAGAAGAGGTGTCATCACCATCATCTCCCATTTTAGCATGAAATTCCACATAACCTGGTCTCTGCAACTGGTCCATGCGCATCGTCAGTGAGCTACTGGTAACTGGGCTAGTCTCAGACTCCTAGCCCACCCCCTCTATTCATGCTGTTCCCTGGGAAGGAAGGAGGGAGGGAAGAAAGGAAGTTCCCTGGGAAGGAAGGAAGGAAGGAAGGGAGGAAGGAAGGAAAGAAGAAAGAAGAAAGAAAGAAAGAAAGAAAGAAAAAGAAAGAAAGAAAGAAAGAAAAGAAAAGAAAGAGGGAGAGAGAGGGAGAAACAGAAAGAAAGAAAGAAAGAAAGAAAGAAAGAAAGAAAGAGGAGAAAGGGAGGGAAGGGAAGGATGGAAGGGAGGAAGAAAGGAAGGAAGGAAGAAAAAAAAAAGAAAGGAAAATCCCCTCTTTCCCTCAACGAAAGGTACAGCAATGAATGCCTTGGATACTTTTGTTAAATGTACCTTCAAGCTCATAGTCTTTTCCAGATAAGAAAACCAGAGTACAGTATCTAAATGCTCCCAGTTACGGTGCGTTGGGGAGCGTACCGTGAATTTGAAGCCCCCTGTGTGTGGTCTGACAGATGGAGTCTCTATAAAGAAACCCCAAAGAACTGGCCTCCTACCGCGTGGTGCTCATCCGATCTTCGGCACTGACCTTACCTTTCTGCACAGCGCACGAGGGCGGCTGGGTTGCGTCAGGGGTCCCCAGCTCCTGAGTGACACAGCACTCTGCTGCTCCTCAGCAGGTGGGCGGTGGACAGGGGCTGGGGAAGCCGAGCTCGGGCCAGGCTGAGCGTGGGGAGCGGAGGATGACGATGACCGGGAAGTCCCGCTGCAAGACAAAGTACCAATCAGGTTGTACGTGCACAAGTCCGAGGACTCCCTTTCTTTTTTATGTTATTAACAGCGTCTGAAATTGACAGGCACTTGATGAACTATGTGTTCGCTACAGCAGTGGTTTCATTTCCTTAAAAAGGAGATTTTAAAATTGATGGCACTTTTACCCTGGAAGTTATTTTGGGATTAGGGAGATTGTTCAAGAGAAGAGTTACCCAACCCTGGGACTAGCTACTTTCCCTCTCACTTCCACAGTCAAGGAAACTGAGGCTTTAGGCTGCCTTGACTAAGGTCATTGGCTCCAGTTTACCAGCAGGGCTGACTCCCCAAAGGCAGAGGGAACAGAGCAGTCTCACTTTCCGGCCAAGAACAACCCTGGGTCCAGTTGTTTTAACTGCTTCGAACCATACCTTGCCCTACCTCCTACCTTCCAAGGAGCCCCAGAACCTTCCAAATGTTCCTGCGGGTGTCAGTAAGACAAACTCTTCTTCTGAAGGCTTCAGCCCTAAGGTACAGCAGAGCAACCTCTTCAACCTCAGATACCCAATGTGATAAGTGATCTGACCTTTCCCTCAAAGCAGGTGCATAAATTTGAGTGGCAAACTTTATCCAACATTTTCATTGTATCCAGATTACATTTAGGTATCTTTCTTGAATTCGAAGGTATTGCCAAAGCCAAGAATGAGGGAATTCTCTACGTAATAACATGAAAAAAAGGTTTTTGAGATGAAACAGCATCCAGATAAGCTGCATTCCAGTCTGTACAGAATAAACCCATTAAAAAACAAGGCTCCAAATATATTGTCAGTGGTCACTGGGCAAATTTGAGAAGCACACACCCAAAAAGATTCAGTGGTCCTCTTTTTGTTTGGGGGAAGGGGTATTTTTTTCAAGCACCTTTGAAATGTTTAAGTCTTTAATTTGCACTCAAAATTGCAAACTGAGATTAAATGGCCCAAATCCTCCAACATAAGCTCCGGTTAAACAGGCTCGCAAAGCATTACAGTAAAGACACTTTCCAAACAAACGAAAAGCTACTTAGAGTTCCAGGCCGGTTACACATCGTTTTCGCATTCCCTTCTGATGCCTGTCCAGGGACACTACTGACTTATATTTGTGAGTAGATGTCATAGCATCTGGGATTCAATTTCCTATTCTGGTTTTGTTTTGTTTTGTTTTTCATTTTTTTTTTTTTTAATGGACACCAGAGAGTCTTTATTGTTTTTGCCACAATTAGTAGGTGTCTTGTGGTTGGATACTAAGGGTATTTCCAAATTATATTGTTACGAACATGAACTACGAACTCTTTTGAAGATACACATAGTGTTTTCTCTTGGCTTTATAAAGGATTTCTAGGAATAGGATGCTTGGATCAAAACTTCCAAGTTTCTGTGGCTCTTGACTGCCTTCCAAACGGACTATAGTCACTTATACTGCCACTCATAATATCTGAGCACCATTTTCTCTACATTTACTATGTAATTATCTTAACTATGTACCACATATTCATCCACTGTGTAATTATTTTTGTCAATATCCCAGCTGTAAAATGCTACATCACTGAGTTTCATCTTGTATTTCTTTGATTACCAGGGGCTCAATATTTTCTCGAGTATGTTTACATGGGAGAAGAAGGACAGTTTAGTAGCAATGATTTCAGCTCTGAAGCCAGACTGCTCAGCTCGAAAACTGGGTGTCATCACCCACTAACTCAGACTCCTGTAAGCTCTTAAATTCTCCAGGCTTCGGCTTCTTCTCTTGTAAAAATAATAACAAATGAGAACAACAAGAGCAGAGGCACCTGGGTGGCTCAGTCGGTTAGGCGGCTGACTTTGGCTCAGGCCACGATCTCATGATCGTGTTTGGGAGTTTGAGCCCCGCATCGGGCTCACTGCTGTCAGCACAGAGCCTGCTTCAGATCTGTCCCCCTCTCTCCATCTCTCTTAAAAATAAATAAACATTTAAAAAAAAGAAGGAGAAGAATAGTAGTTTTCGGCCATTTGATTGAATTAGGGTCATGTGTACCTTAGAGAGTTTTCATAAAGAAAAATATAAGTCAAAAACTTATATTTGACAGATGGGCCCTTAATAAACATTAGCAATTTGTTCATTATTATTATTACTTATATTTTCTCTTCTCTGGACAACGTTCAAATCTTTAGTTTATTCTTACAGGTAACTTTTTTCAGACCTCCAAAATCAGAAACTGTATTTCAGGTTTACTAACCCGAATGCGCTCAATTTAATTCCACACCCAGGCAGCTATTACACAAAACGGAATCCTAGGTTCTGGGGGAAAAACACAATCATAAAAAATGTTTCTCCCTGATCTCAAGGAATTCACACAAAGGTTATCGGTTGAGCCTTCTGGGGGAAATTATAGGTTGGGTCAATATAGTTAAAAACTATTTTGGGAACTGGCAATGCAAGCTGGTGCAGCCACCCTGGAAAACAGTATGGAGGTTCCTCAAAAACCTAAAAACAGAACTACCCTACGACCCAGCAATTGCACTACTAGGCATTTATCCACGGGATACAGGTGTGCTGTTTCGAAGGGACACATGCACCCCCATGTGTATAGAAGCACTATTGACAATAGCCAAAGTATGGAAAGAGCCCAAATGTCCATCGATGGAAGAATGGATAAAGAAGATGTGGCATATATATACACACACACACACACACACACACACACACACACACACACAATGGAGTATTACTCGGCAGTCAAAAAGAATGAAATCTTGCCATTTGCATCTACGTGGATGGAACTGGAGGGTATTATGCTAAGGGAAAGTAGTCAGAGAAAGACAAAAATCATATGACTTCACTCATATGAGGACTTTAAGAGACAAAACAGATGAACAGAAGGGAAGGGAAACAAAAATAAACAAACAGGGAGGGGGACAAAACAGAAGAGACTAGTAAATATGGAGAACAAACAGGGTTACTGGAGGAGTTGTGGGAGGCGGGGATGGGCTAAATGGGTAAGGGGCACTAAGGAATCTACTCCTGAAATCATTGTTGCACTATATGCTAATTTGGATGTAAATTTTTATAAATAGAAAATAAAATAAAAATAAATAAATGTCATAAGTTGCAAAAACAAAAACAAAAACAAAAACAAAAAACCTATTTTGGGAACAATGCATCCATTATAGTGCTGAAAGGAACTTTCCAGAACAGCTAGCCAGCCGGGCTAGAAACAATAGCTCTGAGGGTGCCCCCTGGGGCTGGGGAGGTTACAAGGGACTCACTCCTGGGATGGCCATACTCCACTAGCAGCTACTACTTCCGGAATTTTTGTTGTAAACCAAGTGTTTTGTTCATTAGCAATGGTGTTAGAAATGAAGCTTCCTGGATGAACTTAATGACTTTTAACGAGATTGACAAGAGAAAAGAGTAAGCAAAGATGAGATGGGGTGTTCCAACTCTGTGGATGGAATAGGGGCATCCCAGAGGTGCGTTCTGCACGCATATCAAAAGGACAATCAAGCCCAGCAAGTCGATTAGCCCAGGACAGTGCCTTGGGCGCATTCCTGGGTCCCACCACTGATTTCAGAAAACTCATGACTACTTGATTGCAACCCGGTGATCAGCTGAATCCTGCTGCTACCCCAAATGAGCCTTTTGTGGGAGATGCGGTCAGAGTCCCCAGACGGGGCAGAATGGACTCAAGACTTGGTTTTGAACCCTCACCTTCACCTGCAGAGGAGAGTGTAGCCCTCTCCAATCTGCTTACCAAAAAGACCCAAAACGGCTTGAGTCGAGAACCACATGGCCCATGTTGAAATGACTTAATGCATTTACCTAGAGCATAGCACTGGCCACAACACTCCAGAAGTTTCTTTTCTTCTTCTTCTTCTCTCTCTCTTTT
Source organism: Leopardus geoffroyi (assembly GCF_018350155.1). Taxonomy (NCBI): domain Eukaryota; kingdom Metazoa; phylum Chordata; class Mammalia; order Carnivora; family Felidae; genus Leopardus; species Leopardus geoffroyi. The sequence goes on along the minus strand of NC_059342.1, from coordinate 18,259,857 downwards.
TCAAAGCATTTAAAGTGGATTATCTAAAAGTAAGTTGAACGTACACATTTCGAGAGAAGCGAAACACATACACTTTGTATTCGTTGCTTTTCAGAGTTTGAGCTGTAGTGGCAATTTTGTTCTCCATGAATGAATTCTAGGAGCACGTAATGGGGAAGAGGAAGTCTTATAAGGAAATCGGTTTCTCAAATTGCTGTGGGGTGAGCCCCACTTTGACTCCACCGTCAGTGATAGGCTTGTAAATTTTTTCGCACCAACACTAAGAGTAAAACCTTTGAGTAAAGTCCTATCGATATATGTATATTTCTGAAAAAATTTCGTGTACTACTATGATAGGAAACGACAGAATAAAATAGGCAGAGAAGGAAAAGATCAGGACCTCAAGTCCCCAGGTAGGGAAGAACACACATTTTGGAACAAGGCTGGGAATGTCTGACCACAGCAAACCCCCTCAGGGGTAAGGTTCCTCTTAAGAATGTAACAGACCCCACCTACTCCCCTTCAGGTTTCCTTCAGGAATTTGACAAAAGACCTGACTCAAAATCAGTAGACCAGAAGACCAGTGACCCACCGGGAACCTCACCTTAGGGCCGAAGACCACCCCTAGAGGCGTCAAGCCAATGAAGAGTAAAACCTGAGAAGGAACCTAGGGGAAGGAAGGGGAGGGGGATGACTAGAACCTCATAAAACAAGGACCCTCCCCTATAGCCGCAGGCACTCACTTTCCAACGCCCTCCCTCTGTGAAGAGAGCTCATACTCTTCTCGCTTTCTGATCCTATACTCCAAAGACCTCTGCCTGCTGTTCATTTTGTGTCTGCCTCGTCAATCCTCGAAGGGGTAAGACGACAAATCCCAGGTATTAAGGTAAAAAAAAAAATCCTGCCACCCTACCGCGCTAATAAATTCTGCACATTGTAAAACAAAAAAGACGGGGAGAGGAAGACTAAAGCCTATTCGTTTAGTCACTTATGGCATAAAAGATGACTTGTTATTAATATTTGTAGTGAAAGCAATATATTACTAAATCTGTTTAATTTTTGAAAATCTCTTGGTTAATGATGTTGTGATAGAGCACTTTGGAGGACGCTCCAAGCTTGTGTATTCTAACATTGTAAGGGCTGTCTGGGGGGGCGCCTGGGTGGCTCAGTCGGTGAAGCGTCCGACTTCGGCTCAGGTCATGATCTCACAGTCCGTGAGTTCGAGCCCCGCGTCGGGCTCTGTGCTGACAGCTCAGAGCCTGGAGCCTGCTTTGGATTCTGTGTCTCCCTCTCTCCCTGACCCTCCCTGTTCATGCTCTGTCTCTCTCTGTCTCAAAAATAAATAAACGTTAAGAAAAAAAATTTTTTTTAATAAAAAAAAAAATAAGGGCTGTCTGGGGTGACAGGGATAGGCTGGGGAACACAGTAGAACACTCACAGCTCCGCTCCCTGATTCTTGATACTTAGTGTTCAATCTACCCACCAATTATACAAAGGGGGTTTTTTGGTGAATTTCAGCTGGTAGTTCTCACATCAACTGTCCTCGCAGACCCCCCACTGGGTGTCATCACATTTTTATAAATCTGACAAATGGGTCAAAACCCAGGGATCGGCTTCACTTGAAAGATTTTGTCAGACAATTCCTTTTCTAAGTTTCTAAAGGTTTGTTGTTTTTTTTTAAGAGATTTGAGGGGCGCCCGGGTGGCTCAGTGGGCTGAGCATCTGACTTCGGCTCAGGTCGTGACCTCACGACTTGTGGGTTCCAGCCCCGCTTCCGGTTTGCTGCCCTCAGCCAGTCAGCACGGAGCCCCTTCGGCTCCTCTGTCCCCCCGTCTCTCTCTCTGCCCCTCCCCCGCTCACGCTCTCTCAAAAAAATAAAACATTTTTTAAGAAATTAAAAAAAAAAAAAAAAAAGTTTTGGTCAGTCACGAAATCTACCGTATTTCTTGGCAACTTGTTTACGTTAGCGGTGAAAACATTTCCCAGCAGCTGTTTCCAGAATGGGTGTCTGTAGCCACAGTTCTTTTGAAAAGCAGTCACTCTCCCTGTCACTGTGAAACTTCACAATTACCTTGGAGGGTTGCTGGTGGACTCCCTTTCCTCCCGCCATCTCGAGGTGTTCATCAACCCAGAAGTTCTCCAAATTGGGTGGATCCAGAGTTTTCATAGCCCAGTATCTAGGCATGCCCCTCCTGTCTTCCCAAAGGACAGTGGTTGGGGCTAAAAGCTTCAGCTCTCTAATTACTTGTTCTGGCTGGCGACCAGCCCCATCCTGAGGCCACCTAGGAGCCCCCAAAACTAAACTACCTCAAAGGCCACCTAGGTGCCCCCACGCCTAAGCTACCTCAGGAGCATAAACTCAGGTATGGAAAAGAGCTTCTATGAATAACAAAAGACATTCCTCTCCTCCCAATCTCTCAGGAAATTCCAAGGGCTTCAGAGCTCGGTCAGGAACCAAGGACAAAGACCAAACACGTATTTCTTATTCTGTCAGGGCTAAGCACAGTGGCAATCAACATTATTTACAATACTGTCCAAGGACCCTACCACAATGTGGGGCACTGGAAAATTCTTGATAAATACTGGCTGACGGAATATCTGGCTTCACACACAAACACTCCCTACTCAGCAGGTTTTGCCTCCTCCTTCAGAGAGCTCAAATCTGAGGCCCCTTATCCAACCCCTCCCTCCCTCCTTCCATCAAAGACCAATCCCCCAACCTGTGTAATGGAATCGAAGAGCTTTTTGCCTTCTCTGAAACCTGGCCCGCTCATTCTTCAAGTATTTCTCACTCCCACATCTTTGGCCTCTCCCTCTCCATCAGGAACTTGCCAGCAACCTCAGAACTTGTTTGAGTCTCTCCAATCACTAGTGGAAAATGGAAGGAAGGAAGGAAGGAAGGAAGGAAGGAAGGAAGGAAGGAGAAAAGAAGGGAGGGAGGGAGTGAGGGAGGGGAGGGAGGGAAGGAAAGAAAGAAAGAAAGAAAGAAAGAAAGAAAGAAAGAAAGAAAGAGAAAGAAGAAAGAAAGAAAGAAAGAAAGAAAGAAAGAAAGAAAGAAAGAAAGAAAAGAAAAGAACACCCACAGTCCCCCTATTTCCTCCCTGTCCTCTGTCTGTTTTGGTTTTTCTCTCCAGGTCAGTGCCTCCTCTTGTCATCCCATACCCCTCCTCAAATGATCTTTCTTATATACAGTGATTATTTACATGCAACAGCTGCCAACATGTATGACCCTGGGATCACGGCCTGAGCTGAAATCAAGAGTTGGACGCTCAACTGATGGGACCACCAGGTTCCATCTCTTTCATGAGTTCCAGACGCCAATTCCTTGTCCCCAGTGGGATGTCTCACAAGCAAAACCTGTCTGAATGGAACTCCCTTCCCTCCCAGCCTCATGCCAACCTGCTCCCCTCCGGGGTTCTCGAACACCATAAATGGTTTCACCACCCTATTCCGCTCTCTCCCTCTCTCTCTGCCCCTCCTCCGCTCATGCTCTGTCTCTCAAAAATAAACACAAGGGAAAAAAAAAAATTCTCAGACTACAGAAATATATGGTTGTCTTTGTTATTGCTGTTAGCTAAAAGCTTTTAATGTTTCCTAAAACTAAATTCTCCTCTGAACATGATCTACAGTAAGTCTCGTTATTAAAATTCTTGCGTAGAATTTTTTCTTGGAGTTCTATTAGGGATTGGGTCAATTTTCAAATCAACAAGTGTGGTTCATTGACATCTTATCACCTTAAAAAAATTAAAAGACATGGGGCGCCTGGGTGGCCCAGTTGGTTAAGCCTCCAACTCTTGATTTCGGCTCAGGTCCCATCTCATGGTTCCTTAAGTTAGAGCCCCTCGATTCAGTTAGAGCCCCGTGCTGATGGTGTGGAACTCACGAGTTTAAACTTTAGAGACTTAACAACTGCACTTAAGCCTTCCTTGGAGACAAATCCTGGCAGGACATGTGTGGCTGTTCACCAAGAACACCAGTTTAGTCACTCTTATTATAAGAATATTTTAAAATGCAGATGTTTGTTTACACATTACACATAGCTTCTCTAGTCACTAGAAGCTTAAAAGTTAATTGTATTTATAGCGTAGTTCCTAAGTGCTACAGCACTTCCAAAACTGGCTCATTCTTTTCCTCAACCAGGCAACTCTGTCCTCCAGGGGACATGTGGCAACCTCTGGAGTCGTTCCGATTGTGGTAACTGTAGGGAGGAGCCTGTTGGCATCCAGAGGGTGGTACCAGGGGGGCTGGTGCACATCTCACAATGCACAGTACAATCTCCACAACAAAAGCTTAACTGGCCAAAAAATGTCAAATTTGAGAAACACTGTTCTAAACAGCCATAGCATTTGCCACAGATGGGCAGCAAGGAAGCACGACAACCCTAAGCCAGGCATCCAAAGCCAATGTGGTTAAGAATACAGATAAGCGGGGCACCTGGGTGGCTTAGTCGGTTGCGCTTCCGACTTCGGCTCAGGTCACGATCTCACGGTCCGGTCCATGAGTTCAAGCCCCACCTCGGGCTCTGTGCTGACAGCTCAGAGCCTGGAGCCTGCTTCGGATTCTGTGTCTCCCTCTCTCTCTGGCCCCTTCTTCCCCAGCCTCCCCCCCCCCTCCCCATCCTGTCTCTCTCTCTCTCAAAAATAAATAAACATTAAAAAAAAAAAAAAAAAGAATACAGATAGGCCCCCAAGAGAAACACACATGATTTATATGAACAGTCATTTGGGAACTCCTCTTATAAGCCAGGGAGTTAGGCATTTGACATTCTAAACTAGAACCATGAATAAATTTTCATTAGAATGACTCTTACAAATAGTGACACAATTCCTTGGTTGGCCCATAAAAGACTCCTTAACTCAGTGCAGCTGAAGTACCCCCATACTTCATAGAAAACAGACACAGAATCAGAAGAAATCCTTTTCAACAGTATTCATCTGTTTCGCACCACCTCACTCCGCAGCAAATGCACAATCCCATCATAGGTCAGAATTTTTCATTCACCGGAGAACGCAATCACCAGGTAGAGCAGTTTCTAAGATCTAACAATGAATGATGCATGAACCAAATTTGACTTGATTTCTTGGGTTTTAAAAAAGAGCCAACTGGGGCGCCTGGGTGGCGCAGTCGGTTAAGCGTCCGACTTCAGCCAGGTCACGATCTCGCGGTCGGTGAGTTCGAGCCCCGCGTCGGGCTCTGAGCTGATGGCTCAGAGCCTGGAGCCTGTTTCCGATTCTGTGTCTCCCTCTCTCTCTGCCCCTCCCCCGCTCATGCTCTGTCTCTGTCCCAAAAATAAATAAACATTGAAAAAAAAAATTAAAAAAAAATAAATAAAAAATAAAAAAGAGCCAATATTTAAATATTAAAAAAAAAAAAATGAAGGGGCGCCTGGGTGGCTCATTTGGTTGGGCGACTTTGGCTTGGGTCATGATCTCACAGTTTGTGGGTTTGAGCCCCACTTGGGGCTCTGTGCTGACAGCTCAGAGCCTTGAGGCAGCTTCGGATTCTGTGTCTCCTTCTCTCTGCCCTCCCCACTTGCACTCTGTCTCTCAAAAATAAATAAACATTAAAAAAAATTGTTTTTTTTAATGAAGATTTTTCAGCTATTGACGGGTGGGCAGAAAGGTTTGGTCACACTGGGCCAGAATCCCTGCATGGTTACGGGTAGGGAACGGTCAATACCCACACAGATTTTTTTTTTAGCAGGTCCACTGTAGGTCACCCCCGACTTAACCAAGGCCCCCTTAACTCCCCCGTCCATCATCATCGTTCAGTCCCTACACATAGGTGATTTTGTACATAGTGGAAAGTTCTCAGGGACAACATTTTTCTTAGTGTTAAGCAACGAAGTTACAAATGGAAAAAAAAGCAACTTGTGGTTGGAAGTAGTATTATAATCAGTCAAGGATGAATTATAATTAAAGAAGGATGAAACCCACTACAGATTTGGGGCCCAGGCTAAGGAGGTCCTTCCCAGAGCCAGTCACCGAAGAACAACCTGGAGGCAACCTTCAAACCCTCACCATGAAATGGAACACTCAACTCCTTCCACTTACCAATAAAAACTTTGTAAAAGTAAACACACAGTTTATTACATTGTTCTTTTAAAATTGAAGAGTTCGCCCTTTCTAAGAACTCCCAAGTTTCCCGAAACTACCATCCTGAACGGGGGGGATCCATTAAGCAAGAGCAGATATCCATAGAGCTCAGTGTTTCTTCTTTTTTGCCAGAAGTGAAATCTGTTACCATGTTCCCCGGCAGGGGAGCCTGTCTGGAACTGCCTGGGCTCCTAGCAGGTAATTTACACTGATCTCTAAAACCCATTCGCCCCTCCCCCTCCCTTCCAAAACAAATCTGCCTTTCAGAACAGCTCTGAAAGGGGGACAGAATGCCCAGAGCAGGGGACCAGTCCCCGACTGGGTGCCTCAGCTACCGCTCACCAAATTCAGGCCACACAATCCTGTAGCCTGTTCTCATCGCTAGGAACCACTGCTTTCTGCCAACCCCGCATATCCTTCCAAGTTGGCCTCTTGTCTTACTATTTGTAAAACGAAGACTCTCTCCCCTCTAGAAAGATAGAAAGAAAAAGGCGCCGAGGTTGCCAGGTGACTACAAAACTCACCTCCGCCTGGGCAGCCCATAAGGCCCAGCCTGGATCTGCAGGCGACCTCATCCACCGCGAAAGAGAAGCGTGCGGCCTGCTGGGGTGCCTGGGGCTCGTTCTGCATCGAAAGAAAGCGCTGCAAGGAGAAAAGGCTGTGAGCGAGGATCCTTCCACCTCAAAAAGCTAATAACCAAAAATTGGAAGAAAGGATTCAGAAACTGGGTGCTAAAAAGGTGACAAAACACAAACCAACCAAACGAAACAACTCCCCCCCCCCCAAATGTCTAGGAGGGGGGCTAGAATGTGTTTCTGAATCACCTGTTTCCCTAACAGACCCAGCAGCGCGAGTTTCCTAGATCCGCGCGCGATGGACAGAGAGGCAGCAGGAGAAGAGGGAGAAGCGTGGGGGCTTCCGAGTCCCCCACTGGCGTCTCCTTTCCAGTGGCTTGCCCCAGGGCGAGTCATTTCTCATCCCGGTGTGGGCATCCTCATCAGTAAAACGGGGGGGTAATGATGCCTCTTCGCAGGGCTACGGGGAGCATTAAATCAAGTTAGAGCTGCTGGCACCCAAGGGACGGCAGCGACTTAACTGTTCGCTCTCTGCCTACCCTCGGCTGCAGCCAACTCCGATTTCTCAGCTCCTACCCGCTACCCGGATCAGGGGGGAAAGAAGGCAGGAAAAAGTGGCTTCCAGGTGACACCGGGCACCGGAGTCCTCTCCCCGGGTTCCACGGATCGGACCAGGAGTAAGGCGCAGGGAAGGCGTCCCGCGTGCACACGCGCCCGCCTCTCTCCCACCGCGCGTCCGCTCCCTCCGGCCCCGGCTCCGCTTCCTCTTCCCGAGAGCCCACCCCGCCCGGGGTGAGAGCCGGCTCCCTCCCTCACATCCTTCCCATCCCTCCACCCGCCGCCGGGCGCCATAGCAGGAGATCGAGGTTGCCGGTATGGAGTGGGCGAGGTGGAAGAGTCGGTTACCTGCAGCAAGCCCGCGGCCGCTGGGGCGCAGGAGGGTGCGCTACCGCGCGGCACCCCAAGCCCGCCGCGCACCCGCCGGGCGCTGAGCTGCGCTCGCCGCGCTGGCCGACAGCGCCTCCCGGCCACGGGGCTCGGAACCCGCCCGCCACGCCCCCGGTCCCACCCCGCTAGGCCCCGCCCACAGCATCCCCGCCTCGCCCACCTCGGAGGCCGGCGGGCGCGGTGGGCGGGGCGGCGGGGCTGGAAGGCGCGCGGCTCACCGCCGGGGACAGCGCGCCCTCTGGGACAGCCGCCCCGCGTCCCTGTGTTTCCCCTCTCCGCCTCCTCGGGTTCGCCTTGCTTCTTAGTTCCCCCCCCAAACTGCACAAGAGCTGGGTGAGTAAGTGGGGTCTCCTTCAAAATTCTGTGCCCTTTTCCTTGGAGGCGGGAAACGCCAGAAGTGCCGCCTTTTCTGATTTTCAAAATGTTTTATTAAAAAAAAAAAAAAAAAGACCAGGAAAAAAAGGCACATGCCAAGGTTTTTTACGTAATGTAAAGTTTAGAAATGACCGTGAAGGTTTTTTTTTTTTTCCCCTGATGAGCCTTGTTTGTTAAATTTAGTATTTAAAAAACGCATTATGTCCACGTGTGTTTTCACAGGAGAACGAAGACAAAAATGAGATTGTGAACCAATCCACAGTGCCCGGCAGAAGTAGAAAACACCTCTTTCCACCCTTTGTAGCACATAGGCTTGGGTCACTTAGGAAAGTTGACATGGTCTCCTTGGTAACAAGAGGAATGCTGTGCATTCTTCCATAGGACCTTTAGTTCCTGGAGAGCAGGACGGATTGTGACTCCTCTCCGTATCATTTATTCATTCAACACATACATTGAAGTAAATGAAGGAAGGAAGTAGGTCCATACTCACTTCCCTGCCCACCATGTCCTGCTGAAGCCACAAGGCACATCTGAGATCCTGTAACTGGAGGCTTGCATGATGCCCACCATTCCTAGGAAAGGTCATTGCCCAGGCAAGAAGCTTGAACAGAGAGCAGGGCCAGGCTGGCCTGGACTGAACCCCTGAGTCTCTGAAGTTCACCCTCTTTGGGCTTTGGACTTGAAGAGGTTAGATACCCCAGGGATGGTGGGTGGGCGGGGGATGCTTGCTTAGACACAGCCACACAGAGCAGTTGTATCTTATAAGCGGAACATAAATTAGCCACCCCACATGAAGCACATTGGTTTCATGTGAACCCACCTCTTCTGTGAAGACACGGGCTCCCTTCAAGACTTTGGAATATTCTGGGAGGATTGCTGTGGACTCTCCTGTCCCCTTCCCACCCTCGTGCCAGAGTGTTACTGGGTAAAGCAGCACGATGCGGGCCAGCTGTGACGACAATAGCAGAGAAGCTAATGAGATATTCCCGGGGGAAAGTAAATCTTGTCTTCCCCAAGGAGATTCCTCCTCCGGCGACAATGTTGGAACACATTGCTTTAATTTTATTTTAAAAAGTAATTTTCTGGGGGCACCTTACTGGCTCAGCCAATAGAGCGGGCAACTCTTGATCTGGGGGTGGTGAGTTTGATACGCACACTGGAGGTAGAGTTTATGTAATAAAAAAATTTTTTTTAATTTAGAAAAAGTGACTTTCTTATAATGCATTATGTGCAAGACGAAGACAAGGAGACCACACGAGTTCCTTTTATTATTATTTTTTTAACGTTTATTTATTTTGAGAAAGAGAGAGAGAGAGAGAGAGACTGTGTGCACAGGGCGGGGAGGAGCAGAGACGGTGGGAGAGAGAAACCCAAGCAGGCTCCACACCGTCTGCCCCGAGCCTGTTGCTGGGCTCTATCTCATGAAAGGTGAGACCACGACTTGACACAGAAGACATGAATAGACACTTCTCTAAAGAAGACATCCGCATGGCCAACGGGCACATGAAAAGATGCTCATTGTCACTCCTCGTCAGGGAAATACCAATCAAAACCACACTGAGATACCACCTCACGCCGGTCAGTGGCTAAAATGAGTAAGTCAGGAGACTACAGATGCTGGTGAGGATGTGGAGAAACGGGAACCCTCTTGCACTGTTGCTGGGAATGCAAACTGGTGCGGCCGCTCTAGAAAACAGTGTGGAGGTTCCTCAAAAAATTAAAAATAGATCTACCCTATGACCCAGCAATAGCACTGCTAGGAATTTACCCAAGGGATACAGGAGTGCTGATGCAGAGGGGCACTTGTACCCCAATGTTTATAGCAGCACTCTCAACAACAGCCAAATTATGGAAAGAGCCTAAATGTCCATCAACTGACGAATGGATACAGAAGATGTGGTTTATATTTACAATGGAATAGTACTTGGGCAAGGAGAAAGAGTGAAATCATGCCATTTGTAGCAACTTGGATCAGACTGGAGGGTACTAGGCTGAGTGAAATAAGTCAAGCAGAGAAGGACATACCATCTGTTTTCACTCATATGTGGATCCTGAGAAACTTAACAGAAGACCTTGGGGGAGGGGAAGAAAAAAAAAGAGGTTAGAGAGGGAGAGAGGCAAAGCATAAGAGACTCTTAAAAACTGAGAACAAACTGAGGGTTGATGGGGGGTGGGAGGGAGGGGAAAGTGGGTGATGGGCACTGAGGAAGGCACCTGTTGGGATGAGCACTGGGTGTGGTATGGAAACCAGTTTGACGATAAATTATATAAAAAAAGAAAGGCGAGACCATGACTCGAGCCTAAATCAAGAGTCACACACTTAATGGACTGAGCCACCCAGGCGCCCCCACACGAGTTCCTTTTAGACTGTGGTTTACATTTTTTATCGTGGAAACAAAAGTAGGAACCCAAAATATCTTGTGCAGAATTTGCATTTTGGTCAGAATCAGAATAAAAGTAATTGCAGTTTGTTTTCTCTATCTGTTGCTAACCCAGGTGACCTTTTAAACTAAGGGACTTAAGACACTGAGAAGGCAAATACGCTGTGAAAACCGTGATAATGCTTTATGAAATTAAATTCATAAATTCTATCATTTCGATGTTTGAAGCTAAGCCTGTCACGTCTTTCCACCAGACTAAACATGTTTCCTTCCTCCCCACTTGATTAGTTGGGTTTTTTTTTCCTTTATTTTTTTCTGGGCTTATTTCAAGGATATTTTAAGTTTTGGGTTTTGTTTTTTTTTAAGATTTTATTTTTAAGTAATCTCTACACCCAACATGGGCTTGAACTCACAACCCTGAGATCAAGAGTGGCACACTCCACCAATTGAGTCAGCCAGGAGCCCCTTAAGTTTGCTTTTAATCATGAACACGGCTTAATATGCCTAAAAGAATAACTCTTTTTAATTTCAAAAAGGGTGATCAAATGTGCTTGCTTTTTTTTTTTTTTTTAATTTTTTTTTCAACGTTTATTTTATTTATTTTTGGGACAGAGAGAGACAGAGCATGAACGGGGGAGGGGCAGAGAGAGAGGGAGACACAGAATCGGAAACAGGCTCCAGGCTCTGAGCCGTCAGCCCAGAGCCCGACGTGGGGCTCGGACTCCCAGACCACGAGATCGTGACCTGGCTGAAGTCGGATGCTTAACCGACTGCGCCCCCCAGGCGCCCCTGATGTGCTTGCTTTTGAGTTATCTCCTTGTATCATTCAGCATTTATATCTTAAAAAAGAAAAGAAAAGGAAAATGTGCATTATCTTATGTCCTAGCAATTCTACTCTTTGGTGTTAAGTCATCAGTTATGTTGTCTAATGTGGTAGCCACAAGATACGTGTGGCTACTGAACCCCTGGAATTGTCTCCACTGCATTGAAGTGTGTGATAAGTGTAAAATACACAATAGATTCTGAAAATTTAATATGAAAGAAAAAAGAATTTAATATATCTCATTTTAGGGGCACCTGGGTGGCTCAGTCAATTAAGCATCCAACTTCGGCTCAGGTCATGATCTCACGGTTCGTGAGTTCAAGCCCCCACATCAGGCTCTATGTTGACAGCTCAGAGGCTGGAGCCTGCTTTGGATTCTGTGTCTCCCTCTCTGCCCCTCCCCCAGTCACTCAAAAAAGAAATAATAAACATTAAAAAAACTAAAAGGAAAAAATAAATAAAAGATCTCATTTTAATTCATTTTCAAATATGGACCATATGTTGAAATGATAATATTTTGGATATATTGACTTAAATTTTATTAAAATAAAAAATAAAAGGGTGAATAAAATTTGTTACTGCCAATAATTGGAACTTTGGATATATGTTGCCAAAGCAGTGCTGATTCTGTTCCTTTACACAATTTGTACAGTGTTGTACTTCATGTGCATTATGAGCATTGATGGGTGGATTTGATCACCTAAGTTCAATGTGTGATACTGTTTTTATAGGAAAATTAACTTCCAAGATCCAAACAGTGGATTAAAAAAAATTTTTTTTAATGTTTGTTTTATTTTTGAGAGAGAGAGAGAGAGAGAGACAGAGTGCGAGTGGGGGAGGGGCAGAGAGAGAGGGAGACACAGAATCCGAAGCAGGCTCCAGGCTCTGAGCTGTCAGCCCAGAGCCCGACGCGGGGCTCTAACCCATGAACTGTGAGATCATGACCTGAGCCCAAGTCGGACTGAGCCACCCAGGTGCCCCCCAAACAGTGGATTTAGAAATTAACTTTCCGAAAAATCTTTTTGGTCAATTGCTTACTGTGGGTATCCCATAAATGTAATTATTTTTAATGACCACAGGAGCATAAGCCCATCATAAAGCTATACACGTAGTCCAGAAGGTATTTCTGGATCATTTAAAGGTGTGTCCGGTCAGAAAACAGGTATCACAGCAGCTAATTTTACAGAGAATTGAAGGAGTTGGTTAAACAGGTAACAGAGGGCTGAAAGGTACAAAGGGAAACATGGCAGTAACAGAAAGACAGCAAGGGCCGCTGGTAGAGCTGGAGGAAAGGAGCGGGTCTCAGAAACTAAGAGCTGCCTGCCATGGAAAAGAACCCTGGGAAGCTGGGACTCAGGCCTCTAAGGAAGGGGGTGGTACCCAACTGGTGGTGATATTTCTGCAGGTAAGTGTTGAGGCTAGATCCGAGAAAGTGGATTCAATACTGGAAATCAGAACCAACTGCTGCAGTCAGGGAAAACAATCATTGCTTGGTGACCTCGGTGGGCACAGCGAGCAGATGTCAAGGAGCAAGTCCCTTCTCCCTTCTCCTGCCTCCTGGTCTCCTCGAGCACCGGTTACTGGCCTTAACAGAAAACTTGTTTTGCTTTTGTAGAACCACAGCATCGCTGAACGGAGTACCTTAGACATAACCAGTATAAGGCGTAATCTCATGATTATAAATATCAACTATCCTAATATTATAGATGCAGGGAAGTGCTAATAAACACAGCTGCTACAGTGACAATATAATTGCAATACATTTTTTAAAATATCATAATAAAACTGTGGTTGAAAGCACAGTTCAAATAAGGGACCCTATGGAACTTGACCTAAACCCTGTGCTCTCAGAAGACGGTGATGGTTACAGAAACTCCCACACCCACACCACTTTGTGTTCCCGGAAACCAGTTTCTACAAAGAACCACCACCTCTCCTCAAATGGCTTAGACAAGACTTGAAGAGAACTCCCTGGTTTACCCATGACAAGGTCAGACATGGACTCTCCAAACTCCCTTTTTTGTCTCATAAATGATTACCGGAGCCCTTTGTCCCTACCAACCAATCAGCACAAAATGCCTGCTCATTTTACTTAATGAAATTTTGTTCAAGTTTCCCTCCTTGCCCCAGCCTTCGAGCTTTCATCCACCCTCAGGCTAAGCCAGCAGTGGGCATTGGGATGCAGAATAAACTCCTAATGGTACCTGCCCAGAAGCCCCTTCCTAGCTGACTTCAAACAAACCTTTTGTGACCAATTATCTGATCCTGCCACCAGCTCATCCCTCTCCCGGAGACCTGTGTTTTCTAGTCTTGTTGACTCCTCCTTATAAAAGAAAAGCCTTTTCAGCCTTATCTTTCAGAAGCTTGCAGATCTTACAAGAAAGCCATCTCCCTATTAAAACCCCTCCCCACCCAGTGCCATAAGCCCCTTTCCCTAATTGCAGTAATTATTTTTAATGTTTATTTATTTTTGAGATAGACACAGAATATGAGCAGGGGAGGGGCAGAGAGAGAGAGGAAGACACAGAATCTGAAGCAGGCTCCAGGGTCCAAGCTGTCAGCACAGAGCCCGACACGGGGCTCCAACCCACAAACTGTGAGATCATGACCTGATCCAAAGTCAGCCGCCTTATCCACTGAAGCCACCCAGGCGTCCCTGCAATAATTTTTTTTTTTTTTTTAATGAAGTCTCTCCTTTCCCTAAGTCCAGGTTTGTTTTTTATTTGACAATTTCCTGGTGCTATGATTCAGCTCAAAAGTAGAACTCACCTAGGGATCTCCGCCATCCCCACACAGGAAACGGTATATAATACCCTGTTGTGCAATTTGAGGATCCTGAGTTCAGTTCTCAAGCTAATGCTCTGGACATCTTGTCTATTGAAGCACAGTGAAGAGTTACTTTAATGCTTTCTAGCAAAAAGAGAATTGTTTCCCGCAAAGATTCTTTCTTTGGCCTTCTTTTGAGACCTCTTCTGTTTTTCCGGGGTTCCTCAGGCTGGGGACTGTGAGAGAGAGAATTGATCAAGTGAGGCTCTTTCTCAGTTTCTCTACAGTTAATTTCTTTGGGTTAACTGTTAATCCCACAGGCAACTCTTAATCTCTCAGGCTCCCTCTCTCTTTTTTCTCCCACTGACTACATGCTGTGATGGCAGAAGTTTAATTTAATATCTTCAAGAATTGGCAAAATTTATTAAAGGCAATTTAGAAATTCAAAGGCGTCTTTGAGAACTTTGGGATCTCCCCAAACTGAGCCATCTGGGACTTCTCTCTTCCCGGCATCCCCTCCTCTTCCTTTCTGTCCCCTTAACCCTCTCTTCAGCTGCCTTGAATCCTTCGATCTGTCCCCCTTCAATCCCTCTACCTTCTCCACCCCCATCCACCCCTGTCAGTCCCTGCCCTACCCACCCCAGTCCCTCCACACATCATCACATGAGATTCAGGGCCCTTCTTTTCCGCTCACTTCCTCTTCACCCCATTGGTGAAGGAAGAATCTCTTGCCCTTAATAGTACAAGATGGCCAAACACACGATACCCTGTGCTGGACAGATGAGATTGATAGTTTATTGCTCATAGAGACTCACACCCTGGGAGAGGAAGATACCGCAAGCCATTCAGAGCCACAGATGCCCAGAAGGCAAAGATTCTGTGTCTTATCTGAATGATTTTGTAGGCCTTATGTTTGGTAAGAGTCTATCTTCCTTGTTAATAGGATGTAATTGGGAACATTGGTTATAAAACCAAGGCTTTGGCTGGAATGTCGTGTTTGCAAATAATGCTCATTTATTGGACACTTATAAGAGGCTAATGTTGACTTTATTATGGAGTCAATGTTTAAACCCTTGTGGGAAGACTGGCTTGGTACCTGGCTTACAGGTTTCTAACCTTACAGGTGAGAAGGAATGTCAGTTCCTGGCAAGCCTAGGAACCTTAGAATGATTTGGGAAGATTGAGAAGAGAACAATCTCAAATCTATAGATACTGCAGGTGAAAAGCGGTGGCAGGTTCATGGTTTGGCTTCCTAAGCCTTAACAAGTTTGTACAAGTCCTACCTGAGCTTCCTTATAAAAAATTCCAGTGAAGCAAACTTAAAACGGTCTGTGTGCTAAATTAACATTCTTGCTGTACCTATGTAAATAATGAGATCAATCCTAACGAGGCCAGCCTTATTTTGTGAGAAAGAATAATCTTTCTTTAAAGTTACCCTTGATTAAAAAGGACCATAGGGGCGCCTGGGTGGCTCAGTCGGTTGAGCGTCCAACTTCGGCTCAGGTCATGATCTCGCGGTCTGTGAGTTCGAGCCCCGCGTCGGGCTCTGTGCTGACAGCTCGGAGCCTGGAGCCTGTTTCAGATGCTGTGTCTCCCTCTCTCTCTGACCCTCCCCCGTTCGTGCTCTGTCTCTCTCTGTCTCAAGAATGAATAAAACGTTAAAAAAAAAATAAAAAAAAAAGGACTATAAATTGGACTAGATGCTGTCACCTTGCACAAACTGTCAACCCTTACAGAATTGCAGTTCTTCCACTTTCCTCCAACATCTTCCCCCCACTTCACCAAGAACTAAAACCTGACTGCTCAGATTGTTATCAGTTCTCTGGGTTGCCTTGCAGCTGGCTTTTTCCTTGAGAATCTGAAGAAGCACTGGGAACTCAAGCCCAGTAACTTACCCACATGCGTGTGCTGGAGTCTTCCCTCTCACCTCATAAGCCACTGCCTGGGCCACCAGGAAGTCTGGTAAAATGCTCAGGTCATACATGCACTTATGTGAACGGTAACCAAGCCTGTGGATAACATCGCCAAATGCACTGGTGTCTCAAGTTTCGGAAATCCAACAAGAAGCCCTTGTATAGTAAGGTTTTCACTTACTGATTTCATTGACATTAATTTATCACTGACATTTCTTTATTATTATTGTTATTGTAAGCATCCCTCTCTTAAGGACCTGATCTTTGTAACTACCTCTCGACAGATGGTTCAACTGAAACTGTTTCTTTATCCCTGATTTGCTTTGCTTGGGAGGTTTACAATTACCTGCAAGTTGTTCAGTGATGAATAATGTTCATTCGTCTTGAACCAGAGGGAGAATGGCAGTGCTGAACTTTATCAGAGCTCTTGCTCCAGAGAAGCAGCAATGGTTAAAGAGATCTCCCCACATTTCTAAGCAGTCCCCCTGTCCTTGCAATAATCCTTTTGAATCAAGTCTCTCCTTCCCGAAATCTGGATTGTTCGTTTTGACAAAAGGTACGACATTAGTTTTGAATCGTTAAAAAGTTCAACAGAACTGCCTTGACTGGAACAGGAGAAGGATGTAAAAGCGTGAAGATAGAGCAAGCCAATCCGATAATACGGTTTCGGAAAAAAAGGTTGACTTTCAAGGGGACAAATTCCACACAGAATTAAAACTGAAATTTGTTTTTAAAACCCATAAAACCTACCTGAAAATTTTAAAAAAAGAATAAGAATAAGAGGAAGAAGAAGAAGAAGGAGGAGGAGGAGGAGGAGAAAGAAAAGAAACGATGTAAGAACAAGGAAGGAAGGCTTGTCCTCTACCATCTGAGCCGCCTTTGAATGGTTGGGGGTGCTGCAAATGAAGTGAGACAGGACAAGGTTCGTTCCTCAGAGCCGGTGAGAGTTGTCATGAGTAACTGAGACAGATGAAGGTTTGTATGTCACGGTAACAAAAGGAAGGCATATGAAGGGCCAGGTAGCAATTCGGTGGAAGGATACGGAAGATTCAGATGAGCTTCCGGATGCTAACGGCAGCTGAATTCACGCTTCCATGTGCTAAGGGTCAGTCTTCTCCCAATCAGGAGACTCCCTCCGAGAGAGCTCTATGGCAGGTGTGTTTTCCAGAGGCTCTGCTTAAGTTTATTTATTTAAAAAAAAATTGTTTTATGTTTATTTATTTTGAGAGAGAGAGAGGGAGAGAGACAGCAAGCGGGGGAGGGGCAGCGAGCGAGAGGGAGAGAGAGAATCCCAAACAGGCCCCACGCTTTCAGTGCAGAGCCCTCCAGGGGACTCGAATAGGAACTGCGTGACCCCATGACCTGAGCTGATACCAAGAGCTGGATGCTTGACCAACTGAGCCACCGAGGCTTAAGTTTAGATAATGTTTTCTCCTGCCGCTAATGATTATTCGGATATGTTCTGTTTAAAGTAATTCTTATACAGCCTCGGTGGCCTGTTACATCGCTGCCGATGTCACTGCACTCAGGGGTACGAATTCCTACGAGCTGTCCGTAAGGGCGGTGGGACAGTGTGAATACATGTAAGAATCATTGGTCTAGGAATTTACTCTATGTAAAGAATTTGACAAGTGCACAAAGATTTTTTTTTAAGTTTATCCATTTTGAGAGAGAGCATGAGAGAGGGAGGGGCAGAGAGAGAGGGAGAGAGAAAGAGAATCCCAAGCAGCCTCCACACCGTCAGCAAGGATCCTGAGGCGGGGCTCAAACTCATGGAACTGTGAGATCATGACCTGAGCCAAAACCAAAAGTCAGTTGCTCAACTGACTGTGCCACCTAGGCGCCCCTCACAAAGGCTTTTTAATAAGGATGTTCACTGATTATATTGGAAACATTGGAAACATTAAAGTTGGTTAAAAGATACTTTTCAGAAAAAGGTAAAAACACGACTCGTACAAATATGAAAATAAGGGTGTGTTAAAGAATTTATTTTACATACATGATGGGAAAGAGAGAATCAGGCAAATGTTATAACCAAGTTGAAAAGAAGACTCAAAACATACAGATTTGTTTAGAGTAAAGGAAGACTGAGATTAGTTACAAATGGAGACAAAAGTGATTTTTCCAGAGGTGTGTGGATAAGGAAATCAATTAAATCACTACCACACAGGACAGAATTTATATATCTATCCGTCACCTACAACTTACAAAGCACAAACAGCTCAAAGATTATGAATAAACAGAGCTAGAAGGTATAACCCAAAAGGGTATGCTATAGATAATGCGTAGTGCATCATACAAACACTATTAAAACAAGTTTTATTATTAGAAAATGGTTGTTAGGTTGCACTGATAATCATGTAGCTCTAAAAAAATAATGGTGGGAATATCATGCTATAATGTCACGGAAAGCAAAGTTATTATATCATTAAATTTAAAAAAGTAAGAACATTACCTTGCATATAATTATCTCTCATGATCAAAGATACGGATAAATAATGCATAAGCAGTCATTTCCAGAAATTTTTACTTTCTACTTCTTAATGTTTGGGTAAAAATAAATACATAAAAAGATTTCTTACAACTATCATAGCTTTAAAAAGATATTTCCGTTAAAAAAATGTTTTTTAACATTTATTTTTGAGAGAGAGAGAGAGAGAGAGAGACAGATCAGGAGCGGGGAGGGGCAGAGAGAGAGGGAGACACAGAATCCGAAGCAGACTCCAGGCTCTGAGCTGTGGATTCACAGGGCTCTAACCCACAAACCATAAGATCATGACCTCAGTCAAAGTCAGATGCTTAACCGACTGAGCCACCCAGGCACCCTGATATTTCCACTTTGAAAAATAATATAAATACATGAATAAATAAACTAGTAGTAAACTTAACGTTTATGTAAAAAAGAAAAATGATTACAGTGAGCAGATGCCCATCAGGATATTTATCAGAAGAAAACAACTTGAAAGGAGTACTTGTCTAAACGGGTAAACAAATTGTGACATATCTATGCAACAGAATACTGCTCTGAAAATTAAAGGAACCTCAATTAAAAACATTTTTTTTAACATTTATTCATTTTTGAGAGACCGAGACAGAGCATGAGTGGGGAAGGTACAGAGAGAGAGGATGACACAGAATCCGAAGCAGGCTCCAGGCTCTGTGCTGTCAGCACAGAGCCCGATGCGGGGCTTGAACCCCAAATGGCGAGATGATGACCTGGGTGGAAATCAGATGCTCAGCCTACTGAGCCACCCAGTTGCTCCAAGGAAATCGCATTTAGAATGAAGCCAGGAAACCAGCAGGGGAAGCTCTCAAAGTCCACCGCTCTTGGTCAATGGTGGACCCGATGGGGAGAGAGGAGCCTTGCAAGGTGGATGGTAGTACTTCACTATTCCCGTAGGAGGAAGAAAGTCTTTCCTCCTTCCCTAGTCAATGACAGACTCAGCCAATGAAAAGCCACTATACTTTCAACCCCCCCTTTACTCCAATGGACATTTTGTTTATAACAGTCTTCCAACCTCCTCTCTCCCACCCCTATAGAAGATCAACCTCCTCTCTCCCACCCCTCCTTTTCTCTGTGGACCTGCCTGTAGTTTCGCTATAGCTTGCTTGTCCTGGATTCCAAGTCTTGCTATTCCGAATAAACCCATTGTTTTGCTGGTAAAAAAAAAACCCAAAAAAACAAAAAACTGGCCATTTTATTTTTTATGGTTTAACACTACTTAGTTTTTGGAGGGAGATGGGTTCACACAACGATACAGATGAATTTCACAAACCTTATGCTGAGATAAAAAGTGCCAAACGTGGGGCGCCTGGGTGGCCCAGTCGGTTAAGCGTCCGACTTCAGCTCTGGTCATGATCTCGCGGTTCATGGGTTCAAGCCCCGCATCAGGCATCTGTGCTGATGGCTCAGAGCCTGGAGCCTGTTTCGGATTCTGTGTCTCCCTCTCTCTCTGACCCTCCCCCGTTCATACTCTGTCTCTCTCTGTCTCAAAAATAAATAAACCTTTAAAAAAAAAAAAAGTGCCAAACGCAAAAGACCACATACAGTTTGATTCATAGGTATATATTTGAAATTCTGAACAGGTAAATCTATAGTGACAGAAAGGGGAGTAATTGTTGCCTGGGGCAGAGGGGGGGTGGGCTTACTTTTTGAGATGATTGAAATGTTCTTTATTTTGGTCATGGTAGTGATTACACGGGTGCATACATTTCTCAAAAACCCATTGAACATCCACTTAAGATGGATATATTTTATTGTGTGTGAAGGGGAGGAAAATTCATTTCCCTTCTACCCTTCTAGATTCTCGGCTGAGACATCCATAGAAATAAAAGGCAGATGAACAGGAGAAAAACAACTTTAATAACATGTATACCTCCTATATACACGGGAGTGTAGGGGTCCAGGGCAGGCTACCCCAAGACAGGCCATTTGGGGATGCAGATTATGCTGAACTGAAAAAAATCAAAGCCCAAAAGACTCAGGAAGAAATTTTGACCTCCCCCCAACACTGCCTAACAGAATTTAGATAGAGGACCTATGCCAGGAAGAGAACTGCCACCACAGGGGGCTACATTATCATATGAACTGTGTATGAAAGACAGGAGCCTAGCAAGGCCTATTTGGCCAAAGTTCTCTCCATGTCCCATTGTTTCTGAGTGACTCACCAAACATATGTTAACCAAACGTTTACTCTTATTCATTTTCCTATGAGTTCCATTCCATCCTTTTGAAGTCCCAGACCCCTGTCCCCTTGTCCTTAGGTCAGGATGACACATATACCTGTTTTTGCCTATCTGTGGAATCTCATGTCTATGTGGATTCCCCATACTTAACAAAATTAAGTTTGATTTTCTCTGATCTGTCTCATGTCAATTTAATTCCTAGTCTAGTTAGAAGAACCATGAAGGACAGAGGAAAAATGTTTTTCCTCCCGGACAGGAGACACCCAGGAAAAGAGGGTCACTCCTTGAAATGGCCCAAGCCATCACCTTAAGTACCAATCACCAGCAAATGATAAAAGTTGTTAGAGGGCAGGTGCATTTATGGGAGGTTTCAGAAAAAGCACAGTAAACGAGGTAAGGTTGTTATGGAGACTTAAGTTGCTGCCTCCTCCCTGGATAAGTTTCCAGAGTTTAGTCGTTTTTCTCTTCCTGGTACAGAGAGGGAGAGATCTTTACAGATGGAGATTTCCCTTATAAATGTAAATATCTTTTACAAATGATGCCAAAGAGGCCTATGTTGGGGTGACAAATTTCTGTTCTTCTTCATGTGCAAACTACATCTCAATAAAATTGATTAAAAAAAATATCTGTTTAAAAACACTAGAAGAGGTGAAAAGGGGGAGAGCAGTGTTGGGCAAGGTCTGAACACACTGAGTTTGCAAAGCTGATGAACTCTCCAGCAGCAGAAGGATTCTAGGCTTCTGGAAATATGCATCGACTCCAGCATTACCTACCTAGATGCCACCTGGAAAAGGATGGCTGGTGCAACCATAACATTAAATGTATGCTTTTAAGGGGCACCTGAGTGGCTCAGTCGGTTAAGCGTCTGACTTCGGTTCAGGTCATGATCTTGCAGTTCACGAGTTTGAGCTCCACGACAGGCTCTGGAGCCTTCTTCAGACTTTGTGTCCTCCTCTCTCTCTGCCCCTCCCTCGCTCATACTCTGTCTTTCTCTCAAAAAAAAAAAAAAAAAAAAATTTTTTTTTAAATAAATAAAAATCAATGTATGCTTTGGGGGTGAGAGGGCATCGGAAGAGTTATGGGGAATTTTTACAATTATGAGGCCGTGGCACAGCATAGGAAGGGGGGAGGGTTGGAGAAGGTGGAGGAGAAATCAATGAACAGTCTATCCTGAACATCAGGGAGGGTGCAGCTATGTTAAAGGAGACAAAAGAATCAGGTAGGGTCACAGCACATTTCAAACTGAGCATTGTAATTCTCATGCTAAAGGAACAAGAATGTCCCAGATCTAAAATTGTTTCCTTAATGCTGATTTGCAAGTGGAGGTTGAAATGTGACAGAGGTGCCCTCTGGTGGTAGAATCCAAAAGCAAATGTATAAATATGGAATAGTTGCAAAATAGGATGAAAATCAGCTGTAGTTTTTTTTTTTTTTAATTTTTTTTTTCAACGTTTATTTATTTTTGGGACAGAGAGAGACAGAGCATGAACGGGGGAGGGGCAGAGAGAGAGGGAGACACAGAATCGTAAACAGGCTCCAGGCTCTGAGCCATCAGCCCAGAGCCCGACGCGGGGCTCGAACTCACGGACCGCGAGATCGTGACCTGGCTGAAGTCGGACGCTTAACCGACTGCGCCACCCAGGCGCCCCTCAGCTGTAGTTTTTATATATATTAGATGTGAGAAGAAAATACAGTCAATCTTTACCACGGAAAAAATCGACTATGCTTACCTAGCATTTTCTAAAATAAAGAGCTTAATAGAATTCCATTTCCAGTCAAGAGGGAGTAACAGGGATCAGATTTACCTTCTGTTACAAACAACAGGATCTGAATGGTCACTTATTTTAAGCTCCCCATCACCAAACCGAGACTTAATTACAGTGTTGGCACTCTCAGAAATGGAATCTTAAACCAGCCCATCAGGAATCACCTGATCAGCTCTAGTTAGGTAATCTGCCTGATGGACCCCCGATTTCTCCTAAAGGAAAGTAGCCTTACAATAACCAACTTACTTTTTTTTTTTTTTTTTTTTTTGGCCTAGTATAACTTCCTTTTCTGCTCTCTTCTGCCTATAAAAGTTTTTCGTTTTGTACAGGTTCAGAGATCCTTTCTATCTAGTAGATTGCGTGCTGTCCTATTTATTTTTTTTAAGTTTATTTATTTTGAGAGAGAGAGCGCGCATAAGTGGGGTAGGGGCAGAGAGAAAGGGAGAGAGAATCCCAAGCAGGCTCCACACTGACACAGGGCAGAGCCTGACAGGGGCCTCGAACTCACAAACTGCGAGATCGTGACCTGAGCTGAAATCAAGAGTCGGACGCTTAACCGACTGAGCTACCCAGCCACCCCAGATGCTGTCCTATTTATAAACCATTGAATGAAGTCAGTGAGATCTTTACAATTTACTCAGTTGAATTTTGTGTGTTAGCCCTTCTCATTTGAAATGAGAAATCGTACAAAAATGTATTAAAATGACTTCTGAAATAATGGTTTTCAGAAACTGGACCTCAGGCAGCACAGGATAGTAACCTCTGAAAAATGGGAAACAAAGGTGAGGTGAGCCTTATGGTTGCCCTGAGAATGTTCCCAGGCTGCCACTTAAGGAGAGAGAACTCAGGCAGAGCTCAGCAGATTTCCTGAGATACAGAAATGGAGCAAGGAGGCCAGAGAGACCAAGGTAGCTAGAGTCCACAGGGCACAATACTAGAAAGGAGAGAACAACTTAGGGAGAGAACTCCTAAGATCTTCAGAAGGGTCCTTTTTCAACTCTTCAGCTGAGAATGCCTGTTTATGAGGAAACTGCCTGAGGCCAGGAAGGAACCACCCGAAGGTAGCAGAGGGAACAATCTCTAGAACTCACAAAGAGCTAAGAGCAGTACCTGTTCCCACCCCCAGAGTGGAAATTCTGGTAATTCAAGAGACATTAGATAAAGTACATGGTATGGGGCAAAACTGTCCCTAGAGTAACAGTTGTTTTGGTCCTGAATAGCAAAACTGAAAAGCAAGATTCAAAAGGGTCAAACTATTTCCAAGTAACTTAACTGTGTCCCAGAAAAAGGCCAAGAAAAAAAAATACATATATACTCGTACACCCAACGTGGGGTTTGAGCTCACGACCTCAAGATCAAGAATCACGTATTCTACTGACTGAGCCAGTCAGGCACCCCTTGGCCAAGAATATTTATAGGAGTCAAAATACAACCAGCACCCAACAAAGTAAAATTTACGATGTCTGGCATTCATTTGAAATTAACTAGGCAGGCAAAGAAAGCAGAAAATATGATCCATAACAAGAAGGGAAAAAATAAATTTATACAAATCGATCTTTCTAAGTGATAACAGAAGTACATTAAAACAGTTATCGTAACTACATTCCATCTATTCAAGAAGGTAAAAGAAAGACTGAACATGTTACGTAGCAATGTGGATGATCTAAAATTGGACTTGTGGATGATCTAAAATTGGACTTCTAGAGATCAAAATACCATGTCTGAGATGAAAAATACACTAGCTGGAATTCACAGAAGATTATAGAGGAGAGAAGAAAAGATTAGTGTACTTAAAGAAGCAGCAGTAGAAACTATAATAGGAATAGGAAATTAATCACAGAGAGAAAAAAGACTGAAAAAAATGAGCACATCATCCGTCAGCTGTGGGACCGCTTAGCGACATAGTGTATGTGGAATTGGGGTCTTTGCTATCCTGTTAACCACTCTTGTTTCCTACCTCTTTTTTCTACTGCGTCCACTTTAACCATTAAGAAAGAAAAAATTCTCGTCCCTCAAACATCCACCTGCAAACTACTAAAACTAAATAGTTTTAAATCTTAATCTTAAAAAGATCTGTAATAACTGAACACAGTGAAGACTTTATATAACTCCTTCTTTCTGTGAATCCCAATGGCTCTCCAGCCTCTTAGCAACACATAATGACACTGTTTACTGCCTAATCTTTGAACCCTAGTCCTTGTCTACTACCTTTGTTCCTCGAAGTTGGCCATTTCCCTGCCTTTGTTGTCACTCATCAAAGTGGATTCCTTCCCTCCACTGGCCCTGAATTTTGGGTATCCCCAAGCCTTTGTCATAAAGTCGCGAAATTTCAGGGTTGGGCAGAGATCTTACACACTACCTACTCTGGACCGTTCACTTGATTTATGCTTAGAACATCTTTATCATATAGTTGTCCAGCTTTTGTAGGAACACCATCATGATGGGTACTTTTCCCTGTCTATTCCCACCAGCGGTAGCTCTAATCTTTAGGCCCTGCTTTCTCATATTAAACTGAAACAGGTTTCTCTGTAATTTCTGCCAAATGGTCTGGTCTCAGGCTCTTATCCTTCCTTCGTTTCCACTCTAGCCTAGACTCATTAACACCTCAAGTATGGAATACTTCAATAACTTGATGGTTTCCATTGTAATCTTTCAGTTCACTCAGTTCATAACACCTCCCCCCTGACTTATCTCTAAAACACAGTTTCAATACTGTTATGTTTCTCTCCTACTTAAGAGCTTATAAGTGCTCCCTATTTTTTTCCTATCAAAACATGTATTAGTTTTTCTTTTTTTTTTAATGTTTATTTATTTATATTGAGAGAGAGAGAGAGAGAGAGCTCACACAAACACAAGTGGAGGAGGGCCAGAGAGAGACAGGGAGAGAGCGAATCCTAAGTAGTCTCCATGCCGTCAATGCAGAGCCCGATGCAGGGCTTGAGCTCACAAACCATGAAATCATGACCTGAGCCAAAATCAAGAGTCAGACGCTTAACCAACTGAGCCACCCAGACGCACCATTATTTTTTCAATATACTCTTTTCTGAATGTCATTCAAGCACAGATACAGAATTCAAAAATGCATAAGCCTCCACCCCTCCACTTTCCCTACAGAGGCAATCACTGTTGAAAGATTTGGGGGAGTTGGTTTGGGTTTTTTCCTCTGAGATCTTTCCAGAGATGTTCTGTACATTTCATCAAATGTGTATCTTTTGCCGGCCTCTGATGATACCTTTTGCCAATGACCTTTACCCTTGAACCAGTTTAGCAATACCTGTCTAATATCTGCTCTTGACCTACCTTTTTTTTTCACTTAACACAAAATTTTGGAAATCACTCTGCATCAGTTTATATAAAGCCTCTTTGTTTTTTCTCAATGTCTGCATAGTAGAAAGGATGCATCATGATGTTTCAATAGATCCTTAACGGGTATTTAGTTTGTTTCCAGTTTCTTGCTCTTATGAACAACGCTGCCATGAAGAACAACGTACGTGTATGAAATATGTGTATAGAATAAGTTGCCAGAAGTGGTTTTGCTTGCTTAAAACACATGACATTTAAAAAGTTGATAGATATTACCCTCTGAGTGGTTTCCTTCAGGGTGAAGGTCATTGGCAAAAGATACCATCTGACACAGCAAAGGAAACAAGTTCTTTATGCCTAGGCAAAAGATAGAAAAGACCCACACCCTTCTGCCAGACTCAAGAACGCCCCCTGTCCCCCCCCCCCCACCGCCGCCCAGCAATCCTCTCTGCTGCAGAATCAATTTTTATTCTTTCTATTAAATCTTTATTATCAGCATACAACGTTATTTCTCCCTCCTTTTTAATTATTATTATTTTTTTTTACCATTTATTCAGTTTTGAGAGAGAGAGAGAGAGGGAGACAGAGCGTGAGCTGGGTAGGGGCAGACAGAGAGGGACACACAGAATCTGAAGCAGGCTCCAGGCTCTGAGCCATCAGCACAGAGCCCAACGCGGGGCTCGAACTCACAAACCGTGAGATCATGACCTGAGCTGAAGTCGGACGCTTAACTGATGAGCCACCCAGGCGCCCCTTATTTCTCCCTTCTTTAAGGGCTTCTTTCAATCCTAAAATCACAGAGAACTGGAGATTGAGCAGTCGTCTCTGTCAGAAGGACAAAGTGCCTTGGATACTGGTGCTGGGGCGAGGGTCCCCACAGGTCTCTGAAAATTTCCCTTTGCTGCACCCACAAGAGGGTTCACGGCCCTCTCAGACCCTCTGCGGGTTCTGGAGACCCCAGTTGCATACCCAGCCCGTGAAGGGAACGGCTCAAAACTCCAGCTCATTCCTAAACAACCACGCTGCAAAGCTGAGCGGAAGGTCGGTGTCACGTGGAGATTGCCTAGATGGGATAGAATAATCCCATTAGAAAGCCTCGGCCTTAGTCGGGATGATATGCCTCCCATAGAGGAAGCGTACCCATTTATACTCTCACTGACAACACCCATCTGCCTGTTTCCGCACCTGCTCGCCCGGACAGCCAAGCGTCAAGGATTTTTGCCTTTGCCGATAGTGACAGGTAAAAACTGTGATACACTCATGTGTAGAGTGGCACATCTTTTCAGAGAATAACAACGAAAGACCTACAGGTCTACAGGAGGCAGACAACTCCACTTGAGCTGGGCTGCCTTCCCTTCTGGAGGCTCTAGGAGAGAATCTGTTTCCTTCCATCTTCCAGCGTTAGCGGCCACCCACATCCCTTAGCTTCTGGGCCCTTCTTCCATCTTCAAACTAGCAATGGTCAGTCAAGTCTTCTATCAGGTCATGCCCACCTCTGGTAATGTCTTCACACCTCCTCCTGATTCTCTGTCTCCCTTTCTGCCTTCATTTTCTTCCTTTGAGAACCCGGTGATGTCGTTGGGCTCATCCAGATAATTCACTATAATCTCCTTTTCATAAAATCAGCTGACTAGTTATCTTAATTCCATCTGCTACCTTAATTCCCCTTGGACATGCAATATATTAACAGGTTCTGGATATTAGGATGTGGGCACCTTTGGGGGCAGGGCGTGATTCTGCTCCCCGTAGGCAGGAATCCATGAGAATTCTTCAGGAGCCACACAGCTCGTTCCCAAATCAACCCCGCAGAGCCCTGCAGATCAGTGTCACTGAGAGTCACTTCTGTGAAGGAGTCTCTCCTGCCAGGAAGGATCCCCTCCACTGCTTTTTCTGGGCAATGCCTCCTCCCTCTCAGCTAGCAGTCCATTGGGACAAGATGCCAATAAATGATTTCACCCTAAGATATACATAAAAAGGTTTCCTCTCCTAGGGCATTTGCACTCTTTAAGAGGGTTTTTTTCAGCTGTAAGTTACAGGAAACCCATGTGGTTGATATAATTAAGGGTTTATCTTTCATACAGGCAAGACCTCCGGAAGTAGCAGCCACTGGCATTGACTTTAAGGACTTAATGTCACTGGCACCGTGTCTCTGCCGTTGTCTCTCTTGCCCTTATAACCAGGATGGGGCTGCGCCACCCAACCATTCTGGGCAAGAAGGAAGGACAGAGCAAAGATGGTCCCACTAGTCATGTTTCTTGCCAGAAAAAAAAAAAAAAAATCTGTTCAAATTGCACCCCGCACATATTCAGACTTCCCCTGATGTCTCTGTCCAGAACTGATCACACAGATACTCCCAGCTGCAAGAAGTCAAGGGGCTGTATAATCACAATTGATTTAGACCAGTCGTGATCTAATGTCTACAGACGCTCATGTTGCTGCCACAAACAGAATTTCCATTAGGTCATCTTAGGAATGCCAGCCTTGGTAAATAAATACACAAGATGCCTAGTTACATTTGATTTTCTGACAAACAATGAATGCTTTTTTTTTTTCCAGTGTAAGTATGTAATAGCTGGGACATAGTTATACTAAAAATGATTCACTATTTATTTGAAATTCAAATTTAACCGGACATCCTGTGTTTTACCTGGCTCTAGGTGAGCAAAGAGAAGGACCGGTGGATGTTGAGGACCAGCCACGAGGGGGATGGCATTTTATCCTGAAAGTTGAACTGCTGTGGCAGAATTTCAGGACTCGGTGGCCGGCTGGTGGGGGAACTCTTCCATGAAAAAGTCTAGGGACTTCCATTTTGACCTTCCATTCATATAGTTGTACGACATCCTAGGCAATCTCCAGGTAAAACCTGTCTTCGGTGGGGTTGACAGGAGGTTTCCTCTCTAGTAACCTCCAATCAGGTAGCTTCTCCTTTTCAGCAAGTATCTTCTGCCCTGCCTGTCCCAGTGCGGAAATTGTTCCACCGTGGAAAGCAAAACGGAAAAGTGGCAGAAACAGCCAAAATACAGGTCTGCTCAAATTAATCTATGGCCTTCTTTGGACTGTTCCAACCAGGGTCATGATGAAGTCAGTGATTTACAACTTTAGCACCCAATCAAAAAAAGGTTAATTAAAAATATGAAATTGGGTCACCTGGCGGGCTCATTTGGTGGAGCAAGCGATTCTTGATCTCAGGGTTGTGAGTTCGAGCCCCGGGTTGGATGTAGAGATGACTTCCAAATAAAATCTGTGAAAAGATATAAAATTAAATTTAAAACTTTCATTTTTAGAATAAACACTCCCTATTAGCTCGTTTCCTCTCATGTTGTTCCCGCTGTGATTTAAATATTCTATAACCACCAAAATATGGGTTCTGTGGCCTAACAGTGCTCTTAGTCTGAATTTGCTGACATTTATTTCAAGCCAGAGCTGGCGAACAGAGGTGTCTCTAGAAGCACACAGCGTGACTTGCTGTGAGACAAGGTTGAACTATTCTGATGTTGATTCTGACCATAGGTGAGCATAGCTCTTAGTCCAATTTTACTGCAACAGCCCAAACCGTATTACTAATTTTTTAAAAAATCATGATCACTTTACCTCCTCAGGCTTTAGGTTCCTCAGGTATAAAACCTAAATTCAGAAATTAGTGCGTTCAAATTGGCCGCGTCGCCATAGAGATTCTACAGACTCTTTTGGTCCCAGGAAACCTCAGAGAATAATAGAGCATTTACCCCATCTTATGCCTTAATGGGAACAGTAATGGCTAGGTCACACTTTCCATACCCCCTGCAACAGGCCACCTGTGGCCTACCTTATATGACTCACATTTTTTGCGCGTGTCTCAGATTTCCCGACTGTGAAACGGAGAGTGTCACAGAAATATAACTCCCAGTTGTTTGAAATCCTTTGGCCAAAATGGCTTTTTAATGTCTTAGCATCGTGTATGATTTTGTAAGCTGTTTTGTCGGTGGCTCTGAAACTTGCTGTGAACTGGAATACTTAGGGAGCTTTAAAAACCTCCTGGTGCCCGGGTACCCGGGTGGCTCAGTCGGTTGAGCTGACTTTAGCTCAAGTCATGATCTCACAGTCTGTGAGTTTGAGCCCCATCCCGGGCTCTGTCTGCCCCTGCTTCACTTGTGGTCTCTCTCTCTCTCTCTTTCAAAAATAAATACAAATTAAAAAGAAAAAAAATTCTGATTTCATTGCAGTAGAGTGTGACCTGAGTATTAGCATTTTAAAAGCTTTCCAGGTGATTCCAATGTGCAACAGAGTCCAAAATCAGGGCACACTCCTCCCAGGGAGCTATAAACAGTCCTCTTTCAGATATGCTACTTTTTTTTTTTTTTTTTAATTTTTTTCAACGTTTATTTATTTATTTTTTTGGGACAGAGAGAGACAAAGCATGAACGGGGGAGGGGCAGAGAGAGAGGGAGACACGGAATCGGAAACAGGCTCCAGGCTCTGAGCCATCAGCCCAGAGCCCGACGCGGGGCTCGAACTCACGGACCGCGAGATCGTGACCTGGCTGAAGTCGGACGCTTAACCGACTGCGCCACCCAGGCGCCCCTCAGATATGCTACATCTTAGACAGTCCCTATGGGGGAGTCTGGGGAGAGGAATTAAGATGGCGGAGGGGTAGGGAGACCCTAGGCTTGTCTCATCCCTTGAGCGTGGATAGATAAATATCAAACAATTTTGAACACCCAAGAGATAATGCCCTGTAGACATAGTCTTTATTCTCCCTGCTGGGATTTGCTCCCCATAACCACCGGGAGGGAGGCAGAATAGTGAAGCGTAGGACCCGAACCACACTAAGAGGGGTGGGGGTACAGTCAAGTTGAAATACCAGTCCAAAAGGGACCCCGGAATCTGACTCAAACCAACTGGAAACGTGATCCCATTGTAACTCAGGTTTCCTCCACACCAAGGGAGGAGAAATGTAAACATTGGTATGACTTTCACTCGGCACAGCTTTGGTGAAATCCGGGAACTGGAGAAGCTTTTGTTCACAAAGCTGACAAGGTCTTCAGCCTCAATATAATTCCTTCAGTTTCCTTGAGGTAGGTATTAACTTGTAGGTGCAATAAATACTTTAAAAACTTCTGTGGGGGTTGAACTGAACTGCTCTCAGAAGCCAAGGTTGGAGAGAAGGTATGGAGTCAGGAGCAGGAAGAGAAAGGCCACCCAAGAGTTGCCAAGCCAAGAAGAGAGGTTTGGGAGAAGAGATAACCTTGGGGTGGGTGTGGAGGGATTTATTATTTTAAAAACAAAAATCCTGCTACCATGGTATCCAGTCTCTTTCTTCCGGCTCTGCCCTAAAATCTTGAGTAAATGTTATATTCCTCACCAATGCACTAATCCTCGTCCAGGGAGAGTACTGGTTTTTGTAGAGCTCAAAGACCAGGATAGAACATCAGAGTAGGAATCACGCAGAAAGGGGGACGCAGATCTCACAAATTTGGGTTTGCCCTCATTTCCGCTGAGTTCATGTAGACAATTATTTAATGGTTTCCGGGAAAGAATACCAGGCATTAGCCTGCTTAGGCACCTTCATGCCTCACACCTGCACTGGGCAAAAAAAAATGAAACCCGAAGAGGGAAGTTAGGGGTGAGAAGACTTATGGCATCGGTTCTCAAAGTTGCCACGTCAGAGTCACAGGAGGGTGACAAACACAGACTGGTGAGAAACACAGGCTGCTGACCCCACCCCCGGGGTTTCTGATTTACTAGATGGGGCCCCATCTCACAAGTTTCCAAGTGATGCTGACGTTGTTTGGTCTGGGGACCACCCTTTGAGAACCACCGGCTCATAATGCTCTCATCGAGGTTATTTCCGGGTCTAGTATTTACTCTGATCTCTTCTTTAAAATTTCTAACACATTTTATGAGAAAATAAGAGTGTCATGGTCAAAAGAGGTGGGGGAAGTACTGGGTTAAAAAAAGCTGAAAGAGGTTCCTTTTGAGAAATTGAAGTAACGTACTGTCTATGCACACAACAGCTCACTCTCTCCATTTGTCTGATTTTCCTGTTCCAGGAAATTCTCGCCCCCAAAATGAAATGGCAGATAATTTTATTGTTCGCTCCAGGAACCGTCTGAAGACGCAGTAATCCAAACATCACATTATTCAATTTACCCTTCTTAAAGTAAATATACTTTCCCAGGAAAATAGACAGCATCTAAAGATTATTTACTCTTAACTTTAATCCTGGTGTGTCCACCGATCCTAAACTATTATATCACAGATTTGCCCCATCCTGATCAAGTTCTACGTGAAAATAGCCACCCTCATCCAGATGCCCCAAACCTCATAAATATCCTGCCTTCACCCTCACCCTTCTGACAAACTACTGAGTCCTTTGACAATAGTGATATCCCTTACCTTGATAAGCACTGAACTGAGCCTGGCCTTCTGCATGGGTTATTTTGGGGGCATTCAGAGAGAGCCAGCATTCAACAACCTTTTGCCTTTGAAAGTTGCTAGGAGAAGAAATCTTAAAAGTTCTCCTCACAGGGCACCTGGGTGGCTCAGTCAGTCGAGTTTCCGACTCTCGATTTTGGCTCAAGTCATGATCTCATGGTTTGTGAAATCAAGATCCGTGTCGGGCTCCACGCTGCTCAGGATTCTCTCTCCGTCTCTCTCTGCCCCTTCCCTGCTCGCAGGTGTGCACTTTTTTCTCTCAAAATAAATGTTTAAGAAAAAAAAAAAAGTTCTCCTCACAAGGAAAACAAAACGTTGTAACTCTGTGAGGTGACAGATGTCGTTTAAACTTGCAGGGGTGGTCATTTCACAATATATATTTACACCAAATTGTTAATGTTGTATACCCGGAACTTATGCAATGCTACGTGTCAGTTGCATCTCAATAAAACCAGGAAAAAAAAAGAGGCGCCTGGGTGGCTCAGTCGGTTAAGTGCCCGACTTCAGCTCAGGTCACGGTCTCAGGGTTTGTGAGTTGGAGCCCCGCGTCAGGCTCTGTGCTGACAGCTCAGAGCCTGGAGCCTGCTTTGGATCCCGTGTCTCCCTCTCTCTCCCGCTCGCACTCTGCCTCTCAAAAATAAATAAATGTTAAAAAAAAAAAAAATTAAAAAAAACACAGGAAAAACATTGGTAAGAACAACAGCAAAACCAACCTATTGCCTTAAATTTCTACACTAGTTTAGGTCTCTCTTCTGAGTCCCTGAATTATTCACAGCCTAGCAAGCTGCCTGGGAAATAGTAGACATCTAATAAATAACATCTAATTAATAATAAAAAATAAATAACATCTAATAAATAATAAATAATATCTAAAATAAATAAATAAATAATATCTGGGTAATGGAACGAACTTTTCAGTCTTCTTTTTCTTAACTTCTAAATATTAAGTAGTCTTTACTCCCAACGTGGAGTTTGAATTAAGGACCCCAAGATCAAGAGCCACAGGCTCTGCCGATTTGAACCAGCCAACGTGGGCAGTTGGCTGAGACAAGAGGCAAGTGGGATTACAGAAGCCAAAAGCATGCAAGGGGGTTATCGGGCCTCTGACATCTGGCTGGCCGTTTTTTATCTGCTCTCGCCGACTTCCCTTCTCATCCCCCCTCTTGATTTTCAAGCTGCTGTGGCAGCCTTCGAGAAAAATCAGTTTGTGGGGGCAGGAGAACCCCTTGCTATCACAGGAGGAGGGGCGAAGACTGTTCTGCTGCTGTCCTCCTGCTGGACGGGGGCGTGGAAGGGAGGGGTGTGACAGCTAGGGTTCTTCGCCATCCAAAGGGGGGTGGCGACAGCTAGAATGGTCCCACTGGAGCATCACCTGGAGTTTCGTAGCTTCCAGGCGAGGGGAAGCAAACCTGGTTAGCATATACGAATCCAAGGAGCAAACGGGAGGGGTGTGAACGGCCTTAGGACAGGACCAGCTGAAGGAGGAGCAGGATGCCCAGTTCCATATGTTGCCCTGGGTTCCGTGACTCTGCTAATTCTTGCCTCCTCGTGATCCGCTCCCTTACTCATTGGGCCATATCCCTAACTATCCCCGATCAGTTAACACAGAAGCAGCATTCCTCATTTAGGAAGAGACCTAGTCCTCCTTTTTCGGCAGGTAGCAGGTCTAGCCCTCTCCTGTTTTGTAAGACTACCGCCGCCAAGGAGTCTAGTGGACCCTCTAAGGCCGCCAGGGACCCGGCAACTCGTTCTATGTTGTCCTGACACCAGTAAGTAGAGGGTTTGCGACCGAGGCGCCAATCTGTGGGAGGAAACTGAGTGAGCCCTACAGCGAAGAGTGTAGCCACAAGTGTGGAAAGAGACATAGGTCGGGGATGACCATGAAATTCGAGAGAGAAGGATTTGCTGTAGTTCATTTCAGTCGCTTGGGGATTTCCTCTAGCTTCTCTCTTCTGGAGAGTTCTCAGGTGTTGGCTGCGGGCCGCTGTCTCCTTAAGGGTGATCTGTAGAGGATTATTCTGGTTAGCAGTGACTTTCCATTCCAAGTGGTTGTCAGGTGACAGGTGGGCTGCCTTTACTCGAGAATGGTGGATCCGGGTGGTTCGTCCTACAACCTTGAGGACTGTGGGCGTGGTTAGCACAACTAACTAGGGTCCCTTCCAGGTAGGTTTGAGTGGTTCCCTTCTCCAATCTTTTATCCAAGCCTGGTCCCCAGGTTTGTGAGGGTGTCCGTTTTTCCTAAGGAAACGGGTATCCTGTCTGTCACCCGTCTATGCATCTCAAATACAGTTTTCCCTAGTTCTTGCCATTGTTTTTGTCTTTCTGAATCCCCTAGCTCTGTCAGGTCGCCCTTGAATTTGACTAGTGGAGGGGGCCTTCCGTATAGGATCTCGAGTGGGGAGAATCCTAAATTTCTCCGGGATGTACAGTGTCCTCAGAGAAGAGCTGGGGGTAGTGTATCTGGCCAGGGCAAGTCGGTTTCCTGATTTGGAAATTTGGCCATGGCTGATTTGAGGGTCCCGCTCATACGTTTCGCTTCCCCTGAACTCTGGGGCTGGTAGGTTGCGTTAAGTTCCTAGGGTTTTCACGGCTTCCACTCTTACTCGTGGGTTTTCACGTGGTAGTCCCTGATATTGTGTCACTTGAGCATGAGTTTTCCAGGGTTGCCCCCTGGCATCCATCAGGGTAATAACTGAATGGGGAACCTTAACATTTAGGTTTGCCCCCACATGAGTCGACTTCCTTGATGAAAAGTGTGGCGGGTGCCAGGGCCCTCCGACAGGGTGGCCATCCTGCCGCAACTGCGTCAATGTGTTTTGAAAGGTATGCCACTGGTCTCTGCCACGGTCCAAATTCCTGGGTTAGAGCCCCCAGGGCCACCCCATTGTTTCCATGCATGAAAGGTTGAAATCTCGTGATACAGCTGGGAGTCCCAAGGCTGGTGCCTCTGTGAGTTTCGTTTTTATGGATGTGAAAGCCTGTCTTGATTAGGGGGTGCCCTTTCTTTCCCCTTTAGTGCTCCTATAGAGGTCTGGCCAACTCTGAGAAGCCTGGGACCCATATCCGACAGAATCCTGCTGCTACTGGAAACTCTGGGACCTGCCGGCGAGCAGTGGGAACCGGAATGGCACAGACTGCCTGTTTCCTTTCTGCTCCCAGCATCCGTTTGCCTTGGGTAATTTTGAAGGCCAAATATTTAACTTCCTGTTGGCAAATCTGTGCCTTTTTCTTTGACGCAGGGTAGTATCCTGCCTCTGCTGGTAGCCTGAGTAGGGCCCCGGTTCCCTCCCAGCACTGGGTCCGGGTAGCACTGGCTAGCAGGAGATCGTCCACATATCGGAGGAGGACACATCCTAGGTCCCATCCCAGAAGCCTGGCTAAGTCAGATGCCAGCGCCCACTGAACAAGGTGAATCCTTGTGGCAGGCTCATCCAAGTCAATTGTTCCTTTGTCCCTGTGGTAGGGTTTTCCCATTCAAAGGCAAAAAGGGCTTGAGTATTAGGCATTAGCTGGAGACAGAAGAAGGCGTGCTGTAAATCTAGACATGTGAACCATCCTGCCTCAGAGGGTACAAGTCTTGGTCAAGTGTATGGGTTAGGCAATGCTGAGTGCGGCGTGACGACTGCTTCATTCATGTCTCTTAGGTCCTGCGCAGGGCGGTAATCCTTTGTCCCTGGCTTTTCCAGGAGTATTCCATGGGGACTGGCATCCTTTTAGAAGTCCCCACTTGAGTAGCCTGTCCAAGTGTGTCTGGATCCCCAAACGTGCCTCCCATGGGACCATATATTGGCGTATTTTGACAGGTTGGGCCCTAGGGGTTAGGTCAATTAATATCGGGGTGTGGTTTTTTTTTGCCACACCAGGAGGGTTTCCTTCTGCCCAAAATGAAGGGAATTCAGCTTCTAGCTTGGGGGCCAACGTTGGCTCACCGGGAAGGGAAGTCTATCATCTCCATTCCTCTTCCCGTGGAATCCCGTGGATTCCCGTGGAATCCCATGGAACCGGCATGGGTTGGGCCTTTTCGTTTAGGCACAACTGTGTCTGTTCATCCGAAGTGAAGGCTATTTCTGCGTCCAAGTTGGCTAGGAGGTCTCTACCTAACAGTGAGACCGGGCAGGTGGATAGATACAGGAATTCATGAACTACTCGGTGGCCCCCACCCGGCACTGTTGGGGACTGCACAATGGCCTTCGGGTTTACATCCCAGTGGCTCCTACAATGGTAAATTCTCCACCCGACAGAGGGGCCACGTTGTGTGTCACCACAGAGTGTTCGGCCCCAGTGTCGACCATGAAGTCTATTGTCTGGCCCTCAATCTGACCATGGGCTCATGGGGGTCAGTTGGAGAGAGCCCTGTCTTTCCTAATCAGAGTCCCCTCGTGCCAGTCCAATCAGATCAGCCTCGGGTGGTTCTGGTTGGAGCAGAAGTTTTTGGTTTTCCCTTTTAGCAGCTGGGGATTTTTCCAGTGTTCAAAGTCTTTGCAGTAGGCACAATGATCCCGTCCCAGCGGTGCCCTTCTTTTCTGTTCTTGAGTCCCTTGCAGTTTCCGTGGAGGTCCTTCCGGAGGGGGTGATCACCCCAAGACCGCGGCCAAGAGAGCTGCCTTTTGTTTCATTCTTCTGTCCGCCTCTTTTCTGGCAGCTCGATCCTGATATACAAAAATCTTGTTGGCGATTTCCAATAGTTCGGTGGCATTCTTTCTAGCGATTCCTTCCAACTTTTGGGCCTTCTGTCTAATATCACTTTGGGCCTGTCCCACAAAGGCAGCAATGACCATGCGCTGGTTTTTGGGGACTTCTGGGTCAAAGGGCGTGTAAACTCTGAAGGATTCACATAATCTTTCATAGAAGTCAGCCGGTCGTGTCTGGCTTTTGTAGAACCTCAGCTACCTTTGCCATGTTGGTGGGCTTTCAGGCCCCTGCTTTTACCCCCTTGGAAGAAGACAGGTCGGTATGTTTCCAATCTGACCCTTGACGCTTCTGTGTTGGGTCCCAGTGAGGCTCCCCTTCGGGTGTAGCCTCCCGTGCCCAAGCGTCAGTGTCTGGTTATGCATCTGGTGCCTGAGCCTGGAGCCATTTTCTGGCTTCGGTGACGATTTGTCGGCATTCTTCCACGTTGCAACCCAGGCAGGGCAGTGAGTTTCAAATATGGATTCCAGGAGACTTTTCATTGCCTGAGGCTTCGCAGAGTAGGGCGGGTGTGGTGTTTCCAGTTGAGGAGGTCAGTGAGGAAAGGTTGGTAGTAGAAAACCAATCCCCCTCTTGTAGGGTCCCATCGGGGCCTATTCTCTGGGGATCCCTAGTCTCCCATAGTGGCATCTGCATTGCTGTTGGGGCCTTAGACCTTGAGGCAAGGACCTAAGGCATCTTCCTACTGGTTCAGGTGTCCTTGGTTGGGGCGGATCGGCCACTGGTGGAGGCAAGACCAACGGGTGAACTGTCAGGCAGGTGACGTTTCCCTCCCTCGACTGATGGGGTCTGGGGGCATATGGGGGCAGAAATGGAAGGACTTTCTCTGAATCTTCTTGGAGGTTGGGAGCGGTTTTTTCCTGCTGTGAGGTCTTCTTCTCAACCCCTGACACAAAGACGCTACATTGTCCCTTACTGTTAACGCTGAACCGGACCCAAGGAGGCTTGACTTGTGCTATTTCCAGCCACTGATCGTTGTATAGGGATGATCCGGGGGGTCAGGGTCTCCAGTAACTACTTTGTAAACAGCTCATACTGTGGGGACATCTAGGGTGCCCTCAATGGGCCAGCCTACACAGAACATAGGCCATTCTAATTCACAGAGAGTGGGTAATTTCCCAGGGGTCAATTTGACCCCATAGTCACCTGAAAATCTTTTTTTAAATTCATTAAAAATTTTTTTTTTTACTGTTTATCTATTTTTTTGAGAGAGACAGAGAGAGAGAGAGAGAGAGAGAGACAGAATCCGAAGCTGGCTCCAGGCTCTGAGCTGTGAGCACAGAGCCCAATGCCGGGCGGAACTCGTGAATCGTGAGATCATTACCTGGGCTGAAGCTGGACACTTAACCGACTGAGCCACCCAGGCACCCCTAAAATCCTTAATCATACACACCAAAACAGTTGGTTTTTAGGAATTTCCCCCCATTCTGGTATCCTAGATGGGTCCCTCCCTATTTACCGTGTCCCAGACAAACATGATGGGAGAGGTCGTATCGTCCACTTGGCCGCTCCCATTCGGGGATTCGGGGATTAGATGCCTCTTAACATTGGCAGGTCGGTATAAACCCCTGACTCGGATCAGCCCTCTGTGGACCTGATTCTGCCTTGAGCTGTATGAGGTCAGCATGGAATCGCAGGGTAGGACCCGCTCAGGCTCCGTAGCCGAGACCGTGGAACGCTCGCACACACGTTCACATCGATTGCCGACTCCACCCGGGAGTTCCCTGTTCTATGCACAGACTATGTGGCCCCGGGGGTGATCAAGCTCCCCTTCCTCCTCGGTCTGAAGTCCCCAAGGACCCTTACCGATCCGATGTCCTGGGACCGGCCTTTTCTGTTCCCTCTGGAGTCTGTCTGAGTGCAGCTTTGGCCGACTCTTGTCAGGGTCCAGTTAGGTCCCAGGCAGCGTGGCTTCCTGGGGTCAC
Source organism: Leopardus geoffroyi (assembly GCF_018350155.1). Lineage (NCBI taxonomy): Eukaryota > Metazoa > Chordata > Mammalia > Carnivora > Felidae > Leopardus > Leopardus geoffroyi. The sequence goes on along the minus strand of NC_059342.1, from coordinate 18,221,219 downwards.
AGGGGTCCGTGAGGAGTAGCCTCTCTGCCGGCTTCCCGCAACAGTGGCTCACGGCGGTCACCTTCCCGGCCAATGCATCAAAAACTTTACAACAAATATCAGTGTCCAAGACACCGATGCTGGCCCAGCAAACATTCTCTTGGCTGCGCATGTGGGGCACTACCACTTGGGCCACCCGGGCAGTTGGTTGATGCAAGAGGCAAGTAAGATCACGGAAGCCAAAAGCATGGAAGGGGAGTATCTGGCTCCAGACATCTGACTGGCCCTTTTTTTTTTTTTATCTGCTCTTGCCGGCTTTCCTTCTCAAGATGGTGAAGATCATAACAGGCTAGAAGGAATTACGCAGAGGATGAAAGAGAGATTGTTGAAGTTACACCGCTTATGACGAAACGTACAAAACAATCGCGAATGTGAATAATGTGTCAGAATTTTCATAATCTTGCCGCGATGCGATGAGTTGCTGGGAAAATACACCGGGATGAACGGTGAGGTGCGTGAAGAAGGTTGAGCATTTTGTTGAAAATTTGTCACGCTTGACTTCTACAGAGATGGTCTTTTTCATCCACGTGCCACTTTTGCTGCTTCCATGAACCATAATGCCTGCCTTTTATTTTACTTGGAATCATGAAGGCAAATAATTTAACTAACTTCATAGTGGTAGAAGATACATGAATGCACCTCAAACATTTTAAAGGTTTATTTAAACAAAACCCAATTCAAATCAGGCAGCGACCAATCTTTCAGATGGAAAGCTTTGAGGAGTTGTACAAAAGGAAAGACTCTTGGGGCGCCTGGGTGGCGCAGTCGGTTAAGCGTCCGACTTCGGCTCAGGTCACGATCTCGCGGTCCGTGAGTTCGAGCCCCGCGTCGGGCTCTGGGCTGACGGCTCCGAGCCTGGAGCCTGCTTCGGATTCTGTGTCTCCCTCTCTCTCTCTGCCCCTCCCCCGTTCATGCTCTGTCTCTCTCTGTCTCAAAAATAAATAAACGTTAAAAAAAAAAAATCAAAAGGAAAGACTCTTATAGGCAGAAGGGAGCAGGAACGAGGAAGTTGTACTGGACAAAAAAGCAGGTTGGTTATTACCAGGTCAGTTTCCTTTGGGGGATGGCAGGGATCAGGCAGATGACCTAACCAGTGCTGATTAGGTGATTCCTGATTCCTGATTAGGTGATTCCCAACTGGTTGAAGACCCCATTCCTTCGAGAGCCAAAACTGTAATTAAATTAAGTCTTGGTTTCGCGATATGGGGCTTAGCGCAAGGGGCTTCATTTGGGGCCCGTTGTCTTGCTTTTTAACAATAGCTAATGCTAAATGGTTTCAAAGAAAATAATTTCTTACCTCATTGTTTAGATTTAAGGCAGGCAGAGGACAAGTTCATGACCATAGGTGATTCATACCTCCTTAATTGCTAAGTAGCACAAAAGAAGCATTGCCATTCTCTTCAAAACTAAAAAGTAATAATAATGTCTGCGTTACAGTGTAAACAAACAGAAAGGAAGGCTTGCAAGGTTTGCTTTGGTTAAATATGAGGTAACCATGATGGCTTTAGTCCCTCTTATTGCCAGGATGTGGGAAGGCAGGTCTGGGAATGGAAATACATTATTCAAAACACTGAATAATGGTGATTTGAGGGCAGAGCCAGGAAATGACAATGGAAAGACAAACAAGAAATCTCCTGGGTTTTTGTTTTGAGAAGGGTGGAGAGAAAGACTTTAGCCCAAGTATTAAATTACCCTTTGTATCTATTTACCTTACTCATTAACTGTTAAGAGTTAAGCCTTCTGTTTTTCAAAACAAAGACATGCTTCCTTTCCATGAAAAATTGTTCCATCTTCTAAGCAAAGCTCGAAGGTTATGAATGAAATGTGATCACTTTCTTTTCATATTTTTAATACTTCAAAAATTTAGAGCAGCTAAGTAAACTTTTTAGACGATAGGCAAATTTTACATCAAAGAGTCTTTTGCTATCATGATACAACTTATTTTTAACACATTTAATATAAATCTCTTATTCGTCCTGCTACTGCAAGGATTTCCCTATATATTAAATAAGTAATTTCCCTATATATAAACAAATTCCCTATATATTAAAGTTTATATTTTGCTACTGATGAATTACATTATGTATAATAATTGCTAGAGTTGGAATAGTCTGGTATGTGTAGAAATCAAATGAGATAAAAAAGACCAAGTTCTTAACAAAGCAACTAATTATTAACGCTATGACTATATTGGTTGTATTTTTCAAGTCGGAACTTTTCTAACGATAATAGAAAAACATTAAAATTGGTACACTGACTACCCAATAGTGTTGCTGTAATGCTGAGTATTCCAATGTCATTTAAAAAGAAAGCTAACTTACTTCACTGTTTACCCATGTCAAAGAGAAGACAACAGGCTCCAGTTGGAGTCACTTATGCTAAGCCCCATGTCACCAAACCAAGACTTAACTATGGTTTTGGCACTCCCAGAAATGGTACAGTAAACCAGGTAATCAGGAATTGCCCACTAGTTGGGTCACAGACCCCAGCCTTCCCCTAAAGGAAAGAAGCCTCGTGATAACCAACTTCCTTTTTTGCCCAGTATAATTTCTTTGTTACCATGCCATTCTACTGAAAAAATTCTTTCATTCCATACAGCTCCTCAGAGCTCTTTTTTCTTTGCTAGATTGGATGCTGCCTGATTCATGAATTATTGAATAAAGCCAATAAGACCTCTAAAAGTTACTCAGTTGAGGGGCCCCTGGGTGACTCGGTTTGTAGAGCATGCGACTTCTTCTTTTTTTAATGTTTATTTGTTTTGAGAGAGAGAGTAAGTGGGGGAGGGGCAGAGAGAAAATCCTAAGCAGGTTCCATGCTGTCAGGAGGAGGGCTCTAGCCCATGAAGGGTGAGATCATGATCTGAGCCGAAATCAAGAGTCAGATGCCCAACTGACTGAGCCACCCAGATGCTCCAGGCATGCAATTCTTGATCTCAGGGTTGTGACTTTAAGTCCCACATGGGGCATACAGCTTACTTAAGAAAAGAAAAGAAAAGAGGACATAAAAGTTACTCATCTGAATTCTGTTTTTGAATTTGTTAAATGTTTACTTATTTTTAAGAGAGAGAGCGAGTGGGGGAAGGGCAGAAGGAGAGGGAGATACAGAATCTGAAGCAGGCTATAGGCTCTGAGCTGTTAGCACAGAGCCCGATGTGGGGTTTGAACCCACGAACTGTAAGATCATGACCTGAGCCGATGATCTTACAGTTCGTGTTGGATGCTTAACCAACTGAGCCACCCAGGTGCCCCGAATTTTGTTTTTTATTACCTGATAAGAACTTCCCTTGTGATATTAGCTGTCAACATAAAGGGAAAACAATTTTGAGGACTCACACAAAGCTCCATAATAATGCATAAGATTTTATATTATAGAAAGTTTACTTCCACTTAATACATGGAATTTCTTGCATTTCTTAATGTAGAATGTTTACTTCCGTTTAGTATATGAAATTTCATGCATTTCTTTTTTTTAATATCATTTATTGTCAAACTGGCTTCCATACAACACCCAGTGTTCATCCCAACAAGTGCCCTCCTCAATGCCCATCACCCACTCTCCCCTCTCCTCCTACCCCCATCAACCCTCAGTTCTCTGTATTTAAGTAAGAGTCTCTTTATGGTTTGCCTTCCTCCCTCTCTGTTTGTAACTATTTCCCCCCCTTCCCTTCCCCCATGGTCTTCTGTTAAGTTTCTCAAGATCCACATATGAGTGAAAACAGTTGATATCTTTCTCTGACTGACTTATTTCACTTAGCGTAATGCCCTCCAGTTCCATCCATGGTGCTGCAAATGACAGGATTTCCTTCTTTCTCGTTGCCAAGTAGTATTCCATTGTATATATAAACCACATCTTCTTTATCCATTCATCAGTTGATGGACATTTAGGCTCTTTCCATAATTTGGCTATTGTTGAAAGCACTGCTATAAACGTTGGGGTACAAGTGCCCCTATGCATCAGCACTCCTGTATCCCTTGGGTAAGTTTCTAGCAGTGCTATTGCTGGGTCATAGAGTAGTTCCATTTTTAATTTTCTGAGGAACCTCCACATGGTTTTCCAGAGCAGCTGCACCAGAAGAAACCCACTTTAAATATAAAGACATATATCAATTAATAGTAAAATAATATAGAAATAAATACCTTGCTAATACTAAGTAAATGAGGGCAGGAGTAGCTATATTAATTCCAGACAAAGCAGACTCTAGAGCAAGGAAAATTGTCAGGGATAAAGACAAATATCTTTAATGATAAAGGGGTAATTTTTTTTTAATATTTTAAAATTTTTGTGTAATCTTTACACCCAGCATGAGCCTCAAACTCACAACCCTGAGATCAAGAGTCACATGCTCCACTGACTGGGCCAGCCAGGGGTCCCAATAAAGGGATCAATTATCCAGGAAGATATAACAATCCTTAATGCGTATGCATCTGACAAAAAAGCATCAAAATACATGAGGCAAAAACTGATAAAACTTTAAGGAGATGTGGATAAATCTACGGTTATGCTTGGAGACATCAACATCGATCTATCAGAAACAGACCTGGCAGGCAGAAAACCAATAAGGACATGGCTGAAGTCAATAGCACTGTCAATCAACAGGATGTAACTGACATCTATAGACTACTTTGGCCAACAACAGCGGAATGCACATTCTTCTTAAACTCACATGGAGCGTGCGCTAACAAGAACGACATTCTGGTCATAAGACACACCTTAACACATTTATTTATTTATTTATTTATTTTTTATTTTTTTATTTTTTTATTTATTTATTTTTTTCAACGTTTATTTATTTTTGGGACAGAGAGAGACAGAGCACGAACGGGGGAGGGGCAGAGAGAGAGAGGGAGACACAGAATCGAAACCGGCTCCAGGCTCTGAGCCATCAGCCCAGAGCCCGACGCGGGGCTCGAACTCACAGACCGCGAGATCGTGACCTGGCTGAAGTCGGACGCTTAACCGACTGCGCCACCCAGGCGCCCCTTAACACATTTAAAAGAGAACACTAGATACTGTGTGATTCCAACTATATGGCATCCAGAAGTGGCAAGACTATGCAGACAGGAAAAAGAGCAGTGGTTGCTGGGGGTCAGAAGAAGGCGGGGATGGATAGGCGGACCCGAGAGCACTCCTAGGGCAGTGAAAGTACCCTGTAGGACACTCCAACGATGGTATAAATCATTTTACATTTGTCAAAAAAGTATAGAATGCACAACATCCAGAATGAACCCTAGTGCATATGAACTCTATATGAAAATGATGTGTTGATGTTGGTCCATGCATTGTGACAAAGGTTCCATTCTGGGGTGGGACATTGATCGTGGGGGAAAGGGGGTGTGTGGGTATTCTCTGTACCCTCATACTTTCTGCTCATTTTTTGCTATGAACCTAAAACTACTCTAAAAAATGAAGTCTGTTTAAAAGGAAGAACATGGGAACGCAGGGTAGTGCAGCCACTCTGGAAAACAGTATGGAGGTTCCTCAAAAAACGAAAAATAGATCTACCCTACGACCCAGGAATTGCACGACTAGGTATTTATCCACGGGGTACAGGTGTGCTGTTTCGAAGGGACACATGCACCCCCATGTTTATAGCAGCACTATCCACAATAGCCAAAGTATGGAAAGAGCCCAAATGTCCATCGATGGACGAATGGATAAAGAAGATGTGGTATACACACACACACACACACACACACACACACACACACACAGTGGAGTATTACTCGGCAATCAAAAAGAATGAAATCTTGCATTTGCAACTACATGGATGGAACTGGAGGGTATTATGCTAAGAGAAATTAGTCAGAGAAAGGCAAATATCATATGACTTCACTCATATGAGGACTTTAAGAGACAAAACAGGTGAACAGAAAGGAAGGGAAACAAAAATAATATAAAAACAGGGAGGGGGACAAAGCATAAGAGACTCATAAATATGGAGAACAAGGGTTCTGAGGGTTCCTGGAGGGGGTGTGGGAGGGGGGATGGGCTAAATGGGGAAGGGGCACGAAGGAATCTACTCCTGAAATCATTGTTGCACTATATCCTAACTAATTTGGATGTAAATTAAATTTAAAAAATAAAAAATAAAAGGAAGAACAATGTTGGCAAAACAGAGCTCACTGGCTGTAACTATTAGGCTCTCTATTCCAGCAGAACTGAACATCCCAAACTTAAGGACTTAAAACAATTCGTAATTGCTCATGATTTTGTGGGTTGGCCGGGGCTCAGTTTCCTGTTTCTTCTGGGAACTCAGTTGGGGTGGAAATGTCCAAGATACTTCAAGCCTCTCTCTGCATGGCTCTGTGTCGGGCAGGGTAGCTAGACTCCTCAGATGGTTCCAGGCTTCTAAGAGAGTGCTGACAACAGATCAGTTGTCTTCGGGATTCGCCTATGAGGTTACACAGCATCACTTCTGCCTGATTCTATCGGCAAAATTACAGATCTGGGCCAGTTTAACGGGGAGGGGAAACGGGTCCCACCTTTCAATAGAAGGAAATGGCAAAGAACTTGTGGGCATTTTTAAACTGCCACGCTGTATGTTATTCAACTGGTGACAGCTTTTCAATCAGAACCACCCTCTGTATGCTTTTTTGTTTCCCTCTTCAAAACCCCGCTGTGGTCCCTACTAAAAACAACTTAGTTTTCTGTGCACCTGTGTTATTTTGCATATCAGGGAGAATCAAATGGCAGCCCCTAACGTTCTCTATCTGAATTGTGAAAAAGGAAAAAGGAAACACCAGGAACTGCAGAGGCCAAGTGAAGTGATTAAAAATGTCATTTCTTTTGGTAACGTCAGTGTGTTTGCCATGGTTTTCATGTGGCGAGGGTATCATGAGGATGAGAGAACACAGGGTGGGAAGTCTCACTGACGCTGAAGAATGGCTGATGTTAGGGATGAGTACATCCTGCCTTCTGAGGAGAAGTTTTCTGAAAAGACGGAGACATTTATCTCCCGAATCTGAAACGTTATTTACTAATACTGTGAAAATCTGCCAGGGCCCTAGGAAGTTTTTCTTACCCTCTTCTCAGAAATGTTTAGCACATCTTTTTGTTCGATACCAAATATGTAATTTAAACATGTAATTTAAAATAATTTGTTGATGGGAGGCGTGCCTGTGTGGCTCCGTCGGTTAGGCCCCTGACTTTTGGTTTCGGCTCAGGTCGTGATCTCACGGTTTGTGGGTTCGAGCCCCGCATTGGAGCCTGCTTGGAATTCTCTTTCTCCCTCTCTCTCTCTGCCCCTCCCCTGCTCGCATTCTCTCCCTCAAAATCAAAAAATAAATAAATAAAATAAACAAAATTAAATAATTCGTTGATGGGAAAGAAGTCTGAATTCTTTCACTGTATAATTCTGGCTTCTCCCCTTCACCTTCTACTTCTTAATGAAACATATATTCAAAGGAAGCTTCAAAAATCATAGCTTTTCGGGGTGGTTGGCTAGTTCAGTCAGTAGAATGTGCGACTCTTGATCTCGGGGTTGTGAGTTCAGGCCCCACGTTGGGTGTGGATGTTACCTAAAAAGAAAATCTTAAAAAAAAAAATCATAGCTTTTGAAATTAAAACAATGTTATCAACTACGCTTGCGACCGGGAAAACAGTGCTGTGGTGATGCCTCACCGAAGAACCAAGTCCAAGTGCATGACGCAGTGATAATCCAAACTCTTCTACTGAGTATAGAATTCCACTGCACATAGCATAGTGCCTGAAACGAACACCGTTCCTTAACTCTAATTGTTTTGTTTGCATTTCCAATGGCGAATATCAGGGAAGTAAAAAAAACAAAGTGGTAGTGTGCCACCTCGTGGATGCACAAGGAATGGAACTCTTCCAGTTTTTTGGTTTTTGTTTTTTTCCTCATGCGAAGAATTTAACATTGCATTTTTACTTTTTCCAGTTATAGGAGGAATAACTATTCGCGGAAAAAACACGGGAAAGGCATAAAGAACAGCACTAATATTTGAGTATCCGTACTGAAATGGATTAGTGGATTATATGAAAAAACATTAGTAATCATCCCAATCTTTAAAAAAAATTGTTTTTAATTAATTTATTTATTTTGAGAGAGAGAGAGAGCACGTGCACAAGCAGGGGAGCGGGGGAGGGGCAGAGAGACAGAATCCCAAGCAGGCTCCACACCTTCAGTACGGAACCCGATGTGGGACTCGAACTCGGGAACTATAAGAGAACGAACCACCTGAGCAGAGATCAAGAGTCAGATACTTAACCAACTGCGCCACCCAGGCACCCCAGTAATCATCCCAATCTCGATTTGGAGGGTACCCCTATTGAAGCAGCATAAGAAATGAAGGAATGAATTTTTCCAAGTCGGAGTTTTCAGGTCAGCTATTGGTCTTTTAGGCCTGGCCTGACATGAGGGTCTGAACTTCCAGAAATGATATTGATGTGCCGCTTGGCTAGAAGATGATAAAATTATGTTTGCATTTATTAGCACCATTGACAAGCATCTATTTCCATGTGAGGGGTGTATTTATTAATCGACCACACAAACATTTCATTTCGGGTTATTATGGGATAGATAGGTCTAGAAGACCAGGAGATGAGTTAACTCTCCCCGAAAGGGTGCTCTTAGGTCCACTGTCAAAGACAAAATTGTGGACCGGATGGCTTGCTGGTGCTTCTAGATTCTTCATATTCTTTTGGGTTTACCAAGTCCCAGGCTCCAGGTCTCAGTGTCCTCTTCCGCAAAATGACGGACCAGGTTGGTAGCTTGTAAAATACTTTATTTTGTCCATTTTGTTTACGTAATAGTATTTAAAAATATGTATTTTCTGAGCCGATTATGTTATAAAAGCATGTACGGTGATATGATCCGATTTTGGACGTGTTTGAGACTGCCAGTGTGTTCATGGGTCCTTATTGAGTAAATTTATACCACACAAAGTAAAATTTCCCACTTTGAACTACAAAATACATTTGAGGTAATGAAGTTATCATTTTTCTTTGTTTCTTTTTCATACAGGGATTTTGTGTGAGATTTTCCATGTCTGTTTTCAAGGCTGGCATTCTGAAGGCATTGTATATCTCAGCCAGCACATTTGTATTGTAGTCTGTTTGTCATAAACTCTCCAACAGACCAACAGGTAATCTTAATAGTAATAGCTAATACCAAAGGCTTACTACGCATGAAACACTGACTTAGTGGCGTTCATGCATTAACTCTTAAATCTTTCCAGTGTTTCATGAGGGGGCCATTGTTATTATCCCCATCTTACAGCCAGGAAACTGGGGTACAAAAAGGTGAGTTGAGGTGCCTAAAAAGGGGTAAAGCCAAGGGTCCCCCTTTTGCCTACTAATGAGCTCTGTCACCCCACATAGAGTTTTCTGCTCTGGTATGCATATTGCACATTCCTGCCTCAGGAATGAGACTCCTGGAGATTGTCCCTGCTTCACGCCCTTCCTTCCCCCTTCCCGTTTGGCTAATTCACACCCATTCTGAGGGGCCAGCTCAAGCCTCACCTCTGGAAAGCATGGTCCAGTTTACCTGATTCATGGGGCTCCCCCACCCCTCTGGTCCACTGTAGTGTTGGTTCGTGCTAGGAAACCCATTGGTGCAAAGGCCCAGGTGAATGTTAGAGGAATTGCAAAAGTCCAGGAGAGTCCCTGGATGGGGCATGGAGGCAGAAGCTGGGGAGGGGGAGGGGGAGGGCCCTGTGAATGATGGTTTTGTCTAGAGTTACGCTAGGGTAATGAGAAACATGAAAGGGCTGTTGGCGTGGCTTGATGAGATTGTGACAAAGGTCACTGCACCTCAAATAACTGATTGGGACTGACTGGGGTCAAATCTAAGGCCTGGGAGAAGGGAAAAGAGGCAGCTGCAGAAGAGAAGTGGCGACTTGGGAGTCCGTTGGTGCAAGGGAGAAAGATGGGTTGGGAGAGACTCGGGGACTGCTTGGATATGGAGGGTGTGAACTCCGATGTCAGACTTAAAGGTCAGCAATTTTTAGATGTGTTTTAAAAAACAGACTTTATTTATTTTTTTTTTTTTTTGGAAAATACTTCATTTTTTAAAGCAGCTTTAGGTTTACGAAAAGTGGAATGGCAAGTACAGAGAGTTCTTGAACACAGCCCTCATTCCACATCTTGCATGTGGGGGGCATTCGTTATCATTGATAAGCCAATATTAATGTATCGGTATTGACTGAAGTCCATAGTTTACCTTAGGGCTCGCTCTTTGTGCTGTCCCACTCTACGCGTTTTGACATATACATAATGTCACGGGCCCATCATTACTGTATTAGAAGGGTTTCACTGCCCTAAAAGTCCTCTGAGCTCCACCTGTTCCTCGCTCCCTTCCTCCAAACCCCTGGCCACCACTGATCTTTTTACTCTCTCTAGAGTTTAGCCTTTACCAGAATGACCTATAGTTGGAATCATGTCATATCTAGCTTTTTCTGGTTGGCTTCTTTCACTTGGCATAATGTGCATTGAAGTTTCCTCCGTGCCTTTTCATGGCTTGATCATTTCTTTTTCTTGCTGAATAACATCACATTATATGAGTGTATCACGAATCATTTATGCATTTACCTACTGAAGGACCTCTTAGTTGCTTCCAAATTTTGGCAAGCCATGTGCACGTTTTTGTGTGAACATAAGTTTCGAACTCCTTTGGGTAGATACCAAGGAGTGTGACTGCTGGACCATATGGTAGTTTTTTGTAAGAAACCACCAAACTGTCTTCCTACGTGGCTTTATCATTTTGCATTCCCACCAGCCTGAGTGAGAGTTCCTGTTGCTCCCTGTCCTAAGCAGCATTTGGTGTTGTCAGTGTTGTGGGTTTGGGCCATTCTTACAAGGGTGTAGCAGTATCTTATTCTTTTTTTAAGTATTATTTGTTTAAGTCATCTCTACACCCAACGTAGGGCTTAAACTCACAACCCTGAGATCAAGAGTTGCGTGGTCTTCCAACTGAGCCAGGCAGGGGCCCCGGTATGTTACTGTTTTAATTTCTAAGTCCCTGATGACACATGATGTTGAACATCTTTCATACACTTATTAGTCACCTCAATTTCTTCTTTGGTGAGGTGTCTCTTCCGATCTTTTGACCCCATTTTAACCGTGTTGTTTGTTTTCTAATTGTCAAATTTAAGAGTTCTTTAGATTCATTTTTAAAAGTTGTTTTACTTAGGGTGGGCCTTCTCTTTTTCCTTCCCAAGTCTCCCCAGTTCTGCTCGCTCCCGATTCTCACTTGTGATCTTTCTTCCTGCAGAGACAACCTAACATCCTAGAAGTAGGCTCTTTGCCTACCAACAGAGGAAAGGATGCCGCTGGTGCAGCTCAAACAGGGAAATAAAACATATTTTGAATACTTGGTTAAAGCCTAAGCTTGATAAAGACACACACACACACACACACACACACACAGACACGCGCGCGCTTTCAACTGTAGATTTACATATAAAATGGTAAGTGTGAATGCTGGAGAGTGCGTTTTGGTAGTCAAATGACTGAGGGAAAAAAATGTATCCTACAGGCTACAGAATAATCATCTCAATTGTTTTAAGCATATTCTTTGGCCACTGAAGTGGAGTGCAGGGGTCTGATTTAATGAGTAAAGTACTTTAGGGATAAAACCTCAAATGGTGCGTTGAAGGAAACGTTTGGAGAGCTTTTTATTTTGTAGTGACTGGGGAGCCTTTGGGGGTTATTAAGCAGGAGTGAAAAAGGATCAGGCTGGGGGCGCCTGGGTGGCGCAGTCGGTTAAGCGTCTGACTTCAGCCAGGTCACGATCTTGCGGACTGTGAGTTCGAGCCCCGCGTCAGGCTCTGGGCTGATGGCTCAGAGCCTGGAGCCTGTTTCCGATTCTGTGTCTCCCTCTCTCTCTGCCCCTCCCCCGTTCATGCTGTGTCTCTCTCTGTCCCAAAAATAAATAAACGTTGAAAAAAAAAATGTAAAAAAGAAAAAGGATCAGTCTGTGGCCTTCCATAGCCTATGCTGATTACACAGTAATTATGCATAGTCACTGAAATGTCAACAGGGTTAAAAAAAAGTTGGAGCCTAAATGTCCCATCTTAGGAATTCTCCAACTCTCCCTTTCCTTCTTCTTTTTTTTTTTTTTTCAATATATGAAATTTATTGTCAAATTGGTTTCCATGCAACACCCAGTGCTCATCCCAAAAGGTGCCCTCCTCAATACCCATCACCCACCCTCCCCTCCCTCCCACCCCCCATCAACCCTCAGTTTGTTCTCAGTTTTTAAGAGTCTCTTATGCTTTGGCTCTCTCCCACTCTAACCTCTTGTTTTGTTTTTTTTTTTTCCTACCTCTCCCCCATGGGTTCCTGTTAAGTTTCTCAGGATCCACCTAAGAGTGAAAACATATGGTATCTGTCTTTCTCTGTATGGCTTATTTCACTTAGCATGACACTCTCCAGTTCCATCCAAGTTGCTACAAAGGGCCAGATTTCATTCTTTCTCATTGCCATGTACTATTCCGTTGTGTATATAAACCACAATTTCTTTATCCATTCATCAGTTGATGGACATTTAGGCTCTTTCCATAATTTGGCTATTGTTGAGAGTGTCGCTATAAACATCGGGGTATAAGTGCCCCTATGCATCAGTACTCCTGTATCCCTCGGGTAAATTCCTAGCAGTGCTATTGCTGGGTCATAGGGTAGGTCTATTTTTAATTTTTTGAGGAACCTCCACACTGTTTTCCAGAGCAGCTGCACCAATTTGCATTCCCACCAACAATGCAAGAGGGTTCCCATTTCTCCACATCCTCTCCAGCATCTACAGTCTCCTGATTTGTTCATTTTGGCCACTCTGACTGGCATGAGGTGGTATCTGAGTGTGGTTTTGATTTGTATTTCCCTGATGAGGAGAGATGTTGAGCATCTTTTCATGTGCCTGTCTTCTAAAGAAGACATCTTTAGAGAAGTGTCTATTCATGTTTTCTGCCCATTTCTTCACTGGATTATTTGTTTTTTGGGTGTGGAGTTTGGTGAGCTCTTTATAGATTTTGGATAGTAGCCCTTTGTCCAATATGTCATTTGTAAATATCTTTTCCCATTCCATCGGTTGCCTTTTAGTTTTGTTGGTTGTTTCCTTTGCTGTGCAGAAGCTTTTTATCTTCATAAGGTCCCAGTAGTTCATTTTTGCTTTTCATTCCCTTGCCTTTGGGGATGTGTCAAGTAAGAAATTGCTACAGCTGAGGTTAGAGAGGTCTTTTCCTGCTTTCTCCTCTAGGGTTTTGATGGTTTCCTGTCTCACATTCAGGTCCTTTATCCATTTTGAGTTTATTTTTGTGAATGGTGTGAGAAAGTGGTCTAGTTTCAACCTTCTGCATGTTGCTGTCCAGTTCTCCCAGCACCATTTGTTAAAGAGACTGTCTTTTTTCCATTGGATGTTCTTTCCTGCTTTATCAAAGATGAGTTGGCCATATGTTTGTGGGTCTAGTTCTGGGGTTTCTATTCTATTCCATTGGTCCCTTTCCTTCTTTATAAGTTGGGGTTAACTCTCTCCTCAGACCTGATGTAAGGATTATAGGAGATAGTATGTAAAGTAAGTAGCACTATCTCCTTCAATTCTTTTGTCTGTTTATTTTTGAAAGAGACACAGAATGCGAGCGGGGGAGGGGCAGAGAGAGAGAGGGAGACACAGAATCCCAAGCAGGCTCCAGGCAATGAGCTGTCAGCACAGAGCCTGAAGCGGGGCTCAAACCTACAGACCAGATCATGACCTGAGCCGAAGTTGGACGCTTAATCGATGAGCCACCTACGTGCCCCTCTCCTTTGATTCTTTTTTTTTTTTAATTTTTTTAACTTTTATTTATTGTTGAAAAACAGAGAGAAACAGAGCATGAGCATGGGAGGGACAGAGAGAAGGGGAGACAGAATCTGAAGCAGGCTTCAGGCTCTGAGCGGTCAGCACAGAGCCTGACGTGGGGCTTGAACTCACAAACTGCAAGATCATGACCTGAGCCCAAGTCGGACGTTCAACCGACTGAGCCACCCAGGCACCCCCCTCTCCTTTGATTCTTAAAAGCACCCTTCTTCATTCATCTCCTGTGACTCATTTAATTATTTTATTTCATTTAATTCCCACACCTCCTGGGAACCTTGGGGTGTGGAGGACTAGCACCCAGAGGTATTTCATCAGGCTCTCACCTCCAGGTTTTTCTCTCATCTGGTGCATCACTGTTAACAAACATGATAATAATTTTCTCGACAGGCCTGGCAGTGTGTTGAGTGCTGTGCACGCATCATCTCACTTCAAATCCCACACAATTATTAATATTCCCATTTAGTTGATAAGCACATCGAGATTCAGACAGTGTACTTTGCCCAAGGTCACCCAGCCATTCAATGAGGCCAGGCTCGTATTCAAACCCTCGCTTATCTAGCTCTGGCACCTGTGCTCTTAACCATTAACTACACGACAGACCTTTTATGTGAGGTCTGCTTCCTCGGCAGCCTTGGAAGCACTTTGCGGGCTGCTATTGGAGTATTAACAGCACAGCACTGGAATCGGGCTTATCAGTCAGTCTCTCCCACCAGACTGAGTCTCTAGGGGCCAAGACCTTGTCTCCCTCACCTTTGTCCCCCCAGCACCTTGCACTGTGCCCAGCACACACTGGGGTCTTCGATCCGTCCTTTCTGCAAATACTTACGCAGTGTTTGCTATGAACCATGCACTATGCTGGTGTTAGGGAAATAGCCTTTGCCAACGCAGAACCCCTTCGGCGCCAATAAAGAGAGATTATAATTTTATCATTGGGTAAACGTAGTTACATACATGTCGGGTAGACGTGACTTCCAAGTCTGGACAGGGTTTCACACGAATGCATAGAGAGAAGCAAAGAGAACAATGAAAACTTCTTTCTCAAGAACAAGGTGATGCACCTTGCGACTGACCCTTGTATGTCTGGTGAGCAAGAAATTTCCCTTGAGCTACTTCCCCAGGTAACGTTTATGGCCCCAAGGGTCAGAAGGCCCCCAAATTGGCATTGCAGTAGGGATGACGCTTTTTTGTCGGGTGTATTAAATTCTCCAGGTAACACCTCACAGAGGGAGAGGGGTAGGTAGGCGGCTGCATCCTTCCTGGGAGAAAACTGCATTATTGCAACCTTGCACTAGTCAGCGGGGGGCAGGGTGACAGACTAGGACCCGCTCCCTAGGCGCTTACATTCTGGTATAACGTCAGCCCGCGGGCAGAAGGGCATTTCTGGCCTTTAGGAAAAGCTTCCTCTACGGAGTGTTCTCGAGCTGGAATTCTGGAACTTTAATAAACGCTGAAAGAACGAATGAATGACGAATGACCATCGAGCTGGCGGTTGCCAAGGAGCCAAAGAACATATCTGGCGTCAGGATCGTTATGGACACGGTGGAAGGGAACAGAAACACGTAGGGCTGTCGGAGACCGGTGCTCTCACAGCCCGCAAGACGAGAGCGATTCCAGCCACACTTTGCACCGCCCGGGGCTGGAGAGGCCAAGGAGGGGCGGGGCGGTGGCTCCAGGGCCACGGCTGGGGGCGGGCCCACGCGGGGGCGGGGCTACGGAAGCCGAGAGGGCTGTGAGGCGTTTAGCTGAGGAAGTGTGCGCAGGCTCGCGGCGCTGGGCGGGCTCGGGCCCTCCCACGCTGTCCCTCCCGCCCTCCCTCCCGCCGCCCGCACGGTTACCCGCCGCCGCCGCAGCTCCCGGGGCGGAGACACGAGCTCTGGGTCGCTCGGCGGCTCCTGTTGGGTCGGCGGCGTGACGGACTCACTGCGGCGTGTCGTCCGCGCCGCCAAGCTCGTAGCGCGCCCGCCCTCCCGGCCGGCCGGCCGGCCGAGCTCCCGCTTGCGTCCCCCGGCTGGTCCGGGAGATCCGGGCACCGCTTCGACGGCGGCTTCGCCGGACCCGCGACCCCGGTCGCAGCCCGCTCCCCGAGCGGACGGCGTCATGAGGCACCTGCCGTATTTCTGCCGCGGCCAGGTGGTGCGGGGCTTCGGCCGCGGCTCCAAGCAGCTGGGCATCCCTACAGGTGAGCGCGGACGGTCGCGGGCCCCCCTCTGGGGCACCCCTCCGACTCGCGGGGTTGGGTAGGGCGGGAGCGGGGACGTCAGACGGGGAACTTGGGGCGGAGGGCAGAGGCGACGCCCTCCGCTCCGCCTGGTTTCTGCTTTGTTGAGGCGGGTTGAGGAAACTCGTCCCTGTCCCTGGCTCCCAGCTCACCGAGGAACTGGGCCGGAGGGGTGGTGAGGACAGAAAGGCGAGCGGAGTTTCGGGACCCCTCTTTCCCGCCTCCCTATCCAACCGAGCTAGAGCTGCCAGGCCTGGCACGCGGCTTCCCCGTTAGAAAACGTAACGTGAACCAGGCTGGTTAGATTGCCAAGCCAGCTGTAAGGTTTTTTGTTCTCTTTAAGTGTCTTGCTAGTAACTGGATGAGAATCAGATCTCCTTTCTGGTCTGTCTACGTTCGTTGCAGTAGGCAGGACCTGATCATGTGTAATTCATCCTGAAAAACACATACCACGGTTACCCCCGGTTGTTGAGCTTGGGACGTAGGCGCCCATATTTGGAGAGTAAGAATCGTTTCAAGAGATTCCGAACCTCCTTAAGAAAGCCCAGGTCTAAAAACCCCAGCTGTTCGTGCACCCGTTTTCTTCTGCCTCAAGAGTCTGTGTTTTTTTGGAGATGTTTATACACTTAATTGTTCTTAACCTATCCACATGGAGATGAGAAAGAAAAACCTGAGCCAGACTATCGAAGGAGGGTGGGATTGATAAGCATAGGCGGGGCAGGGTCCTGGGACTCTGGTGAGCCTAATGATTTAGACTATGCTTCCTTGCCTGCGATTTTTATAAAGATTTACTATGACGCTATTAATACTCGTAATATTTGTTTCTGTTATTTAGCTAACTTTCCGGAGCAAGTAGTTGACAATCTCCCAGCTGATGTATCCACTGGCATTTATTATGGTTGGGCCAGTGTTGGAAGTGGAGATGTTCATAAGATGGTGGTGAGCATAGGATGGAACCCGTACTACAAAAATACAAAAAAGTCCATGGTAAGAGTTATATCTGGGTCTGTAACTGGAAATGGGATAATGATTTAAGGTCATATTCAGTAGTAGATGCATGTAGGACTCCCCAGTGGTGCTCACAGCATAGTCCAAGTGACTAGGCTTTCTGGCCGCGGGCTTGAAGGATTTTCAAGGGTTTAGTTACTGTTTGAATGGAAGAGTTTGTCCTCCTTTCAGTGTATCGTGTCTTTGGATCCAAAGCGAATCTCTTAAAGAAAATGATCTCTTGTAAAAGGGGTGGGGGGGGGGGGTATAATTGGATTGTGCTTTTTAATCGTTCTGTTAATCTCTGCCTTTTCTTTGGAGAGTTTAATCCATTTACATGTAAGCTAATGACTGCTGAGGAGGGACTTCTGCTATTTTGCTGTTTTCTAAATGCCTTACAGCCTTTTTGATATTTCTTCCACTACTGCCTTTTGTTTTTAAATTTTTTTTTTTTTTTTTTTTTTTGCAGTGACAAATTTCGATTACCTTATTTCCTTTTGTGTACTTGACATAACTATTTTCTGTGCGGTTACCGCGAGGATTGCCTTTAACATTCTGAAGTTACGAATTTTGGTGCATTTGTCTTTCAAGTCCTGTAGAAAATAAAAAGTAGAGTTTCAAGCCAGAATTGCAATATTAATTTTTATAGCTGCCCATGGACTTATCCTCACTGGAGATAAAAGTGAATTACTTGTGGGACGCCTGGGTGGCTCAGTCGATTAAGTGTCCGACTTCGGTTCAGATCGTGATCTCATGGTTTGTGAGTCTGAGCCCTTTGTCGGCTCTGTGCTCAGAGCTCGGACCCTGGAGCCTGCTTTGGGTTCCGTGTCTCCCTCTCTCTCTCTGCCCCTCCCCTGCTCATGCTCTGTGCTCTCTCTCTCAGAAATAAGTAAACATTAAAAAAAATTTTTTAAGTGAATTACTTAAGAGCATGTTTTATAAAATTGAGCTTGCCACAATTAATATAGTTCATTCACTTTTTAATTACTTGCTCATCCTGCTAAGAAAGAGCTGCTTACTACACAAATGGTGTTTTCTGATAAAATTGCGAGGTGACGCTCTTTTTTCTTTCCTCTTAAACTGCCTTGAGGGCATACCCTTCTGCTCTGTTCACAGTACCCCTACCACTTAACAGCTTAATCTGTGAGATGGGGCTGAGTCTTGGTCAGCTCAGGCACATGGCAGAAACAGAGTTGGTATAAATTTCAGCGTCCTTGAAGAGTTTATAGAAGTGTGTCACAGTTGGGAAACCACAGGACTAAGTACTGGTGAAAACAGTAGAGATGGCCCAGAACTGCTTAGCATTGTGCTCAATATTTGTGGTATAACATCTGCCTTACTCAGATACAATGTTTACATGTAAGGTGAGGAGCAGGAACAGGACTGATGGAAGCATTCAGGAGGAAAACTACACTTAGATTTTAACCTGTCTTTAAAAATTTAGCAAGCGTTCATGGTTTCATTTAAATGACCCCTACCGTAAATGTGAAGGTAATATTTCAAATTTCAGGTATTCTGTGATCTGATGGTAATCTTTTTGATATTTCGTAACTATAGGAAACTCATATCATGCATACCTTCGAAGAGGACTTCTATGGGGAAATCCTCAATGTGGCCATCGTTGGCTACCTCAGACCCGAGAAGAACTTCGATTCTTTAGGTAACGTTCCATTTAGGTCTTCTTAGGTGTTACTGCAGCCACTTCTAATGCTTCTGCTAGTAACAGCACGGCAGGAGAGATGGTATTTGAGCATTTAGTATGAGCCAGGCACTGTAAGTGCCTTACATGAATCAAGTCACTTCCCCCCACCATAACATGAGGAATTATTTTGCCCATTTCACAGGTGAGGAGATCGGCAGAGGAGGGGTAAATAGTTTGCCCAGGGTCACATAAGTATGTGATGCTTCTTATCAGGATCAGTAGGCTGGCTGCTTCTCTCCCAACAGTATGAAGTTAGTGAAATCTGTATTTCCTTTTCATATTTCAAGGAACAAGAGAGAATGCTGTCGTGAGTAAAGATGCTTTGAGGTGCTTGAAGTGTAACAAACTAAGTCAATATTTGAAACATAGAGCATCAAGTATGTCAGCTTGGTGGTTGCTTTGATTCTGTTGGAGAGGGTCTTTTACAAATGTAAATACTGAAGAGGCTTGATCGTGAATCTTGCATTTGGTACTTGTGACCCACTTTTTGCTAATGCCTTTCTCTGAGAAATTGCCAGGAGAAGAGGGACATCTTTTGGGTACCATTGATGTTTACGTCAGTCTGGAAGAAGGGACGGGACAAACATTTATTGGGCGTCTCCCCTGTGCTAAAGGCGCTGCCAGCCTGTGAGCTTTCAGGAGAGTCTGAACGAGTAGAGAGAGTGGAGCGGCAGTTTCTCATCGTCTGCCTGCTGTGTTCTCTCTGCAGAGTCCCTTATTTCAGCAATTCAAGGTGATATCGAGGAAGCCAAGAAACGACTAGATTTACCAGAACATTTGAAATTGAAAGAAGATAATTTCTTCCGGGTTCCTAAAAGCAAAATAATGAATGGCCACTGATGAAAAATCATCTTATTCTTATTTATTCATTCACTGTGTTCTAGTATTTTACTACTCATAACTCCTCCGTTGTTATATTTTAAAAATCAAACATTTTCCTACAGCTGTGAATTAAACAGTACAATGTACTTACCACATTATGCTTCAACTGTTCAAATTCAACGCATCATGCTATAGTACTAAAATGATTCATTTTAAAAATCAACCTTCTTTTTTATGCGATATGTCATTTAAAATGTACCACTAGACAGGTCTTAAGTGTCTTATAATGGGAATGAAATGTATATAATTATGGGTAAAAAGGCAAGTCACTGGTTTTGAGATGAGGACTATAATTCTCATGGTAAAAAGTAGCATGTATGTATCTGTGTAGGATGTGCTGCTAACTAGAGAAGGCTTGTAAATAAGTGTATTCACCAGAGCTTTGAGAGTTTATTGTAAACCTAAGGGGGAAAATCCATACTTTATATTTTTGATATCTGGTATGTTAATATATTACAAATAGACATGTGGGGTTTCACTGTAGTTAGTCATTTCCCCTATGAGGTCAAATCATTGTACTGTGTTCCATTTTTGTTAACAGCTGACTCAGCTCCAATTGGTCTAGACTTCCTCTTGGCTATCATCTGTCTCCTAGAGCAGTAAAATGAGTGTTTTTCTAAATCCCTATGTTGCATTTCTGTGTGGTATAACATTTGTCCTTTTTAGAGTCGATGTTCAACGTTTTTCTTGATTTTGGTTCTGTTTTCCTTGAAACAGCTGTCAATGTCAGGGTTATTTTTTTTTGTTTTGTTTTCCCTATTCCATTTAGAATGTTCTATAGCTATACACTTGGACAAAAGATGGCGCCTATATCATTCCATCCCTTCGCCCCGTGAACAGTGACTAAGTGCAAAGCTGTATTACATTGTAGGGGAAAAAATGCCCAGAACTTCATCCTTAGGTTTCCTCATGTTTAGGGTGAGCGCACAGTGGATGATTTGTATATACCAGTTTCTTGAAGAACACAAACATTTGTTTTCCCCCTAGAGAAACCTTTTAAGAGCCAATTAAATTATGAAACAGTTATTTATTTTTAATGTAATTATATATTCCTGAGCAAATGTAAACTGTCGTAGCTGTGTACGCACAATGTAATTTAATGCCAAACAGTGCTTGTAGCTTGGGGAAAAGGCATACATAATAAAGCTTTAGTTAAATAATCCTCACGCTATGCATTTTTTCTTCCTCCTAACTAAGAAGCAGTATTTGGCTACTTGGGACACTGTTTATATTGGCAGAAAATTGAAGTCTTTGGATATTTAGGAAATTGAGACTACAGCTCGTTTGGCCCCCCTGAGACAGTACATTGTGCTCTCGTTCGCTTAAGCACCAGATTTGGCGTGGGGAAGGTGAGCAGGAAGACAGAGAAGGTAATTTTAAAAGTCACTCATCATAGAGCATTTTCTCTAATCGGCATAGAGAACTGATGTTGACAAACACATAAAGCAGAAAAATACCTGAAACATCTGGAGGAAGGGGAAGCATGGGTAAATTTAGTTGGATTGTGTTTTTCTGTTTGGTGTATGAATTTATGGCAAACAATGTAGTGTGTGTCTTATTTCCTTTATGAAGATACTTAGGAAATGTAATTTAATGTTAGGGAACCTATGCTTGAAAGAAGCCTCGATTATTAGTGGCTTTACAAAGCAAAGATAAAAACAGACATGGAAAGTGTAAAAGCGGATTTGTATTTGTATAGCCTGCTGCTAATCATGTCCTCATTAAGTGTGTGGAAAGCCTTTGCTCTTGTCACCTTGCAGTTTGAAAATTGTATATCGTGAGGTGCCGGAGTTAATAGTGTCTACACTTCTTAAAGTTTTACATGGCGTATGTATGATGAGAAATGGCAGGAATACCATTTTTTATTCATCTGAATGGTTTCAGGCCTTGAAATAAATCTGAACCAGGTGATGTTTCTTTGCACCTTTTGCCTCGTGTGTATCTGAGTCCCTCCCTTGCCGGCTACTTGCCGGTGGGTTGGAGGCCTGCATAGCGGTCGCGGGCGGCATCTGGAGGGAGGAGCTGGCGCGCAAGGGTAGTTCTAGAGCCCCACAGCCTTGCCTTCACAAGCTGCCGTGTGTGCCCGCGGCACCGTCACGGGCTTCTTTCAAGAGCCTTCTGTTCGCACGGTGTCCGTCCTCAAAAGCCTACTTTCTGAGGGTGAGGGTCCCCGTTATATTTTAGAGTTACAAGAGCCAGGGGAGTGTAAGTAGGTGTGAGTTCCCTTCCGTAACTCCCGCTCCAGAACGGGGTCCTGCGGTCTCCATGACTAGCAGTCCCTTGGAACTCTTGCCTGTGTCTAGTGTATGCAGGGACCTGCAGGGGTTCTTGCAGCACTGCCTCCAGCGCGCTCAACGACAAGGGTTTAAGTGTTCGTAGTTGAGGCTCCTCTGTGACAGTTGCGATCAGGGAGACGGAAGCGGGACATGTACTTAGAAGTTACGAGGACAGTGTTGCTTTCCTGGTAAAAGTGCTCGCCTTTTCCTGTTCCTCTCTGACTTGGAAAATGGTCATGAGGCTGATAGAGGAGATCCAATCTGACCTTCAGAGACAGCTGGGAAATAAATCGACCCTATAAAGAGATGCCATCCTAAGCAAGAGTTGGCAGAAACCAACTACAGAAGCATACAAAGATGACAGATCCAGGGATTATCCGAGTTGGAAGTGACTTTAATGTGGGTAAAGAAATGAGCGTTAAAAACGGTAAAATAAGGTTCTACAAAAATTGGGTGGAGGGGAGGTAGGCGGGGGGATGGGAAGAATAGATAAAGGGGATTAAGAGGTACAAACTTTCAGCTGTAAGATAAGTCACAGGGAAGAAAAGTACAGCACAGGGAATATAATTAAGGTAGTAATGAAGGATGACAGATGGTGACTCCAGTTATCGTGGTGAGCACTCGTAAGGAGGTGTTGAATCGGTATGTTGTATGCCCGCGTGGTAATTATATTTCAATAAAGAGTTTATTATAGCTTTATTAGGGTACAATTGACATAAGCTGCACATATTTAAGTTGTGCGACTTGGCGAGTTTTGATATATGGATGCACGCCTGTGAAATTAAAACCAAAATCAGGATAATAAGTATCACTCCCCCCCCCCCCACCACTTTGGTGGGGGTTGAGCATGAACTTAAAGTGGTATTCACATGTTCAAACCCGGAGTGTCCAGGTGAACTTAGAGGTTTACAATTTCAGTTGGAGGTGTAGATCACAAGATGCCAGCGCTGGATGGGAACGTCTTAACACCCAATGTGTCAGCAGGTGGGACCTTTGTGGGGCGGGGAGCGGAGCTGTCATGAATGGGATTGCCCTTATAAAAGGTTACCCCGGAGAACTTTCTTTTGCTCTTTCTGTCATGTGAGGGTACTCTGAGAAGTCGGCAGTCTGCAGCCGAGGGGAAGCATCTCACCAGAACTTGACCAGGCTGGCTCGGACTTCTGGTCTCCAGAACTGCGAGAATTAAGTTTCCTCTAGCAGCCACTCAGTCTGGGGTGTTTTGTTATAGAAGCCTGAACAGACTTAGAGGAACCCTGATGTGAAGCTTAGAATAGATGGCCTCTTCCTTCCCTGCTCTCCTCTCCCTTCCCCTCCCTTTTCTCTTCTCCTCTCCTCTTCCTCTGGCTCCTCCTCCTCTTCTTTTTCTCTCTAGTGGAAACAGGCATGAGCCCTGGGATTGGGAGTGAAGAAGGTATTTTCTATTTATAAATTGCCTGCCTCTACGAGATTGGTCTGAATCAAGTTCCTGAGGATCAGTGCTCTAAACCAGGCCTAGTTCCCTGGGTTACCCAAGCCAGTGGGAGAGCAGGGCTGCGGAAGGGTGTGGGGGAAGGGGTGGGTGCCAGTCTTGAGTGTTCCCGATTGCTGTCTGGAGTGGAGCCTCCTCTTAGGAAGCGCTTAGGTTGTCAGCAAGCCCGGTAGAGAAGTCAAAACGACCTATGAGTGCTTATCTTTATTTATTTATTTATTAAAAAAAATTTTTTTTTTTTTTAACGTTTATTTATTTTTGAGACAGAGACAGAGCATGAACGGGGGAGGGTCAGAGAGAGAGAGGGAGACACAGAATCCGAAACAGGCTCCAGGCTCTGAGCGGTCAGCACGGAGCCCAACGCGGGGCTCGAACTCACGGACCGCGAGATCGTGACCTGAGCTGAAGTCGGACGCTTAACCGACTGAGCCACCCAGGCGCCCCTGAGTGCTTATCTTTAAATTGCAAAAGCTTCGGGGTTGGTTTTTTTTTTTTTTTTTTTTTGAAGCTCAAACCTAAAATTGAATCCTTTCATGTCTCTTTGCATTTTGGCCAGGGCCTCCTTCTGGGACAGTAGAGGCCTTGGTTGAGTTTGAACAGGCAAGGATGACTAAGCAAATCAAAGAATCTTACTGTCCCCTCTCATGCTCTTGTCCAGGGAGTCCCTGTAGTTGCATTGCCTTAAGTTAAATCCAAGTTATCATGTAACTGCCCTGGGTTATCTTCTGTATTTCCCACAGCCGGCTGCAGCCTCCGATGTTACCGTTTCGCTTAGGAATCTAACTGGTCGCAAGTAACAGAAATGGACCTGGCTGGCTTCAGCAGGGAATGAACGTCATTGGCAGAACGATGGATAATTCAGAGGTTGGATGGGACAGCTGGAAGCTGGGTAAGAACAGGGGGCCCCAGCCAGAACCAGAGCCAAAGTCGCACACAGAGCTGGTTCCTCGAAGACGGTGCCACCACCTGCCACCGGGCACCGGCAGAGCTGTGCTCTCCACACGCCTGGCCCTGTTGCCCCGGAAACTAATCTTTCTACGATTCATATCCGATTGGCCGAGCTTTGGTCATGTGCCCGTGTGTTAGCTGCAAGGGATGGGCTGGGAAACTGAATACCTATTTCAGCTTCTGTAGAGAGACAGACGCTTTGCCACCAAGGCTCATACAGTGGGAAGTAAATTCTTTAAATATAATGAGGGGGGAGTCTGATACTGGACAGTAAGGGGAAAAAAAAGGACAAGACTCTACTCTCATCTAAAGAAAAAAAGTCTACAGTCCTAGTGTTTTTCTTTCTTTCTTTCTTTCTTTCTTTCTTTCTTTCTTTCTTTCTTTCTTTTTTTTATTACATTTATTTATTTTTGAGAGAGAGAAACAGGGCACAAGTGGGGAGGGGCAGAGAGAGAAGGAGACAGAATCTGAAGCAGGCTCCAGGCTCTGAGCTGTCAGCATAGAGCCTGATGCGGGGCTCGAACCCACAAACCGTGAGATCATGACCTGAGCCGAAGTCGGACACTTAACCGCCTGAGCCACCCAGGCGCCCCGTGTGTTTTTCTTTTTTACCTTGATTTGCAGGAAGCTCAGGCCTCATGTTTGATCCCAGCAGGGATCATCCTATAGAAACCTGATTTCCAGAGTGTTCTTGGAAGAGCCTAGGAGCTTCATAGAGAAACACCCGGAGCTGGGCCAGCAAGGGGATCTCCGCCCTGCCCCACCCTGCTTACTTTGAGGTAGCACCCCTCGCTGTTTTATATCTGTGGCTTCTACTGAGGACATTTGATGAAAGACCGCCATTGCTAGGGAATATTTAAACCTGTGCTTGGGTGGGTCAGCCCACTTGCCAGCCTCTTTCAAGGCTCACGTTCTCTTTCCATGTCAACGATTTCACTTTGTGCACGAAAGAGAAGGCACCAGGAAGCCCTTCTGGAAGCAAGTGGATATAAATCCTAGGAGAGTCACTCCCTCTGGGGCATTGAGAAGGTTCCCGGGTGTGAGTTTTGCCTGGATCCCTGTAAACAAATACCTGCTGCTAGCTATGAGTCACTCACAAGTCCAAGTTCATCTCAGGGTCCCTTTAGGCCTCTGAGAATTCAAAACATTTTCTCTGGCCGCCCAGGGTGGTGTTTTGCTTGCAAATTTGCTGGAATTTCAAGTTTATTAAAGGCTCTCCGACCAGTACAGAATTTCTGTCAAATGAAGCTTTTTGTTTTGTCTTTAAATCTCTTCTGAACCCAGCAAAACCTAATAACTGAGATTTCTGCCATATTTCAAAAGTAGGACTTTCCCTGGCCCTTAGCCTGACCTGCCGGACCTGTTTTCTACTGTTGCCTATAGAATGAGTTTGAGGGCTTCTCATGAAGTTTTAGGGAAGGGAGGAGGAAGTGTTACCTTGGATTCTCTGCCCTTGGTGAACGTTTGTTTTCTTCATTCCTTTTTACGGTCTTGCCAAAGGATGGATAATATGAAATACTTGTTATTGCCACAGCTTAACTACATTGAGGGTATCATGTTTTTTGTAAGATCACAATTTGCAGAGTAAAACCCAGGTAGCTAGGTGCACGTTGAACACTCGGAAGAAGAGTGGGGGCTCTTATCCCTCTGTTTCACTGTAGAGACTCAAGATGGGAGTGGTTACATTCTGGCCATCTACCGACCAGTGATGAATGTTAGCTGTTGTAGCAATAGGAGCTTCTGTGTGCTCTCACTTCCATCATTTCATTGTTCTTTACGCTAAGCCATCTAGCTAGATGGTACTGTTACCACCCTTCATGGTTTCATGAAGAAACGGAAAGTCAGAGATAAACTCAGTCCAACTCAAACTGTGTAGGAAGAAAGTTTCAGAGCTGAGCGTTGGAACTCAGCCTGTCTCAAGAGGGAAACAATCTTGGCAGACAGGCTTGGCTGCCTGGCCTGAAAGGAGTTTACAGTGTACGTGGGACCCTGGGGGTCCTGGAGGGTGGGCAGGAACCATCTCCGGGTCTGCCCGTTAGCAGCTTTTGCAGAACATGGCAACTCACCCTTCCACAGGCTTCTATACAGGCTAGAGTGTTTCAGGCACAGGAGAGAGTTAGCATAGCTGAGACCAAACTTCTACTTATTTATGTATTTTTAAGTTTATCTATTTTGAGAGAGACAGTGTGAGTTGGGGAAGGGCAGAGGAAGAGGGAGAGAGAGGGAGAATCTTGAGCAGGCTGCCCACAGTGTGGAGCCTGATGTGGGGCTTGAACTCGTGAAACTGTGAGATCGTGACCTGAGCCGAAATCAAGAGTCAGTTAAGCCTCTGACTTTGGCTCAGGTCATGATCTCTCAGATTGTGGGTTCGAGCCTCATATTGGGCTCTCTGCTGTCAGTGCGGAGCCTGCTTTGGATCCTCTGTCTCCCTCTCTCTCTCTGCCCCTTCCCCCTTGCTCTCTCTCTCTCTCTCTCTCTCTCTCTCTCAGAAATAGGTAAACATTACAAAAAAAAAACAACTTTTAGTTGAGCCAGCAAAAAAGGCAGAAAGTTCACAAACACATAAGCATTAATCAAATTGACACATTGTGGACAGGAACAAGGTCTCTTGAGTCTGGAGGAATAGGGAGGTACCAAGGATGTGGGTCATAGACCAGATCTGGAGGGCCAGCTAAGGTCAGGGCAGAGTGCCCAGACCTGAGCCTTTAGCCTCTGGCAGGCTCGCTGGGCCACCTGTTGTTTCATTGACATCCACCTTTTGTTCTCCGTGACTTCTGTCATACGTGGACGCTCCCCAGCGAGCTCATGTTCCCTCGTAACTCCTAAACTGCTTATCCCAGACTCTAAGCCTTTGCTCATTATCTTTCCATTCCCTCCACTTACCTGAAGCCCACCCATGTGTAAAATCATGGGCGTATGGAACTCTTCCTTATGCTTTTGGAAGAGGCCATCAAGGGTAAAATCTTTGTAATAGATGATGCTAACTCCCCCACTTTCCAGTCCTACGTCCTAGAAAATCCAGGTCGCGCTGAGACAATGTGAAACCTGTTCTGTCCATCACTTTCCTCCTACCTGTAGAGGAGTCAAGTTCACGAGGGAGGGAAGACTCCTTTGGAGATGACATCAGCGTGCTGTGTCTGGACCCTTCCAGATACTTCAGGCAGAGAGCTTGTGTTTCCTAGGTTGGGAGATGGAATGTAAAGATGGTGTAAGAAGCTGGAGCTAGACTGGGTGTTGACAACAGACCAGAGAGGGAGAGAATGTGGCACTTAAGGGAGGGGGTGAAGAGAGAATGCAAAGGGCACTTCCCCTGGACTAGATGCACAGACAGGGCTGGAGCCAAATCTGATAGACACTGTACCTAAGATGGCCATCCGGAGCGGCGAAGTGACCCAGAAGATGGGCAGAGGAGGACTTTCAGAAGCCCAGGGTCTGAGGGACCTAGCAGGGGCTTTGGGTGCCCCGCAGGCATTGCACTTGAATTGCTCCAGAAGGGAAAAAAATACAGAGAGAACCCTCTAAATACAGCAAGTCTGGGGCTAACCTAGGCTCTTACCTGATACAGGTTTTGTTTGTTATTTGTTTTAATGTGTATTTATTTTTGAGAGAGAGGGAGAAAAGGAGGGGCAGAGAGAGAGGGAGACAGAGGGTCCGAAACTGGCTCTGTGCTGAGAGCTCAGAGCGTGTTGTGGGGCTCAAACTCGAACGGGGAGATCACGACCTGAGCCAAAGTCGGACGCTTAACCGACTGAGCCACCCAGGCGTCCTATATACAGGTTTAAAAAAAAAATTTATCTATCTAGCTCAGGTTTTTCCAAAGTATACATTGTGAAATCAGATTAGTGTATTGTGGTCAGCGTCAAAGAAAATCAGAACATGGTGAAAAACATAATTTGGGTAAGTATCGTTTCCTTGGACTTTTGCTTTAGTTTTATAAAGAGGTGTTGGTATAAATTTTGTTTTATTGTGGATTGTAATAAAAGAAAGTCCCCATTTTAATTTGCCCTCCTTGTGTTTGGTTCTGGAGGCATCTGGCAGCTGCAGTCCGGAAAGTGAGGAAGCAAGCCCTCTCAGACAGTATCTATGCAAATAGACAAGTTATTTAACCGCCTCTGGCTTCGTGTCTTCTCCGTGAAACAAGAATAACAACAGTGCCGTGATGAGTATAAGGACTAAACGGATCAATCGTGCAAAGTGATTTTTAGTACCCGAAAAACAGTGCTGGTTACTGTTGTAAGGTGGCCATTTGTTCCTCTGGCCAAAGATAACATGGCAACTTTAAGGACGCAGCCAACTGTTCCCTAGATTAAATGCCGAGTCGAGTTCTGGTCAGCGGCAGACAATGCTTTCTGTGAGCAGATTCCCTCCCCAGATACTTAGGGAGGACTACTGTGTGTTAGCCCTCTGCTATGTGCTGGGGGTACCGATGGAATACGTCGACATCCGTGACTCCGAGGAACATACAGGCAGCCTCCCAGAGAAGTTCCAGTTTTGTTTGACTTCATCTTCACCTCCGTGGGGCTCCTGGTATAGTTTGGGTCTCTGGGAAATAGGTGTTTGAGTGCATTTCTGGGGAAGGAATCATGGACTCTCCTTGCCTCTCCCAGATGCAGGAAATAAAGGGGCATGATGTCTCTTTGTTCCAGTACCTTCTAGATGTGGAAGAGCGAGCACAGGAGACTTCTGCCGTGCCGAAGGTCCCCACCAGCCAGCATTTCAGGAAAGATGAATTTGCTCTTGAGTACATCCTGTGGTGTTTATTTCACCGTGTCCACTGAAAGAAGTTTTCAGGAAATGAACGACAAAGGAAATAGATGGTGTAAGCGGGGACTCTTACAGATTTCTCCACTCTTTGCTGGCTGCAGGAAGCTGAGAAGCCAGTAGGAGAAAAAGAGCCAGGGATGCAGTGTGGTCTCCGCCCTCCCTTTCAGCACTGCCAGTCCCTCAGCTACATAAACTTGGCTCTGAGGTCAAGACCCCGAGGGAGGTCCCAGCCCTTCCTTCCTTGTCCTGCCCTCCTGCCTTTGGGAGGGTGGCGAAGCCTTCCAAGCGGGTTGCCTAGGAAATTAACAGGTTGACAGGGTGGACTCCATTTTGGTTTTGTTTTTAGCCCAGAGGGAGTAGAAACCAGGAGAAAAAGGAAAAAAGAAAAAAAAAAAAAGAAAGAAGGCTGAGTTGGGACAAAGTAAAGCCCTCCCCACCCTTGCCTGGGAAGGAGTGTACCCCGCCCTCAGGCGAGGCCCCACTCAGCGTGTGTAGTGTGGCCAAGGGCCACCTTTCAGAACGGCCACGGTGAAAGTTTACACTTCGGTTGTTGTGCCGTCTACGGGTTACAGAACACAAGGCGCAGCCACATACGTTGTCTCAGATGACTTGGCCGATGTCACGCAGGCGAAGAGGAGAATGAAGATGTGCTGAATGCGAAGAGCAGCTCTCTTTCAATTAAGCATTTTATGTCTGGAAGGAATTTCTTCTATACCAAGCCTCCTTCCTTGGGGTTTTCCTTAAATCTCTGTGTTCTGTAGATCTTAAGGAGCCCTTCTTCCCTTTTGTCCAAAGCTACCACCTCTGTGTTCAACTTCTTTGACCTGCTTGGGGGTGATGGATTTCGCAAGTCTCCCATCTCTCTGAATATCCTGAAATCGTGGTTGGCTTCGTGAAGTGTTTCACCAGGGCTTGGGCCCCATGGGTAGAGCCGGGGCTCTGCTGCTAAATTGAAATTTGTTTTAATTTTTTTTTTTTTTTTTTTTTTTTTATGCTTGTTTATTTTTGAGACAGAGAGAGACAGAGTCTGAGCCGGGGAGGGGAAGTGAGAGAGGGAGACACAGAATCCAAGGGCCTGCTTTGGATTCTGCTGTCAGCACAGAGCCCACGCAGGGCTCAAACTCACAAACCATGAGATCATGACTGGAGCCGCACTCAGACACTTCACTGACTGAGCCACCCAGGTGCCCCGCCATTTTGAAATTGTTGACTTTTACACAGGGCCCCATGGATTATGTAGCTGCCCAGTTTCCTGAAAAACCACATCCAGATGGTTGGCGTGAGAGTATTACTTGATTTCTCCCAGTTTCCACAGTGTAAGTGACAATACAGGTGAACAGAGAAATAATAACATTGGTGTAGCCCCTTATAGCTTACGAAAGACTTTGACGTGCATTATTTCCTTTAAACCTCACAAGCAAATGTAAGGAGACAAGCCTGTTTGAGGTCATCGGAAATCCACCTACAGGGGACAAAATTGATTTGACAGGCAAACAGCAAACAGCTCTTTAAAAGTAAAAATCAACGGAAAAACAGGACAGAGAAATTATCCAGATGTTATACAGCTGTGCTGCAAAGGAAGTTACCAACGCAGTAAAGGACTCAGTGTGGAGTTTGGCCAAAGGGATCACAGAGAATAAAAATTCCAATCCCAGGCTGAGAGAGAGACCTTGTTGGAAGCATCAGTTATAAAGATCCCTCGTGATCCCTTACAGCCCAACGATGTGTATCACAAAGTCAGGCTGAAGACTCCTTTGTCAAGGATTCTTTGCCCAGCCACTTGTTGATTAGCAATTTGATTCGCTTTCTGTGTTCCTTTGCCCCGGGAATAAATCAATACTGAAAACACAGCTCGAGCCACCCTTTTAAGCTTGCCGGACTGAGACCTGAAGTCTGGAACCCAAACTCAATACGGTTGACCTTGAGCAACATGGGAGCTGGGGTACCGATTCCTCATGCCATCAAAAATCCACCCATGCCCTTTGGCTCCCCCAAAACTTGACTACTAATAGCCTACTGTTGACTGGAAGCCTTGCCAACAACATCAACAGTTGAGGAGCACATATTTTGCATGTTGTATGCTATGTGCATTACAATAAAGTGACCTAGAGAAAGGAAGATATTATTGAGAAAATCATGAGGGAAGTACATTCACGGTACTGTTCTGTACTTATCAAAAACATCCACATGTCAGTGGACCCACACGGTTCAAACCCGTATTGTTCGAGGGTCAACTGTACCACCTTTGGACAATCTTATGGCACCCAGACTGTGGGTTTTTAGTTGCCACCTGGTTGCCTGACTTTATGCTCTCCTGCCTCTGCCTGTCGTGTTTGCCCGGCTGCATCTGCACCCTGATGTCTGAGGTCCAGGCCACTGCTCCTGGCTGCCGGGCGTCGACTGGTGGCGTTCAGTGGGGAACATGATGCCTGCAAGGCTGTCCTCAACTTACAGACATTTGAGGGCCACAGAGGCAAAGGAAGATGCTTTCGTGAGTTCTCAGCTCTACCGTCCAGACAGGCCTATCTTCCTGACTCTTTGAAGCCCACTTTCAAATCCTGTGATCTAAAGGTTTTTCTACATGGATTCTCAGTAAAAGTGACCTGGAAAGACTAGATCGTTGCCCTTCCTTGTCTATATTCTCAGCATATTGCTAAGATTGCCCGTGGCTTTGTAGGCAAACTCTGGGGAGAAAGGAGGGCTTTACTGTAGAAGCGTGGATTCTTTTGGAAATTCTCTTGGAAAGCTGTAAATAGGATTTCTGTGAAACTATTCTGAGACTGGCCCCAGTCCGGAGAGCATGCAACTCTTGACATTGGGGTCGTGAGCTTGAGCCCCACGTTGAGTGTAGAGATTACTAAAAACAAGAACAAAAAACTGTTCTGCTGGGGCGGCGGGGTGGGGGGGGGGGACTATGGTTACTTTTTAGAGCGTGAAAAGGTGTGGAGAGTTGAACAGATTTTCATTAGAGGTCAAGCATTTGGCCAACATGTCTACTGAATGTATGGCCCTTCAAGTAAAACTATTATCATTTCAGTGAGGAATGGATTTTATTTCCTCCTGGCTTTGGAGCACATCACTGGATTTCTGAAGGAACAGTCTCCTGTTTCCCTATCTGCTCGAACTCAAGTAATAAAATCTGCTTAATGATACACTTACTTAAAGCCACGAATCCAACAGTATTTGCTTGCCGAGAAGGTCTTGTCAGTAAGTGCTGAGTGGGTGGGTATTTGCTTCCAGATTAAGTGTATACAGCAGGTTAAGTCTACTTTTCTCCCTCAAGGAATCTGGCCTCACAAATCCTTTCAAAATACAGGTTCATGGGAAGGAGACTACTAAAAGTTTTCACTGCTACTAAAACGATGTGGGAGGGAGTGGGGAGGGAAGTATGGGGTCTGTGTACCAGGCCCATTGCTTATGTAATGTCATTCATTCCTCACGGCAACCTGGCGAGGTCTGGAGTTCAAATTCCCCATACGTAGTGAGGAATGTGAGAATTTCAATGACTTGCCCAAGATTCCACGCAAGAAAGGGCCAGAGCTGGAATCCTATCCTGGGAACCTTTAACTCTCAAAAATGCATATTTCTGTTACACCAAGTCATCTTTATAAAAAAGAGTGAAGAGGGGCGCCTGGGTAGCTCAGTCGGTTGGGCATCCGATTTCGGCTCAGGTCATGATCTCACCATCTGTGAGTTCGAGCCCCGCCTCTGGCTCTGTGCTGACCACTCAGAGCCTGAAGCCTGCTTCAGATTCTGTGTCTCCCTCTCTTACTCTGCTCCTCCCCCGTTCATGCTGTCTCTCTCTCAAGAATAAATAAAACATTAAAAAAAAAATTTTTTTTTTAAATGCGTACAGAAGTGGTGAATCTAATCAGGGCATTACCCCCCCCCCCCCAAGAGCAAAACAAAACCAAGAGCTTCATACTTAGGAATAGTTTATCAATGGACAGAATGAGATGTAATTATTAGAACTGAAGCGAGCGCATAGTTCGTGGAGCTGGCACGGAGCCAGCGTCTTTGGACATTTGTCCAACTTTGCCACTTAGGCTCGTTGGTTCCCTGAGAAACAACACGAGGCGGAAGTGATGTAGCAAGAGGAGGTGGGGTCCGCCAAATGCAGTGTCTGTCTTGCCTCTACAAACTCCAAGGGGCCCTGGTTGGCAGGACTAATATCCTTTATCACATGTAGCTGAAATACTCCTGTGAGTTCAAGTTCATGTGAAAAGTGCTTATTATCATTTTGTTTTTTATTAAGTAATGTCTACACCCAATGAGGGTCTCCAACTCAACGACCCCGAGATCAAGAGTCGTGCCCTCCACCGACTGAGCCAGCCAGGCGTCCCTACATTCTAATGGTTTTATTGGCTTTTTTTCCCTCCTGAATTATTGCATTGCGTGCATTCTCCCTCGTTTTTGGTTAGATGTACACAGAATTGGGTCTTTTTTCACCTTAATATGAAATTATTTGGGGGCAGGTAATGTTTATTTGCTCTCTATGGTTCAGTTGCATAATCCACATAAGTTGTTGGGTTTTTGTTTATTTTATTTATTTTGAGAGAGGGAGGGAGAGAGTCCCCAGCAGGCTCCGGCGTGTCTGTGCAGATGCGGGGCTGGGTACCACAAACTGTGAGATCATGACCTGAACCGAAATCAAGAGTGGGATGCTGGCCGACTGAGCTACCCAGGCGCCCCACGTAGCAAGTGTATATAAACTTTTAAATCTTGCTTATTATTACGTGTAACTATCATAGCGTATTTTGGAGAGTCTTTATAAACTTACTTTTCGAGTATTATAGAGTAGTTTTAAATTATAAACAAAAGCAAAACGTTTGTAAATGCCTTAGTACTGTTTATATATTTCCCAGTAAGGAATGAGTGTTGAACTCAGAACAAATATTGAAAAGACACAGCACGCTTGTTGCAAAATTGATTTCCAAAAGAGTCTTGTTGGCTATGGTGGGCCGAATCCTAGAGTGGGCCCTCAAGATTTCCCACTTTGATCTCCAGGACTGTGAATATGATGGGTCATCATGCCTATGATTATGCTGTGTTGTAGCCAAAGGGAGATTCTCCATCTGAGCTTAACCTTTTTAAAAGCAGACTTTTCTCCAGCTGGTAGCAAGAGGGATTCAAAGCGGGGTGGATGTTGGCTTGGCAAGGGGGCTGGGTGCCGTGCTTAAGACCAGAGTGGCCTTCAGGAGCTGAGAGCGATCCCTGGTCAACAGCCAGAAAAGTAAGTGGGACCTCGACCGATAGCTGCCAGAAACTGAATACCTCGCAAGACAATTTTTTCTCCAGAGCCTCCAGGTAAGAGGCCTGTCTGTATCTGGATTTTGCCCTTGTGACACCCTAAGCAGAGAACCCAGTCAAGCCCACCTAGACTTCTGGGTTATAAAACTGTGAAATAATAAATGCATATTATTTTAAGCTGCTATGCCTGTAGTAGCTTGTTATGCAGTAGTAGTAATGAATACATTGGCTTACTCTATACCAAGTAATACATGAAATTGTTCACATCACCACAGGTAGCAGTGGACGGAAGTCTGGAATTGTGTGATTAAAAGTCTTTGCTAAAACAGGGGCGCCTGGGTGGCCCAGTTGGTTAAGTGTCCGAATTGGGCTCAGGTCATGATCTCACGGTTTGTGAGTTCGAGCCCCACGACAGGCTCTGTGCTGACAGCTCAGAGCCTGGAGCCTGTTTCGGATTCTGTGTCTTCCTCTCTGTGCCCCTTGCCTGCTCACGTACTCTCTCTCTCTCTCCCTCTCTCTCTCTCTCTCTCTCTCAAAAGCAAATAGACATTTAAAAAAAGTCTTTGCTAAAACATTATTATTCACTAAATTTGTTTTTCTTTGATTGCTGGTGGAAATGAGCAAACAAGTAATTATTTTGTTGCTTTCTGATAACATTGGCGTTGGGGAACTAATAGAAAAACAGCCAGGAATTTCTGGATAAGAGATTTGATAGTGAGAGAAAGAAATCACAGAGGGAAAGAGTCCACCTAAAAAAGAGTGGTTGTGTTGAAGCTGGCTCGTCCTGGCTCATCAAAGCCAGTTGTTCACTGTTCAGGAACCTTCTTAGTCAGTTGATAGACGCGGCAATTATTAAAAATTGAATCATAAAACTTCTGATGAAAGAAGTTATGTTAAAAACACAGGTAACCAATACCCCAAACTCATCACTTCCTCATCGTTTTACATTTT
Organism: Leopardus geoffroyi; assembly: GCF_018350155.1. Classification (NCBI taxonomy): domain Eukaryota; kingdom Metazoa; phylum Chordata; class Mammalia; order Carnivora; family Felidae; genus Leopardus; species Leopardus geoffroyi. The sequence goes on along the minus strand of NC_059342.1, from coordinate 18,185,927 downwards.
ACTGTTAGCTCTGCTCTTGAGGTCATTTTTGTCTCTGATGCATCTGTACGGTAGAAATACTATGATGATTTGCCGCCTCACGTTTCTTCCTGGCTTCACCTCAGGTGACCTCACGTTTGAAGCTTGAAATTGACAATGACGGCCATATTGACAGAAACTGGCAAATGCCTTTTCTGAACCAGTGAGAAAGTTCTTTTGAGACTTGAATCGGGGTCAGGTAGGGCCTTTTTCTTATTGGACGTGGCCCCTAGAGAATGCACTCTGGCACTTTGAGGGGAGACCTCCGGGGAGAAGGGAGACGACCCAGCAAAAGGCAGAGGCAAGTGATGGAGATCAACCAGTTCCTGAGGCTATGGGTAGTTCCTGCTTCACGGGTGGCAGTAACAGAGAGATGGTAATCTTCCCAACTCCAATCTGGTTCTGTTCTTGCATTATAATTCTCTGCTTTGCAGACACGGGTTGGCTTCATGGAATCGTTTAACTAGCCTTATTCCGTTTCCCTTGGCAGCTGGGGATCAGCTCTTATCAATGGATGCTTTTGTTAGATTGGGAGACATTCTTACCGGGTGATACAACAGCCCTACTGCCCTGCTCGCCTCTTCCTTGATAAGGGAAACTTGTATCGTGGATGGCAAAGCCCCAGAAGGTGAATCGTGATTTTTCTAAACCCAGCAAGGTAATCAATCTCATTACTCTTTACCAGATATTTGCTTTCAAGCCTTCCTTACAGCTAAGTGTGACCACGGGACCTAGTTCCGCCGTATATCCTTAGCTCAGAAGGCAACTGCAATTATTTTTTATACCTGTAATCACTCAACAGATACGTACCTTTGTACCATTGGATGTATTAGTCACTAAGGCAATAGAAGTAAACAGAACAGACGTCATCCCTCTTACCTTGCTTCATCTTTATGACTTTTTTTTCTTTGTTTTTGCGTATTTTGGCCTACTTTGAGAACGATGCGAGGTAGGCGTAGGTGGCTTTAAATGTGAAGCCCCAAACACATCCTTAAATTTTGGTCACAGTTATGCCTTATCAGATGTTGTTATGTAGTGATCAGTTAGATTCAAAGTCTCTGCCAGGCACGCATTGACGAAATTCTTATGTTTCTTTTTGAAACACAATCTGTTTACACTTGTTACATTTGATATGAAAGGTAGACTCCTATTTATTTTAGTTGATGACATCTAAGCTTGGGTAGGACATTGTACAGTTTCTTTTTTCCGTGAGCTCTGAAGCAGACCTTAACTCTGAACAGATCTTGAAACGTCTATTCCAATGTCAAATGTATATAGTAAGAACCTATATCTTTATCTTCAGAGGTTTTTTTTTTTTTTTTTTTTTTTTTTTTTTTTTTTAGCTTATTGAGAGAGAGAGAGAGAGAGAGAGAGCACATGTGTATGTGAGCCAGGGAAGGACAGAGAGAGAGAGGGAGGGAGAGAATCCCAAGTAGGCTCTGTGCTGTCAGCGCAGAGCTCAATGTGGGGCTCGATCTCACAAACCATATCATCACAAACTGAACCGAAATCAAGAATTGGATGCTTAACCAACTGAGCCACCCAGGTGCCCCATATCTTCGGTTTGAATATGTTGAAATGTGTGTGTGTGTGTGTGTGTATGTGTGTGTGTATACATATATGTGTGTGTGTGTATATATATACATATATATATATATATATATACATATATATATATGTATACATATATATATAGTTAATGTTCACACTTACCTAAAATAATTTCTTTCATCCTTGACCCTCAACACTGTGCCTCTAGGTGGGATGATGCACCTTAACTGCAGGCTTTCATCCATGCTTCGCTGGCATCACCTTCTGGTGGTTCGTTATTATGGCAAATTCCACTCAGCTAAAACTAATTTCCAAATGAGAGAGATCCAGGGATTTTTGGACAGAGGCGAGGTTCATTCTTCAGGCAGAAGCAGAGTGGTAGAGCCCAAAGAATATGGACTAGAAATCCTAGATTCAAATCCCAGGTGGACCACTCATAAACACTCTGAGAGCACCCTGAGTATCCATTCGTAAAGAGGAATCATATTACTGCCCTATAGCATTTGTGTCATAAGGATGAAATAGAATTACAGGAGAAAAGTGCCTGTGACCGACCGTGCCTGGCACATAGAAGGCATCCACAGTTGTAGTTGTGGTGTTATGATTTATGGTTTTCTCCCCAACTAGGTTGCAAGTTCCTTAAGACTCAAGATCTGATTCGTTTCACTTGCTGGTATTTTCCAGATACAGATATATTCTGTAGACAGAACAGGTCTGTGCTGTATCTAGAACAGTGCCTGGCACATGGTCAGTGCTTAATACATACTTGGTGGGTTAATATTGTTGCTACTATTATCATGAAAGTCAGATCAACAACTTACTGATTCCAGTGACTATTTTGAGGAATAGCTTCTACATCCCCTTTTCTTTTTCAAATCAGGTCCACACACAAATCCCCCCATGAAACCATCCCCAGCAGGCTCTAATTTGAGTTATCTGGTATTTCTCATGCTTAACGGACAATACTTCTCCTCCTCCTTTCCACTTAACACTGCACTCCAGGACCATTATCGCTGTCTGGTTGTTTCGTGTACGCGAGTCCTATCTTCTTAAAATTCAATTCCACCAAGAGTTCTTGACTGTTCATCACATTCTGGGCACTGTGCTAGGTTCTGGAAAGGAAATAGTAGCCACTTCAAGGAATCAAGCAGCTGCCCCCTCTTTTAGTAAATACAGATGTATAGTCAAACGGTAACATCACAATGTGATGTGGAAAACTATATGCACAGAGTACCTAGGTAGAAGAGAGGTGAGAAAGTGATTCATCCTCGAGACATTCCAGGAGAGGTTATAAGTGACGTGAACGTGATTTTAAAAGATGGTCAGAAATCTTCCAGTTGGTCAAGGTGAGGGAAGAATATTCCAAGGAATGAACCGTGTGTGCCCAAGAACGTGAGATGAGAGGATGTTATCCCAGAGAAGTGAGAAGAAGAGAATCTGGGGCACCTGGCTCAGTCGGTTAAACGTCCGACTCTTGGTTTCGGCTCCGATCACGATCTCACGGTTCATGGGATCAAGTCCCATGTTGGGCTCTGTGTTGACAGCGTGGAGCCTGCTTAGGATTCTCTCTCCCTCTCTACTCCTCCCCTGCACACGAACATGTGTGTGCTTTCTCTTTCAAAACTAAATAAGCTTAAAAAAAGAAGGATGGAGTACCTGGGAAATAAGGAGGGGCAGGAACTAGGGGGTGACAGAGGCATTGGCTCTATCTTGCAGAGTTTTGAATGTCATAGTCCATGTGGGTGATGGGGATCCCTGAATGCGATGATCTGGTGGATCTCTGATAGAGGGATGGAGGGTAAATTGGGAGAAAGACTGAAGTTCAGCAGAATTCAAGAGGAAGTAGGAAAGGCCCCGAGGAGAGAGCCTGGGGGCCTAACTGAAACAGTGAGGGTGGGGCTGACAGATCTTTAGGAAGAAGCTTCAAAACTGCTCTGACTAGCTTCGGTCATTGGAGGTAGAAAGATAAAAAGGAGAAAAAGAAACACTTAACAAGCAGCATTGTTTTGTGTCTCTTACTTGGTAAAGCGTAATACCAATCACACAAAAAGTGCCCAGAAATAGGCTGTTAACAAGCCATTGCCCATAGCATTGTCTGGTCTTGATTTAAGTTTGTTTCCAGTTTTAAAATTACTTTCTATGAACTGGAACTTTCCAAGCCCTTGCTCAGCCTCTTAGTGCATTTCCAGTCTATAAGGGATCCTCTTAATATTTCCAAGTTATTTGCAAACAGAAAACCAAAAAGGGACTTTGTTTTCCAACCACATTATTTATCTATTTAGACAGTTGTTAGCATAGTATTCAAAAGAAGCCTGAGGATAATGTGGCATGATCAAGAACAAAGGAAACACGTCAAACTGCACCAACGCACAGCACAAGCCTTTTTTTCGGGCTCACATAAGGTAACAATACAGTTTTTCTTTGTATTCAGGGTTATTTCGAACCTCATTTAGTCGTTAACTGTGTATCATAAACACAGATTTTTCTTGGAAAACTATTTCCAGGCTACACGAGGACGCGTCCAACTCATTCTGTCAGGGCTTTAGGATTATCAGGGAAGACGAAAAACACAGAATCAACAACGTTACTCATTTGCATAGGCTACACTCCATAATTACACAGCAGAGGGATAAGAAATGATTCCATTGATGATGATGGCTATCTTACAGCTATTTTTAACCTCTAAGAATTGAAAAGGGAACTAACAGGGCTTCAAATAAATCTTGAAGAGATGATTTTAAATCGTCAAAAATGGTGGAGGCATATCCTGTATGTTTAATACACATGGTCTCTTAAAAATAGATTTTTAAGACGAGGTCGGCAAACTGCACTCTGGTGGCCAGTCTGAGCTAAGAACGGCTTTACGTTTTTAAGTGATGGAAGGAAAAAAAAAAATCAAAAGAAGAATAAAATTTCAGGATACATGAAAATTCCCTTGAATTTCAGTGTCCATAAATAAAGTTTAATTGGAACATAGCCCACCCATTTGTTCCATGTGGCCGAGTTGACTGTCGTGCAAAGCCTAAAGTATTTACTGTCTGGCCCTTTCCAGAGAAAGTTTGCCAACCTTTGTTTTTAGAGCATATTCCCCTAAAGCAACACTGAGGCCTTCAGTACAATGAAGACTTCTTCACAGAGATTTCCTGTATCCGTGATTCGTTACGTTAAAAGACAAGAAAAACGCACGGATTTCGTAAAGGTAATAAATAGAGTTGCCGTATCATAAAATAATATACATGCTTTTACTATATTTAGGTTCCTTTTTATTTTATGTCAGTCTAGCATAGTTATTAAGGATATGCCTTTTAGGGTCATTCTTTTTCCAGGAATCTTGCTTAGCTTTCTGTGACCTTGGGCTAGTTACCTAACCTCTCAGGAAGTCTGAGGTTCCCTATAAAAACAGAACAAAAACGGTACCAACCTCATGAAGTCATGGTATTAAGTGGGGTGATTTTTTTCTGAAAGGCATTATTTAGCTCGGTACCTAGCGCATAGTAGGTGTGCAATAAATTTTTTTCTGAGTAGCATTATCATCCGAAAACGTCATTTTCTTGCGATCCCCTCCTAGCATTGCCTGTAATTTCTGCTTTGACAAGGGAATCCGCAAAACCCGGCCTATGTAATTTCACGCAGTAAGAGCCCTTCCCTCTGGATTGCTATTTGTAGAAAACTGTGCCTCGTGCACAAATCCAAGCGTGTACGTGACAGGAGAGTGGACCAAGGGAAGCCTAGGACGTCTAAAAACAGATCCCAGAGGTAGAGAGCTTTGGAAGGCTGGTGGGCAACTGGGTTGTTAACGCTGGTGAGCAGGACGTTGGGATTTTTCCATGTTAGAATCCATTCCAACTCTTTCTTTGGGGAGGAACGGGGTGATAAGTGGCATGAGGTGGTGAGCCCTCTTTAGCTGGCCCTTACAGAGCCAACCTCTGCCTACAGATAGCTCACAGGGGAGAAAAATCCCCGAAGACAAACAAGAATCTCTTTCCTCTCCCTGTCCCCCCAAAATCATTTACAGAAATATCAGAATTCCAGAAGGCAGCAAATATCCCCGCAATATCGCTGAGAAACAGAATTCCTATAGGCCCGCCGCTTTTTTTTTTTTTCAATCCCATGAAACAGTTTGTACAAATCTCACTTTTTTTTTTTTTCACTTCTGTATTTTGACATATTATTTTGAGGAAAATCCCTCTGAATTTTATCCTTGTTCCCCAGTTACGGTCGATTGAATGTAGTCACCCCAAAGAAGAACCAATCATTTCAGCATTTGTTACCAGCTCTAGCTGGACTCAGGGTTAAGAGGACACAGACAAACACCCACACATCAGCCTGGTGTGTGGGACTAAAACCCCAAAACTGTAATGCCTGGGACAGGATGGGGCGGGGCGAAGGGGGGGGGAGGGCTCTGTCTACTGGTAGGAGTAACTTTCATCGTCGTATTCCAGCTCATCCTCATCATCATCCAGCAGCCCATACTTAAATTTCCGGTAGATGGTGCCATCTTGGCCCATGTAGACGATGTCATCATCCTCCTCCTCATCATAGTCCTGGTCCCTGTACTCAATGACCTGATCTTCTTCAAAGCTGGTGCTTTCAAGATGGCTGCTCTTATAGGAAACATATGACTTGCCAGGGTCGGCCAGCTTCTCATAGCCGGCTTTTGCTACTGGCTGGGCTCGGCCCCGTGATTTCTTCCAGACAATCACCGCTGCCCCGAGCAGAAGCACCAGCATAACGGAGGAGGTGATGAACAGGGCTGTCTTGGTCCGCTCGCCTGCAGGCCCAATTTCACTTGCTTGAAGGATACACTCGTCTGTGGGAAGAAGACCTCAAAGGAAGAGGAGAGAGGAGAGAGGGGAAGGAGGGGAGAGGAGAAATGGAATAAGGAAAATTAGTTTCTGAGGTAAAAAGCTTTGCTCTGTCTTTGAAATCTAAAATGGCAGAATCGCTGTCTCTGATTTTCCTAGAGGGCATACTGCTCTACAGAATTGCACTGTGTCCCCCCTGAGGGTCCGAGTCTGCGTCTGATGATACCAACAAACCCTTCGAGGATGAAGGTCAGTGTGAGAACGAAAGAGTCCCCTCATCCTCATACCTCATGTGTCAGTCACTAAGTATTCAACCTTAACAATCGAGTTTTCTAGTTCCCTCTGACGAAAAAGATTTCATCTTGGGCCATGCTTCAGTTACTGCCAAATGCTCCATTTTTCCATTTTTTGTTTCAACTCTGACTTTCTCTAAGACTGATTCCTCTCCCCAGCTACCCTTCAACCTGGTCCAACGTTCAAAGGTAGAAAAGATTACTTATAAAACCATTGACTTTTTTTTTTTTTTTAATACGCCCAGTGTGCGGCTTGAACTCACGATCCTGAGATGAAGAGTCACTTGCTCTACTGACTAAGCCAGCCAGGCACCCCTTTCCCTATTCCTTAACCTGCCAAATGGGAACGTGAAAGAGAGTGTGAGAACCAGGGACAAAACTAGCAGGCTCTGTTGGATGTACGAGTTGACGTAACACTGTGAGTTTTCCATAAATGGTTTTTGAACCACGTGGGTCTGCCCCCAGGGTTCTTTTATGAGATTCTAGATACATTATATACACTAGCTTAATGGATGCAATTCTGCCCCTAGTTATTTTGGGGGCAATGATTTTTGCTTATTACATACTAGCCAATTAGGTCGGATTCACCACCACTATGTATCTCCCCTCTCTTTGTGCTAGTGATAAACAAATTTCCGATTTTATTCAAATTTTCATCCTCATGGGAGTTTTGCCCATCAAGCAGAGTGTCCTCTTGTGAAACAATAGCACTATCACAGTTGTTTTCGTCATTAACAATATCAGCACAGAATTTTTCTCTGGAGGAAATATTAAAGCACCAGAGGGATGGGTAAACTGTCTATGTGTGGTGTTTGGAGGTAAATACTGCCCAAAGCAGGAGAATCAATAAAAGATGTTTCGAGATCGTTTCAATTACTAGGGCGCCATATACAATCATGTCTTCTCGCTGTTCTCTAGGCTTAGGTCTGCAGAGTTAGGGTCACCCTCTGTGATCTGGTTTCGTGGAAGGAGCAGAGAGCCTCAGGAAGAAATGAGCAGATAATCAAGAGTATATAGACTGTTCAGGTTTGTCCCATGTGGATCTTCAGGTGTCACAGAAGGCCCAGGAAAGCTGACTAAATAGTTCTCAGTTGGAACAGGCTTGGAGAAACTGTGCACCCAACACGTACACACTTCTGGTTTCATTTAAAGCCATCGATATAATGAGGGTTACTATTCTTAGCTGACAAAGCCTGGATATTAGGCAATCAGACCCTGAAGATGGATATGGCTGAGGAGATGGGGAAATCAGCCGTTTGTGGGGGTAGGAAAGCTAAAAGAAGGGAATGGTTAGTTTTTGGAAAGACGTTTAGAATTGAATTGCAAAGGCTAATGAACAACAAAAAGGAAATAGCTAGTAGCAGTTATGGGTCTGGGATTTACTTCACTTATACGTGGACAGGCTCACATAAATATGATGTCTCTTTGTCAGACAGTGATACATCTGAACCCCAAGGAAATGATCTGCTTCTGGACGAGAGAATATATTTTAAGAATATATATCATATATATTTGTGTGTGTGTGTGTGTGTGTGTGTGTGTGTGTGTGTGTTTATTTAGGGATTACTCCATTTGGGATCTAAGTTTGTGGTCAGTGAAGACCAAGTACCCATATGGATGGGGTTGGGGGTAGAAGCCAGTTGGGGGCCTGGGAATTGGTAAAAGGGGTTTTGTTTCTTTTTAGCCTTTGATGAAAGTTCATGTCTAAAATGCCTTAAGTCTCTAAGGGGAGCCCTAGATATTGGCTAACTTCCATAGAATGATTAAAAATAATATTGGCATTAGCTTCTTTGAGAGTTGATTCCTTTCCTTTTCCCTGGGAGGGAAGAATAAACAAGAAGAAGGAAAAAAATTTATAAAGATGAGGTTCTAGAAAAAAAAAAAAAAAGAAAGAAAGAAAGGAAAAAAAAAAGAAGAGGTGAGATTCTAGACTGACTTGAACTCTCATCTCAGAGGCAGCATAGCAGTGGAAAGAAGGCAGGCTTTGCAGGGTCACCTGGGTGGCTCAGTCCGTCGAACGTCTGGTTCTTGATTTTGGCTCAGGTCACGATCTCATGGTTCGTGAGACTGAACCCCGCATCGGGCTCTGCTCTGACAGCTTGGAGCCTGGAGCCTGCTTGGGATTCTCTCCCCCTCTCTCGGCCCCTCTCCTGCATGTGCTCTGTTTCCCCAAATAAAGAAACTCAAAAAAAAATTTTTTTTTTAAAGAACGCAGGCTTTGCAGTCCAAGGAATCTATATTCTAATTCCAGACGAACCCTTAACATTGCTATGGACTTGAGCATGCTGATCAAACCGTTTGAGCCTTGGTCTCCTTCCTCATCTGCAAAAGGGGATTGATAAATCTACGCAGAGTGGCGCCTGGCTGGTTCAGTGGGTGGAGCATGTGACTCGATCTCATGGTTGTGAGTTTGAGCTCCACGTTGGGTGTAGAGATTACTTAAAAAAAAAAAAAAAAAAAAAACCTGTTTATATGAGTTGATGGACAGAAAGTTCTAGGTACACTAAGCACACATCAGGCACTCAATAAAAGGGAGCTCTGTTGATTCTCCGGAACTTTCCGTCCTCCTCTCCCCTCTGCTCCCATCTGCTTCTGGTGGACAGGCCCTTCCTCTGCAGGCTGCTCTTCCTCTCCCCTCACCTGTGGTGTCCCGGCAGTCACAGCACTCCTGGGCATTGGAGGGGTCGGAAGTATTGCAGCAGTGTAGACAACGACTGTCGTCCATAAGCAGCACCAGGTCGGCGGGGCACACAGTGCAGTTCTTGGTGCCGGGTCCCTTGCATTCCACGCAGCTTTCGTGGCATTTTTCACAGTTAAACTTCTCCCCCTGTTAAGAACAATTGGGAGATTCCTTCTGAGTGTGGAGGCATTGACAAGCGACTGGAGTTTCCAGGTGGGCGTTCTATCTTGCCTCCATTGACGGAGGGACGCCCGTGGGGGACAGGAGCCAGATAGCTTTGCTCTGGGTCCATTTTAGCTGTTCAGGGTGGAAGACAGAACCGACTGCACGTGGAGGAAATCGCTGCTGGGTCTTTCCATCTGAGATCTGCTGGCCACAACAGTGGGAGAACAGGCTTCTAGAACAGCTCAAGTTGCACACTGGTGGCTCATGTGCTGTACCTGGTCAAGGACACGTTTTGTTGGGCTCATCCAAATTGACCTTCACAGTTAAAAAAAAATTTTTCAGTTCCTTGCCCACGTTCAAAATGAAGATATTCCACTTGTAAGTCAGTTCCTAATTTCTCTTTAAGAACTAGACTGTCAGGGACACCTGGGTGGCTCAGTCGGTTGAACGTCCCCCTCTTGATTTTGGCGCAGGTTGCGATCTCAAGGTCATGATCTCACGGTGGTGAGATTGAGCCCCGCACTGGGCCCTGCACTGGCTGTGCGGACCCTGCTTGAGATGCTGTCTCTCCTTCTCGCTCTGCCCCTTTTCTGCTCGCACACACGCATGCACACACATGCTCTCTCTCTCTCAACAAAAGAGGCACTAGACGGTCAACAAGGTCATCACAACCACGTGGCAACATCACAGACAGCTGAGGGGCAGTGGCTCCCTTTTTGGGCTCTCCTAGTTGACACGACCCCAGCGCTTGCTCTGATGTCACCAAGACAGGTGACACGTCAAATTCCACTTTTCATCAAGCTTGCGCTGGGGTTTTCTTTGACCCAACACCCTTCGCTCATACACATTCAGCTACTTGGCCTCCATGGTTACTAGATTCTTTTGGCCCTGCCCCCGAATATTATTTGTGACTCTTTAGCTGAAATAGTTAAATCTCCATGAGAAGAACCAAGAGATAAGGAGAAAGTGGCTTCCCTCCTGACAGGTTGCTTCTTTGCTGGTGCTGAAAATGTAGATGAGGGAAGATATCTTTCTATTTTCCTTGTGTGCTGTGGGAAAGAAGGAATGGAAATTGACTTTGTTGAGCACTTTGGCCATTTCTGGTGCTGATAAGGTGCTTTCTCAGCTGTTATTATCTTATCAAATCACGGATTAGCTGTCCGAAGTCCTGGCTTCAGTCCCAGCTTTGTTACTTACTATTTATGTGATCTTTAGAAAATTATTCAGTCTCTTGGAGCCCCAGTTTCTTCAAAGTTTAAGGATTAAAAGAGAGCTCATATGTGAATATGTCGAGTCATGTTAATTTCACCACGGGGGAGATTTACCTAATTTCATTTGTTTTTAAGTTTATTCATTTATTTTGAGAGGGAGAGAGCACGCACACAAGCAGGGAGGTGCAGAGAGAGAGAATCCCAAGCAGGCTCCACACCATCAGCACAGAGCCTGACTCGGGGCTCGATCTCCCAAACCACGAGATCATGACTTGAGCTGAAACCCAGAGTGGGACTCTGACTGAGACAGCCAGGTGCCCCGAGATTTACTTCATTTCTAACGTTTGGAAACATAAGAAGTTAGTGAACTCAGAATATCCATGATTTCTAAGCAAGGAAATGAAATCTCTCTCTCTCTCTCTCTCTCTTTTTTAAAAATTATTTATTTTTGAGATACAGAGAGAGAGGAAGAAACAGAAAGATAGGGAGACACAGCATCCAAAGCAGGCTCCAGGCTCTGAGCTGTCAGCACAGACCCTGACTCAAGGCTTGAACTTGGGAACGGTGAGATCATGACCTGGGCCGAAGTCGGACACTGAACTGACTGAGCCACCTGGGTGCCCTGAAATCTCTCTCTTTCACTACACTGTGGTGGGGTGGAGGAAATGAAAAGCAGCAGTTTTGTAGTTCTGACATTATTCAGGCATTTCAGGTTAGACAGCAGAGGGGTAGGAGAGAAGATACTTATTTCTGATATAAGGGGACCTGAAACTTCCAAGGTCACAAGCAATGAACGTAGGTAGAGTTAAATCTGAGGTCCTCATTACCTAACTTCCCCCTTATTTATCTCAGGTCATCTCAGTCCCTTTGATTGAAGTTAAGGCTGCAGGTAGGTAGCACCATTATTCCATGATGCATTGGTAGAAGATTTAAAAAGTAGAGCGAGTGTAGGAATTTTAGGACTTTTTGACTTTGCCCAGAATACACGCGGAAACTGGCTCCCATGCCTCTGCAGAAATGGCTAGGGCAATGGGGCTCAGTCAGTTAAGCGGCTGACGTCAGCTTCAGGTCACGATCTCGCGGTTCGTGAGTTCGAGCCCCGCGTGGGGCCGTGCGCTGACCACTCGGAGCCTGGAGCCCGCTTCGGATTCTTTGTCTCCCTGTCTCTCTGCCCCTTCCCTGCTCGCACTTGGTCTGTCTGTCTCTCTCTCTCAAAATCAATACACGTTAAAAAAAAAAAAAGAAGGAAGAAATGGCCAGGGCACATCATGCCCAGCTCCCAGTACCTCTTCCACTCTGTATTCTCCCACCAGACAGTCTGAGGTGCAGATTCCTCCCGCTAGGTGGTAACTCCACACACAAGATAAACAGTTCAACGGTCCTTTTCCTGAAAGAAGAAAAAAAAAAAAATGATTCTAAGTTGTGAGGCTGATCTTCGATATCTACCTCTGTGTTGGATTCAACACACTTCGGAGCAAGGAATATGTCAAGCGAATTGAAGTAGAAGGGGGAGTTGATTGAAGAGATGGGGGAGAAAAGAGTGTGCAAGTCACCAAGGAAAAACCTAGAAATTACCCAATTAGTCCAGTCAGTGTAAAAACTCGCATTTGGACGTTGGGGATTTGGAAGTGATAGTTGTTTTATGACCACAAAAGGAAGGATTTTCAGACAATAAGAAATCGCGTAGAAAGGCTATAAAGCTTTTATTTGTCCTTCTGCTTATTTAACTAGGATAGAGGAGGAGAATGATACCAGAGGACTTGGAGGTCCCAATACTCAGTTGGTGAGGAAATCGTTATGAGACAGTTTCTAACTAAAAACCACCAGACTTCGAATTTAAATGCCAGGGCTGGGGTGGCTGGTGGCTCAGGTCATGATCTCACGGTTCTTGGGTTCGAGACCCGCATGGGGCTCTGTGCTGACGGCTCAGAGCCTGGAGCCTGCTTCGGATTCTGTCTCCCTCTCTCTCTGCTTCTCCCCGCCTCTCGAAAATAAATAAACATTAAAAAAAAATTTTTTTTTTTTAAAAGGCCAGGGCTAAAAGAATATCATTTTGTCCAGCTCTTAATTAGTTGGTGGTGCTAGATTCCGTTGAAATTCTCTTGAAAGCTAAAAACTGTCTTTTCAAAAATTGGGTGTGCTATTTATTTAATATTTTTTAAATAAATGAAAACTAAGGCCCAGGGAATGTCAAGGCATTCGTTCGAGGTCACATAGGTAATGGTCAAGTCAAGATTCGAATTCAGGTTTGTTGACCCACAGTTCAGTGCTCTTTCCGTCATACTATCTGCCTTAACACCTTATGACCCATCAAGTAGAGGAGGTCTGAATCTACAGGGTTTTTTTTTTTGGGGGGGGGGGGTGGCGGGTAATACTCCACTCTCCTAATTCAGAGACCTCAAGAATGACTGACCCAAGCATCACCTTTTATGCAGATCTTGAGGGATAACTTCTGGAAAGGGTTTGGAGACAAGAGACCCGAATTCTCATTCATTCCATTAGGAAGGTCCTGGTGTTTTTTGCTGAGAATTTCAAAACAAGAGCAGGGAGGTAGATGGGGGGGGGGAGGGGGGGGTGCTGGACTATCTATGCCTGTAATTGTGAGTCAGAACTTGATATAAGTCTTCCCATCAGAAGAACACGGTGAAGAGTGGTTAGTTGAATTTGAGGCAAGACCCACAAGTCCTACGCTTCGCAGACACCGTGGAGGTCAGCTCTTCGTGTCTGATCTGTGAGCTCGGTCATCTATGACGTTTCTACGGGAAAAAAGAATTCTGAGCTCTGAACAACAGATTAGAGAACCAACCGTTATTACCCAATTGCTTCTCAGGTTGGGGGCTGCCTGTAGTGATATAAATTCAAAGCCATTTAATAATTTTAAGTTTTAAATTGAAGTAGAGTTGACATAAAATATTAGTTTCGGGAGCACAACAGTGATTCAACAAATATGTACGTTACGGAGTGCTCAGCACATTAAGTATTGTTACCATCTGTCACCATGCACAGTGATCACAATATTATTGACTCTATTCCCTATGCTGCACTTTTCATCCCTGTGACTTATTTGTTTTACAACTGGACGTTTGTACCTCCTAATTCCCGATTTTGCCCATCCTCCCATCTCCCTGACCTCTGGCGGCCACCCGTTTGTTCTCTGTATTTGTAAGTCGACTGGTTTGTGTGTTTATTTTGTTTTAGATGCCACGTACAGTGAAATCATATGGTGGTTGTCTTTCCCTGTCTGACTTCTTTCACTCAGCATTGTACCCTCAAGGTCCGTCCGTGTTGCCATGAATGGCAAGGTTTCATTCGTTTTTACGGAGGAGTCACATTCCATTGTATAGACACATGGCCTCTTTATCCATTCGTCTCTCGATGGACACGGGCTGCTTTCATATTTTGGCTACTGTAAATGATGCTGCGATAAACATAGAATGCATGTATCTTTTCACTTTAGCGTTTTCCTTTTCTTTGAATAAATACCGGGAAGTGGAATTACCGGATCATAGGGTATTTCTGTTTTTAATTTTTTGATGAATCTCCCTGCTGTTTTCCATAGTGGACGCCCCAGTTTGCATTTCTACCAATGGCGCACAAGGGCTCCATTTTCTCCACAACCTCACCAACATCTGTCCTTTCTTGTCTCTTTGACACCAGTCGTTCTGACCCATCTAAGGGTAGATAGCTCATTGTGGTTTTGATCTGTATTTCCCTGATGCATAATAATGTTGAATATCTTTTCATGTGACTGTAGGCCATCTGTATGCCTTCTTTAGAAAAATGTATTCAAGTCCTCTGCCCATTTTGTCATCAGATTTTTTGTTGTTGTTAAGTTCTTTATATATTTGGTGTTTTAACCCCTTATCAGATATATCATGTGCAAATATGTTCTTCCATTCAGTAGGTTGTCTTTTTGTTTTGTTGATAGTTTCCTTTGCTGTGCAAAAGCTTTTTAGTGCAGTGTAGTTTCACTTATTTACTCTTGCCTGTGTTCCCCTTGCCTGGGAAGACAGATTCAGAAAAATATTGTTAATAAATTTTACTAATAAATATTATGATGTTTAAGAGTTTACTGCCTAGGTTTTCTTTGAAGAGTTTTATGGTTTCAGGTCTTTTATTTTTTTTTTTAAGATTTTTTATGTTTATTTATTTTTGAGAGAGAGAGAGAGAGAGAGTGAGTGAATGGGGCAGAGAGTGGGAGACACAGAATCTGAAGCACACTCCAGGCTCTGAGCTGTCAGAGCAAAGCCCGATGCGGGGCTCGAACGCACAAACTGTGAGTTCAGGACCTGAGCCGAAGTCGGACACTTAACCGACTGAGCCACCCAGGCACCCCAGTGGTTTCAGGTCTTACATTTAAGTCTTTAATCCATCTTGAGTTTGTTTGTTTATTTATTTATTTATTTCATTTTGAATTTCTTTTTGTGTATGGTGTAAGAAAGTGGTCCAGATTCATTCTTTGGCATGTGGCTGTCTGGTTTTCCCAGCACCATTGATTGAGGAGACTGTCTTTTCCCCATCGTAGATTCTTGCCTCCTTTGTTATAGATTAATTGACCATGTAAATGTGCGTTTATTTCTGGGGCCTATATCTTGTTCCAGTGATCTCTGTGTCTATTTTTGTGCCAGTACCATACTGTTTTGATTACCATAGATTTGTGGTAAAGTTTGAAATCTGAGAAAGCCATCCTATTTTTACTTACCCATAGCTTCATACAGAATTTCCCACATGTTCTGGAACAGAACTGTGGTCTCTCATGAGAGAATAAATCTTCTCCTTCTCTCCTTCCTTCCTCTTCCCAACCTACATTTTTCTAAAACACAGCTGAGATGTCTTACTTCAATTTTTAGAATACAAAATACTTTCTTTAAAAATTTTGTTTTGTTTTTAATGAAGAGAAATCGAGGGTAGGAAGAATCAAAAAAGGCAGTAAAAAGATGAGGTCACAACGGTTGTGCCTTAAGGTTGTTTACATTTTCCAGAACACCAGCAGCAATTTGGCTCAAGGTGATATCCTGGAGTTAAGTCTCCTACATTGATTTATTGCAAAATCTGTGGGCCCTGGGTACAGAGAGTCTTTTGCCGAAGGCAGTTTGTTAATTTCCAGGAAGTTTTCTATTGTTTCCAAGTTTAACAACCTACTTTTATCATTGCTTCTAAGTATCTGCAGGAACTGTGGGACCTGTAAAGATTGTTTCGGTTTTTCCTTAGAATTCACAAGTCACTATTGGTTTTCCCTTGGACTGACCCCGCAGGATGAACAAACTCAGCAATGCAGAGCAACCCCTGGGGTTGTCCATGGTGTCATTCCACACAGGAAGAGGAAGCTGGAAAGAGTTAGGAGGTTTTGGCTACCAGCCTGGATTTGTGTTCCAAATGAGTTTGTGAGGAGGATAAATACAAAGTTCAATGTGTAAAGGTAAGGAATGAGCTAATTCTGGAGGGACCCACCTCATGCAAAGGTAATATCAGGCGTTAATGTGCCACCCATCTCCTACCCCCACCCTGCCCAGTGCTCTGAAATATTTTTTTTTTTTCCGTACTCTCCTACTACCGGGCAGTCAAATGTGAATGAAATGCCGTCTAGTTGGCAAATTGCTTATTTAGGTTGCTAAATTTTCCCCGGAATTCTTGTGCACCCTCATCTATTAGTATGGCAGCTAATGTTTTAGGAAGGCACCTTGGAATTCATCCTTTTTTCACCCAGTTTGCAACCCAGGAGAAAACCTGTTCCCCTGTTTTGGAATCTCTGTGCTGCAAAACCAGAAGAATCTGTGCAAAGATGCACTAAGCAGCAAAGGATGTGTGTGGCAGGGGGACGAAGGCTGCTGGTCTAAATGAGTACCACATGCGGGAGGCTTCAGCCAGGTACATTTGGAGTTCAAGTCAAACACAGGAGGAGGCGGCCCGAACCGAACGGCTGTGAGATTTACCCAGCTGTGACCAGCCATCCTTTGAATACATTCTCACGGCGGCGGATGTGCCGATTAAGACTATTTTTTTTTTTTTTAGAGGAGTTTTAGGCTTACAACAAAATAGAGAGGAAGGTACAGACACCGTCCGTGGACTCTGCTGCCGCACAGGCCTGGCGTCCCCCGTTACTCAACGTCACTTACCAGAATGGAAAATTTGGGGGGCGACCGGGTGGCTCAATCAGTTGAGCGTCAGGCTCTTGATTTCGGCTCAAGGTCTCATGGGTCGTGAGATCCATGATCAGGCTCTGCACTGACAGAGCGGAACCTGCTTAGGGAATCCCCTCTCCCCCCCTCTTTTTGCCCCTGCCCTGTTCGCTCTCTCTCTCTCTCTCTTTCTCAAAATAAATAAAAACAAAAGTGAAAAAAAAATGGTAATTTTTTTTTTTAACCAAAGATAAACCTATATAGACGTATTATTATCACCCGAAGTCTCTAGTTTACCTTGGGGTCCTCTCTTGGTGTTATATATCCTAAGCATTTGGACCAATGAATAATAATACCTCCCTGTCATTATAATATCATACAGAAATATTTTTGCTGCCCTAAAATCCTCTGTGGTCTGCCTGTTCCTCTCTCCCTGCACCCCACCCCTGGCGGCCATTGACCTGTTACCGTCTTTGCCATAGTTTTCCCTTTTCCAAATTGTCATACAGTTGGCATCACAGTGTGGCCTTTTCAGATTGGCTTCCTTCACTTAGGAATACGCATTTGTGCTCCCTCCGTGTCTTCTCGTGGCCTGATGGCTCATCTCCGATAGCACCGAATAGTATTTCAATGTCTGGACGTGTTGATGTACTTTTGAGACCGGAAACCCTCGGAACCATCACCCTTCATCTACCCGGGCTATCTCAGACTCAATTAAAGAAATTTATAGTTTTCCCAGCTGTGCTTAACAACATCACTGATAATTTCTACAATCCCTACAAAAGAAAAAAAACCTTGAAAAGCTGGTATTCTGTTTTGATCGGCTGAGGTTGAGACATTAACTTACCTAACGATGGCTGCCTGGGCTTGAATAAAAACCACGTGCTGCAGCCCATTGCGCTGCTCGTAGGGCATCAGATTTAGCGCATCGAGATATAGAGTTCAAAATATAGAGTATCTGGCAATCCCAGTTGGAATAAAGGCCCCACACAGCTAGTAATAGTGGCATCAAAGAGTGGTAAAAACCCTAACAGAAAGCCAACACTGTATTTACTACGATGTGGCCTACGGCCAATGACAATGCCAACCCTCCACCACCCTCCTACCCCGCCCCGAATTCAATGTGTTCTCCCATTTATCTTATTCTGATTAGAAGTTTTGAGCAGCAACTCTGTGTGCCTCTGGAATGAAAATAAGAGAACACAAATGGATGGTTACTTGATGCAAGGTTGTTCTGGAAGGCCAATTCTTTCTAAGACTGGAGTCAATTGCAGATAGGTAAAGGGTGGGAACCACGGTACGGTAGTTCTCATGGAGTTGCCTCAAGGGACTCCCTGGGGGCAGGAAGGAGGAGCAAATGAGGGCATTCTAGGCGGGGCTCTGCGCTCCAATCGGAGCAGCTCTGCTTGGTCATTTTACGTAATGGGATTCAGCTTAAGATTCCACCTGAAGAAGATGGGCTTCTGCCAAAATACCATCTGAAACCATTGTTGTTGTTGTTGTTTTAATTTTTTATTTCGGAGAGAGAGCGTGAACAGGGGAGAGGGGCAGAGGGAGAGAGAGAATCTCAAGCAGGCTCCACACTCAGCACAGAGCCTGACACGGGGCTCGAGCCCGTGACCCTGGGATCATGACCTGAGACAAAACCAAGAGTCAGATGCTCAACCGACTGAGCCACCCAGGCACTCCCGAGCCATCATTCTAAAGTAGAAATGTGCGTCCAGTGCACAGCCACTGGCCACTGTGGCACTGAGCACCTGAAATGTGGTTAGTACAACTTGAGTTGTGCTGTAAATGTAAAATCAACATTGGGTTTCAAAGACTGAGTGTTAAAAAATTCTCAATTTTTTTGTTGATTGCATGTTCAAATGATTACATTGTGGATATATTAATTAAAGAAGTATATTATTAAAGTTAATTTCACCGGTTTATTTTTCTTCTCTAAAATGTGACCACCGGAGATTTAAACAATGTATGCATGGCTTGCATTATGTCTCAATGGGATAGTGCTGACACCCCATGTTGTGAGTTATGTAAAAGAAATTCTAGGGGCCTCAGGGTGGCTCAGTTGGTTAAGCGTCCGACTTATCTGGCGGTTTGTGAGTTCGAGCCCCACGTTGGGCTCTGTGCTGGCAGCGGGGAGCCTGGAGCCTGCTTCCGATTCTGTGTCTCCCTCTCCCTCTCTGCCCCTCCCCTGCTCATGCTCTGTCTCTCTCTGTCTCTAAAAAATAAATAAGAGTTAAAAAAATTAAAAAAAGAAAAGACCTTCTAGGCCTAGTGTGAATAGCAGGTGGCCATTCCCGGATTAATTTAGATCATCCGCAGTCTAAGCACTTCATAGCTGAGAGTAATTTAATGCTTATGTCACTGATCGTCACTCTAAAACAATGAAAAAAATTACTGAGTACTCTTTTCAAGTTTTTGATTTTTCTTTTGGTTTTCAGACTTCCTTTTTTTTTTTTTTTTCGGTTATGGTTGCAAACAGCTGAGGAAGGCAGGGGGTGGTGACATTGACCCCAGGGTTCAGAGAAGCGCACTGCAGGCAGCCCAGAGCAGGCACAGGTGGCTGCCGATTGCAAGATCAAGACCAACCACGCCCCCCACCCCCACCACGCTTCCTGCTTTCCTTTCTCTCGCGGCTTTTCCCGCTTCTCTGCTCGTAGCTTCTCCAGCGTTTGGTTCTCACAGAGTTCACAGTCCTTCTGGTTCCCCCCCCCCCCCTTCTTGGGAAGCTTCCCTCGTTTTCCTCCTCTCTCCAATTCTTAATTCTTTGTCTTTCCTTTGCCCTGTTCTCTGCCTCTTTCTCTAGGCGCTTTGATCTTCTCTCCTGTTTTAGCTCCTGGAGTTTCTGCCTCTTGAGCTGCTGTTTCTCCCGTGAGGCATCGCCCAGGTGTTTGGAGTCGGAAGAAGCCTTATGTTGCAGGCGGTGGCCTTGCGGTCCTGGCCTTTCCCCGTGAGCTGCAGCGGCGCGTGGCGCTCGGGACTTGGATGCCGCGCCAGGTGGGTCCTCGCGGTATGCGACGTTCGCCTGGAAGTTCAAGGGTCCCCGAAACTGAAGGTGTGTAAGTTCCGGCCTATCGTCTCCTCCCGTTGGGGGTCCAGCATGGGGATGCCCACGTTCCATATGTCCCCGCACTTGTCTCAAAGCACCTTGACCACGAACCTCCTCGCTGGGCTGACTCCTCAGGGCAGCCCCTCCGGGGACCTAGTGCCTGGCGGCTCCCTGGGCAGCATTTCATTCCCGTCCTTTGTGTCATGGAAGAAAGAGTCCCAGTCCCAGTGTGTAGGGAAATTGGTCTTGAACTTGGTGGCATGCGTCTTGAGGACTTCAGGGAAGCTTAAGGACTTTGTGGTGGAGGCAGGCCAGTTAAAACGCGATCGGATTCTTGGGGCGCCTGGGTGGCTCAGTTGGGCATTTGGCTTCCGCTCAGGTCATGATCTCCTGGTTTGTGGGTTCCGGCCCCACATGGGGTTCCTCTGCCGACAGCTCAGAGCCTGGAGCCTGCTTTGAATTCTGTGTCTCCCTCTCTCTCTGCCCACTAACATGCTGTCTCTCTTTCTCTCAAAAATAAACGTGAAAAAAAATTTAAAAACCAAATAAAAAAACTTGACCAGATTCTTGCCCACCTGGCCATCTGAGAGGAAGAAGTCCATGGTGCCCTAGGAAATCTGCAGGGTGGAGAAGCGGCGATTGTGCACCATGGCCTTAAGCCTTTCCAGCACCTCCCAGCTGGAAAGGGTCCTCCCCGGCCACCTCAGCAGTGATGGGCCATGCTGATGGTCACCTTCATGATGGGCTTGAGACAGAGGCCTACAAAGGCCAGAGCTCCACTGTCCCAGACGTGTCATGGACTGTGGTAGCCGTTGCCTTAGCCCGGCTGGCATGGCCACCCCGCCCGGAGCCATCACCTTTGTTGGAGGTGCCCTTGGAGCCACCGGCCACCGTCACTGCCTGCCCCTGTGACTGTGCTCAGTGCTAGAGATACAAAGGTGAGTGAGACCTCAGTCGAGAGACAGAGAGAGAGAGAGGGAAATAATAAGTAAAGAGTATAAAATATGCCCTCTGGGCTGCCTTGTTCACAGTTCTATGGACGCCGCCTGGATACTGCAGGATAATTGTTTGTTGAATAAATAAATAGATGAATGAGTGCAGAGGATGAAAGGTACACAGAATAGAGAGATTCAGGAAGGCTTTGTAGAGGAAATACTGACTGTCATGCATTAGAAAGAGGTAGCTGGGTAAAGCAGGCTGGAGAAAGTATTCTAGAAAGAGGAAAGGCGAGGTTGGCTCTGGTTTCCAGTAACTGATTATGCCTGGATTTAGAGCGTGGTGGACGAGGTGACGAGGGATGTGAGTCCCAGGATGAAGACCTCATATGCGAAGTTGCTAGTTACGATTCTATTTTAAAATCAGTGGAGAGTCATTTTTTTCTTTTAGTCTCCCCCCCCCCCTTAGAGAGAGAGCCAGTGGGAGAGAGGGGCAGAGAGAGAGAGAGAGAGAGAGAATCTTTTTAAAAAATATTTATTTATTTGGAGAGAAAGGACAGGGGAGGGGTGGAAAAAGGGAGAGAGAGAATCCCAAACAGACTCTGTGTTGTCAGCGCAGAGTCCAGGGTGGGGCTAGAACTCATGAACTGTGAGATCATGACATGGGCTGAAATCAAGAGTTGGACACTCAACTGGCTGAGCCAGCCAGGTGCCCCCAGATAATACCAGTTTTATAGGGAAGTTTGACAGGGCTTTAAAACTCAGTAGATTGAGGATATTAACAAATAAATGAAGACCTAATATCCATAAAGAAATACTAAGGAGGGCATTCACTTTCGAACGTCTCCTTTCTGTAAAGAGAGCTTTCCTACTATTCTTCCTTTCTATTCTTCTACTCTAATAAACTTTTGAGATATGAAACAAAAGAGATGGATATAAAGAAGAAATAATTTAAAAATTTTAAAAGTAAGTCATTTAAATTAAAAAAGAACTACAATAATAGATGGGCTGGACTTTAGATTAAACACAGAGAACAAATTAGAGACAAGGACTAAAGCTTTGAAGAGTCAACCTAGTATGAAGCATAGAGAGTCAACGAAATAAAAATATAACACAGCAGGTAAGAGACCTAGAGATCGGAACACCCTGAGTGACATAAACTAAGGAATTCCAGAAAAAGATTAGAGGAAAGGGTGGAGAAGCAACGTTTGAAGATGTCATAATTGAAAATTCTCCAATTTGCAAAAAGACTTTAGGATTTGTTTTCTGTTCATTCATTCATTCATTCAGCAAATACTGAATGAGCACTTACTATCTGTACAATCTAGGCCAGAATAGGGTATACAAAATAACGGTGGTAGAATCCGAGCCCTGAGGGTCTCACAATTAGTAGGAGAGATGGACATGTTTAATTAAAATGTAATGTAACAAGGGCTATAATAAAGGACATATTACAGAATCAAGAAGAAGGAAGAACATTTCTGGGAGGACTAAGACAAACCTCCCTCTCAGAGGAGATGACGTTCAAGCTGGGTCTTGTAAGTTTCCTTGTAAGTTGAGGGTTTCCTACAGTGTTGTTTTCCAGGAAGAGGAAACACATAGACAAAAGGCACAGAAGCATGAAAGCATGTTTGCTGGCTGCTGAGTAGTTCTAGGTGGTTCTGGGTTCTAGACTACCTGGAAGGAGAGGTGAGATCATAAGCTGAAAGGACTGACTGGGGAAAGAATTTAATTACCTTTTAAGAAGTAAAACCAAAAAACCCCACATTTATTGGAAGTTTATTGAAAGACAAAAAGTAAATGCATAAATTGCAGAGATATACCATGTTCATCAATGTGATGACCCAGGATCATAAAGATGGATTTTTCTCCCCAAATAAATTCAGTGCTATATCAATTAATACCCAAGGGATTTTTTTTGAATGAAATGTGACTGAGTATAAAATTTATATAGAGAAGGGGCCAAACTAATTAACCAAAATACTTTTGAAAAGGATAGCAGAAATGTACCTTCCCGACTGTCAATATTAATCTGATAAGTTTTAACAACTAACACGTTGTTGGAGGCATTTCTTAAATGTTGAGAATAATTCATCCTGATTGTCTTTCAGTGCCCAGCAGATGTGGATTTTTTATTGCTTTGGCATTACTATACAGGATGAGTTGGGGAAGAGGGGTGGCAAGACCGGAGTCGAGCTCACGTGCTGGTACTTCAGAAAGTTGGCTGAGACATGCTGAAAATGGAGAACAAGGATAGTAAAAATGGAGAAAGAGATCTGAGTTTAAAAAAAAAAAAAATGCTTAGAGAAAATCAGCAGACCTTGAAGTTCACCTTTGTTGGAGGGTAGGTGGGTTGGGCAAGAGACAAGAAAAGGATAATGTTAAGGTATCAAACCTGGATAGGTGGTTGGGACAGTGGGTCTATTAACAGCATGACTATCGGAGGAAGCCCAGGTTGGGTTTACTCTGGGACATGTCGATTTTAGGGTTCTCTTGGACAGAGAAGTAGGTATCAGGAAAGTAACAATGGAATTTGGGAGAGCTGGAAGCAGACATCTTAAGTAGTTGTTGAAGTAATAGAAATAAAATGCCCTACCCAAGATTCCAAGTTCAACAAGTAGAGGAGGAGGACAGCGCAGGTGGGAAACACCTCCAGGGGGAGATGAGGCCTGTATCTGGGCCTGGAAGGTTGGGAGGGTCTGCAGAGGCAGAAATGTAACGCAGGGCAGATGCAGAAGCTGAGTGAGAACGGAGGGTGCTGATGCTGGAGAGTTTTGGCTGGATTGGTAAGAGAGAGGAACCTCCAAAGGTGGTGAAAAAAGAGAGGGCTAATGGAGCACTTGGGTGGCTCCGTCGGTTAAGCATCTGACCCTTGATGTCATCTCAGGATCATGGGATCGAGCCCCGTGTCAGGGCTGTGCGCTGTCAGCGTGGAGCCTGCTTGGGAATCTCTCTCTCCCTCTCTGCCCCTCCCCAGCATGCTCTCTTTCTCTCCCTCCCCCTCTTTCTCTCCAAATAAAACTAACAAGACAACACAAAACGGGGGCCAAGCACAAAGGAGACCTTCTCATTTTTCCCTCCACACATGCAAAGTGACAGGTACACCCTCACCTCTGCATTTGCTGCAAGTTGGGTGGCATCTCTCACACGTCTGTGTGTTTGGATCCGCGTAGTAATGCTCTGGGCAGGTGCGATGACACTCTCCCTTGGAGCGGAGCAGGAAGAAAAACGTGTCGCAAGACAGGCAGTCGGTGGGCTGCGGGCCCCGGCACTCCTTGCAGCTCCTGCTACACCTCTCACACCGTCCGGTGGCTTCTTCTGCGTAATATCTGAAACCGAGTGCGGAAGCGAAGACTGAATCCCAGGCTTTGCTCTTGGGTTGGGTGTGGTGGGAAAATCAAGGTTAGCCAGACGGTGATTGTTTCCGAGTTGGGGGACTTTAGGCTCGACTCGCTAACCGTACTCAGTAGATACATTACCACAGGGCACCCCTCCTCTTACCACGCTTCGCTTTATGCGCTTTGCAAGCACTGTGCCTTTTACCAACTCGAGGTTTGTGGCAACCCTGCGTTGAGCAAGTCTCTTGGCGCCATTTTTTCCAATGCCATTTGCTCACCCCGTGCCTCTATCACGATTTGGTAATTCTCGCGATATTTCAAATCTTCTCATTATCATACGTGTTACGGTGATCTGTGCTCGGTGACAGTGGCTCACTGAAAGCTCAGATGACGGCTACCATTTTTTAGCACTAAAATATTTTTCAGTTTAGGTGCGTACATCGCTCTCTTAGACGTCATGCTCTTGCACGCTTCATGGACTACGGTATAGTGTAAACCCAACTTTTATATGCACTTGGAAACCGAAACATTCATTTGACTTGCTCTGTTGCGATAGTCACCTTACTGCAGTGGTCTGGGAGTGAACTGCAGTATCCCCAAGGTATGCCTGTAATGATACTAACAAACCTAATGATTCTCTGTTTACTTATCTTTAAATTGGGCACTGCAATCCCTTCCTTGCTATTTGTGAGTACTAAATTAGGTAACACATAGGAAAGGACCTAGGACTTATCGTATGTTGCAGAGTTATGATAATTGTTCACTTCCTTATACCTATATGCTTCTCCACTTGAACATTCAAGTCTCAGGTTTTGTAGAATGGGATCCGGTTATGGAGGATGTTCTAAATGTACCTCTGAGTGATTCTTCTGGCGCTTCAATTAAAAAAAAAATAATCTTGACCTGGGAGATGACGTGCGTGATGCTAATGTTTACACAATAACAGGTGTAACCTCGTCGGAAAGATTTTTGGAGGCTGACGTAACAATAATCCCTGTTGGTTAACTTTTTACTGCGTACCCGATCGTACGCTAGGGACTTCGTAAACATTAGTTCCTTTTATTGAACCTAGAACTGAGACACTAGAGCGTGACAGTCAGGAGCTTGCCTTTTGGAACAAGACTGCATGGGGTCAAAGCCAAGCTGTTCCGGGCATGAGCTGTGCGACTGTGGCCAATTCACACAACGTCTCTGTCTCAGGTCGTCATATGGGGCTTAATGTTAGCAGCTAAAATTAAATAAGTTATTACTGAGAAAATAGTTACAACAGTGCCTGGCACATTATAAATAATGCGCGTTAGTGATAATTATGAATTGTATGTTAAGCCTCAAAGCAAACCTTACGATTTAGATATTATTGTCCCTATTTTATGTATGTAAAAACTGAGGCTCAGAGAATTTAGACCACTTGGCTCAATGTCAAACAGCTAGCAAAGTGGGGTAATGTGATTTCAACCTACCTGGTAAATACCGCTATAGCAAAGCAGTGCAAAGTCAATAAGAATATTTCAAGTAAGATAGACGAGAGGAAAGAAATCGTGGACAAAGATGAACTTCTAGAGCTCATCTGACCCTCCTTGGCATCTCTGGACATTGGCACACTGAAACTATCCTAGAAACTGGAAGGTCTGTCCTTGGCTTCTCTGGTGTGAAACTATCTGCCACATTAGGTTCCTTAAAGTTTCTTTCAGTTCCACTAACTTGTTGGAAACTAAGGCCATGGCTGAGTCTGCCTTACTCAGCCACCTGTCACTGACCTGAGTGAATGCACCTGTACCTCAGCGGTCAAGCCTTGTTTTACCTTCCACGGGTGGGTGAGGAACAATTACCACCGAGTCAATCAGTAGGACTGGGGTATGAGAGAGACAGAATCATGAAAGGAACACAAGGGGAAACTTCAGTCATGAAGTGAAGGGTTGATAAAGCCCACAGGAGGCTCAAAAGAGAGAGCCACAGGGCAAGGTAGAAATCCGCACTTGCCCACCCAGAGAATATACAGGCTGAAGTCCCAAGATCTGATTTCTAGTCTTGGCTCCACTGTGTTTTAGAAGCCTTGCGACTTTGGGCAAGTCGCGTAACCTCTTTGAGCCTCAGTTTCCTCATTTTTAATACGGAGAGAATAATATCAATCTCATAGGATTAGTGGAGAACTAAATCATCATATAAAAATACATTCTGAGTAGAAATACTTCGTAAACTCTAAAGCAGCATGAATGTGTTTTACTAACGTGATGGGTTTTTTTTTTTTTAATTTTTTTTTTTTCAACGTTTATTTATTTTTTTTTTGGGACAGAGAGAGACAGAGCATGAATGGGGGAGGGGCAGAGAGAGAGGGAGACACAGAATCGGAAACAGGCTCCAGGCTCTGAGCCATCAGCCCAGAGCCTGACGCGGGGCTCGAACTCACGGACCGCGAGATCGTGACCTGGCTGAAGTCGGACGCTTAACCGACTGCGCCACCCAGGCGCCCCTAACGTGATGGGTTTTTAAGATGAAAAGCATCAATAAGAACTGTGGGGAAGAAAGCTTCTTAATACCTAGTAGGTTTTAAAAATTATCAAAGAGGAGCACCTGAGTGGCTCAGTCGGTTAAGCATCCGACTTCAGCTCAGGTCATGATCTCACAGTTCGTGGGTTCGAGCCACGCATCGGGCTCTGTGCTGATGGCTCGGAGCCTGGAGCCTGTTTCAGATTCTGTGTCTCCCTCTCTCTCTCTCTGCCCCTCCCCTGTTCACGTTCTGTCTCTGTCTCAAAAATAAATAAGCATTAAAAAAATTTAAAAAATTGGGGTGCCTGGGTGGCGCAGTCGGTTAAGCGTCCGACTTCAGCCAGGTCACGATCTCGCAGTCCGTGAGTTCGAGCCCCGTGTCAGGCTCTGGGCTGATGGCTCAGAGCCTGGAGCCTGTTTCCGATTCTGTGTCTCCCTCTCTCTCTGCCCCTCCCCCGTTCATGCTGTGTCTCTCTCTGTCCCAAAAATAAATAAACGTTGAAAAAAAAATTTTTTTTTAATTATCAAAGAGTGAAAGATGGTGGGGGGGTTACTAGATACGATTAAAGGAAGAGTACGATACCACTGCTTGCTTTGATGACTTTTGAACGAGGTGGCTATGAAATGCCCAGATCCTCAATGCCCGGAAGAGGATTTTGTGCATAAATACAAACAATAATGGGAGCCTTGAAAAACCTGCTCCGAGGTTAAACACTAACATCACTATATGTGTTGGTAAAGGGTTCAGAAGATCGTATACCTGCCTTTCCAAGGCAAAGAGATTTAACAAATCTCAGATGTAATGTATGTGGGACACTGATTTTACAAAAAGGGACAATCTCCGTTAAATATCTCCACTTATACCTCATTAGTATCCCATTTGTTCCCCATTAAAGAGATTTATGGCAACCTGTGTGTCTCCTCTCCGTGGGTAACTTTACAATGGAACATCTGTCTTCTTAACTCCATGGTCTACAATCAGTTGAGATCACAAGATTACACCCTCTTGCGTATAGGAGTATTTAATGACTCGATTTGAGGAAGATGGTGATTCCTTTCCGATCTTTTCAGGCACCTTGTGGAATGAAGATCAAAGGCTAAGCCAGGTGGCCCCATCACCTCTCTTGTTCGGTAGGGCCCTTTCTTCCTTGATCTATATGGCTGGTGTTTTTGAGGACCGCTAATGTATGTGACTTTGTGCTGAGTATTGTAGCAATATGTGTGAAAAAATAAGAGGCTTGGTTTTTTTTCCAGGCGCTCATAATTTTCTTGGTAAGAAATATAAAAGAAGCATAAATTCTTGAAGGTCAACATCTTCGCATTACTCACACCTCCAAGGTGTTCTTTATTAAACATGTGTCGAATGAATGAATGAGCGAATGGACGAGGTAAATCAAAACACAGGGCAGTGTATAAGGACTACAGTGAGTAACGCAGGCAGTAGCTGCTACAGAAACTGAAGAAAAGAAAAGTGATGTCCAATCTGGGCAGAAGCATTGGGGAAAGTCTGAGGTTATAGGCTTTCATTTTGGGTCCGGAAACTCTCGGTGCCTTCGGTTACCGATTGGGAAGGAAGAATCAGCAACAGGCCCGTAATCAATCTTTCTCTTTACTGGTGATTCCTGGGTTGGGGGCGGGGAGGGATGCCCCGGTCAAATCTTTCAAATCAGGTGGTAACCCGACCCCCTAATAAATACACGCAAAGATTTTCCTAGCAAAAAATAATAGAGTTCTCATATGCAAGGGGCTTTTAGGAGGACGTAGCAGTGTCCCTACATTGCCTATGGGAACTAAACCTGCAAATAATGGATTTATGGGGACGTGGTAGGTTGGAGCATTGGTAGGGTATAAATGGGGACATGTAACTGAAATGGTTCCCTTTGTAAAATTAATGCACCACGTACGTCACTTTGATCTCGCCAGCAGAACAAATCCTAATGCAGAAGAGAAAGAACCTACATTTCTGGTCTTAAGACTGCTCTGGGGGAAGAATCCTTTGCCTCTGCCTTGTGATGGCTTGCACCTCGAAATCAGTAGCGAAGTTTGGCACGTGAGCCTGACCTGATGATTGGCATCTCGTGTTATTTCCCTGGGTCGCTCGCCTCTCCCACGTCCTCATCCATTACTACGAACCAGCTGAAATCCTTTAGAGACCATGAGACCTTGGCTGGACTCTCGTCTTCATTTCTTACCAGCACTGAGACTTCAGTCTGGTGTTCTGTAACTTAGCTTCGATGTCTGCACAGGGGGTTTGCCAGTAGTGATGTCTGGAGTGGCTTTGGGATCAAATGAGGGAAACGTGTAGCGAGCACCTTACCCTTCCCTGCACTGGGGCAGGCACTCCTTTTCCAGCTGGAACGAGCTTGGTTGGCAGGAGAGGCACTGTGTGCTGCGTCTCCCTTCACATGTCCTACAAGAGCTGTGGCAGGGCGCACACTGGTGGCTGTCCTCATCAGCGTAGTAGCCCTCGGGGCAGTCCTGCACGCAGGTCGTATCTGCCAAGGAAGGAAAAGAGTCTGTCGTCGCATCAAGTAGGACACACGTCTCCCAGCCCTCCTCTACGTGTTCCCCAGAGTGAACCATGGTGGGGGGCGAGGATGTTGGACGAAGGGGACAGTGTCCTTGTCAATGCCGTCCTTCTCAGGTCTCCTGGGTCCAGATAGACGCTAACACCTTCCAGGTCTTCAGACTATCCCTCTCCTTCTTCCCTCTCTCCTGTGCCCCTCCCTTGTTCCTTCTCTTAGCTGAGTGAGCTTTGTTTCATTTTTGTTCTCCCATACCCGTGTTACGCTTAATCGTGGGATCCCTGGGAACCCGAGAGCGTTGCTTCACATTAGCCGTGACCTTCGAATATGACCTGCTGGAGGTGGCCATCCTCAGACCGTGCCATACTTCAAGAAGACGTATTAATCAGCGGATGCAAACGCAAGGGGAAATTTTGATGAGGGGGTGAATGCCTGCATGTTCGTAAAGCGTCCCTGCACGGACTGCTTATTAATGGCGAGGGAAAATAGTAACTAAGCAGTGGACACATCGGACAGCACCTTGAACGGAGGGCTGTGGTTCGCCTCACTGATGAGGGGCAGGGGAACATCCTGGGTTTCCAGAAGGGCGCGACATCTCCTGTGAAGCATTCTGGCCTGAGAGTGCATAATCTCTGTCTCATCGTGGGAAACTTCGCACAGACTTCAACAGAGGGACAGGGGCTGTATTCTTCTCAAATCCCAATATTATGTAGAAAAAAAACGTCTGTGGCAACGGTTCAGGTTAAGGGGGGGCCTCAGACTCATGGCAACTAGAAGCAGTACCTGATTGGAGACTGGACCTTGGTCTACAGGGGGATTGCCCAAATTAGAAAACAGATGAAATAGTCCTGATGCTAAATTCACGTGCATTGACAACTGTACTGTGGTCGGACAAAAATATATCGTGGCCTTCACATTGACAGAGACCGAGACCACGCTCACGATCGGGCAGGCGGGGTACAAGATTAGCAGCGGGTCAAGTGGGTAAAGGGCACCCGTGTGGCGTTCTTTGTGCTTTTGCCTTTTCTATAGGTTTGAACATGTTCCAAATACAAAGTGAAAAATTAGAAAGACCCTACCCATTGGCCGGGCCCCAGGCATCGTGCAAGGCAGTTTCCCCCATGGAGGGAGAGAGAGCCCGCCCCGGAGGAAAAGCAACTCACTGAGAAGAAGGCTGTCCCTCGGGCAGGTGCGACACTGGTCCTCTGCGGGCCCGGTGCAGCGGAAACACTTAGCATGACAGGGCTTGCATCCCAGAGCCTCATCCCAGTACTCAACGGGGGCACATTCCTTGTGAGGCACACAGCGTCCGTGGCTGGCCACCCCCAGGCCTTCCCGACAGGTGGTGCAGGTCCCAGGCGACGAGCAGGTCCGGCAAGACTTGTGACACTCTGCGGGCGGGGTGCGGGCAGGAGGCACAGTGAGAGAGGGCCAGGGCGCCCCTGGAGGGTGTGTTCACGTTCCTTCCTCAGTTCTTTTAGAGATTTCTAGGGCTCTGGGCCAAGGGCAGGGGGCCGTGACTTGGGTACGGCCCTTGGGACTCTGCGTAGAGCGTTCTCTCTAATAACTAGAGAGCCCCTTCTTGCAAAATTACCAAAACAGCAATAAAGTAATGATGTGCGTGCGGCCTATTCACCACCGTGACTCTTGTTCTGTGGTTCCCCCACTGACCTCCCAGGGCACCTTGAGCTTATCACTAATGGAACAATTGTTGGGATGTGTTACAATTACCCGTTGACCAAAAAAAAAAAAAAAAAAAAGGCCGCTTTTGTAGTCACTGATGTAATGCATAGTACCTATGAGAGGGCCTGGCATACAACAGGCTCTCAGTAAATTCCTGTTAGACAAACAAAATGACAGCAATTCATTCCCCCCTCGGGGTTTTTAGCAATTGCTGTTCCCTCGGCCTAGAGTTCTCTTCTAGATAGATGTGTGGTTTGTTGCCTCTGTTTGTCCATGATCTCTTCAGGCTCCCTCTCTCCAATTGTGACTCCATTCTGTCCCCTTCCTTGACTTATTTTTCCTTTTGCCTTCTTTAGAGTCTGTCTTCCCCAGTGGAACATAAGCTCCGTGAGGCCAGGAATCTGCCTGAATCGTCCCCCGCTTTTCCCCAGGCCTGGAGGAGTGCACGGCACATAGCAGGCCCCCAATAAGGGCTCACTGAATGCATAGACACACAGCATTAGTATTATCTAGATCAGAAAACTGAGGCTGGAAAAGCGCAGGATTAGGGGCTGAACCCAGGAGTTTACTAAGAGCTCTTCGTGCCCCAGTGCCTTGGGATAGGTATGGGATTCTTAGAGGTGCCTATGCTACCTCATAGTGGATAATTTGGGTGATCTGAACGGATCCCAAGCCCTTGTGTTTCTTAGAGGAGATCTTGCTTGGTTCCGGATGCTTCTCTGCATCTTTATTTCTCCCGGTACCAGCTTCCCTCAGTCTGCTTCTGGGCTGGTGGCAGGTGCCCTGGCCTAGCAAGGAGAGGCCTCGAGTTCCCAACAGTTGAGCTGGCCTGAGGGGAGCCCAGGCATCTGTACGGTTGTGTGGGTTTTGTTTGTTTGTTTTTGTTGTTGTTGTTTTAAAGCTCCCCACGCGATTCTAATGGGCAACCGGGGATGGGAACCAGGGGCCTTTCTCGATGAGAAAATTAAATCAGGTAAATCATGTAAACGTACTGTGAGGCCTGTAAAGTCTTCCGCGTGGCAAATTACCTTTGTTGTTGAACCGAAAAGGGCCAGAAATTGACCCTCTGTTCCTGCCCGAGCACAGGCAAGGTGGCACCTCAGAACTTCAGCCGAGTGGCTAAACAGTCAAGGAAACGGACCCCCAAGCTCGCTCCCGCCCCGTCCTCTGCGCATGTCCGAGCCCATGTTCTTTCAGGTTGACGCTAAAGGGTGCCTTCCGTCAAACACACAAAAAAGTATACCCAGATCACAGAGCCAGGGCAGAAACTTCGGGAGCCAGCTCCATCTTCCTGTCCCGTGACATGCACAACGTTTGCCTGAGGACGTTCTGGGTTTTTCCTGCCACGGGCGCTGGCCCTCAAGCCCCGGCTGTTGTTGGGACCCCCTCTGCCTATCTGGCCAGTGTTTGCTTGGTGGCAACACGGGGCAAAGTTCCGACCGGCTGCCTCGCTGGAATGAACCCTGGAACTCTGGAAAAGTTCACCCGGAATGATTCATTTGTTTGAGGATTCTAGTAACAATTTATTTTATTTATCCTGCTCTGAGGCAAACAGTTTACACCCAGTTCAAACATAAGGAGGCACAAACAATAGCAGATCTGTACTTAAAAGTGCCGAGTAGGTGGTCCCAGGGAAGGAGCTGCTGAAGCGGATGAGTCAAGGAGGGAAATCTTAGGAAGGAACCGAGGAGGGAGACAAGAGGCGCCGAGAAAATTCTCTACGGCACAGCTTTCCTTATGCTGCTGTAAACCTTCAGTGGCTTCAAGTTTTAAGAAACAAAACAAAACAAAACCCTCTCATATGAGGTGCCCAAGTAGTTCAGTCGGTTAAGCATCCCACTTCGGCTCAGGTCATGATCTCACAGTTCGTGAGTTCGAGCCCTGCATCTGGCTCGCAGCTGTCAGCACAGAGCCTGCTTGCTTCGGATCCTCTGTCTCCCTGTCTGCGCCCCCCCCCCCCCCCCCCCCCCCCCCCCGCTTTCTCTCTCTCTGTCACAAAAATAAACCTTAAAAAAAAAAAAGCTTCCATTTTGGGTGACTTTCAAAGACTTATCTCCCCTGGGAAGCTTCACAGAATTCTTTTTTTTTTTTTTTTAACGTTTATTTATTTTTGGGACAGAGAGAGACAGAGCATGAGCAGGGGAGGGGCAGAGAGAGAGGGAGACACAAAATCTGAAACAGGCTCCAGGCTCTGAGCTGTCAGCCCAGAGCCGGACACGGGGCTCGAACTCACGGACCGCGAGATCATGACCTGAGCCGAAGTCGGACGCTTCATCGACCGAGCCACCCAGGCACCCCACGAGAATTCTTTTTGATCAGCAGTTCGGAGCCACTGTTGTGACGAGGGTCAACCCGATTTATTATTAACAAGAGTTAACATGGTCAAAGCTTGTGAACGATTCATTTAAAAGAAAGACATAATAAATTAGAGCCGATTCAAAAGCTGCTTTCTGGAGCAGGAAGGAAACGGCTTGGGTGATGGCTCTGGGGCCGGAACCCTGCACACCCCAGCACCTGCCCTCTGCAGAAACCCACAGCTGAGTCAGGCTCCCCGGGGGTGCAGCGCTTGGCCACGCCCCCGGAAGTCTTTACCTCTGCACTCCTTGGTCTCTTTCTCATAGTAAGTCCCTGCCGGACACTCCTCCAAGCAGCGTCCATCATAGAGAACCGAGGATGACTCAGCACAGAGGTCACAGTCATCTGCTGAGGGGCCATCACACTCCAGACAGTCTTCGTGGCAGGGGACACACTGGCGTCTGTCTGCGTAGTAGCCGCGGGGACAGGACTGATGGCACATGTCCTTGTACAGGAAGGACTCAGGCATACACTCTGGGGGGGAGGAGGAAACGGCGAGTTAGCCCTGGGGCACAGGAGCGAGGGATTCATTCCTTCCACACTGACTCCCCCGACCTGGGTGTTAACGTGTGTGCGTCCCAAGCCCACCCTGCCAGGGCGCATCCCCCACGTCTCCAAACTTTGGGAGAGAAGACCACATAGGGGGACCTGAGGAGAAGGTGCAGGGTTTCCAGCCCGAAATGATCAGCCCCTTGGAAGTTCCAGAAAATCGCAGTGCTGTGGCGCAGACCCGCGGTGGCGGAGATGCTGGGGGTATCGTTTGAAAACCCGGAAGGCTGTAACGGATTTTTAAAGTTGTACTGAGCCCCTCGCACTCTGTTCGATCCCCAAGTGGTTAAGGAATTCTTGCGTTAGTTAATTTTTTTTATTCACTGCTAGGGTAGATCAGTGAAATAGACGCGGTTACTCAGCGTGAGGAGGGCACTGTGGGTTTCTTTGATTTTGACTCATTCTCTTATTTGGGGGGAAACCAAGAAAACGCTTTCAGTCGCGCCAAGAGAATCCTTTCGATAGAACCGTGCCAGTGAGATGAGTCTTACTCTGGAGAGGAAATCAAGACAGCCTTTCCTGGAGATAATTCCAGAGAAAGAATTCCTAGCCAGAGTGCTCTTCTGAGTCTTAACTGCTGCCTGAACTTTTCTTTCACGTCTTTTGTAAGAGTTGGATTCTCTGGCTACCTCTGTGTTTCATTAGTATCGGTCTGTCCTGTAAGATTTTGAGCTCGAGGAGGCAGGAACTTTGGGTTCTTATCTGTATCTCTAGCGCCTGGGATAGCTTGGCACACCCCCAGGGCTCAGTACACATGCAGAAAAGCGGCTCTCGTCTGTCTTCACTTGCAGAATCCATAATGGAAAGGCTTTATCTCACTCTCGATGTCCTCAGTGACGTGCACAGAGGTAGATCTATTCCAGTAAAGGTAAGGAGACTGGCTCCTTCCGTTCCGCACGGACCTCCCCCCCCCCCCCCCCCCCCCGTGCCCAGCAGGGGTGGCGTGGGAGAGCCACATCCTCCCCTGGGATGCCCCCCGGGTACCTTTGCATGTTTGCTCATGGATGCAGTCCTGACACATCTTGGGGCAAGGCTTGCACACCCCGTCCATGGCCACGTGCCTCTCGGGGCAGGTTTCCCGGCATGCTCCCTGGTCCAAGACGAAGCCTCCTTGGCAAGAGCGGCAGCTGGTGGCATTTCCTTCACATGTTCTGCAGGGGGCGCTGCAGCGCCTACATGTGCTGTCTTCTGCGTAGAAGCCCCTGTGGGGAGGACAGAGCACAACTGGAGAAGCCTTCCCACTAGGGAAGTGAGCCACGCCTGGTGGCAGAGGGTTTGGGAGTGAGCAAACCAGAGGCGCTGCTCGTGCCGTCGGGCAGGATGAGTCCATCAGCTTCCCGAGGGAGTGCGGGCAGAGATCAAATGTGGGAAGATCAAGTGAAAGTCCTAGGTACTATCCCTGCGCATTTGGTTTGTTTGGAAACGACTTTTGTTCATTTGTATATAGTTTAGCCATCTTCTGATGTCCCCATTTTACTTCCTAATTTTTTTTCCTTTATTTTCTTTATTTAAGAGGTTCATTTATTTTTGAGAGAGAGCACCAGCCGGGGAGCCCCACGGAGAGAGGGAGACAGAGAATATGCAGTGGGCTCTGTGCTGACAGCAACGTGCCCAGTGCAGGGCTCGAACTCACAAACTGTGAGATCGTGACTGATCGTGACCTGAGCTGAAGTCGGGTTGCTCAACCGACCGAGCCACCCCGGTGCCCCATCATTTTTCTTTTTTTTTTTTTGAAGTCAGAGTCTAATGTTTGAGGAGAAAACGTATTTATTCAATCCATTTTTTAATGAAGAATTTTAACTTAAGAGATTACTTACCTTGACACTTAATATGCAATGTTAATAGTTAAGTTAAACAACTGGTTTTAAAAGGCTCACAAGGCTTAAGGCCCTGTCAGACTGGAACCACTTTTGCTTCCGGCTGCTCTCAGCCAACCTCTGGGGGCTTCTGTGAAACACACACGTCCGGTCTTCGCACACAGCAGCAAACGTATTTGGAGTTGCTGTTATTGGAACGTATGTTTATCTGATTGGCTTTCTTCCAGGTGGAATCTGATGTCTGTATATACGTTGTACATCTGCATGATGAAATTATCGTGCCATAGAAATCTCTCACTGCTCAGTGAGCACAGCAAATCTGAAAGCCTCAACCTTTTCAAATCTATTCGGAAGACGAGGGGAATAGAGGTCGTTTCTTTGACGAAAAAAGCTGAGGGCAAGAGCTGGAACTTGCAGAAGCAGGGACATCATAAACCAGTAGAGAGAACGTGGGCTTCCGATGTCATAGGTACCTATTCCAGTTGTTTTCTGTGATTTGCATTCCGTTAGTCAGTTATCGCCGTGTAACAAAACACCCCAGAGCTCATCCCTTGTCCGTCTGTGGGGAGCCACATTTAGGCTGAGCTTACGCTCAGAGAAACTCGTGTCACTGTACTAGAAGAGCTCAGGCATGTGCTCCGGGGAAGGAGGCTTGGCCCCAAGGTGCGCACTAGGCCCAGGTCGTCTTCACGTCACTTTGTCCTCCCTGGCACAGGGACCTTGTGGGGCACGTTCTTCTCTTAGTCACGGCAGAAGCGCGAGAGGGCGGGTTCATCCAGGCACACCCGTTTTAAGCCTCTGCTTGCCTTCTGCTAACATCCCGTTGGCTGAATCAACCCTGGCCAAAGTCAAGGGTCAGGGAAGTCCATTCTGTCTCCGTGGGAGTTGCTGCAGATTGACAAGCAGAGGACACGGATCCACGGAAGGGTGAAAAATTGCAGCAACTACTCAATATCCTAGAGTCACGTTTGAATCCGAACGCCAATCAGGGATCCTGCCCGACGTCTTTACTCGATGTCTTAATTAATTAAGGCATTTTACATCTATCTAATCGTTCTTTCAGCTCTCCCTTGGTATTTATTCAGTAAGCAAAAACGTATTGAATGTATCGGGAAGAAACAGGACAAAATAGGACAGGCGTGAATAAAAGTCACGTACCTTATGTGGTTGCGAGAAAGAAAAATTGGAGGAGAAGCAGTTTAGTAGAAGAGGAAGAACTCAATAGAATCCAGATGAAAGCCAGGACCAGGCTTCCTTATGCACGAGTATCTTAGCTGTTTTGGTCCACAGTGGGGAAGAGTCAAAGCCAATGCAACTGTGTCCAGCCACGTCAGTCTCTTAAAAGTGAATTTGGCAGGACAGTGGGTAGAAATGTGTTACGTGCCCAACAAGAGCTTGACTGAATTTGAGAAGTTTGAAGGTAAGGAAATTAGTGCATTCTCAAGCATGTCACGTCTTCTACCTGAATGAGAGTTTCATGGGTTCGTTGTTTCTGTGTACGTAGTGAGGGCTTTGGCCTCACCCAAAGAGAAGCCTGGCTTTCCTCCCCAGCTAACTTCTAAACTCTTGGAATTTCCCAAGGGGTGTGAATGTCTTTGTTATTCCTTGAGACCCAACGGACCACATTTGATCCTTTGAAGAAAGGAATGACTCAGGGTGGGGCCAGCCACACTCTGTGGTTTTAGGAGGGGGACTGACTAAGGAGCCAATCTTGTGCTTAGAGGTTGGAGGCGTTGGTTCATGGGCTATCACTTGACCTCTGGGGGATTTTCAGTGCTCTGCCTGGCCAAGGTCCCTACAGAATTGTTTCTGGACACTGAACACGAGCGGTTCGAGTATAGAATTTGAAAAGGTGCAGCACCAAGAACCTGTTCCAGATTCTTCTCCTAGGGGAGTCAGTGGATGTCCTATGAGATGCTAACATAAAAGGAATGGATTCAGTCAAAAAAGAACACAAAATGTTAAGCAGGTCGGGTCAAGTTTGCGTCGAGATAATCACAAGAGTCTAAAACACGGAAGAATGAGGAGGAACAGAAAAACGTCCAAGGGATGGGATATGAGAAAGATTCAAATGGATGCTATTTGTTTGGGTGGCTCAGTCAATTAAGCATCTGACTCCAGCTCAGGTCATGATCTCACAGTTTGTGAGTTTGAGCCCCGCATCAGGCTCTCTGCTGTCAGCACAGAGCCTGCTTGGGATCCTCTGTTCCCCTCCCTCTTTGCTCCCCACCCCCTGTGCTCGCTCTCTCTCTCTCTCAAAAATAAATATTAAAAAAAATTTTTTAATTGGATATTATTTTTTCAATATTTTGTTTAGTGATTCCTCACTAGCATAAAATTTTATTCACTTCAAATGGTAAAAAGAAAGCGCACACACACACACACACACACACACACTATTGAAGATAACTGCTAACTGAAAAATACGTAAATCTCGGGAACTTGTTGGGAATCAGCCGGAAGGTTCTTCTGCAGAACCCCTTTGCTAAAAGCAGCCTTCTCTCCACAGACCTGCCCAGTACTTGGTCCTGCTATGTTCTCTTCACCTTTACAAAACTTTTTTTTTTTTTTTTTTGTTAATGCTTTACTTCCCTGTTATTTTCATTTAAGAAGAAAAAAAATATCTCTTTGGAGAAGAAATGGCCATTTGTATTACATTGTTAATTTCAAAGTACTTTATATGGAGGTTGTTCGACCCAGATACATGTATGTCACAAGAGCTGTGTGGTTGTGGAGCTTTACCTGGTTTCTATGGACACCTAAGACAGTGACAGCCAGCGCTTGACGGAAGATTGTTTTCCTGCCATCAGAGTTTCAAATCATTCCTATTTGGTGAATTTGAGCACACTTTGTTTTTTTTGGTCGCCTTTTAAACAATCGCTGTAAATGATGTATGCTGCTACTCAGGCTTTCCTCTTTCTTTTTTTTTTTAATTTTTTTTTTTCAACGTTTATTTATTTTTTTTTGGGACAGAGAGAGACAGAGCATGAACGGGGGGAGGGGCAGAGAGAGAGGGAGACACAGAATCAGAAACAGGCTCCAGGCTCTGAGCCATCAGCCCAGAGCCGGACGCGGGGCTCGAACTCACGGACCGCGAGATCGTGACCTGGCTGAAGTCGGACGCTTAACCGACTGCGCCACCCAGGCGCCCCCAGGCTTTCCTCTTTCATGAGCATGTACCATATTTGAAAAAGTCGTGGCCACTACGGTTGACTTGTAAGTAATTCTGAATATTTGGCGGCCATTTCACTGCAGGTTGTAGTCCTGGTCTAAGTCTGACTGCTGTTGGAGGATGGATTGCACCCATAAGGGTGTTTTCTCAGAAATAGCAACAAAGCCACCAAGCCAAGCTAGATATTATACGTTCCTCAGACTTTATCTTCCCTGTTTTTTTTTTTTTTTTATAAACACAAGAATGGGGGGGTGGGGCTACTGGAAGGAACCCACCCTACTCAAAGCAGAGGGCACATGCTCACGATTCTGTAGTCTACAGAACTTTTGGGCCATGTCGGTGGCTTCCCTACCGCTCAAAAAATACAGAATATCTTGGCTGCTGCGTATCTGCATGGTGTCCCATTGCTTCAAGGAGCAGCTCGATCCTGGTTTGGGGGAGCATTGAGCCACCAGCTCACTGGAGGAAGGCCAAACGCTGCTCCTTCTTCTTCGCTTTACTGCATTATCAATTCCCGTAACGTTCAAAGGATCCAAGATGGAGTTGGCAAAGGTTGGGAATGATTAGATAAGTAAGGTGATGATAACAACAGTCGGTTGAGTCCCACCATGGCAGAGGTTAACGAAGAGGCAATGATGGACTTTGGGAAGTAGGTTACGGGGCTTCACCTTCGTTTTTCTCTCATGTCTTGGCTAGCTTTGCTGAGGCTGGAGCGTGGTTGTTGAAGCGGCTGGGCTGGGAGTTTTCTGACTGTCTCTTGCATCGTCCTTCCTTCCCTCCCCGGCTTCTCTTACCCTGACGGTTTCCTTCCCTTCCCCTACTGTCTGCCTGACAAAATGCTTTAAGAGCTATTCACTCTTAAGCCTCTTCTCAAATACCCAGCTGGAGAGGAGCCTTGAAAATACGCTAAGTAAAGGAAACCGGCCCGAAAGATCACATTTTGTAGGGTTCTATTTTTGTGAAATATCAAGGAAAAGGCAACTCTATGGAGACAGAAGGTAAATTAGTGGTTGTTTAGGGATGGGGGAAATTCGGAGTTTCTTTTTTGGGGTGATGAAAGTATTTTAAAATGGATCGTGGTGATGATTACACAACTCCGGCAATATCCCAAAAGCCGTTGAGTTGTACACTCGGCATGAAGGAATTGCGTGGTGTTAAATTATATGTAAGCTGTTCTTGAAAAAAAGAAACCCCAGTTAGATGAGAAGGTGGCATTGTGTGATGACTAAGCACATACATTTAAGTGCTAGAGAGATTTGGGGTAAAATCCTCGCCATACCAGGGATTAGCTCTGTGATCCTGGCATGCTACCTCGTTCTCGAAACAGCAGAAAACAGCAGAAAAGAAGATTCTTGCGAGGATTAGTGAGGTCATACATTGGAAGCCCTTAGCAGGGTGTCGGGACATCACAAGACTCGACAAGTAGCTGTTTTTACGTGGTTTCCTTTCCCTGGGAATGTCTTCGCCTTTTTGTGTATTTAGGCCCTGAGAAGGATGACACTGGTTGACATAAACCTCCCCTACTGAATTGTAAGCCTTTTGCAGGCTCAGACTTCCTTCAGTTGCTCATACCTTAGCTTCCAATAGCGATTCTCAACACCTAGTAGGTGCTAAATATTTATCGGCGGAATGGAATTGAGTGTGTTTGGCTTCTCTGCTAGATTGGGAGCTCCTGGAGTACCGTGACTTACGATTGTACCTCCAGGCTCTCTCAGTAGTGGATACAGATACTAATGCTCTCTCTCTCTCTCTCCACTACTGAGATAGATCTTGTGGACCTGTCATCGAGTTCTTTTGAATCAGTGAACAAATGAAATTTCGAATTCCTCACAACAGATTCTGTCGGTCACGTCCCCAAACTTTTCTCGTGCCTTCCTCTTTGCAGCCTGCCTGGCTGTCAGTGTTCTGATTTTATGGGGGTTTTCAGGGGTGAACCGTGTTTAGCCTAAACCGATCCTTCTGTGTCCATCCCTCTTGACCGAGATCGGTTTTGGAAATGCAAGTGATGCCTTCTGGCTAATGAGATGTGAAGGGGCTCCGGGGAGGACAGGCTAAGCGTGATCCAAGAGCAAAATGTAAAGGTTGTGGGTTTTCAGCGAAGCGTGAACCAATGCTGGATTTCTAAACTCCTTGTTACGTGACAAAATCTACCCCATTTTGTCTCGGGATGGACACTTCTACTTAGGATTCTACCTAGGATTTCTGTTGTTCGTCACTGTAAGTTTCCTGATATACTTTTCCATTTGATGTTTTCCGCTTCCCTGTTAAATCCTGGAGGTGGAGCCACTGACGGGAAGAGAGAAGGAGTTAGAAACCAGGGGACCGAGGGAACCATGAGGAATCAATAAATAATTAACCAGGTATTATTCTATATTTATTATGTAGACCTCCTACCTCACCTACTATAAACATTTCAGAAGAAGAGATTCATTCATGTGTTCACAGCCCATCACGGTCTGACTCCTGTGATGGGAAAAAAGCAACTAAAGACAAGGTGGAAAAAGAACGTATTTTTGCAAGAGTGAAAATGTGTGTACGTAGCAGTCACAAGGGCGAAGCACGCATCTGGCCTTCTGTATGTTTTGGCTGCTGCAGCCAACAGTGATGTCAGAGTCGCGAGGGGACACTTTCGGCGGCTCTGTGACCAGGAACACGGGACACGGCTTCTTTGGTGCGAGAAGGGATTGTCCTCCAGGTACAGGAGGATGAACCAGACCCGGACGTGAAAGGAAGAGGGACACTTACTCAGGACATCTGGTGTAGCACCTGCCTTCATGGAGGAAGAGAGGGAGGTCTGGCCGAGTCCGGCACTTTCCGCAAAGATTGGCTCCAGAGCAGGAGGCACAGTCCTCCGGACAGTTTTCGCAGCTGCCACTCGTCACCGAGGGCCACGTGCCTTCGGGACACGAGGAGACACAGGCCTGGGCCAACAGATACGTGCCTAGAAGCCCAGGGAAGAAGGCAGATCAGACGGTCATCATGTGTCTGGTCCAACAGCACACACGTCCATGAAGGAATTATTAACTAATTAATTAATTAATTTCAATGTTTGTTTTCGAGAGAGCATGAGCAGGGAGGGG
Organism: Leopardus geoffroyi; assembly: GCF_018350155.1. Classification (NCBI taxonomy): domain Eukaryota; kingdom Metazoa; phylum Chordata; class Mammalia; order Carnivora; family Felidae; genus Leopardus; species Leopardus geoffroyi. Next base: position 18,144,092 of record NC_059342.1, on the reverse strand, counting down.
CAGAGAGAGACAGGGAGAGAGAATCTCAAGCAGGCTCCATGCTGTCAGCACAGAGCCTGACACGGGGCTCGAACTCACCAGCCGTGAGATCACGACCTGAGCCGAAACCACGAGTTGGACACTTAAGTGACTGAGCCACCCAGGCACCCCATGGCTAATGAACTATAAAGAGTAATGGAACTTCCAGGGGCCCCTGGGTGGCCGAGGCGGTTAAGCATCCGACTTTGGCTCGGGTCATGATCTCATGGTTTGTGAGTTCGAGTCCCTTGTCAGACTCTGCTGTCAGTGCAGAGCCTGCTTTGGATTCTCTGTCTCCCTCTTTCTCTGCCTTTACCCCGTTGGTGCTCTCTCTCTCTCTCTCTCTCTCTCTCAAAAATAAAAAACACTAAACAAAAGGGGGGGGGGAGTAATGGAACTTCTAGAAATGTCACATACCCAGATACCCTAACAAATTCTGTGGCAAAATCAACAGATAGCCTCATCATGCCTTTGGATAAGAACCTTTTCTTTTCTTTCCTTTTCTCTTTCTTTTTCCTTTGAAAGCCAGCTTTTTTTTTTTTTTTTTAAAGATTTCATTTTTCAGTAACCTCTACACCCAACGTGGGCCTCGAACTTACCACCCCGAGATCAAGAGTTCCATGCTCTACTGACTGAGCCAGCCAGGTGCCTCTGAGAGCAAGTTTTTACAAGAGGTCACCGTTTGGGTCCCTGCATTCCCTGTGATAGGAATAAGGAGGAGACTAGATCGAGTCCTGCAAACCTTTTACATAAAGATGCCGATACCTGTACGTAAGGGACAGCAAATTGGCTCGGCCCCTTCCGCCCCTTGTCACCCTCCACACTGACCTTTTGGACACGAAGTGCACAGGGTTGCAGATTCATTGCAGGTTTCACAAGAAGGATGACAAGGCTGGTGTCCTCTCAAAATGTCTGTGTGGGGACAGAAACCAGAAGTCAGTGTCCTACGAAGAGGCATTATTACAGTGTGGGGAGGGGTCGTGGGGGGTAATCTCCTCCGCCTTCCTGCCCGAATAGAATCCCTTCAAGTTTACATTGGCTAAACACTGGTACCCACTCGTTGCCTACGTGGTGGGCTTTATTCATTTATTTTTTCTCTTCCTTCTCCGCTGACAATTGATTATCAAAACATGCTTTGCAAATCCACTGACAGAATAACCTTTGACACAAAAGGGATGTTTGAACTAACAACGGCTTCTTTCCTTCGTCTGTCAGCAGTCTGTGGGAGTATTGCTTGTGTGTATGCGCACATAAAGAGTTTTCTGGTTAAAGGTCATCCCTTCTTTCCCCAAGATTCTTGGGTGACCGTTTCTCTTCAGTCTAAGAGGGTAACTGAGAATTCATCGCGCCTTTCGTGGAGAAACTTTTTTCCTTTTCTTTCTTTTTTTGTTCTTTGGAACCAGGTCTCATGATCGGGCAATGTTTGGTCTCTGTGATCTTCAGAGTAGCCATTTGTGGGAAGCAAACCTAACTCTATGTCCTCTCAAATCATCATTAAACATTCACATGAGGGAGCCACCGTCGAGCTTTCTGGTTGGTCAGGTGATCAGCCGACCACCCCAGGTCAACCCACCATTAACCTGGGAAACATTCGTGGTGTTCCTCTCTCCCTTTCCCTCCAAGAGCATTCGCCGGCCAGGCTTTTCCAGGATGTCAGCAAATCCGCGGGACAGTTTCAGCGACCTACAGAATAGCCTTAGCGACATCACTGAATCGGGGCAGGAGATCTTGACGGAGTCTCAAGCCTGGCTTGGGGATCAGCATGAGTCCCACAGGGGGGAGCAATTAGAAAAAGAAGTTCTGGCTCAGGATGTGTGATACGAATGAGTCTGACCCTCAGTCACCGATTGTTGGCATCTTCCCATTCCCATCCCTTCCCTCCCCCGCGTCCTGCTGCTTCTCTTCCCGAGGGTCAGTCTGCCATAGTTGGTTCTGTAGTGACACCTGCCTCCAGAGCCCAGCTGTGCCACTTACGGAGGGTAACCATGGATACGGCAATGAAACTTGAAGAGTCCTACTTTCCATGTCTCTGGAATGAAAAAGCAAATGGTCCTTCCCTTATAGGACCGTTGCGAAGACGGAATGAAACCATGTGTGTGATGTGGACACAGAGTGGCTCAGTAGACGGTAGTCCCCTCTGCTTCCTTTCTCCCCGTTTCCTCCTTTGTTACCATTCCACCCCGGGTCCCGGCCTTTGGCTCTATTTCTCTCTCTCTCTCTTTCTTCTGTTGCGTACCTGGAGTGGCCCTGGGAGGCATTGCGGGCTTTCTGTGAAGGAGCTACGGTGGATCAGCCGCTGAGACTTGCTCCGGAGGAAACCAGATTCAGAGGTGGGTAGATAGACATCGGTGCGAATGTAGATACAGATGTGCGGACAGAAATGATCATCCTGCTGTGCTAAGTGGTAGTTTTTGTCCCAGTTTGGGGAGAGCAATACGCCCTCGTTTTTCAGGAGACTGACTGGTGTAGTCTCCCTCGGGGGAGCTGCTCAGAGCTCAGGTAGCCTGGTGCAGAGCGAATGCCCATCCTGGGCTTCTCCCGCCGGTGGTCCTCCTGCCCCTCGGCAGGACCGGGGGTTTCCCTGAAGGCCTTTTTAACCTGACGGTATCACTTCACCCAAAAGAGAAGGCAGCGCAGATGAGCAACGATTCTGTTGCCGACATCAGTCCTCACGAATCGCCAGGGAAATGCAGATCGTGGAGGAAAGGGAGCCCTTGTGCGCCACTGGTGGGAACGGGAATGGGCACAGCCACTGGGGACAACGGTGTGGAGGGGCCTCAGAAGATTAAAAATGGAACCACCATGTGATCCGGCTGTTCCACTTCTGGAGGAAATGAAATCACCATCTTGAAGAGATACCCGCCTGCCCGCGTTCCCTGCTGCGTTGTTTGCAACGGCCAAGACATGGCAACCACCGAAGTGTCCATCGATGGATGAATGGATAAAGGAGTTGTGGGGCATTAATGCAATTAGAAAATTATTCACCCATAGAAGCAAGGGAATCCTGCCACTTGGAACAAATGGATGAATGAACCTTGAGCATTATACTAAATGAAATATGTCAGAGAGAGAGAGAGAGAAAGAGAAAGAGAGAGAAACACTGTATGATCTCACTTATACGTGGAATCTAAAAAGGAGCCAAACTCCTAGAGTACATTGGTGGTTTCCAGCATCAGGAGCGCAGCTGGGGAGAAGGGGTGAAGGGGACCAAAGGCACAAACTTGTGGTTATAAGATGAATTCGTTCTGGGGGATGTCACGTGCGGCATGGTGGCTATGGCTAGTCCTGCACTGTGCACGTGAAAGCTGCTAAGAGACTAGGTTTTCACACACACACACACACACACACACACACACACACACAGGAAAGGTAACAATGGAAGTGGTAGATGTATTAACCTCATTGTGGTAATCATTTTGCAGCACATACGGGTATCAAAGCATCACATCATACGTGGTAAGCCTGCATAGGGTTGTATGTCAGTTAGATTTCAGTAAAACAGAAAAAAAGATACTTAATGGCCGAGGGCAGTTCTTGAAACATAATAGCGAAAAAAAGCTTTTTCAGACAGCTTCGAAACCTTTAATATTATTATGTCTAGATCAGGGGTTGAATTCCCCTCCCCCTCCACGAGTCGAATTTTTGATTTTATTGATTTTATACTATTTTTTTAATTTGCAAAGATACGAGTTTTAAAGAACTTTCCCACTGTTTTGTAAGCTAGAATGTATCTATCTACACGTACGTATGTATTTATAATTACATCTGTCTCACATTCGGGCAGGTTGTCATAAGCTTGAATACATTTCTGTAATGTCAGGAAATGGCCACGAGAGGGTGCTCTGTACACACAGTTAACAGCACTTAACTGTGGGCAACCAAGCGTCATTCCCAGACACTGCTCTTTTGTATCAAAGGTTAGTGACTTAATCACAAGTAAATTTTGACCTTGATCGTAGTTTTTCTTTTCTTTCTTTTTTTTTTTTTTCACTCAAGAAATTCTGGACTGGACAAGACCTCAAAGAGAAAAAAAAAACCTCCTTGACCAGGGAAATGCTGTGGTCTGTCCTTGAGAAATGAGTATAGCTAAGCCATATAAAACAGAAGTTTTATTTGCTTTCTTAATTTTTAAATAAGCAACATTCACAAAGTTTAAAAAAAAAAAAAAGCAAAGAGAGGCAGAGGGAATCCCGAGCAGACCCCACACTGCCAGCACAGAACCCGACATGGGGCTCGATCTCGAGAACTGTGAGATCATGACCTGAGCCGAAACCAAAGCTGGGATGCTTAAACGACTGAGCCACCCAGTTGCCCCTCTCTCCACCCTTTTTATACAAACTATTCACACTGTTTATCACATTTTTTGATAATACTATATTTGGGGGACCATTCTCTATCGGTACACGAAGAACCCCCTCATTCTTGTTTATGCCTCGACAGTATTCCATTGCACGGATGAATCATAGTTCATTTTTCCAATTGGTAACCACTGGTGACCATTTAGTTTTTTTCCAGTCCCTGCTATTTCAAATCATACTACGGTGACTGGGAAGGCAAAAGGTGCTTTTTTTCTTCAGCCCGTTCTTACAGATTTGCAAGGACAGGGGCTTCTTTTGATAGCATCTCCCAGACAGAACCACTCAGCACACCAGGAACACCCTTATGTGTTCCAGAATACTCTCCTGCTGAGTTTCCTCCCCGTCTTTGGCCTTTGAGCGCTTATGTCGTGGTCACCACCTCTTTCTGGTTTTTGTCTTGTGACTTCTGCACCCCCATTTGCTCCTGGTAGCCCAGCGTCTCGGGTTGGTTTCTAAATCACAGAGGCTCCTTGCTTCATTGTGATTGTCGTCTCCTCCCTATTTCCCTGTTACCTCTTTTGATTGGAAACTTCCGCCGTCGTTTCTGTGGCCAGGTCTTCACCAAAGATGGGTTTGCAGTGGGTGCAGGTTCTTTTTTATTTAAAAAAAAAAAAAAAAAAAAAGTTTTTTTTCTTAATACAAACAAGATAAGAGAAGTCCTGCCCATCATCTCCCCACCCAGAAATGCCTGCGGCATCTACTTTAGCACGTAGATGTCCCGTCTTTACATTGAACGTGTGAGTATAATTACATATGTTTGTGTAATCATTTACATCTGTGAATATGATACTGACTCTCCATTTTATATTTAATAGTATAACTTTTATAGGCATTTCTATTAAAATTCTTTGAACACACTATTTTTAAAGGTTTGTGTGTTTGCATGAACCATAAAAGTCACTTAATTTTTTTCTTTTGTTACATGTTTAGATTACCCCGTCCCTCCCCCCTCTTTTTTTGGTTCTAAATACAGCTGTCATTGACATCTTTATACACCTTATTAGTTAAGTCCGGACTCTGCTTGGCTCTTAGACGTCCCAAGCTGAGCATTATTTGGTACCTTCTTTCTGGGACTGTTTTTCCCAGACCTGTGTTACTCTTTAGGTCTCCAAAGTTACGTGCTTTCATGACGTAGGAAGACTGTTTAGATAGTGAACTAGTATTTCCTGCGTTAAGACCAGAATCAGGTTATAGGGTTGGATAGTAGGTTTAACTTTTATTGTGTCATAGTCCGTCCTGGGAGCTCTATGTGTGTTCTCATTTAATTCTCAAAATGAACTTGCCTGAGGTAGTTCCGTGTTCTTATTTTATTTCATTTATATGCTTTACTTTTTTTCTTAAAGTTTACTTATTATAGGGTTGGATAGTAGCTTTAACTTTTATTGTGTCATAGTCCGTCCTGGGAGCTCTATGTGTGTTCTCATTTAATTCTCAAAATGAACTTGCCTGAGGTAGTTCCGTGTTCTTATTTTATTTCATTTATATGCTTTACTTTTTTTCTTAAAGTTTACTTATTTTGGAGGGGGGCGGTGGAGGGCATGGAGAGGAGGAGAGTATGAGTAGGGGAGGGACACAGAGAGAGAAACCCAAGCAGGCTCCTCGCTGTCAGCTAAGAGCCCGACGTGGGGCTCGATCCCATGAACCGAAAGATCATGACCCTCACTTCTAAGTGAGACAACTATATATACCTATAAAGTCCTTCTAAAAGTTAGATTTTCGGGGCATCTTTAAAGTTCTCTACAACGAGTTACAGGTAGGCGACGTACCTCCACGCTATTGAGATTTATTTTTTACGTATGGCTCTCAGTGTTTATGACTGACTGTGGGATTCAGGCTTCCTCAGGGCATCGGAATTAAGATCCAAAGACAGGCTAGTGAGAAATTGTTAGGATGTGGTCAAAGATAAAAAGTTAATTCACTGTGTCTGTGCTTTGTAGATTAAACCATCATCAGAAGATGTAATTAGAGCCTGCTACAAACACGGTTTTAATCGATGATGGAATTAGGTGGGTAGGGGAAATGTGCAGGAATTACTCTTAGGACTTTCCGGCACTCCCAGGGGGAAAACCGCCTAAGAAAATCCGAATGATTTAACAGTAAGAGAATAAGCTGTTTCCATTCCCAACAATGGTTTCAGGAAACCAACCGAAGCCGTGGCCTGCCACGCCTGAATGTTTGCCCCAGTGGTAGGTCTGTGATGCCTGAGTCACTGGGGAAGCCATCGGCAGCCTATTTAATGTCGGTTCTGCTGCTGCTGTGGAAGGGACGCTGAACTAAGTGGTCTCCACGGTACGTCAGTAACTGGGACGGGGGATCTGGTGGCGATCTCTACTTTTGTGCGAGGGATTCTTGGCAGGAAGAACAGAGTTGAGTGGCCATCTTTGGCCATTACTTAGTCTCGGCTGGAGGATTTGCCAGGCACGGTCCAGCCTGGGGGGAGATCTCCATCCTTGGCCTAGGGTAGGAAGTAGTCCCACCGGCTGCGTCATGAACAAAGAATGATGGCCTCCCACCGTGGCCACTCTCGTTGTGAGTGGCCACCTTATTAAAAGAGGAGTTCCGTGAACTCCGGTTGGATTTTTATTGCGCGGGATCTTCTCCAACACGTGCTGGCGTAGAGAGCGCAGGCAGTCGTAGTCTTTGGATGCAAACGCGATCTCACCGTTGCCGCGGAGGTCGTGCGGGTGAAGGCACGGACTGAAGTTAGTCCCGTTTTCCTTTCCCTGCCCGGATCTGAGCTGTGTTTCAAACGGCGACGGCACCTTGCTGATACCACCTAGGCAGCTGTATTCTTTTACGGCCGATCTGTAATTTGCCCGGGCTCCCTCAGGAGTCGACCCCGGATGACTGCAATCTGCTTTGCATCATCTTAAAGGTGTGGCTAATTAGTGGCTGTTTGCTGGAACCCTCTGCTCTCCGATTCCACTCTCAACTTTGTTTTTTTGAGAGTTAGAAGTCAGGGGGAAAGATTGTTGGCATTGGCTCAAGTGCTCCCGGGTCTCGATGGGGTACATTTCCCACTTCCTGTCCACTCCAGTGGGATCTAAACCGTGCTGGGGAAGCGGAGCTTCAGCCGCACCTTGCTCCGAAAAGACGCGTCTTTTTTTCCCCCTCTGTTAACAGTCTGCCTGTCTTCTTTCCTAGATCCTAGAGAAGGGCAGCCATGCCATTGACTTTACTGCTTTGGTCCAGCCATGAGAAACATTTTCATCTGCTTCCCCGATCCCTTAGTAGTGCTAACTCCCCAAATGGACTAATGCCTTCCTGTCTTCAAAAACACTATATTTTTGATAGTAGAAAATGCAGAGGGGTGGGTGTGGTGCTCCGACGGAGGGGAACAGTCCAGGCCTGATTTCTGCTTGCGAAGCGCGTAGTCCGGTTGAAAGGGACATGTAATCATTTGGGGAATCAAGTCTGCTCTGACTCTTGGCTCCCTGGACCTTTTCATCATCTGGATGCCAGATAAAATACAGATGTTCTGAGCTAGAAACACAGCACCAGACTATTTTCCTCTTGGCTCGCGCTGCCTCTTAAATGCCTGAATGCCAGACAAACTCGTTTTCAGCGTTTTTGGTCCAGCTATAATTCACGGAAGATATCCCAATCTGGATTGAATGATTTTCTTCCCGGCTACGTCTCTGAAATTGGCCCGTGTTCTCCGGGGCCTTTGGCTGCTGGGTTTGTGATGATCTCCGGGCTGCTTTTCCTTTAAGTCACATTGGTGACACTGTCGTGGTGGATAGTGGCCCTGGATGTCCCTCCTCTGGAACCCAGCAAGAGCCTTTCTCCGGCCCCGGATCGATCCCTCTCCCCGGCCCTTAGAAGACTCATCCTCGGCGGACCTCCCTTGGGCCCCCATGGCTTCTGCACCGAAATGACCTTTTCAACAAATCCTTGCCTTGAAATCAAACGGAGAGCGCGTCTGCATAGAATGTGAGTCAGATTTTTTTTTTCCCGGCAGGATGAGGGCTTTGTTTTTTAACCACCACAGACACCGAGAGGTCATCGAAGTTTGCAGCTACCTTGCAAGGAAGCCCGTGGCAGAGGCTCCAGGGTGAGGAGGCCAGTTCCGAGGACGCGGGTAGGAATGAACACACGCAGGCCTTTGCTGTTGGATCACAAGCTCCCGCATCTTTCCTCCTGCCCCCATCAAGATGCCCACTTTCCCCATCTGCAACCGGAGTGGGGTGGGGGCGGGGGGGCTTTGAAAAGGCAAGCTTGAATGATGGTAAGTTCTGATCAAGCGGCCGGAAGGATCAGCTGACCCAGCTTTAGCTCTGGTACTTGCGAGAGGTTCTTCCTTGTCCAACCGAAGACGCCCACCCTTACCGGCCGTTGCCCTTTACCGTGACAAGGAGATACACGAACGTGACAGAAGCCACTCTGAAAGCTTTGAGACAGTGGTCGCTGGGCGATTGCCCTACACGACTCTCTTATGAGCTCTGACGTCCCCTCCGCAGGGATAGAAACCCAGTGGCCACGCCACCCGTGAGCCGCCCTCTGGGTTTCCCTCCAGGACAGATGCCCACCGACCACAGCCTCCTCCCCTCTCCCCCCCCCCCCACCCCCACCCCAGGAGCATCAGAGCCCTCAGGAGCGGCCCAGACTAGACGCCCACTCCCAGCTTTTGTTCCCTGCCCAGCCTGCATCTCTGGGACATCCCGAAGGCGAGGGTTAAAGAGGGAGAGAGGCAGAGAAGGCGGCCAGGCACCTGCTTTCTCTCTCGGGAGGCACATACCGTTCCAGAATTCGCCTTCCACCGGGGTCTGGGCGGGACCCACACACGTCCCCTGCCGCAGCTGCAGTCCTTCTCGGCACGTGTGACACTGCTGGTGGCCAAAGCCAGTGCAGGTTTCACAGGCCCGGTGGCAGGGCTCACATTCTCCCGTCTCCGGGTCGCCGTAGAAGCCGGGGCCACATTTGCGCACACACGTGCCGCCTACGTGAGAACGCAGAGAGAGGGCCTGAAGGTGGGTCCCTGGCTGGCTTGGCTTGGTGCTCTGTGCAAGGCCAAGTTCCAAACAGGCCGAGGGGTGTCTCGGGAACACTTTTGTTGGAGTTTGTTTGTAAACTTCTTTAAAAAAAATTTTTTAAATGCTTGTTTAGTTTTGAAAGAGAGAGAAACAGAGACAGAGACAGAGATGGCATGAGCGGAGGAGGGGCAGAGAGAGAGGGAGACCCAGAATCTGAAGCAGGCTCCAGGCTCCGAGCTGTCAGCACAGAGCCCAACGCCGGGCTCGAACTCACCCACTGCGAGATTATGACCTGAGCCGAAGTCGGACGCTTCACTGAGCCACCCAGGCGCCCCACCTTTTTCTTTTAAACTTTTGTGTGTGTGTTTTTTTTTAGTTTTTTTAATGTGTATTTATTTTTGAGTTCGTTTTTTTTTTTTTTTAATTTTTTTTTTCAACGTTTATTTATTTTTGGGACAGAGAGAGACAGAGCATGAACGGGGGAGGGGCAGAGAGAGAGGGAGACACAGAATCGGAAACAGGCTCCAGGCTCTGAGCCATCAGCCCAGAGCCTGACGCGGGGCTCGAACTCACGGACCGCGAGATCGTGACCTGGCTGAAGTCGGACACTTAACCGACTGCGCCACCCAGGCGCCCCTTGAGTTCGTTTTTTTTAAGAAACCAAGCTGGCGTAAGCTTATTTCAACCAAGGAACGGGTCTTAAATCCAACATTTAAAGTCCGCCTTTAGCGGGGAATTTAAATTGGTTATTAGCTCAAGGGGTTAAGAGCCTAGCCAATTCTCAGGGCCCTGAACAAATAAAATAGTGTCCATATAGAACCACTGGAGATCAGGGTGGGCTGTCTGTCCCTCTCTCTCTCTCCCACAAACATTCGAGAGCACTGGAACATTAGTTCTTGGACTGCCAGACTCGTAGTGTATTTCTTTCCTAACCATCCAGAAGTGACCAGAGGATCTTGTTTACTTTTTACAGTGCTTAGGAAGAGTCATGGTTCTGGATATTTCAGGTGACTCCTCTCAAGGCCTTTATCTTCGGTGTTCCCCGCCCCCCCCACCCCTTTCGCTCTCGTTTCCACCAGCTCGGAGATGTTTGCAATTAATCAGTGAAATAGGAACTCCGCTACAGTAATAGAAGCAGAAAGTAGTAGTCTGGGCTAATGCTTATTCTGAAACCAAATTACGGTCCGTCCCCGGACGAAAGGCGCAAGACTCAGACGCATCAGGCGGGTGCTCTCCTTTCTGGGTGAGGCCCCGGAGCCTTTGTTCTTCCTCTGCACCTGCCGTTGTCACACTTACCCAGGAGAAAGAAGCCCTCTTCACACGAGTAGCACACCTGCTGGTCACAGTTGCTGCAGTTCGTGTCACACGGTTTACATTCAGATCCTTCGCCGTAGGTCCTCTCGGGACACGTTTTATGACAGTGGTGCTGAAACCTACGGGGAGGAGATGGGGTTTCTTCCGTGAGATACGTTGGCGTATTTCTCTTAACCACCAGAATTCAATGTCCTCACATATGTACGCTCATCGTGTTTAATAGGTATAGATATGTGGGTTTCAAGGGCAAAAACCTTCTCTTGGTCTGTGTGCTCAACAAACAAGGTTGATCTGGACCCTAAGGACCCTTCATGAAGGCAGCTGTGAAGAGGCCGGGGCGAAGGAAAGCAGCACCGAGATGTATTTATGGGCTACTGATTATGCATTTACGACTCGTGTATTTATTTATTTTGAATTTTTTAATGTTGATGCATTTTTGAGAGAGAGCAGAGCGCAAGTGGGGGGAGGGACAGAGAAAGAAGGAGACAGCAATTTGAAGCAGGCTCCAGGCTCCGAGCTGTCAGCATAGAGCCCGATGCGGGGCTCAAACTCACGAACCGCGAGATCGTGACCTGAGCAGAAGTCGGATGCCTGACCCACTGAGCCACCCAGGCGCCCTGAGACATACCATCTTAGATGTACAGATTTGAATTGGAGAACTTTGGGAGTGGTTGTAATCTGCGTTTCATTGAACTTGGTGGTCTGTGTCTCGTGTTACCCAGAGGATGATTAAGAACTAATAAAAATTAACTGGCTTCATTCTGGACTTTCTGACTTCTGTCAAGGACAAGGTCTCCAGGCAGACGTTTGGAAACAGCTCAGTGTAGAGTTCAAGTGGCTTACCAAAATGTCTGCCACGAGATTAGTAAGGGTGAAGTGTCTTAGCTGTTATGTATTTATATTGTTATGCCTAGTGTCCGTTCTCATGCTACAGTAGAATGTTGTATTTCAGACTCCACTGAATTACAGGGTCATCTGAAGGGGGAGCAGAATCCAGTTGGCCTTTGCCCGTTGATGAATTTCACAGCATTGACAAGATACCAGAGGAAAGCTTTGCATTTCTTCGTTAATAACGTCAATCATACAGGGTGTCACTCATTATACCCAGTTCCTAACCATTCTAAAGGGTTATAAACGTGTGTTTCTTGAAAGAAACACCTCACGTTTCACTCTCAGTGATACGGGGCGTTTTCTTGTGGTGTGTTTGTTTCTCAAAGGAGGTTACGAAGCCTTCTCGTCGTTGGCCAGCAGTGAGCTGGAGCGCCTGGCAGGGCTGGCCCCGAGGATGACCAGAATGCTGTCAGGTGACAGAGAAGGTCAAGGCGTGTGCTCCAGTGTCAACACGAGGAAGGGTGCAGTTAAGCCGGAGGGATGCAGAGAAAAGGAACAAAGAAGAACAAAGTGGGAACGCCCGCTTCTGCACGGCCCCTATCTGAGAGTCTAAGTTCTCCTTCTTTGGTTCTTCAAGGAACATTCTGGGCTCCCAACCATGTGACCTCACCAAGGAGTGCTTGCATCTCTGCTGTTCGTCTCTGCCTGAGGCGGTGTGTGGCGGGCCACGTGCTGGGTAAAGGCCAACCGTGAATATGCTGACAGATTGCTTTCTGCTCATTTACTGTCATCAGCTTAGGTAATGACAAGGCGGACTGATTATTTTTGCTGGGTTTCAGCTTGTTGGGTTCCCCTTTCCCTCCCAAGCGCCGCACCCCTTTCAGCATCTTCTCACCCAGTACCACACCTCGGGCCTCTCGAATGTGATGGAGGCAAAAGGCAGCGTGGTGATGGGAGGAACCAGCCCACTAAAGTCGAGGTGACCCAAACCCAAACCCGGACCCCCCCCCCCCCCGACTGGCTTGTGGGGCCACATGAGGGAACCGAGAGCCTCTCGGAGATTCAGTTTTCTCTTCTGGAGAATAATGTCAATCCCGTGTCCCTGGCGACATTCACAGAAAGGTGAAGAGAAGAACTGGGTGGGAGTTTCTCACAACCCCCCCCCCCCCCCCCCCCCCCCCCCCAGTTCTTAGCATGACAGGAAGGAACCAGGCATCTTATACATCATCCAGGCCTGCCTTTTCTTCTCCTCTGCCTTCTTAGCTTTTCTTCCAAGACAGGCGCCCATGTGCCCTGGGAGGCAGACTAGAATAGGAATGGAAGGTGACATTGAGACATGCCATCTTTGATTTGTAGGTTTGAATTGGAGAACTTTGGGAGTGGTTGTTAATCTGTGTTGCATTTAATCTGGTGGTCTGGTGTCTCTCGTTACCCAGAAAATGGCTAAGAGCTACCCACGTACCTGGCTTCCTCCCGGACTTCCTGACTCTCGTTAAGCACGAGGTCTCCGTGCAGACATGTGGGAATAGCTTGCTTGGGGGTCAGGTCTGTTATTAAGGTTTGTCCGTGAACCGCAAGGTCTGAATCCTGGTAACCCATGGCAAGATTCCTAGACACCAGTGTCAGGTTGGGTGACTTCCAGGACCAAGAAAAAGAGGGCCTCCTTTTGAGTCAAGAAAACAGCTGGGCTCTTATTGCTAAATCCAAGAATCGTTCATTAATAGCCTGACGGGGCAGAGTTGCTTCAGGCCGCAGGGCCTCTCTGCTTTAATCACTGGATTTAGGATTAAGTCCGTAATGCTTAAACTGCAGAAAAGTTAGTGCCATGAAAACAGAAAAGAACAGCCGGACTCACATGTAATACCCCATACCGCATGAAGCACAGGTTCCTGGATCACCTGGAAGGCAATGAGAATAATGAGACATCATAATTATCAAGAGTCCATCATTTGGAGAAATGGGCTTTGGAAAAGTTGTGGCTCGAGACAGTCTTTTGAGATCGGTTTGTGACGTGGACTGTCCAGAAATGATATTTGAACAGATTACACTTTTTATTTTATGTTTTAATGTTTTTTATTTATTTTTGAGAGAGAGAGAGAGAGAGAGAGAGAGAGCTAGCAGGGGAGGGGCAGAGAGAGAGAGAGAGAGAGAGAGAGAGAGAAGGAGACGCAGAATCCGAAGCAGGCTCCAGGTTCGGAGCCGTCGGCACGGAGCCTGAATTGGGGCTCGAACTCGTAAACCGCGAGATCATGACCTGAGCCGAAGTCGGACGCTTAACCGACGGAGCCACCCGGGCGCCCCCAGGTTACACCGTTGTTAATTAGTAACACAGTGGATGCAGTGATTTGTCTTAATCAAAGCTAGGAAAATCAGAGTTCTCGTAAATAGCTGGCCCTGCTTTGCAAGGAAGCGTAGTCCCAAGCTGCTAGGTTTTCAAAGTGCAGATGAAGACCCGTCTCCATTAAGCACCCCCTGGCCTCTACCGAGGGGAGGGCCTCAAGCGTGTCCACACGCGCACGTTTGGAAGGGGCCGCGAGGTTCCATCCCTCGAATGATAGGTTTTCCGTGAGTTACCCCAAGTGCCTGCCAATATCAGGGAGCGTCATCTGGGAGACTCCTTTGAAATCTGGACAATTATTTTTTTTCCAATACAGTTTCCACTTTGTGTCCCACACTTCACGACCCTCTTGAAGAAACTGTCCTGTTCTCATTAGGTACAATGATTCCGTGTGTCCCTGTTGGCTCCGAGAAGGGACCCTCTCCTACAGCTTTCAGGGGACTTAATGAGAGAGAAAGGACTTTGAGAGTCACGAAGTCAGTCTATCTCCCTTCCTCTTAACCCTCCCGGAAAGACGCCAATTCCCAGATCCCATCGTGAAGGGCGTTCTGTGATTTCCGCTGGCCCGCCATGCCTGTGACCAACAGGTCCCCGTGACACCACGGTTCTGTTCTTTTTCCTTCTAGTCGGAGGTGGAAAACAATTGCTCCTTTTCAGAAGATTCCTTTCGATACGTGAAGATTGTATGTCACCTTTAATTGGATCTTACACAAAACTATGTCCTTTGAACTTTGTGCACGACTCTCCTTCCTAATGTACTCCAGGCTCTATTTCGGTGTTCACAAAGTCTGCCTCTTGGCGGTAGGGCCTTGCTTGAATCTATAGCCAAGCGTTCCCCTTGAATCCTCCCAGGGATGTTTCAAGACAATACTAATGTTGGGCGCCTGGGTGGCGCAGTCGGTTAAGCGTCCGACTTCAGCCAGGTCACGATCTCGCGGTCCGTGAGTTCGAGCCCCGCGTCGGGCTCTGGGCTGATGGCTCAGAGCCTGGAGCCTGTTTCCGATTCTGTGTCTCCCTCTCTCTCTGCCCCTCCCCGTTCATGCTCTCTCTCTGTCCCAAAAATAAATAAACGTTGAAAAAAAAAAAATTAAAAAAAAAAAAAAGACAATACTAATGTATATCACACACTATATGTCTAATACATTGCACCAAGAGTTATCGTGGAAAACTTTCTTTTTTAAAATTTCATTTATTTATTTTGAGAGAGAGAGCATCTGCGAGCAAGCTTGGGAGGGGCAGAGAGAGAGAGAATCCCAAGCAGGCCCCGCACTGTCAGAGCAGAACCCGATACAGGGCTCGAACTCACGAACCGTGAGATCATGACCTGTGCTGAAACCAAGAGTCGGACGCCCAACTGACTGAGCCGCCCGGGTGCCCCTGTTGTGGCAAAATTTCTGTCAGAGGCTCTGCCCCTTCACCAGGGATTTCCAGAACCTTGTGGAAATAGCCTAGTGATGATGCAGGGGACAGGGTACCGGCCTGGGAACTGGGCTATCTGTTTCTAGTTCGAAGCTTTAACCCTGGCTTCACTGCCTTGTGAACGTGCATAAACGTCGCTCTCTTCTCTGCGCTCTGATTTCCGCAGGTGTAAAATGACCTCGTTGGAAAAGACGGTAGCAGAGACTCTCCAAAAGTCAAAAATTCTGATGCTGAGTCTAGCAGGGGTTGGCAATCTGTGGCCCACTCTGGGGCCGAATTCAGCCACGTCCCTTCCATAAGGAAGGATTGAACAAGAGTCAAGACAGCCGAGGACATAGCCAGACCCTTCGGCAGGAGGCTGTGATTTGCTCTCGGTGAGGAAATGGGTTTTTTTTTTCCCTCCGTTATACAGAGACATGGTCTGTTATAGGGCAACCCGGGCAGGGCAGTGAAATGAACCATAAACCAGGCTAATTAAGGGACATAAGGAATCTCAGAGGTGCCATGACAAAGCAAAGCTCACTGAAATTCTTAGAATTCTTGCCGGTGGGGAGGGGGGCTTCATGCTTTCCGCAATCCATTGTTTGGGGATCTGAAACCCTTTGAAGGGGGTGGGAGGGCCCCAGCGAACACTAGTGGCTCCCCTGGGTAAATTTGTTTCCTGCCACGGATCTATGTTTGCATCTGTATTCTTTTCAGTTCTGGTGCTAAATAAGCTGCTACTTCTCAGCTCACAGTTGGGCAGCTTACTTTTTCCTGCCTGTCCCCGATGAACATATTTGACTCTGACAGTTTTGCTAATTTGGCAAGGGCTGGGGAAATTCTAATCCTGTTCTCTAATGTTCTGGCCATCCCTCCCATCTAGGAATTTAATGAGTTTGCTCTCTGCTCCTTTAAGCAGGTCACTGATGAAAATGTTAAACAGAACCAAGCCTCAGAAATGTGCATACCAATGTAATCTTGAGTCCAGGGACCTTTCCAGCCCAGATGCACAGTGAATGTGGTACCTTTACGGTAGTTTGCATAAATGAATAATGCATAGCATAGGAAGTATGTCTTATAACAGCTTATGAATGCCCATTAGTCTTTCTCATTATTACCGGTTATTCTGAAGAATAAGGATTATTAAAAAAAAAATTTTCCACCCCCGAAGATCCACAAGTCAGACATAAGCTAAATGGATTTAGCTTGACCACTGAGAGGCAGCTGTTATGGGATTAAGGAAAGGTAACAATCCCAAACCTAGAAGTTGACTCTAAGTCAAGTTGGCATTTGGATGGTGAGGAGGGTTGGCTTAAGGACAAAGATGAATTTTCCTGGCTTCGCGTGTCGTGTGCATGCGTGTGTATGGGGGGGGGGTGGGGGCGGAAAAGTCTAAACAGTCTAGAATTGTGCACTGTCTCGGAAGGTGGTGTCCAGAGTAGGATGTTTACTTAGCTCTGGTGCCTTGGTATTGTCAGGCTTTTGAGCTGCGAGAACATAGTCTGGGTGGAAATGGGGCACGTTCAGTCAGAATTCAGAGAGAGTGTCACACATTTGGAAAAAAGCCTTCAGAAACAGTTACTGGTTTCCAGCTGCTCGCATCCCCACCAAGGAGCATGTGTGAGCAGAAGCCTTGTCAGGCTGGGGACACAGCCTGCCTTTCTCGAGAAAACCCATTTTTATGGTCTCCTTTTTATGGGCTGGGGGGCGGGGGGCAGGGCCACAGTGTTCCCTCTGTCTGGAGAGTTCTGGGTGAGCCTCTGCGTCACCTTCCACGTTTTCCTTAGTTTCATCGGTGCTGGGTCTCGTGCAAACTCCGTCTTCTCGTGGGGATATTGACGGCTGCTGTCGACGTCTCCTTCAGGGGTCAACTTACATCCTCCGCCATGTTGTTTTGTTCTCAGGAATACCTATGCCCTCTCCATCGAATATGGATGGATCAGGGCCGTGTTAGTAGGTATGGACACCTCACGTACAAAATGTATTGGAAAGAGATATTTTAAACTTCAAATGGAACTGAATGTTAAAAACGGGGAGAGGAAGGGAATTTTTTATGGGTTACATAAACGGAGTCCTATCATTAAAGATACATATAAGCCAAAATGACTCGAATTTGCCTTTTCTAAATTAATTCTTCTTGTAGGGTTACTTTTCATTTGAAGGGGACAAGCGACCCGTCGTTTTTCAAAGAGCAGCCCTTTAGCCTAGAACATCTAGGTATGCCACAGCTAGCCATGCATCAGGTACCTTGTTGAGGCAGAATTGCCTCGCTGCAAAACTGTGAGGTTTTGCAGTTAATGTCAGGATGGTCTTTCTCTCAGGATTCACGTGCAGGCTTCTAGGACTTTCATCCGTACCTCGTGGTAGCCCAGGCCTTCCTCTACACGGCCTGTTGAAACTGATCTGTTCTATAGTCCTTTCCTACACGGACCCTCCTAGCTACTGCCCAGGATGATAGAGTAATGGGCATGTGAAACTTGTGCTCTTGGGAAGCTCCTAGGTTCTCATCTGCTTCCATCCCTCCTCAGGTATCCTAGACTCATAAGGCTCCTTTGGCTTGGACCTCTTAGGCCACCTCTGTAGATGTCCATAAGGCGGCACCCACCTTATTGCAATTGAACCTACCCTGTATGCTTGCTTTTCCCAGATGATTTCAACCTTTTGGCTCAATTACCTTCCCAGTTACATTCAGCTGTATTCTAGGCTCGACCAAAGTCGGGGCTCTGTTCACCTCCCCAGTGCCTCCCCCAGTGCGTGTGTGTGTGTGAATTATTTGTACGTTCTAGCGCATGAGTGCTTTCCATCTTGAAGAAGGTACGCTAACATAGAAAGTTTAATAACAAAATGATTAGAAATACAAGATCTGTGTTTTACTGTAGGCCAGTGGATTGTCTTGCATATCTCTCCTTGGGGACAAGTGACTCAGGCCACACTTAACAGAATGCCACATCTGAGCTAATACATTCCTATACCAACTTTCCAAAAATATGTCTTACATTTGATTCCGTAAAGTTATACCCGGAAGGGGTGCTTCTCTGATGGGCGCACACATCTGCACGTTTATACGGACTTCCTGCCCTTGGCTTCTAGCCCTTCCATATTTTGTAGACAGACTCCATGATTCTAATGAACTTGTTTACCTAGCGTTTTGGGGTTGGGAGATAAGTTTAAAATATAGATAGAAATGAAAGTGGTTGAATGATCTGACTGGAGTCTACTTTTCTCGCCTTTCCATCACATTCTATAGCTCTGGTGCATAAATGTGTTCCCCAGAAAAAAACTTTCTAGATTAAAATAACCAATGATTATGTGCCCGTGAAAGACAGCATAAAAATTTATCTGCTGAGACTGGATTTAAAAAGTGTGGTACATGTATACATTAAAATTGTGTTTCTCAAAAATATTTAACGGGGCGCCCGGGTGGCTCACTCAGGTGAGTGTCTGACTTTAGCTCAGGTCATGATCTCACGGTTCGTGGGTTCAAGCCCTGCATCGGGCTCTGTGCTGTCAGAGCAGAGCTGCTTCGGATCCTCTGTTTCCCTCTCTCTCCGCCCCTCCCCTGCTCATGCTCTCTCTCTCAAAAATAAATAAACTTAAAAAAATCTTTAATGGGGCGCCTGGGTGGCGCAGTCGGTTAAGCGTCCGACTTCAGCCAGGTCACGATCTCGCGGTCCGTGAGTTCGAGCCCCGCGTCAGGCTCTGGGCTGATGGCTCAGAGCCTGGAGCCTGTTTCCGATTCTGTGTCTCCCTCTCTCTCTGCCCCTCCCCCGTTCATGCTCTGTCTCTCTCTGTCCCAAAAATAAATAAAAACGTTGAAAAAAAAATTAAAAAAAAAAAAATCTTTAATGACATGACAGGCTCTGTGAATAAGGACGGCAATCCATATCTAGATATGTCTGTAATATATATACATATCTGCCTATATGTATAGATATGACTTTATCAAAAATCAGAAGGAAAGCTCAACTATTATTAGTAGCTATCTCTGATGTTATTTATGTGTATGTTTCCATATTTTCTTAATAAACGTGTGCTATGGAATTAATCTTAAAACATGCTGTTAAGGAAAGAAAGCGCGTGCCCAGGTTATGAATCCCCAGAGTCATTTGTGTTTGGAAAACGGTCTTCTCTCACAGACCTCTCTTTCAAGAGAGCCGGTCTTTTGGTCACACTCTTCAGTTTCTGTCCCCTTTCTTCACGCGTCTGGCTTTTCAGCTCTCCACCTCATTTCTCAGCAATTCTTGATTCTACATCACCAGGACAAGACTGCTACTCCACGGGGTTTGTTTAAAACCGTGGCCGATGTTTAAACAAATTCCTTTTTCCAAATTCACTTTTCATACAAAATGTTTTCCTGATAGGATTCTGTAAAGGAGGTCGATGTCTAGGAAGTGGGGTTATTCTCGGCTCTGCCTCCAGACTTACTCACTGGCTGAGGTGCCATCACTTGGGCCAAGCATCCTTAAACAGTTCTCTTTGTGAGCACCTGAGGCCTTGTGGGAGCATCAGCAGGATGCCCATCCCCTACTGAGAGGTACCACAGCTCCCTTTGAGGGGAGAGACAGCATCCAAGAATTGCGAGCAGGCCTTACTTAAATTGTTTGGGGAGATAATTAAGCGTGTTGTCAATAATGCATATTCTCTCCGAGTAAATATATGCTAACTGGATGATGCTGTCCAAATCTGTTAGGAGACTCACTGGCATTCTTCATTTTACTTAGAAATAACGAAGCAGATAAGAGATTTATATGCCCACAAAGTACAAGTAAATTTAAGTCCCCAGTGGCACTAAGAATATTACTTCAAGCAATTAGCGCTCGCATACAGAATGGACCCTCTGACCAGCTTTGCCAAAGCAGATTTTTTTTTTTTCTGGAAGGTTCAATGGCGCTGGGATACAAAGTACTTGGTCAGGGGGACTGTTGGTGATTTTCAACCGTTTTGTCCTCTCCGGCATCCAAGGATAATGAATAAATATTTGAATTGGCAATAATGTAAATGGCGCAGCTGACAAGGGGGCACAACCCCCCGGAGGGGCGCGGTAGTAAAGAGCAGAATAAATCATCTAAATCATTGTCTACAAATGTTGGCTAAAGGAGGGCTCCGTTCTCTGTTGGACTCTAGTCTTTACCAAGTCCTCTGGTTCCAACAATGGACTATCAGAATAGGCAAGCTGTTTCTGGATTTCCATTCTTCTCTCAACCAATTAGGGGTGGAAATGACAGATGAATATACACAGCCGCATGCCTGTGAGGATTGCTCACTACGGCTGCGTGTTCACTCACTCATTCATTCATCCTGGGGCTTACGTTTTAGAGGGAAAGTAGACAATACAAGAAAAATTAGGTAATTATTATAGCGTAAAATAAAATGTGAATCTTCAGTAAGTGCACGAAACAGCCACTAAAATGCAAGCTCCAGGAGGACAGGTGGTTTGGTTTGCTTTTCCTTGTACCTCAGTGCCACGGATATTGCCTGGCACATAGCAGAAGCTCCAGAAATACGCATTGAATGAAGAAGAAAAACACATAAAATAAGTACATAAATTCAGATAAAGGGTCAGGGAGTGATGAGATTAGAATGGAGACAAGAGGTCTTAATTTAGGTAGGCTAGTTGGGGAGAGAGTCTTTCAGGAATTGGCCTTTGGGAGGAGATCAGGATTGTGACCAGGAGATGAGGTCTGAACTCAGAGGCTAAGAAAGCTTCCTCTGTTCAAGAAACATTGAGAAGGCCAGTGGGGCTACAGTGGATGAAGAGAAGGGAAGAGGGTCAGGAGATGAGGCCAGGGTCATCGGCTGGATCAGATCGAATGTTATCTTACTGGCCAGTCTGCAGCTGTAGTAATGAAGAGAAATCAGATTTGAGGGAAACTAAGCAGATAAAATCCAGAAGCTCAGATGACATGATGTGGGAGGTGAGGAAGTAGGATGGTTCCCTCGCGCTGGCTTGAGTACTTGGGTGGATGGAAAGGAGGGACATTCAGCGGAGGGGGGGGGGGGGGGTGAGCGTAGGAGTAATAAGCAAATACTTAACACTCTCTGCATGATAGTTCATACACCACTTGGGTTATTATAGGTATATGCAGACAAGAAAGGCAATCCCTACCCTCAAGGAGTTTGGTGAGGAGACAGTAATTAGCAAAGCTAATTAGGGAAGAAACCACAATGTGGCAAAATATAGAAGAGATAAGCCTCTAATCTAGCATACCACAGAAATATTAGCCTAGGGCCTGAAAGAAACTGAGTTCTGATTCTCTTCCTCTCTTCCCACTTAATTAGCCTTTATCTCTCTTTTTGAATAGAACATTTTGGGGCATTTTTCTTACAGTTAGAGTTGCCAGATAAAATGCAAGACTGAAATGGGACGCCAAGGACTATAGTTTCAGTGTAAGGATGAATGAAAAATAAAATTGCCAGGAGAAGGGGACAGCAAAAAACATCATCCCAGTCTCAGCCGTGGCACTGGGTAGATTAAGAAACAACATGAGGGGCGCCTGGGTGGCGCAGTCGGTTGAGCGTCCGACTTCAGCCAGGTCACAATCTCGCGGTCCGTGAGTTCGAGCCCCGCGTCAGGCTCTGGGCTGATGGCTCGGAGCCCGGAGCCTGTTTCCGATTCTGTGTCTCCCTCTCTCTCTGCCCCTCCCCCGTTCATGCTCTGTCTCTCTCTGTCCCAAAAAGAAATAAACGTTGAAAAAAAAAGAAACAACATGAAACCCTCTTCTGAGAATCTATAACTATAAGCTGGACCTTACACGGGTTATCTGTATTCATGTTTTCTGTGTGTTCTGGAACGTCTCAAAAGGAAAATTCAACTTAAAGCAGTCCTAGGTAGATAGTATCCCAGGACGATTGGTAGAAACAAATGCAAATCCTCTCTAGAGAAATGCAGCTTTAGCCCAGATCTCAAAGTATGCTCACAGGTACATTTTCAAGGAAGTCGGTCACAGTTTAAAAACAAGGATGTCTGTTAAGCGTCCGACTTTGCCTCAGGTCATGATCTCACAATTCATGGGTTCGAGCCCCACGGCAGGCTCTGTGCTGACAGCTCAGAGCCTGGAGCCTGCTTCAGATTCTGTGTCTCCCCCTCTGTCTGCCCCTCCCCCACTCGTGCTCTGTCTCTCTCTTTCTCTCTCCATAATAAATAAATGTTAAAAAAAAATTAAAAATAAGGAAGTCAGGCGCTCTGAGAGAAAGTTGGCAGAAATAACAGATATCAGAATCAGACCCGCAGAGACCACTGATCTTGAAATTGTCTGACACAGAATATAAAAATAGCCAATGTTTAGTATTTTTAAAGAAATAAAAGAACATCTTGAAAATAGAAAAGTAACCAGTTTGGAAAAGAAGCAAATATAACTTCTATAAATGGAAGACATAAACATTCAAAACTGAAACTAAGTGGACATATTAAACAATAGATCAGGCATAGCAGAAAGAGAATGAGTAATCTCAAAGATAGATACAAAGAAAAGACAGAAAATTCAGAGGGACAAAAAGGTCGAAAACACGAAAGGGCAGTAAGAGCCGAGGAGGCTAGTGTGAGAAGATTTAATACATGTCAAAGTTCCAAAAAGAAATAATAGCATGGGGAAGAGGTAGCAGTAAAAGAAATAAAATGTCTGAGAATTTTCCAGACTTATTAAAAGATACCAATCATTAGTCCCAAGAACTAAACATATATATTAGTAAGCATATATTAAACATATATAAGCATAAACACGTACATTATTATTTTTTAGTCTGCAAGAAGATTCATCCTCATGAAATTGCAGAATAACCAAGAATACAAACAGCTCTTAGTCTACGGAGAAGGATAAAGAGACAGACTATGTCAGAAGACAGAAAATACTTCGAGAAGAAGACTTGGAAATTTGGTGGATGAAAGAGCATCAGTCATTTCAAAAGGACACTAAAAACAGTGGCAGAAAGTTCTTGGAAATTCTGGCAAAAGACCTGGAATCATAAAATCGAAGGACCAGAAGGGAAGTTAGGCTTTGGCCCCACTCAGATGTCGTGAGAGTATGAAGCATTTTTGCTTGTTTCTTTTGAGTCCTATAGTTCTTCTGAAACAATGAGTGGGGTTTTTGGTTTGTTTGTTGCTGTGTGTGTGTGTGTGTGTGTGTGTGTGTGTGTGTGTGTGTTTGAGCCTCCAGTAAACTTTGTAAAGTAAACTTTTTGTAAAGTAAACTGATGCTGCAGTTACGGTCAAGTTGGGGTATGGTGAAGCGTGAATGCTCCGCCATAGTCAGGAACCATGTCTTACTCAGCAAACCTAGTGCCTCGTGTTAAGCCCAGCATGAATTGATTTCTTTCACAAATATATTTTGAGTCCTACTATTTGCTAGGGCTAAAATGATAACTAATTCCTGGCACAATACGGAGCTCAGGGCGTAGGGAGGAATGCA